>NC_134860.1:68523546-69233546 GCF_049852395.1 Peromyscus maniculatus bairdii | reverse complement strand
TTATTAGCAGCAGAGTTGGAACTAGAATTAGATTGTCAACATGAGAAGACTGTGTTTGGTCTGAAGGAAGTTGAAAGAAAGGCATAGACATTGTGCTTATTGTTATATTTCTAATCACGTCTAAGTAGTTTACACCAAGATCCATATGAATATACCATGTAGGGTCAGAAGTAGTGAGACCAGAAACTTCTCTGGAAGCCAAAAGACCAGGCTGAGCTGTGTGCGACAGGATGAACTTGTAGAGCTCAGGATGCCCTAAGCAAACATAGACCTGAGGCTTGTTCACATCTGAGCTCCGCATCCAT
Source organism: Peromyscus maniculatus bairdii (assembly GCF_049852395.1). NCBI lineage: Eukaryota > Metazoa > Chordata > Mammalia > Rodentia > Cricetidae > Peromyscus > Peromyscus maniculatus. The sequence continues at coordinate 69,233,241 of NC_134860.1, read as the reverse complement.
CCCCTCCCTGGTGTAAAATGTCAATGATGGCCCAAGCACAATTTCTTTCATTTGGGTTTGTGGACCAACAACATCCTTTGAGAACCTGCTGAAAATGAAAACTATGGACTCCACCCCAGACTGGCTGAATCAGGCTCTGTACAAAGTACCCAAGTGACTTGCAGGTACATCACAGCCCAATGACTCTGAGTTTTCCACTTATATCCTCTTCTTGTCCCACCCTCAAGTACAGTCACCCTAAGACCCTGAAGGGAATCAGGAGTTTCCTGGGCTTCCCTAGCTTTACAAGGTGGTCCCTGCCTGTTATCAGAAACCTTTCCCCTGCTCTCCTGATGGCTGAGGTCACTGCTCACAGGAAGTTTTCAGGATGAGAAAAGGAAATTATGTCATTCTACCATGAAGAAAGCCATTACCAGACTACTCAATGAGGAAGGAAGAGTTCAGCCGCTCACAGACCCGGATAAGCATCTCTTGCTTCCCAGGGCTGTGCCGCTTTTTACACAGCTCTTCATCTGGAGAAATGACTGAGCTGTTGAGTGAGTTTAATCATGTCCCCCGGCTGCATGGGCAAGTGCTGGGGGGAAGCAGGCAGTGGGTGAGAGCTGCCCCCCACAGCTGTAGCTTATTTTCTCTCCAATGAGCATCCTTCTTTAAATGGATCTGTGCATCATCGTCTGGAGATGCGGTCCAGAAAAGGGGAATGTCCTTTAGGATCTCTGCCTTCAGAGGGCTAGGAGCTCAGGGTTCCTCAAACTTCAGTGGCTTTTCTCTGCTGGGTACCTGGCCTGATGTGATGCTACCACATCAAGGGTGATAAAGCTTCATGTCCAGCAATAGGTCAGTAATATCATATGAGAGATTCTTCAGACAACTGAGGCTCATCCTGGTAACCCCCGATTCATTTAGCTTGGCCTCTCTCTAGAATAGGATGGTATTCCTCTGTTGTCTGAAATGGAATGTACAGTGTTAATTGGTTTGGGCTGTGTGTGCACACCATTAGAACAAAATCCAGATGAGGTAAGCACGGTGACTTTTCCTCTCCTCCCCCTCCACCCCGCCCCACTGCCTAGCCCACAGTGCTGAGAACAATACCTGGCCTGCGAGATGCTCAGTCGACCTAGGTAAAGCACTCGGTGGATGAAACTGAGGATCTCTCCTCAGCCAAGCATGGCTGAGTGCCCTGCAGAGATAGTGGCAAAGCGACAGTATTTCTTTCCTCCCAGAGAGAAATCATGAGTTAGTCGGGGAACATTTCAAAAGTTGGGCAGGTTCCACCACCTGCTGAGTATGAACGATACTGCCTTTGTGACACAGGCTGTCCCCACCCAGCATTGGTATTGGAAAATTAGTCTTCCTTTTCTCCATGCTAAGCTGTCACTTGTCACCTGAAGTAGCATGGAGCTGTCAGAAGGAGAGGAAGTCAGGAAGTGCTCTGCAGAACAGCAGACATGAGGTGCAGGAGCTCCCCCCACAATCTGTCATGGGGTAGGGGGTGAGACAGCCCTCCTCAGTTTCAACATGCCGCCACCCATGCCCACCACCCTCTCCCTGTTCCAGGTCATCATCTCAGCTGGAGCATGTTGGCCTGAGAAAGATGTCACAGCCTTGTTCTGGTACAAATGTCACAACATACAGGTGAGGAAAATGAGCTCCAAAGGCAAGGTGACTTCCGAAGGTCATTGAACTCAGGACAACAGAGACAAGACCAGCACTTGAGTCTTCTGAGTTCTGCCATGGGCCTCTTCGCTCCTACCATCTGTGTCCCTATGTCCTTAATCCCTGTCACGCATGCACTTCTGGTTTCCTACTGGCTGGAGAAGAGAAGTAAAACAAAATGCAAGTGCTTGCTAAGACTATTTGTAAAATGGAAAGAGATGGGCACTGTTCCTATTTGCTCCACACCCTATGTCATTAAGGAAATGCAAATTAAAAGCAGGATTTGATGGCACGGCTTCCAGAACAGCTAAATCCCGAACACTGCCACCCACCAAACACAAGCACAGGGCAATTGGCTCTCGTTTACTGTCGGGACGAATGGATAACGGGACAGCCGCCTCTTTATGAAGACAAATTGGCAGTTTCTTGCAATGTTAAGCAGAATCTTGCCATGGAATCCAACAGTCACACCCCAGGATTTCCACGAAGTTGAGTTACCAACTTAGGCCCACACCAGAATGAGAATGTTTATAACAGCTTTATTCATAATTACCCAGACTTGGAAGCAATCAATATGTACCTCTATCAATGAACAGACGCTGGGACTCAGATGCAATGAATTGTTTTACAGTAATAAAACGGAAACAAGCTATCAAGCCGGACAAAAGATGGTAAGAAACCTTAAATACATATTACCAAGTGAGAGAATCCAGTCAAAAACTGCTACATACAGCACAAATCCAAGCATGTGACAGTCTAGAAAGAAGGGTTCACTACAGAGGCAGTGAGCTGATCAGTGGTTACCAAGATCTGGGGGAAGGCTTCTTGGGGTACCAGAGGCTTTCCAGGGGTGAGAGCATCCTATGTGATACGCGAGCGGTAGGTACATAAGATTTTGTATTCTGAAAATATGTAAAACGGCACAACATGAAGTGCTAATCCATTCAAACAGCAGACTTTAGTGGTTGGTAGGTAATGTATCAATATTGGCTTATCAGTTACCACAGACTTACCACGCCAATGCAAGATGATAATAGTGGGAACTATGCCAGAGGAGTGGTTAGATGGAAACGCACTATATTTTCTGCTCAATGTATCTTTAAATTTGAACCTGCCCTTAAAGAATAAAACCTCCTTAAAAGACTAAAAGTAAACAGAGAACTGTGTCTAGGGTGGAAATACAGTGGCAGTGCTGTATTTGTAACATGCACGAACTTTAATACTTGTGTCACCAAGGAAGAAGGAGACTGACTGGCATGGCTGTTCATCGTGTCCCAGCACCCCGTAGCTAGTTGGGAAGGTGTGTTACAGCTTGAGCCCACACTCACGACTCTCACACCTGTGGAACTAATACTCACCCACCTGGCCACTGAATAGAGAAGCTGCCATCTGAACTCATTCCTGGCTGGCTGCTGCCTCCAGTGTATTCTGGGGGTGTTCTTTCCAGGGGTCTGTGAGTAAAGTACTTGCTTCATAAGCAAGAAGACTGGAGTTAGGGTCCCCAGCACCCATGGAAGTGTCGGGCATGTGTAGTGTGGCCTGTGCAAAATGGCAGAACTTGGGAGGCAGAGAAACTGGGGATCCCTAAAGGAAGCTTGCTAGCTCTACTATCGGAGTTGGCAAGTTCTGTGCTCCATCAAGGGGCTCATTCTGCTTCAATATAGAAGGCTGAAAGCAGTCAAAGAAGACACCCAGTGTCAACCTCTGGCTTCTGCATACACGTGAATCTCTCTCTCTCTCTCTCTCTCTCTCTCTCTCTCTCTCTCTCTCTCTCTCTCTCTCACACACACACACACACACACACACACACACACACACACACACACAGAGGCAACCACACAGACCCCTCACATACATACATACACATACACACACACATACACACACACACACACACACACACAGATACACACTCGAGACAAACCAATGAGTAAAAGTAAGCACCATGCCCTTTGCTCCATCAGTTGGCAGAGGATATCTTGACGTCACCCTACAGAATTTCTCAGTGGCTTCTGTTTTCCAGAAATAATCCTCAAACCCCCAGCTGCATCCTTCCCTGGGGAGACTGGCCCCTGCTCTCCTGGAGAAACTTTGGTCAATAACCCCAGGTTGTCCCACATCAGAAAGAAACCTGTGGAGAAGGGGGAGGAGGGGGAGGAGGGGGAGGAGGGGGAGGAGGGAGAAGGATTTCCACAGCAGAAGCCATTCTGGGACACAGCCGCTGGGCTGACAGATCGACGGCAAATCACACATCGGGTGCAGGCAGACAGTAAAAGGCTCATCATCTCACTCAAGCCATCTTTATTCACCCTGTATTTTTTCCACACATTTCATTTCCCATCATGGCTGACTGCCTAAAGCATTCATGTGAAAATAGCAGTTTTTTGCCTATGTGTGTTATTCCCTGTCTCCTCCCAATAATGCAGTTTATTGGAGTCTCAGAAATGACATAAACACTTGGCATATCCGAGCGGAAGACACAAAGAGGGAAAAGATAAAGCATCCACTGATGCCGCCATGGAGAGAAGAGTTGATCCCGACACCTTTCGACAATAGTGTAGTCAAAGGTGCCGTGGCATGTTAGAGAGGCCCTTGGTGGTGACGTCATTTTATAAATAAGGAAACTGAGTCCCAGAGAAGCCAATTTTCTCGATGTCTACGCATGTATTAGGCTGTCTTGTGGATGTTCTCCATGGGATTTCTTCCTCATCAAGATACACAAGAATGGAGAATTCTGAGTGGAGCCTATGAGTAGTAAGAGATTGGATACAAGGCGGTCACAGTAGCAGCTCTGAGAAACAGTGTCTTCATCGAGGCCTTTGGGTTCCCTCTCTTGGCACCCACAGGGTCCAGAAGGATTAGAGGAAGGACCTAAAAGGATGCACAAGAAACAGCAGAACATGGGTACCAACTGCCTGTACAGCATGAAACTGGAGACTTGGCATAAGTCAACTTGAGTTTCCAGAATCACGATATGAAAGTCTTTCTAATAAGGACTCTGGGGTCCCAAAGCATGCTACCACAGAGAAGAGATGTGCTCATAGGCCATATTGATTCCTAGCTTATTATATGCTAGGCACAACCTAAGCACTGAATGTGTGTGAGGTTATCAACAGAAGATAGTCACCTAGGAGGCAAATGTCTGCCTATGTCTTGAGAGGGTCTCTAGATTAACTAAAATAGAGAGATCCAACTTAACTGTGTGTGGTACTGCTGCCTGGGCTTGGGTCTGGGACTGAGCAAAAATGAGAAATCAAGCTGAGCACCAGCATTCTTCTCTCCCTGCTTCCTAACTGCAGGTGTAATGTGACCAGCTGCCTCCTATTCCCACAGCAATGACTTCTCTGCCAAAATGGACTGTCAGTCAAAATAGCACCCTCCTCCCGTAAGGTGCCTTTTATCACAGAAGTGGGAAAAGTGGGTGGCACACACAATGCTGCATTAACACATCGAAGCCTCATGAGAGTCCTACACAGCTGGCTTTGTCGTTCTCCCTAATGGAGGACAAGAAACCAAAGGACCTAATAGATAGAGCAATGTTCTCTGAACTTGTGCAGCTTGAACGACAGTGAGACTGGATCTCACCCATAAGTCTCCTTCCAGAACTAAGGCACAGCACATGTCTTGTTCTCCTCTAAAATGTCCATTTACCTGAACCCAGGCAAAGCCATGAGGTTTCTTCAGTGATGCTACCAGCTAAATTCTTTGCATGGGGTTTCCAGACACCACCTAGTCAGACCTCCAAACATTCCTACAGAATGCCCAGGTCCAAGCTCACTAGCCCACTTAACAAAATCAGAGCCCAACACTTAGAAAGTGAGTGCTTCTACATCCCGAGGCTGAGAAGGGGCAAAGCGCAGGTACCTGCTCCTGTGGTTTCAGCATGGAAGCCTCACAGCCCTGCGTGCCCTTTATCCCCACTGAACATGGAAAATGCTCCTAAAAGAAAGGCCCTCTTGTCTGTCTCCAGCCCTACTAAGACAAACAGAAGGCTCATGGTTAGATTTGGAAGGGTCAAAAGAAGGGTTCCTAACCAAGAACCACTACCAGTTTTGCTTTTATTTCCCAGATGCCTCCCTGAGTTGGTTTGATGATGTCACACCCTGGCTTCCTTTGCACTGGTGTTGGGGGAGTGACAGAAAAGGAAGCCTGATTAACTCGTCCCCAAACCGACCTTTTCCATTCTTTTCTTCTTTTCTTTTCACAAGACTTGCCTCCTCCCTCCTCTTTGTCCCTGGCATCATCTCCCCAGCCCCCACAACCCTTACCCATGCTCTCTTACGAATTGTGCATCAAGAAAGACATCGAGGGGCAGAGTCTCGGAAGAAATCACGTGGATCTGTCAGAACACTAAATTTAACCAACCCAGAGGGCCCTGAGGAAGTCAGGAGGGAGGGGCCTACAAAAGAGGGATTTCATCCTGGGATTAGGCCCACAGGACACGGGGCCACCCGTGGGCTGCCCTCCTCTCTTGCTCATCAGAATGGGGAACATAACCTCAATCAGCCGCATTCACCTGGCACCATTGTCAGGAGGTGGCTTGGAAAGGCCCTAATCATGTCCCCTATTGTCTGGTCCCTCACAAAGAAGAGCATGGCAGTGTCAACGCTGCTCTTCTCTCTGCAGAAAACTCTGAAGCGTGTTGAAATGTGTGTCTAGACATATGAGTATACACATACCCTCACACTCTCATATTCATATGCACATATACACTCCTTTCAGTGAGGAGCAGGGCAAACTGTCCAATCTACCCCTTCTCATAGAACAGCAGTAACAAAAATGCTTTGCTTCTCTTGCTCCCCAAATACTTCTTGGGGGAGCTGTCCAAAGACCCTATATTGATAATAGAAGGCCAGTGCTACTTCAAGATAATCCAGGAACGTGTATGTTCTATGTTTATTAAAATGATGCAGAATCATTAAAAAAAATTCCTATTGCCTCAGTTTCTCATCTGGGCCAAGAGAGCTGAAGTGCTGGCAAAGCAACTCTAGCTGTCCCTCTTGCCCTTCCTAAGCAGTGTTTGGAAAAGAAGTGGAACCCTTTTAAAATAGAGGTTAGCCCTACCAGTAAAATTTCCGAAAGTAAATAAATGATCTACGAAGATTTCCCTTTCGAGTAGAAATGCTTAAGCCCTTATAAAATGTCATACCCTAGGCAATTTTGTTGTTCAATAAGATGCAAAGCAGGAGCCAGATGTAATAGAGTGAAGCAAATTATTGTCTTAACAGCTGGAACCTGGATGCCTCTTAGGGGGAGAACAGTGTTTGCTGAGGATAATGCCTCATAAAAGACACAGTATGATGGATGTATTGCTCTATCAGCGTGGCTTGTCCTGCTTAGCTGTACCATGTCCTTTGTAGAGCATCCCACCATACTCGAGCCTGGGCTATCAGTATTACAGGGAATGGGTACAAGAGATACCTGGAAGAAAGGCAAGTCACATCTGCCACAGTCATAGTAGACCAAGTACCTTCAATATGATCCACCAACTGTCAGCCTAAGTATGAACAAGCCCAGCCAAGATCAGCTGAGTTCATACATGACCAGAAGGATATCTGCAATGGTTTAGATGTGGTCTAAGATTGTCCCCCACAAACACATGTGTTGAAGTTTGCCTTGTGAATTTTGAGACATTGGAAACCTAACCCAGCTATGGTGTTTAGAAGCAGAGGATAATAAGGTTTGATGAGGTCATCAGGATGTTTCTCTCATGACTGAGTAGTGGTTGCTTTCAGAGAAAAGAGAGGACCATAAGAAAAGCATGGATGAGTAGTCTTCAGTTCTTGTCATTTGATGTCTTGTGCTATGATGGGACTGTGCCAAAAAGAAAGCTACCACCAGATGCAGGGACTCTGGAATGTGAGCTAAAGAAACTGCTTTTCTCTGTAAATGTATAGTGCTTCGGATACTTCATGATAGCAGTACAAAGCTAATAAATCGTTCCATTGAACATGTCCAATGCATGTGCCTGGGGTTCCTGTAACATGGAGCAAGACTCCAAAGGTACCAGACTTGACCTAAGTTCCCATTTTGCTGAGTTTGTCCTCACAAATGTGTTCTGGAAGCCAGCAGTACTTATGTGAATGCATGTGTGCATGTGGCAATTTTTTAATCATGAAGCTAATGAAACTTAAACTTCAAAGGTTCACACTACCCTCAAAAGTTCACTATTCAATTTTATATATGCATTTCTGTGTTGTTTTCCTTTAAAGATCATGTCAAGCCCCACAAAGTTTGGGTCCACCCCTACTCTAACAATGCCAATCAAACATCTGGCTCTCAATCCAATAGCTCTCACTTTTAACTATGTGGGTCTGTGCTCAGGAGCACCCCCACCCAATCCAGCCATCCAGAGCAAGGTGCCCACAATGTTGCCTTATGCTTCACTTATCTACCAACATCTAGAGTCGCCCTCCTTTACTGCTCACAATTAAGACATTTTAAAAATCCACATCCACAGGTAAGCAGAAACAGATGGAATCCTAGCACACTGTCAGTGGAGAAAATCAAACACCCCACGTGACAGCTCCTTCCTCTTTGCCTGCCCTCTCATCCTCTCTCTTCTTCGTCTTTTTAACACTCAGTACAATACATCACTTTACTCATGAGGCTTCAAGCACATCTGCTATATCACAGATACATAACTCCCAGAATAACCGTGCCCGAGACCCATCTCCCAGGCAGCTCTCCAACCAATCCAGAGGTCTGTTCCTTCCTCTGACCCTATCTCATTCTGCCAATCACATTTTTTTTCCATTTTCCTCCCAAGCATGCCTCCAGCATGTGCCATTCCCTGTGTATTCTGTGACCACATATACTCAGCCTGTATCATGTCCCCCTCAACTGGTTCCTCTAATCCCATCCTTACTCACCCTCTAATTGATCCTCCACACTGAACCAGAGTGACCGTTATGAAATGAAAACATTTCATGAAGAGGTTCACTCCTGTGAGCAAATCTCTACAGTGGGTCTCCCCCAGGCACAGAGTACTAACACCTACATTTAGTGCCAGAGGCCTCCCATGGACCACAGCATGACCTACATGGCCATGGTCATCACCTCCACTCTACTCCATCCCAATATTTTCATATGTCCTGGGGCACGTGGCCTCAGGGATCACTGTCATCTCAGTATCTCTTCTTCCTAAGGTACTCCCCTTCCTTACTCACCAGTCATCTAGAAAACCCATACCCATCCTTCAAGACCTGACTCAAGTGAGGCCTCTAATGATGCCCATCCACACCTCCAATGTAGATGAATAGTTCCAAGTAGCTTCCTTTACTCTCTGAGATCACCTGCCATTAGTGCATTGTTTTTTGAAGATGTCACTGAGAGATGCCTGCATCACTTTAAGACTACCTTGGACCCCAGTGCAAAGCCACTAGAAATGTAAACCTTACTTTCAGAGTTCTGTTACCTCCTAGAAACATGAGCTCTCCTGGGCCACAAGTTACTCTGTATTTCTGTCTTGATTGTCCTTATTTAATTTTGAACATTAATTAATTAATTAAATTATTAATTAACAAAACAATCAGTGAGTGTTATAGACTATTCTTTTTGTATATGTTAGCTGGTATGGGAGGTGTTCTGGAGATAGGACCCAGGACCTGTTAGGCAAGTGCTGTACCACTAAGTTACACAGCCAGCTGTTGTAGATTATTCTTTACAGAATCCTTAGGTCCTTATGCCATCCACACCAGGAAATTTTTATGACATCATCTTCATCTCAAGCAAGCAACCAATCAACACCTCTCGTTGGTTCCTCTTCACACCCTTCCTTCTGCCTCCCCTCTCTTCTTCTATACCCTCTGCCTGCACCCCTTTCCCACCAAATTCTTTTCCCTTTATTGCACAGAACCCTTTCTCCTTGCGGGCATGACAGTGATAGTCTTCTATAAGGTCACAGTAACAAAACAAAACCCACACACCTTGACCCACCACCTCCAGACTTCCACCCTTTGCTTGAACTGTCTTCTCATGACCCAAGAAACCAGAGGGTAAAGGGGAAGCTGAGCTACAGAGTAATATGCATTTATTAATGCAAACAACACTATGTGCATGTCTTCCATGGATCCTGCACTAAGCATGAGAGACAGAAAGGAGAAGGAGACCCTGTTCTGCTCTCAGCCTGCAGAGTCTATGGAGGCACAGATGTTTTAGGAAGAAGTCAGGTTGTCTTTTTACAGCCATCACTGCGGTCTAGAGAAGGGATGGAGGAGCTGAGTGGATGTTGTCTTGTTGTTGTGACCCTACAGCAGTGTTTGACTGCTGTGCTCAGAAGGAGGAAGGGTTCTGCACAACGAGAGGGAAAGAATTTGGTGGGAAAGTGGTGCAGGCAGAGGTGATGGAGCTGACAAGGCCCTTTATGACTTCATGGACCATGTTCCTCCAACAGAAGACTGGCCTCTCCCATCCTCAGCCGCCTTCGGTGGTGGTTCTGAATATTTCTGTGGAAGTAAATGTTATTTTCTGGCACGTCCAGATTTCAGTTTTATTTTTCTGGTCAGAGGAAAGCAAAGCAAGAGAAACCAGTGTGTGGCACCAAGTGGCTTACTGCTTTCACCGGGCATAAACGGATAACACTCCCCAAAGAAAGAGGAAGGAAGAGAGAGGAGGTGAACTAACTTCCTCGTTTAATCAAGTTGAAACACAGATTATATGAAGTTGAAAAACAGTTCCCTTGTTCTTGCACCAGCCTCTTGCTCCATCTGGGGCTATAAAACCCTATGCGATTTTATCTTTTCATAAACTTTTATTGAATCTGATGTTCAAGGGGCCATGGAGGATCATCCAATTAAACTCCCCCTTCTAATCCCACTCTTAAACCCCAGCACTAAATGGATGGGAGATTAAAAGCCAATAAATATGACAAATGAGAGTTGATCTGCAGGTTGATAAAGGAAATGGAGTCGGGTAGGGATTTGCCAGGGAGAACCAAGCTCTGATACTGGACAGCATGGGCTGATGGGGACCTTTGTCATGGCAGCAAATTCTAACTTCTTAAATACTAAAACTCGGATGCCCGGAACAAAGCTCTACTCAACATTGCTATGACTTACGACGGGCTGCCCACCCAAAGCAAGGCAGTGCAGAGGGAGGGGGTACAGATTCCCAAGGGGTGTAACATCAGCACTAATCTTGCTAGCTTGGAAGCTGTTCAGGTGATGCCAGTGTGCCCTGGACATTGTCAAAAGGACAGCTCGATTTTTTCCTTGTTGTTCATGGAGCCCTAGTCACCTTCCAGGGCCTCTCCTTTGTGCTGGGCTTTCTCTTTCTTAGAGATATAACCCATGAGAAAAGGGCTGCTACTCCCTTGTATATATTAGCAAGCTGAAGTTCAGAACAAGCTAACAATTTTCCCACAGCAGTTCATTAAGTAGCAGAGCTGATGTGAATGAAACTTGTCTTTCTTCGAGAATAGCCTCTGCTTCCTGGAGTTGTATTAAGGATTTAATGAGAAACAAAGGTGATGTAGACCATACAGTAGCTATCCAAGAAGTTCATTTTCTTCCCTTCCTTAGATCCACATCCTGCATTTTAAGTATCCAAACCAGATCTGTACATTGTCTACCATCACCACCACCCCCAAATGTAATCTTGAAATAGAAGGGGCCTGATCATTTATATCAATTCACTTAATCACATTTTAGATCTCCATGAACGCATTCTTTGCCAGACTCTTTCATAAATATGTATCAAACTAATCCTCATATCAGCCTTAAGAAATAGGAATTATTTCCTCATTTTAATTAATGCATAAACAGAAGCTTACAGAATCCAAATGATTCTCCAAGATTCACAATGCTGGTAACTGACAGGGATGAATTCCAGACTTAAGTGTGCCTCTAGGTCAAGGTCTGTGCTCTTTCCAACATTACCCCACCCACATTAGCATCCAGGCCAAAAGGTGATTAGATAGAACCAAGACCACATGGAAAATTAAGATTGCTGGGCCTGTGCCATCTAGGACACACTGCCATCATCATTTCTGTGAAAAAAAGCATGCCAAGGAAAGATGAGTGCCAAGACAACCTTGGTGCTCTGGGCTCTCACAGACAGTAAATAGATGGCATGAGAAATTATATAAAGAAACAAGAGAGCCAGTGAACTCTAGTTTAATTGCACTGTGTGTGTTTCAAGCAGGAAAATCTGATGCATAAGAAGGGCCAGGTGAGGGACTGGGGAGATGGTTCAGTTAGTAAAGTCCTTGCCATGCAAGCAGGAGGACCTGAGTTCAAGTCCCAGTGCCCACATTTTAAAAAGCTGAATATGGTGGCACACTCTTGCAATTCTATTACCAGACAGGTGAAGACAGGAGGATCCTGGAGTCTTTATGGCCAGCCAGCCTAGCTGAATGAAAGACTTTGCCTCAGAAAAACAGAGTAAACAGTGTCCTGGGGAACAGTACCCAATATTGATGTCTAGCTTCTATATATGTGCATCTACACAGACAGCAGCACATATAGCATATGCATGTTCTCTCTCTCTCTCTCTCTCTCTCTCTCTCTCTCTCTCTCTCTCTCTCTCTCTCTTCTCTCTCTCTCTCTCTTTCTCTCTCTCTCTCTCTCTCTCTCTCTCTCTCACACACACACACACACACACACACACACACACACACACACGAAGACGGGATGAAATCAGGAGAACGTGGATTATCAAGATAAGAAGTAGCAAGAGTCCAAGTTCAAAGTCCCATTTCACATATCATCACAACGCCCCATATTGCTCCCTTCTACTCAGAACATTGACGCTGCCAATAAACCACAGAACATGTGCCCTTGTTAACACACAAATATGTCAAGTCTTGCCCAGTGTACGAAGAAGGTAAGTGCTTCCAAAGCAGGTAGACAGGTGTAGCAGTGAGCTGCAGGTAGAACAAGCCAGTCTGGCTGTGGCCCTCCAGCTGCTCACTCTGAGACCCAGCCCCACGCCACTTCCTGATTCACAGGTGCATTTGTTTATGACTATCTGTCCATCCTGTGAGGAGACACTTGCCCGGGCTTTGCTTTCATTTCTATGGACAGAAGCAAAACTGGGGGCCCAGAGAAATGAAATTTCCCTTCATGCAGTACAGTGGAAATAAGTTCACCGGGTGTCTACCATGAGGCATCCATCACCAACTCCAGGAAGTAGATATGATTTTTTCCCCCAGAAAGCCAAGGTTCTAATCTTGGTGCTAACATTTAGTGAAGGACATGGGAGGAAACTGCCAACTTGCTGTATGCCTCAGTTTGCTAGTATACAGTAGAGAAGGACCCCACTTCTGGGTAACAACTCAGTCAGTGCTCAGGGAAGAATTGACTGTGGCCTCCATGGCCACTCCTCACAGTCTTCCCAGCTCATCTGACTGCCTGGCATCTCAAGAAGGAAAAGAAATGAATTTTCTTTACATACCCACTGAACACCAAGTTCTTCTCGACACGGGATCTCATCTTATCATGTAGGCACATCATTCCTCTGATTAAACTCATTTTAACAGGAAAAAAAATAACCAGGAGTAACTCAAAGGCACATGGTTAGTTTGGTTTCAATGACCTGACTCCAAAGTCATATAGGTCCTTTAGTACCTCAGTGGTGCTCAGTTCTGGCTGGTCAGGAGACTAACACAATGAGACACCAAATCAGACAGAGCATTGGCAGTAAACCTACTGCCTTGCTCTTGAGTGCTGCTGTTTTCTGAAGATTTGGGACTCTCTCTGCTGGTCTTTGCTTTCCCCTAGAGAACCAGCCCTTGACAGACTGGCTATAATCCACTCTGGAATGGGACTATCCCTTGTCCCCTAGCCCCAACACAACTCAGTTGAGGGTTCTGACTCTTTATACAAGTAAATATTCATGTCATCACATTTAATTAACACAGAGAGACTAGAAGTATCTCAGCATGGCACCCAGCTTGCAGAAGCCTGTGCCTCCCTTGGATTCAATCACAGCACTGTCTTCTACAATTAGCTTCCTTTCCCCTGATCTGAAGGGTCTGTGCCCATAAATATCAACCAATTTTATTGATATTTGTAATTAAAACCACCCAACGGGTCACGCTCGGTTGAGCAACTTTGCAACACATACATCCATAATGGGAACATGAGCATATTTGTATGTGACATTTGATAGATAATAATCCAGGGCATTTCTCATTTTCAGAACATCCTGTGGGTACCAGCTAATTAATCCTAGCATGTCTCTGGGGATGGAGGGTGTACTTCAGACATACTCCTTTGATTGTCTTTGTTCCTGGAGTTCAAAGGAAGCCAAGGACCAAGAAAGTAAGTGGCTGGGATGGTGAGATGGCTCAGTGGTTAAGAACATTTTTGCTCTCTCAGAGGACCTGAGTTCAATTCCCAGCACCTACATAGTGGCTCAAAACTATCTGTAGCCCCAGATCCAAGGGATTCAATGCCTCTTTCTGGCTTCATAGGTACCAGGCATACATGTGGTATACATACATACATGAAGGCAAAACACTCCTACTAATAAAATAAATAAATCCTTTTTTTTACAGAAAGTAGGTGGCAGGCTCAAGACACATGGAAGCGCATGAATCATAGGGCTGACCTTGTCACTTCTCAAGTTTCTCCTGGCTGTTTCTCTCTGCTTCACTGTAGGGAGTTTTTAAATAAATGGCATTGAAGATGAGCACCATCCAGGCAAGTGGCTCACACCTGTAATCTCAGCACATAGGAGGCCAAGACAAAGGAATTGTTGAGAATTTAAGGGCATCCTGGCCTACCTAATGAGTTCCAGGTCAGCCTGGACAACAGAATGAGATAGTGTCTCAATACACACAGGGAGTGGTGCTCTGGGCCTCCCCAGAAGATCCAAGGAATAAATCAGCTAGATTTTTCACTGATGAGACAATGGATACTTACAGGCAAAGCAATGTGGGCAAAGGACTCCTCAGTTCACACATCATAGAGAAGAAGTGATGGATGCCATCACCCAGAAGTACCATGACTCCACCTCCCTGTTGGTCCAGTGGTGGTGTAATGGTTGGTCGTGATTGTCCACTTAACTGGATTCAGAGATGCTTAGGACTGGTGAGACATACCTGTGTGTCTGTCAGGGTGTTTCCAGAGAGGATTGGTGTTGGGGGCACTGACTGGAGGGGACATGTGCCCCTGGATAGAAACAACATTATTCACCAGGCAGATTTCCTCCCAGGAAGAAGGGAAATCAGAGAATAGCATCATGTGGCCTCTAAGCCCTTCAATATGGGCTCAGTGCCAGCAACTGTCCAGGAAGGTTTTCAGGTTTCCAGTGCTGGATTAGAGTGCTGAAGTACCTAACTTCCTAGATGCGGAACCTGAACCTCTGCCTCTTTAACATGTAGATAGCCAGTGCTGGATTATTAACTAGGTTCTGCCATGTAAACCAAGGCTCTGGGGAGAAAAAAAAAAACTCTTATAATACATATACATACATTCTGTTGGTTCCGTTCTTCTAAAGAACCCAGCCTAATTTAGGTATCTACATCCGCATGTTGTTTGGGTGCTAGTTGTTGGCTCCCTGGGCATTGCTCATAGGTTTATCCATGAGTCACCTGGCAAGCCAGAGCGTAATGTTGTTCAGAGCTCATTGGTAGAGCAGAAATGGTTACCACAAATGGGCCCAGCATAATCCCAGGTTATCATATCTGCCCATGTCTCATTCCCTCCTTTCAAATCCCGTAGCTCCAATATACTCAGTGAGATTTAAGACCTTTCTCCCCAAATCCCCTAACAACATTCTTAGCAGAAACAATCAGCCTGCAAGTGAGTTAAAAGGAAGCTGCTTTATCCCAAAGGGTAGCCTTTCAAGTGTCTGGGCAGTAGGCTTATTTCTCTCATGACCTGGAGTAATCTCATCATTGACAAACCCCTAAAGGATAGAAGGGAATTCCAGGTGGGGCGCAGGCAGGAGAAACAGGCGAAGAGGGGTGATTCAGAGACAGATAAAAATGTGCTGCTGGGCAACACCGGAGGGAGGGCATTTTTACAGTGTGAAGACTCACCACACCTGCTCCCAAAAATGATTTAAGACTGTTATCGTAATAGGCACATATCCAATAAAGCCATTAAAACAGCAGCAAGGAGTGTAAGTGTCGGCAGAGGGTGACATTGAAGAAGTCATGATTCCCATTATCCCAAGAGCCCAAGTGCGAACGGTGGGTTTAGAGAGAGCATGGGGAGATTCATTGATCATTGGGACAACTAACTCAATTATTCAGGGACTAACGATCCAATTTGTGTTTAATCCGGGCCTCTGGCATCACTTCTCTCTCTCCCTCCTCTGCTGCCTAACTAGGAATAGTTTTTACTGTCCAACTTGTAGCCATCCAAACATAGCCATGAAAGAGATGGAATCAGCGGCTCCCGCAGCTGAACAAGAGTTTAGCTGTCACCCAGGATGACTTTCTGCCAAGTCCAAGAACTCTTTACAGAGTTGCTAGGGCAGAGTTGTGTGGCATTAGCTTGGACGCTCATGAGACAGGGCATGTACCACCTGATGGAGTATTCCTTAAGCAATTTGAGTCATTATAAACTTCTTTGTCATATGATGACAAAAATCCACCCTCTGAGAAATCAAGCAGTGATCTCAAGCTTGATTCAACTTCAAAAGTACCCAAGATCCTCTGGAAAAGAGACTGTGTCCAAAGTATAAATTATTATACCACCGGGAAACAAACAGTTTGGATAATCTACAAAACTGAGCATATGTGAAGGTAGGATTATACTCTTAGGTGGGCCAGGGGACCAGTTTAAAAACATTCTCAGAGATAACCTTCTCAGCAATCTGAAATTGCAAACCACCCAAATGTCCATCAACTGTAACAGAATACCTGAGGCTGGATGATGTATATTAAAAAGAGGTTTATTTGTTTTGTGATTCTGGTGGCTGGGAAGTCTAAACATCATGGTGCCTGTGTGTGGCTGAATTATAACGAGATGGAGAAGTAGAAAGGGAGATGGTCACGTGCATAGGGAACGGAACACATGAGTGACCTCACTATATAACAAATAAATCTTTCCAGGTAGTGGTGACACACGCCTTTAATCCCAGCACTCCAGAGGCAGAGCCAGGCGGATCTCTATGAGTTCAAGGCCAGCCTGGTCTACAGAACAAGATCCAGGACAGGCACCAAAACCCTGTCTTCAAAAACCAAAAAAAAAAAAAAAAAAAAAATCTCAAGAAATCCACCCTGTTCCATGACAAGCACATTAATCCTTTTGAAAGGTCATGATGCCCCTATGACCTAGTAACCTACCATTAGGCCTTGCCTCTTAAAGATTCCACCACATCTCAATTCCAATACTATGGCTCTCCGTGAGGTGCTAGAACCTCTAGGAGGCAAAGTAGTAGGCTAGGTCAATAGGACTGTGCCCTTCAGGGGAATAATGAGATCATGGCCTCGCCAGTCTATCTTCTTCTATGCACGCTCCTGACCACCTGGTGCTGAGCAGCTTTTCCTTGCCACATGCTTCCTCTGTGGTACACCATCTTGACACAGCTGGGTCAAGCGATGTCAGCCTGAAAGCTCTGGACTCATGAGCCAAAACAAATATTTCCAATTTCAAGTTGATTTCTCTCAGGCTCTCCGTCATAGCAATGAAAAGATGACACAATTTCTATCAAGTCCAAAAACTGATAAAATAAAACCAAATGTTTGGAGGTGAAAAATTTGAAGTGCAAGTTGGGGCTACTGATTACGTGCATGGGGCGACTGTGGGTAGGGAGGGCAGAGTGGAGCCCCTGAGCTCCGCCTCTGTATGATAAATTGCTGAGCTGTCCTTTCTGTCCGAGCCACATAGCTATGTGTGCTTTATCCTTCACAGTGTAAAGTGGCTTTGGACTACAAGTCGTTTTTGTGGCTTTTTCTGTAAATCTGAAGCTACTAAAACTAAATGTTTACTTTTTTTTTTTAAACAAAAGAGTAAGTGCCAGGTTTGTGGAAGCAGAGTTTCTGCAACTCGATCCCAGGGATCCATTTTTTTTCTCTAATGCTCAGAGGTAATATGATTGTTTGTCTTTGTGGGAAGGCCGTGGGGAAATTCTTCACCAAGGCTGACCATCACAGAATATTCTCCCATGCCTAGAAAACTCCAACTTCCTATCCTAATTACCACGTGTGTCCCCTCTGGACTCGTTCCAGTAGATAAGGGCTCACTTAACATTGCTGTTTCTGAGTCCAGTCCAGTTGCTCTTTCTGGTCCTGGTCGTCATCCTCTGCACAAGTCACAGCAAGCCCAGAGTTTAACTGCTCATGATAGCTAGAGAAGGGTGGAGAAGGAAAAACCCTACGAGTTACTGAGAAATGAGTTGAAAAGTACTGGCTGAAATGAGTATCAAGATTGTCATTTGTTGTCGGGCGGTGGTGGCGCACGCCTTTAATCCCAGCACTCGGGAGGTAGAGCCAAGCAGATCTCTATGAGTTCAAGGCCAGCCTGGTCTACAAAGAGAGAACCAGGACATGAACCAAAACTACACAGAGAAACCCTGTCTTGAAAAACCAAAAAAAAAAGTCATTTGTCCTCACTTCCCTGCATCTCAGTTAACTACAAACAAGGCTGTGTGACAAGAGTACATCCTTCACCTGACCCATAGAGTAGACAGACATATAGATGTGCTCATTCTTCCTGGCGTCTCTGTGGTGACTTGAATAAAAAGTGACACCACCACCACCACCACTTAGACTCATGATTTGAACACTAGGTCCCCAACTGGTAGAACTGTTTGGGGGAGTTATGGACCTTTTAGCAGGTGTAGTCTTGCTGGAGGAAGTGCGTCATTAGAAGTAGGCTTTGAGAGTTTATAGCGTCACATCATTTCCAGTTTGCTGTGTCTATTTCTTGCATGTAGTTGAAGTGTGACCTCAGCGTCCTGCTCCTACCACCATGCCTGCTGATGGCTGCTATGCCTCCCCGCCCTCCATGATGGACTCTTAACCTTCTAGGACTATAAGCGAAAATAAATGTTTCCGTCTCCAAGTCACTTTTGGTGTTTAATCACAGCAACAAGGAAGTGACCAATATATTCTCCATCCTGGAGTAAAGTTACCTTTCCTGCTCAGTGAGCTGTCTGACCCCCAACCCTTCCACATGTGAGCTTTTCTTTGACAGGAGCTACAGTCTCAGCAAAGCCACAGGCAAGCTCTGAAGATCCCTCTGCATCTACTTTTCTTTTTAGAACTCCAGGTTTCAGGGGTCTGGGAGGCAACATTTATCAACCAAGAAAGATGAAGGACTTGACCAGAAATGAAGGCGATAGGTTTACACCGTACGCCTGGCTGAACAGAGGATACATCCCAGAAAAATCAGCAGAAGGAACGGTGGCTACGTTCACTGTCTCATGACCCCCTCTGTCCCAGGGGCTCCATTTCCTCGGGTCCTCACATAGTTCAGTGCCCTGTCTGTGCAATCATGCGTGACAACTTGCCAGGTTGAGTAGATTTTCTTATACCCATTTTTAGAGGAAGAAACTGAGGCCCACAGAAGCCCGAAGATTCTGATTTGGCTATAAAGCCAGCTGCTCCAGTAGTCTCTGCCAACAAACCCATCCTTAGAGCAAAGAAACAAAACCCAAGTTTCCCTGAAGGCATGCTGTGTGGTAGGTAAATACTTGCCTTCTACACATGGGGGGGGGGGGGCGGGAGGGGGGCGGAGAAACCAGATACAAAGGAGTCAGACCTTCAGACATCGCAGTGGTCTCCATGCCTGGCTAGAGGTAAGTAGGGTTGTGATTTGAAGAAAAGAGTCTGGGGACTACATGTACAAGGAAACCAGATTCCACCTGCATGAAATACATCCAGTGAAAACAGAGCAAGGCATAATTAAGCCTCATTGTATAAGCCCTGCCATGCCTTCTAGTAAGAGGAAGGCCAAGGTTTCTCATTCCCAAGATCTATGCCGCCTGCACATCCCCACCTGAAGGTCACCCTCATTAACATTGCCAAAAGCAGCTCTTGTTCCAAGGCCAATGGGAACTTTACCTGCTTCCCAGGCACAGGAGAACAATGGATGTGCATATGGGACTGTGTGTCTGTGTGTCTGAGTGTATACATCTGGTGCATACTGTTGCAGAGTATGCGTGCCTCGTAACTGGATGCATTTTGTTCTCTCCTAGTGCTTAATGTTCTTTCACACTCAAAACTAATAGAATCAGGTTGTGACTCAGATGACATCACATTATTGGTGACTCACATCTTGCTAGATGGATGGATAGATCGCCCTTCCCCTCTGCATTCTTTTCAAGGTAACCTTGACTTGTCACACAGCCAACCAAGAATGCCAGGAAGCAGACTTTTTTCCCCAGAGACGTTGACGACTTGGCCGTGACAGTTAACAATGGTGGCTGTGGAGAAGAGATGAACAGAGGACAGGAGCCAAAGGCTGGAACTGAGGGGTGAGCCGGTGAGTAGAGTTGCCCCCTATCCATCCCTCCTTTAGGGATGGGAACACCCAATTGCCTATGTCAATGTGGACTGCATGACTCTGTTCCCTGGCAGTGACCTTTCCCAGCAACCTTGTTATTAAACACCCTCTCCTTTTGGGAAGCAAGCAGGTCCTGAGGGGAAAATAAATAGTCAGCACAGCTGGAAAACATTGCGACAACAGAGCAGGGCTGCAATTATGCCATCATTTCCGCCACTAGAGTTTCTTTAAGGAAATTTTTCATTGGGAAAATAAAGAGCAGAGAGGATGACTCACTCTCTTTTAAGATGCCACCAGCCCCAGAATGTACACATCCAGGGGTCAGCCTGACATGACTAGATGTGTTCTGATCCTTGGGTCAAAAGGTTCGTAGTCTTGGGATTTGCCCGTCTTTGTATCAGCTCCTTTATCTCTCTGCCTGGGGTTTTTGGAGAGGTCCTTCAACTGCAGGTGAAGGACCAAGCAACGTCAGGGAATCCAGGTGGTTGCAAGCAAGTCACTCCATGGTTGGTTGGTTGGTTGGTTTTTATAGCCTCGTATTAGTTGATTATCTTGTCTCTGCAGCAAAATAATGGACAAACGCAACCAAGAGGAGGGAGGTTTTACTTGAACTCACAGTTTAAGGGGACAGTCCCTGCAACAGAGGAAGTCATGGTGGCAGGAACTTGAGGCAGCTGGTCACATGTCAACTTGCCTGCACAGTCGGGAAGCAGAGAGAAAGATGATTGCTGATTCTGATCTTCTCCTTTTTCGATGTTCAGGATTCCAGCCTATGGGATGCTGCAGCCACAGTCAGGACTGATTTCCCCACTTCAACTAAGCTAACTTACAACTTCCTCACAGACATGGTCAATGGTTTGTTTTCTTTGCTGATTTTAAATCAGATTAACCATTGCATGTCCCATTCTATCCACAAAACCCCATCTGAGGACTGGTGAGTGAGCCCAGGGGTCAAAGCTTAAAGACTTGAGTCCTGTTCGTAAACTCTCACAATGGAAGGAGAGAACTGACTCCTCAAGTGGTCCTCTGACCTTCACGTGCATACCATGAAATGCGCACATGTATGCTCACCCATACTAAATAAACAAATAAAGTTCAGTTTTTAAAGGCTCTATTTGGGTTTTCAGGAAGTGTGATTTATCCAGTTACTGTGGGCAGATTACTTCGCCACCAGGTAAGCAGGAGGCAGGTACTGTAACTTCCAGAACTGGGATGCCTTCTCTCTTGCCAGATGAGGACCCAGAAATGTATAATAGGGGCACAAGTAGTGAGTAAAATCAGCAGAATTAGTCATGGCTCCCCAAATCACCCTTGCTCCATCTGCTTAGGGGAAAGAAAAACACAGGCTGACCAGGCCTCCTCTGAAAATCGGAAATGCAAAATATGCCAAATCCGGAAACATGGTGAGTGTCAACATGGCAACACAAAGGGAAAGAATGCTGGGTCAAAACACACACACTTGGCCTCCTGCATGAAACCATTAGCAATACTGTATAGTGACCTTTAGGTCACATTTAGAAGGTATATGTGAAATGTGAATGAATTTCATGTTGAAACTTGTGTTTCATTCCCAAGATATCTCATTATGTGCATGCAAATATTTCAAAACAAGAAAAACTATGAACTATGAAGCATTTCTTATTGTAAGCATTTTGGGTGAGGAGTGATCTTGTGCTTAGGACTTTCATGTAAAGAGCTTCCTGTGGCAACTCCAGGAAATGTTGGCCTCTTTTCCAAGCAGAGCTGGAAATGCATGGCAAGATGAGCTCCAGGTGGTGGGGATAAAAAGACGAAACAAGGAACATGTGTGGATCACATAAAAACCTCTGACCAAGTCAGGAAGCCTATGCATTACTGTGCATATCATCAGATGCTTGGTGGCAGAATTAGACCTGAATTCAGATCTTTCTGTCTTCATACCCACGTTGTCTTCTCTTTGTAGCTCCTTGAATCTCTCTTTCCCCCAAATTATAAAGCCTCCGAGTAACACTCATATCCGGATGCACTCCTTCCTCCATCCTCTCCCTCATAGGACAATCCACCTGGGATTCAATAGCCGTCTACAGGAACCTGATAAGGAATTTGCATTGGCCAGCCACCACAAGACTTACAAGTTAGTCATTAATACCTCCAGTTTTTTGAGCTAATCAATGAATCTATTCCCAAATATTATCCATAGTAACACAGTAACAGAGATGTTTTCATTTCAGTAGGGAAGTCTTGACACCAAGTCTCTATGAAAAAGAAAGGGCTGGCAGGCATGGAGAGTTATTCCAGTGGAGGTGGTTGGGGTATGAGTTGTCTTTTAGATGTTTTCAATTATTTTTTTTAAATTTTTGAATAATCCTCTCACCCACCCCTATTTCTCTATCACTGTCCAATGGGTCTCTAGCATATAAACTCCAGGTGTTTCCTGCTGTGGCTCCCCTAACATTCATTGTTCCTGACAGGATCTTGGGGCTCCAGTTCCAGCAAGTCTCAACCTCTAAAATCCAGGATTCTTGGGGACCAGACTCCAAAAGAGCTCCCTCAAAGGAAACATTCCCTCCAAGGGCAAAACGGGCACTGCCTTGTACTCCCCCCGCCTTCTCCACAGCCTCTGCCAAAGGCCTGTTTTCTGATTACAGGAAGGGCATGCTTCCTTCTGTTTTCTAAGCAGAGCCTACTCTGCCCCTAATAACAGGGCTGTTAAAATCAGCAGTTCCATTTTCTATAGCCAGAACCACACCAACTCACATCAGCAGGTCAACCGCAGAGCCACATTTAGCAAGGGCAGGTAAGATCTAAGGAGAGAAATGTTGCAGAATGGGAAGTGGGCAGGCAGACAGCCACAAACTTGACTTGGTAATGTTGTCCAAAGCCAACACTTATTATCAGCATAAAGCTCCTTAACAATAATAGCTGTACTAACATTAAAGCTGGTCCTTTCCACCCCTTATAAGGGTTCTATTCTTTCCTGGATTTATAATTTATGAACACTATATGACCCACCCCATCTCACTTAATCTTGAAATACAGACATCATCCTTGTTTTCAGAGAAATATGGTAGAAATATGGAAAGAATATACTGGTATTTAGAATAATAGCCTTGGTTTTAATGCTAGCACTCCCTACTAGGCCACAATGATTATGAAAACCTACATTTAATATTATCTGGAGAAGCTTAGCTGACAGTTTCATGGACTAAAATAAAGAGATGCAGCTTGGAAGAGATAATTACAGAAATTTGCAATTGGTCAAAATGTGGAAAGCAACTGACCATAAGGTGTTCAGATCCAATGGCTACATCTACAAGCACCCCCTAAACCTATGATCAGGGGGACATACTGTAGAACTCTGAGGGACAGGTTGTCTTCTGTAATCTAGCACTTTCTATACATGACATGGAAATTGCATCCATGAAATCTCAACAATGTGATAACCTAAAAAAGTGTGCCCATTGATAGCATCAGTTGACATGGCAATGCAGATAAGGAAAATCTCACAAGGCCCTACCCCTCTGTGGTGAGCTACAGGCAATTATTGGCTACTGAGAGGAGAATCTGTCCTCTCCAGAGAGTAGCCCCCTGGTAGTTTATCCAAGCAAACATTCATCTCTAAACACATATGCATAAAAGCAACACCAAACAGTTGTAACAGACTGTATTTATATATACACGTGTGTGTATACATACACACAATATATATGTATGTATATGCATATATTATATATATACACAATATATATATATTGTCATGAATTTGAGAAGGATGGGGAAAGTTGGAGGGGAGGAGTAAAACTATGTAAATACAGTGCTCAAATATGAAAGTCTCAAAAACAATTTTAATAATGAGAGAGAGAGAGAAAAGGGGGGGAGAGAGATGCATCTTGGGCCTGTCCTTTTGAATGTACCACTGATGTTCTTTCTGGTAGTATCTTGGATGCACTGGCAGCAGGCAGGTGAGTAAGGAGGAGTGTTGACAGACACGTGTCCTTCTCTGCTGATGATAGCTGTTCATTATCTAAGGAGGTGGAGCTGCAACAGACAATCTGTCTGGCAGTCCATTCAAGTCAGGAGGAACAGCTTCAGAACAGCCACTCTCAAACCAAAATCATCTGCTCAGGGAAACATCCTTCATGTTGTTAACCCAACAATCCTACACCGCAGTTTGACTTGTTATCAAGGGAGAGAATGTTTAAATAATTCATCTCGGTGGTTTTACCAGGAAGCTATATAACTCAAAACTTCAAATTCTAGTGGCCAGCACATTCTCAAAATGTGTTCCAAGGATTCTATTAAAAAGTAAGAATGTCTCTTAGGGACTGGGGAGATAGCTCCATGGTTACGCAGTTCCCGTGCCAAATGGGGAGAATTTGGACCACCAGAGCCCAATCAATGCCAAGCGGGCATGGTGCCCACCTGTAATTTCAGTCTCAGAATATGGAGACAGGGGATCCCCAGAGCAAGCTGGATAGCAAAACTAGCCTTATCAGTGAGCCCTGGGTTTGATTGAAAGAAGCTGCTTTATGTGAATAGAGTGAAAAAGAGAGGATGATTCTTAACATCAGCCTAAGGCTTCCATATGCTGACATTCACATACATGAGTGCAAAAGTGTCTAAGAACATACACACATGCAAAAACATCTATATGCATATGCAGGCATACACCACACACACATACATACATGCACAAAAGAGAGAGAGCATGCATAAAGAAAAATAAAGTTTCTTAGGGGTTAATTTATGTCCCCAAGAAAGTTTTATTGAAATTCTAGTACCTATTAGCTACACATGTGGCAACCAAGGCTGAGTCCGGGGTAATGTTTTGAGAAAGACTGGCCCTGCTGGCACCTATTGATGTTGGGGCTCTGGCCTCCATCCTGCGAGAGAACAGACTTCTGCTGCTTGAAGTTGCACAGTTTATGTCATTTGATTATGGCAGCCCTAGAAACCTAACACAAGCTCAAAGAGAAAGTCATCCTTTAAAAGGACACTGGTTCCCCAGTGTCCTTCAACCTGAGGACCAAGGAGACAAATGAGGTGGTGGCCCATTAGAGACAGTTAAAGCAGGATCTCAGGAAGCAGTCTGTGGGGAGCAGGTGACATTTTGAGTGAATATGTATATCATTAGCATGTGCATGGCCACATCAAGGACCCCAATGCCTCAGACCCACGGGAGTGGCAAGGTTTTCCCCTGGTCCCAGTACAGATCTTGGCAGTGTGGGTAGAAAGTACCAACCACAACGTCCTCCTTGGGATGGCTGCAGACCCTCAAGGAAATCCCCAAATGAGATTAGCTAACCTGCTTTTTAGTTCATGCTGTGTATAGTAAATATGTTAATTTCCCAAGATGCTGCTGGTGCATCTCCATCAGAGCACATGACACACCCATCTCAACCCTTCTTGACATTTTGGTTGTGGGCCTAGCCCTTGAGGGCTGAGCTCTCCAGTACATCAATCTCAATTTTTCTGTGTATGTGTAGTTTTTTTTATTCCCAGTCACTCTAGTTGGGCCAATCCCAAAGCCATGGAGGTCAAAGCGGTAAACAACTGTTAAGTGATTGACTGTTTCAAATTTTTCATTTATTATTACTATGTGTAGATGTGTGAGTGTGTATGTCTGTGGTGGACAGAGGACAACTTTGTGGAGTCCGTCTTCTCCTTCCACCTCTATGTGGTGTCTTCATTTGGGTTTGCATTGCTGAAATAAAACCACAGCACCAAGAGCAGTGGGGGAGGAAGAGTTTATTTGTAACACACACCTTCATCCATCACTGAGGGAATTCAGGGCAGGAAGCTGGAAGCAGGAACAACAAGAGAAGCCATGGAGGAATGCTTATTCCTGGCTTATTCCTCATGGCTTTCTTTCTTTCTTTCTTTCTTTCTTTCTTTCTTTCTTTCTTTCTTTCCTTTTCTTTCTTTCTTTTCTTTTCTTTCTTTCTTTCTTTTTTTTTTTTTTTTGGTCTTTCAAGACATGGTTTCTCTGTGTAGCTTTGCGCCTTTCCTGTAACTCACTTGGTACGGAGATCTGCCTGGCTCTGCCTCCCCAGTGCTGGGATTAAAGGCGTGGGCCACCACCGCCCAGGCTTCCTCATGGCTTTCTTACAGCACCCAGGATCACCAGCCCGGGGATGGCACCTCCCATAGGGTTAGCTCTCCCACATCAATCATCAGTTCTAAAAATGCACCACAGGGACAAGGGAGTGGGAGAAGGAGGCCCACACGGCTGCCTGGGGTGGCCTGCCCTGAGCACTGTACAGAGTAGGCCCTGCCCCCTCACTGGCTACACCACTAGGGAGAACGGCCCTGCCCTCCGCCAGCTGCGGCACTGGGGAGACCAGGGCCTACACTTTGCCTGGGCAGCACAATAGAGCCGACCCTGTTCACAGAGGCGTGGGCGAGCTGGCCCTGGGGGTGTGAGAGTGGGAGAGCTGGTCCTGCCTCCCTCATCTACCATGTGGTAGTGTGGGTAAGGGAAAGATGACCGCTTCCTCCCACCCTTAGACATCTGTGGGAAGTGGGGGGTGGGGGGGAGCCAGGGGGTAGGGGGCTGACCCGGCCCCTCATCAGCTTCGGCGCTCAGGAGAATGGTTCCTGCACCTCACCTGGGCAGCACAGTAGATGGAGCTGACCCTGTCAACAGGGCCACGGCTGAGCTGGCCCTGAGAACGTGAGCATGGGAGACCTTGCCCGAGCCCTCATTTACCGTATGGTGGGGTGTGCAAGGGAGAGATGCCTCCCTCCTCCCCGCTGCCCCTCAGCACCTGCGGCACGTGGAAAAGCTGGCCCTGAGGTCCGGAGAGCAGGAGAGCTGCCCCTGCTCCTCACCAGGAGATTGGGAGACTAGGCCCTGCACCTCACCTGAGCAGCACCAGGAAAGCTGACCCTGTTGGCAAGAAGGCAGGTGAAGCCAGCCTTGAGGGTGTGAGAAAGGGAGAGATGACCCTGGCCCCTCATCTGCCATGTTGTGGTGAGGGCAGGGAAAAGATGCCCTCCCCTTGTCCCTCACCGCCTGCAGCAGGGGAGGGCGCTGACCCTCCCCCTTACCAGCTACAGCACTTGGGAGAGTGGCCCCTGCACCAAGCCTGGGCAGCACAGTAGAGCTGGCCCTGAAGGTGGAGGTGGAGGTTGGAGGGCCTGGAGGGTGTGAAAGCAGGAGAACAGGCCCCACCCCTTCCTCCTTGCTGCACAGGGTGAGCTAGGTGGGGCAATACTGAAGAGCTCACCCTGGTAATGAGGAATGGGAAGAGCTGGTGAGCGGACTACCTACAACCAGCCAGGCCCAGAACAAGGGTTATGAGTTGGCTCACCCCAACATCCACCCCATCTATGATCTGCTGGAGCATGTGAAGGGGCCAGTCCTGCAGACCCAAAGCTGCAGGATTTCCACGACACAGGGTAACAACAGGATATCCAAGAGGAGTCCCAGTAACAACTCAGTATCGATAGTACAGCAGAAACCAGAGGCCTCGAATCAGATCAATGACTCTTTGCAATTAACACTTGTTTTTTTTTTTTTTTTTTTTTTTTTTTTTTTTTTTTTTTGGTTTTTCGAGACAGGGTTTCTCTGTGTAGCTTTGCGCCTTTCCTGGAGCTCACTTGGTAGCCCAGGCTGGCCTCGAACTCACAAAGATCCACCTGCCTCTGCCTCCCGAGTGCTGGGATTAAAGGCGTGCTTAAAGATGTATGGACTAAAGGGTACACCATGCGATTCACTGTGTCACACTACAGCTTCCACAAGATTTGTCTTTCTTTTTTTTTCCTTTTTTCTTCTCTCTTAAATTTTATTTTATTTTATTTTATTTTATTGGGGGGATATTGCAAAGGCAGAGGGCAGATAGGAAGGGACAGGAAGATGGATGGGACTGAGATGCATGATGTAAAAGTCACAAAGGTAAGTACAAAGTTTTTTTTCAATGCACCATAGGTATGCCCATAGGGTAATGTGGGAGGGCAAGGGACATTTTCTCAGTTGAGGTTACTCTTCCTAAATGGCTCCAGTTTGTGTCAAGTTTGCATAAAACTGTTCAGCACCCGTGGGTTCCAAGGATCAAACTCAGGTCAACAGTCTTTCACAGTGCCCTTATCTACCCAACTGTCTCCTACATCTCATGTTAAATGTTCCTTAAGGGTTTGCTACAAGCGTAAGATGCCCAGAGTGAATAGTAAACAACTAAGTTGAACAAAATTGAGCATGGTTTTCTCATACATTCATTTCTCTGCACTTCAAGCTTCCATGAACAGCAAAGATGAAATATTTAGGATGTAGAACTCCTCAAAACATATTTGACATACTCAGCAAGTAAAGGTACCTGCCATCAAGCCCAATGACCTGAGTTCAGTCTCCAGGATTAAACATGATGGAATAAGAGAACCAACTCTCTCAAGTTGGTCTCTAACCTCCATGGATGCTCTATGGCAAGAACATGTACAAACACCACATACACAAACACACACACACACACACACACACACACACACACACACTAAATAAATAGGTAGATAAATAGATGATAGATAAACTTGTTACACTAAAAAACATTTTTATACTGAACATCTTCTCAAACATGTATTATGGAATATGATTTGGAAAAGCACTGCTGTCTCTCATTGGGTTTCTATGGTCTCAATGCACAGCTGTTAACACCTGCCTTGACATCTTTCCTAGCCAAAATTGCTGCGGTGATGCCCCATGACCAGAATTTGGACATCCATCACCTATGTGTGCATATGCTGGAACAGATCACATCTCACAGGAGATTCAGGGATGCCATGTGGCGGGATAACATCCATAGATAGAAAATGGCAGGGAGGCACACAAGAAGCTCAACAGCTTATTTGACTCTGATCTGATCAAGCCTGTGGGGTGACCACAGCAAAGCCGAGATCCTAAGCTAGATGCCCTAGTTGTTCCCATACTGAGTTAGGTTATAGTTGCCTAAACAAGGATGTGTATGGAGGCTTTCTCAAGCCAAACTTAGGTTTGTTTAACATAAAATACACACACACACACACACACACACACATGCTGAGAGAGAGAGAGAGAGAGAGAGAGAGAGAGAGAGAGAGAGAGAGAGAGAGAGAGAGAGAGAACAGAAAGAGGCCTAAGCTTCAGTTTAGGCTGCTGAGACTCATAGAAAAGTGGATAGGTGAGAAAATACGTTTTAGATCTCAAATCAGATCCTGGCCTGACACTGTCAAATGCACAACCATAAAGAGATCATAGAGTGAATTTTGTTCTATAGACAATAACTTTAAACTACTCTATTCTGACCACACGCAGATAGGAATGTCTTGGGAGAGGCAGAGAGAAAAGCATGCTGGTAGCTTTCTAGAACTCAGAGTCCTGACTCCTATTCTGCCTGTCCTAGCACCAGCCTAAGCCAAAGGGCTTGCAGGTTCAAAAAAAAAAAAAAAAAAAAAAAAAAAAAAGCAGAGATTTGGGTGCAGCTAAGAGGGAAGTTGTCTGTGTTGTGTCCTCCAAGTTCTCAGAATCCACACTGATGAAGACGGTCTCAGATGTCATCATCACCTACCCTCAACTGCAGAGACCCAGGCAGACAAGGCAGAGCAGACAAAGGGATGCAATAGTCAATGCCCTCACAGGTTGATGTCAGAAACCAAGTGGAAACATCTGAAATAGAACAAGGATTCCTTTTTTAGACCACTAAAGGAGAACACCCCAAAGTTTCTGCAACTCAACTCATTTTCCATCCAGTATAGTTCTGCCTATACTACAAATTTATGTCCAGATGAGACATTTTTCAGCCCTAGTTAGGTGTGTTCTATCTACCATGATTTGTATGTGGTTTGTACGTGTGTCTCAGAATTTCACATTGAAACTTGATCAGTAGTATTGTAATTATTAAGAGGTGGTTCTCTAAATCAGTGTAGCAGCTCCTCAGAAAAGTGAAAGCAGGGCTATCATATGATCCAGTTATGCTACTCCAAAGGATCTAAGCACATTGTAGGGGCACCTATACACCACGTTTGTTACCGCACTGTTCATAATGGCTAAGATTCGTCCATTAACAGATGAAGGTATAAAGAAAATGTGATTATATATACACGAAGTAGTTTTATTCAACTGTAAAGAGTGAAAATATGTCAATTACAGACAGAATGATGGAAATGGACATCACACCACTAAACAAAACTAAGCAAGACTCAGAAAGACAGATATCGTGTGTGTGTGTGTGTGTGTGTGTGTGTGTGTGTGTGTGTGTGTGTGTGTGTTAAAAATATAAGGGGGTAGTCAAGGTTGTTGAGGAGAGAGAGAGGAGGAACAAGAGAGAGTGGTGGATGTGAACATAAGCATGTGTGGAAAGTGTTGGGTTGCCCCAGATCTTTGCCCCGAGATGGAGTCACTTAAGGTACCAAGATGGATGACCCTTGTAGGATCCAGACCCTTTGGGGAAATGGAAGCCAATTGTTCTGTACTTCTCTCAAGTCTACTGACCCCTGGTCTCAGAGGAACAACCTGACCACAGCCTCCTGCTATCCTAATGGCCAGATCACCCGTCTCATAACATTTGCTTACTGCAGTCCCCTTTGCCTGTTCCCCTGCCCAACCTAAACCACCCTATAAAACCCAGACTCCCCAGTTGGTGGGGCTGCTCTTCCCTCTCTTAAAGATAGCCTGGCAGTTCCTTCCCTGAATAAAGCTTTGCCTTGGGCCTCCATGGGACTCTCATGGTCTGGTCCTCTCAGTGAGGTCTCAATGAAACCAATTATTTTGTAATCTAATTTTAGAATGGAAGAGTAGAACAAAAATATAAGTATCTGAAGTGAAAAATAGAAAAATAAGAGTTCAATTCATAAATGTGTTACTTTACAAAAAAAAAAAAAGGAAGGAAGGGAGAAGGTGAATCCTCTAGGGATGACCCACCCATGAGGACTTCACCCTCATGAATAGGATTAGCGTATTTCTAAAAACACTAAGGGAGCTGTCTGGCCATCTTTGCCCTTTCTCCTTCAGACACAGCAGGAGCACGCCAATTCTGAAGAGTTAAATAAACTCACAGGGTACCAATAAATTCGTGCCACCATTGTTTACATTCAAGTCTCCAACAAATTTCTATTATCCGTAAGTTTTCCAGGATTTAGGAGATTTTATTATAACAGCCAGGATGGACTGAACATAGGCATGGGTGGCATCTAGCCTGGGTCACCTGTGTCCGAGTGGTATCCTTACTTTATCCTCATCCTCCTGGCTATCCCAGCATCATTCACACCTCCCGGTCGTTTCAGGATACTGAGCTTTTATATTTGATTTGATACTGTTTCAGATAGTGTCTAGCTATATAGCCTAGGTTGGCCTTGAACTCACATCCGTTCTGTGTCAGCATCCCAAGTGCTGGCATAACAAGTGTGAGTCATCAAGACCATGATACCTACTTCTGCCATCTATGACAGTGGCCTCTCTTGGGAATCACAAGTGTGTAAACTTCAAGGCCACTTCCTGTCCACCAGCCTATGAAAACTGAATCTAATTAGCCTGAACATTTGAACATTTGGGCTCCCCATTTCACCTTCTGGAAACTATGTTCTGTATCCTGCAGCACCCTGACTTTGAGCCCCATCCCCTAAATTTTTTTTCTTTCAAGTGATAGTCTTGCTTATATAGTTCAAAGTTTCATTATTTTAATGCTAGATGTGATCAGACATTGATTACAAACTAAGGAAATCACAGAAGCACTAGTGGGATAAGAAACATCTATTAATGCTTCTAAATGCTTCCCACATCTCTGAATGCCAATCTGGCCTCCCTCATCAGCGTTTTCCTAATTGAATGCTGACATCTTAGTTTTTCAGACTATCATGTACATGAATGTATGCACATATATGCATGTATGTATGTATGTTTAAGAGACGAGAGATTGATTAAAATCTTTGATAGATTAAAATGAGATGTGGCTAATAACATGTAACATGTTACAGGAGAGGGTCGTTAAGTTACAAACTATTGTATTTATTAATAATGGATGCTTACTAAACACATTATTTTAATTACTTTCATTTCCACAGCTAAGAAAATGAAGGATCCAAAAGTTGGAGTCACTTACTCCCTTTGACATGTCTACAGTGTGAGGGATGAGTCTCAAAATTAGACTTCATCTGCCTCTAAGCCCTACATCCCTTCCGCTGTAACACATCCATCCTCTTGACTATCCCCTCAAGTGCTTTTACATTCAAACAGCCCGTGGATTCATCACACTCCGCTTCCAGGGTGTTAGGAAGGATCTTCAGGTGATGTTTTTAAAGAACTCTGAATTTCCCAGGTGAAAATTCTCGTTGAAAACAGCTATATTGTCAGCTCTTAATTATTGGTGACAGTGCTAGACAGGGAGAGACCCATTGGACAAGACTCATAATTAATCCCCTCATTTGCATCAAGAGTCTCTGCCTGCCTCTTCCACCTTAGCTCCTGTCAGGGCTGCCCACAGGGAGAACCTCATTTCCTGAGGGGCTCAGCTCCCAAGATCTGAGCTGCAGAGAACTGCCTTAATCAGGTATCTGCATTAATGTGACCTCGAAAAGCAAAAGCCAGACTAAAGGAGAGCAAAATAACCCACAGAGAGAGGGGGCTGATCCGAAAAATAAATCTCAAGTCATGGTTTTGTTTTATTTCAGCACAAGAAAGATGCTCAAATCTATGGGATGGGTCTGGTCAAAGGCTGAACTGTTTTGTTTGTTGGGTTGTTTTCTTTTTCTTTTTGGTTTTGTTTGTTTTTAGTTTTTGTTTCTTTGTTGGTTTGTTTTTTTAATCTACATTGCCCTTGTTGTGGGGGGGAGGTGGAGAAGGAACCTCCTCTTTGTCTACCAGAAAAATCTAAACAAAGGTAATAATCCAAAGCCTCCTTGCTTTTGAGCCGGCTTGGTTGTTTGTCAACTTGTTTCTGTTTATCTGGAGGATGAGCTCGGGGTTCTGCTCTGAAGTGTCTTGAGATGTATGTGAAGATTTGGTCCCTGGCTGGTGGCACTATTAAAGAAGGTTTGGGAAATTTTAGGAGGCGCTGCCCAGCTGGAGGAAGTAGATTGCTGGAGGACTGAAAGTAGAGGGTGCATCTTGCCCCGCCCCTTCCTGTCCTCTTCCCATTTGCTTCCTGGCTGTCCTATCAGCTTTCTTCTACCACCTCTTCTGCCATGATCGTCTGCCTCACCATGGCTCAGTAACCAGAGAGCTAGCACGCTATGAACTAGAACATTTCAAACCATGAGCCAAAATACATGGTTTTTTTTTTTTCTTTAAACTGTTTACTTCAGGTATTTGTCATAGTGACAAACGGCCAGAGTAACACAATTCCCAAGGAAAAAACTTCTCCACCTTCAAAGCCAGTGGTAGCAAAAAAAAATGGTCGAGAGTGTCGTTTCTTGCTATGTAATAAAATTGATATTTCCAGAACCACAAATATTTACTCAGCATCTACTGTGCAATAGGTAATAAAAGATATCAATGACTGGGCATAAGAGAAGCCACACATGGCAGCTTTCGGCAGCGGGGCTTATGGGGGTTAGAGCAGCCACAGAGGATTGTATTGTGGATATTGTGGACAAGTAAGTGACAAACCAGGGTCACACATCTGCTTCCCTCTCCATTAGCCATTATCACTGTTCGCCTCTGCATTCAGCCCAAAAAATAGGAATTGAGTACAGGAGTCTCATCCCTATGAGAGCTTCCCAATCTAACCTGCGGGCCCCTCCACTGAAGACTGCCAGGAACAAAGCATATCAGAACCAATTACTATCCACTGCACTGATACAAACGCAGACTGGATGAGAGTGGAGAGCAAAGAGGCAAGAAGAAAACCAGACAGAGCCAGCTCCTCCGAGTTCACCAGACCTCTAGCACCCAGAATAGCCTCACCATCCAGCAGATCCAATTATCTGGAGACAAAAGACCTGTGGCAGAGGTTCAACCCACACCTCTGACCTAAGAAGCTAGGCTCCAAGAATGAGGACTCAGCAATGCCCCTACCCTGTAATCTGTGGGAAGCTGTGAGTCTTCCATGCTGTAAAAGAGTCCTTTGGCTATACTATGAGCACTGATGTTTCTGCCCAGCCTCTCCACTTGGGCTCCAGTCTCCTCAGAGCCACTGTGACCAATGATGTTTGCTTTATCAAATAGGAGAAAGGCAATTTTGCCAGCAAGTTAGAGAGTGAGACGTGGGTCCATAAAAACTGTGTTAATGACAACAATGGTAATGTCTATGTTCTAGAGAAACATAACCAGGAATGTCTTGAGACTCTGATGGGAGCAAGAAATTGTCATCTACCTGAAGAATCTCCTAATAGTATTTTCCACACACACACACAAACATCATCACTGGCACAAGCTGGCTCTGGAGTCACCTTACAGGCCAGCCATTATGATATCCTTGGCATTCTGTCACCTGAGCCTCCACCACATTGTGGCTCCTCCTGGCTGTACTCATGGCCTTCTGCATACCTTTCATACTGCCCAGCACATGGCAGGCACTGGGTAAGCATTGCCAAAGACCATGGAATAGAAGAACATGCTTCATGAATCTTGTCAATACCAGAAATGTCCCTCCTGGGTCCCCCCAGGCTGAGCTCCACCTGGACCTTTATAAGTCTACACTGGTTGACCAAAGATCCCCAGGTACCAAGCTGTCTCATAGTCATACAAGTAGGTTCATATGCTCTTGTAAGCACTCTATAGCTTATGGGTAATTTCTGACCATATTGTCTACTGCTTTTGCTGTTCTGATGCCTCCCTTTACCACAGCTCTATGCTCAATGCCTATGGATAAACACTTCTAGGCACACATGAGCGTGTGTGTTGCCTGGGGCTCAGTTCTGGGATGAATGACACTAGGTGTCTGTAAAAGTGCTTCCGTTCATATCCAATGCCCCAGGCAGCACTTGCTCAGGGTGGGTGAGCCTCAAAAGAAGGTGTGGACTTCGAAGGGGGGCATGTTTCTGTGAACTGAACACCAGAAATATCCCACCAGTGTTGTGCAATTTTTAGGACTCTGTTAAGGTAAGTACCCCTATTTGGGCTCACTAAAGTTTTTATTGTACTAGCAGGCTGGGGGCTTAGAATAAATGAGATTTATGAAAGGCAAGTAAACTCTTTTAGCTCATGTTATGGGTTGAAATCTACACCAGTTAAATCTGTTCCACCCACAGCCCATACCTGGCTCACACTGTCAGTTAAATCATACCAGCAATCACTCCGTTGGGTCTGACCTCAAGAAGGTTGGCCTCCCAAGGATCCCTTACAACCTCAGCCTGGCAGGTCCCAGGCAATCCACGGCAGATTTGCCTTCACAATTAAGGAACCAGCTCTGGGTGGGTGTTCATGTTTCTTGGGTTAATCCTTTCCTAAAATGTGGCTTTACCTTGTCAGACTCAAAGTTTGGTCATGAATACCAGCCAAAAGCTAAGGCCCTAGGCTCTGGGCTGGCATTGAATGTTCAAACATAGTTTTTTTTTTTTTTTGTCAGCCACTGTCGCTGCCTCAAGATTGCAAACTTTAGCCTCGGAAGAGCCTCTTTTGTCCCTGTACTTGTCATCTGCAAGGATTGAATTTGATATGTGATTATAAAGTAATGAGACCGGCTTTTAAACAAACCACAGACCCTATGAATCCAGATGAGTGCTGGCCTTCAAAGATGTCACCATGCTCTGCTGGCTACATGCTTACTCCAAAGAAGCTACCCTCCCAAAGCCCTTAGGGATGAAATTTTCCTATGAAAATCACCTCAGGGACAATTAGCTAATTACAAGAAGAAAATCAGATCATTCCCACTCTACAGTGGCTCCTGTCACTCTCTAGTGTGGCTCATTGTCAGTGTGTCAGCTTCACCTGGAGGCTTGTCTTTCTTCAGAGAATGTGTCTTGTGCATCTTTGCATACCCCAGGCAATTCATACAGTCCTGGCATACAGAAAGCTTAATGCTCGGCCATGCCCCCCACCCCCAGGAAGAATGGGTTTCTCATTGGCTCGTTATTATTCTCCTCTCACTGCTATATAAATTCCAGGCAATGTTCAGTGGTTTATACCCTCCCCTTTTTGCTTCCTAAACCACAACAAAAATTCCTCAGGAAGGAGCTAGAATATACCATGCATGGAGAGACAGAGGACCTGTGTCTGTAAAACTAAGCTGGATTGTGTGGTGGTAACCAACAAACCCAGAGTCTCTATGTCTTAAAACTGTACAGATTCATTGCTACCTCTTTATATAGGTGCGAAATGTAGAAAACGGGGCACCCAGATGCTTCACATCACCATCACATGGCTCACTAGCCAGCCAAAGGATGCTACAACGCTCTCCATCAATGTACAGGTTTGCACACAAGAAGAAACAACAAACTAGAAGCATTTACACTTGCAATTATATTCCATCTGGAACTAATGAAAGCTCTTCCTCTACGACACACTGGCTGTCACTACTCTGGCCTATGACCCCATTCTAAGGGGGGACAAGGAAATAACTGTGATATTTCCATTTACTTGGAAAAAGGGAGGGATAAGTTGAAATAGGAGTCAACACCAAAATTTCCTAAAGCAGAGTCTGGAAGGCAGCAGGATCAGATCAAAGAGGATATTAAGCCTGTGAGATGGTTCCATGAGTGGCCCCCGATGGATCCTGTCTCCCTCTAACCTGAATCCATTTCCTTGCTACATCTACTTTGAGTTCACCAATGTCACTTTCTTTTTTGGTCAAGGGGACATCAGCAAATGTGATCCAAGCTGGATTTAGAAGTGCCTGCACATTGGGGTTCTTGGAATGTCACCACCACCACACGGAAAGCCCAGATTTCCTGGTAAAGAGGCCACATGGATGAGAAGCGAGGCACCTCGGCTAGGATCCCTGGCCAGCTGGAAGGAGTGAGGCCATCTTGATCAGCCAGCTTGCAGATGAACTGACAGACTGACCGCCAGTGTGTGACTGAGCCCAGCCAACATGGTGTGGAACAGAGATAAGCCATCCAAGCTAAGCTGGCCCAAATGACTGACACACAGAAGAGGGAGGAAATAAACGGTTCTTGTCTGAAACCACAAAAATTTGGAGTGATTTGTTGCCAGAAGTAGATAGCTGCTAAAGCAATTCAGATCTGAAAGAGAAGTTAGCATTGTAATAAAACTCCAAAACGTGTGGCATTGGCTTTGGGATATGGCAGAGGATGCGAGCTGGAGACCTAGCGAATGGGCTGGTAGGGAGGCTGGGGAAGGTGGTGTAGAATCTCCAAGTGCATCTCTTGGTGCATGCGAGAAAAAGGGCAGCCCCATGTTATGGAGTGGTGAAATAATTGAAAATAAATGCTGCCCACAGAAGCCTGAAAGAGAGACGGCACTTAATGAGCTTGTCGATTAAGTTGAGAGACTCTTCCAACCCGGTGTTGAAAGCACCCATTGGATGCCTCCAGCTGTGTGTGATAAGAAACTGCCAGAACTGAGCAGGAAGCTGTTCAGCTTTCAATCAGATTTTAGAAGAAATACAGAGGGCCCCAGATGTGCTGGTTTCGAGAAATTCAACTGTTCCTCACATCTAGTTTTTCTTGTCAGTGTTTCTCAAATAAGAAAGAGTCTCGGCATAAAGATCAAACAAGAAGGGTATGTTTGTGAAAGCCCGCTGTCACACTTCTAAGCAGCAGGGACTAGATCCTTTCAGAGAGTTACAGAGATGTCTTAAAATCTTCAGGGGACTGGTCCCTGGGAGAGCAGTCTACCTGTGTCAGTGCGGTTTCCATTACTGCAACAAGTAACTGTGATAACCAACTTAAAAAAAAGAAAGGTTTCTTTTGGGCTCAGATTCAGAGTCGACAGGCAGTAAAAACTGTGACAAGGCAGCCCATTGTGGCGGCAGAGGAAGCTTATTAGCTCATGATCAGGAGTAAAAAGGGGGAAAGAATGGGCAGAACCCCATTCTCTCAACTTCAAAGGCCACCCCAGGTGCTAAAAGAGGTCCGACAGACCCGACCTCCAAAGGGCTCCATCATCTCCCAATAGTGCAAAGCTGGGCACTAAGTCTTTGGGGGGATCTTTCAGATCATGTTAACAGCAGTTTCCAAAGAAGCTGATCTGTCTCAAAAGAAGCAAGCAGTCTGTGAGGATTTTGGGACACAGAGTGAATTCCTCTGAGGTTCAAAGACAGCCCACAAGTTTCTAGAGAGTTTTATCTGTAATACCTATACAATATTGTACTAAAAGCAAAGACACAATTAAAAGTGAATAGAGTCCTCTAGATCACCACTTTCTACAAGCAAGAATCAGGCTAATAAGGCTACTTAGCTACAGACATGGGCAATTTCCTATGGGAAAGAAAATACATCTCAGAGAGTCAAACCAAAAGCTTAAATGAAGGGTCTAAGATCGATGAGAAACAGACAATGAACTAGGTAACCCCTTCAGGTAGAAAAACCAGGCCCAAATCAAGGACGTTTTCTGACCCACATGGCCGTACAATTTCATGAATCCTGTCCTCTCCATTTTAAGTGGAAGTGTCTATCAGCTATATGAAATGCCTTTTTCACCACTGTGCTTTAAGGTGGTGGGAAGAAACACACTTGCTTTTTTAAGTACAAAGCCTGTGGGTCAAGAGGAGCAGTGGCTAAGAAGCCACATCGAGAGGCCTTGCCTATATCTCAACTTGAGGTAGACACATAGACTTCAAGTTTGATGCTATAATCATAAAAACTGTTGAGGGTC
The DNA here is from genome assembly GCF_049852395.1 of Peromyscus maniculatus bairdii. Lineage (NCBI taxonomy): Eukaryota > Metazoa > Chordata > Mammalia > Rodentia > Cricetidae > Peromyscus > Peromyscus maniculatus. Next base: position 69,194,520 of record NC_134860.1, on the reverse strand, counting down.
TTGGGAAGGATAATGGGGTGATTTATTCCCTAAGGCTAACAGGTAGACTTGGTATACTGCTTCTAAACATAGCTTCTTACTTCCTTCCATATTGAACACTCTTAGAAGGCATAACTTTATGACTCCTCCCACTAAAAGATGAAGCCCATCCCAGCCCTTACATCTTAGATGACTTCATGACTTGCTTTGACCAATCAAATGGAGCATGAGACACATTGTATGACTTCTGAGCAGGGGCCACCAAAACCTTAAGAGCCATCTTATAAAGTGGCTGATTATCTTACTATAAGAAAGAAGAACCTATGTGATAGGAAACTAGACACCTAGCCAAAGCCTTAGCTGAGAATGTTTGAATGCAAACGTTGACATGTGCATGGAGCCATCTTGGGTCATGTGCATGAAATAAATAGCTACATCACAGCTACAAAAATGACCCCCAGCAAAAAGAACCATCCAGCTAAGCCCAGCCCATTTTTTAGAATTAAGATCAAATAAAGATTATTGTTTAAGCCATGCATTCTTGACCATGATTTATTATGTATGTGTAATAACTTAAATACTAAGAAATGGACAAATGGGCCAGTATCTGCTCTATAAAAGACAACCATGCAGAAATAATTAAATCGTGTCTTATTGGACTTCCTCCCTGGTCTGTGTTGTGGATGCTGCTATTATCATTATCTGAAAGCCAGGATACCACTTCTTTTTAAAGGTTTGAAGTCTCTGGATGAAGACACGTGTGAGGGAGTTTATCTGTTTCTGCATAGACTGCAAGCCATTGTGAAAAAAAATAAAACATCTGTTAGACTGTTAGGTAACATAAACATAAATTAGAAGTGTAAACCACTAGGACTTGAAGACACTGTAAACAGTAGTTTCCCTGTATACAGGTTGGCAAGCCCAGGATGGTCATGAGAGCACCAGGCATGTCCCAGCCTTGAGGCCTTTGAGGATTTTATTTTTCATGCATGGATTACTCAAGGTATCATTCACATTCTTGAAATCTCTATACCACATTGTATTGTCTATAAGGTGTTCACTGTCTGCCCTACCCTGACCCATGCACAGTTTTGTCCTCTCTCTGCTTAGCTTCACACCTTATCAGTTACCACTGCTGACATGACAGGTCATTTGTTTTATTGCTTTATCTGTTACTTGTCTCTCCCTCACCACACACACACCAACATATAAGCTCCATGAAGATAGGGATCTTCTTTGTTTAAGGTTCTGGAGCCTTTTTCCTGCCAAGTAATTATTGTAAGCAGTCACTCTATCACTTAGCAACAGCCCCAGAGACAAGGATTTTCATCCGTCTTGTCTAGTAGTGCATCCCCGATCCCTTGAGCAGTTCCTGCTGATGGCAGTTGTCCAGTAAATGTAGCCAGGAGGAATAAAAGAATAAACAGAACCGGGTTTCCCCAGCATAGTACAAAGATTGTCTCAGACATCATTGAATTGTTTATGCACTACGTTTCTCTAGCATTCTGCATGTCTGCTTTTTATGCCTCTAGTTAAGGCAACCTCCATTTACTCTTTTCTTCTGAAGGAAACTACAGGTCATCTTTGGTTCCCAGAAAAAGATGGGACATTTTGGTTTCCTTTTCTTCAGTCTCCTTAGGTCCAGTCCAGAAGCACAAGCCACCCACTCTTCCAGGCTACCCTATTGCTCTTTCCAGTAGACTTTCCACAGACTCTCATCTAGCCTTGGCCCCTGGCTCAGCTCTTATTGACCATGTGCCCCTGGCTACACATAAAAAGATGCATATGAAAAAGGTAATAAATAGGTAGGGGCAGAGCTTCCCCGTAGCCTACAAATTATGAAGGCAGAGAAATAAGAACACTGGCTACTCTTATCCGTTAAAGAAGAACACTTCAGAAAAGAGATGTGGCCTCTTGGACAGACCATATCACAAATGCTCATTTCTATCCCAATGCTTTCCCTTGATATAATATGGTACACACACACACACACACACACACACACACACACACACACACACACACACACACAGAAATGTCACCTGTACTTGAAGTTGAGCTTTCTGGTCCTATTGGTAGATTCACCACCAAATGTACTCTTTCTACATAACTACAGGATCTGCCTGACTTTACAACCTGGCAGGTCTGACAGAGCTCAGTTCATGATTTGAAGCTTCCAGATGCATTGTCATTTGCTGCCCATGGCCAGGTATTCTATCTCTTCCAGGACCCAATAATATGCCCAGAGCTATTCTTCAAAAGGCACATGTGTCTTACTGCAGGTAGCACAGAGTCCCAGGAATCGCTGGGGTGAGTCTCCCACTGAAGCTTGTATAAGTGAAAGTCACCCCACCTTTTCCCCTCCTCCCAATAGTTATCCCTTGACCCCCTTCCTTTTATCTTTAATCTTCAGACTCTATTCATAATATTAGATATATGCTATTACAATATCATATCAGGTTCACTTTGCAGAATTCCCACAAAGCACCACAAACTGAGAGGCTTCATCCACGGAAAGGTACTAATTTCTCACAGTCCTGGGATCTGGAAATCTGTGATCCAGGTGTGGGCAGAGTTGGTCCTTGCTGAGAGTTGCCTGGGAAGATCTGCCCCCAGACATCTCTCCTCAGTTCTGACAGGCTGGCAGCAGCCTTTGTATTCTCTGCCTTCTAACTCGTCACTGCAGTCTCTCCCTCCATTTTTATGTCTGTATCCAAAGCTCCACTTTCCACAAGGAAACATGTGACGCTGGGGTCATGCTCTCATCTCAGCTGGTTACATCTGCAGTAATATCACTTCCAAATAAGGTCACATTTTAAAGCAATAGGGGTGAGAATATCATCACAGGAGTTTGAGAAAACAAACATCTTGGTTTGGGGCATCTTAGAGATCCTTGCATTTCTATATCCTTTTCCTGGGATGGGTACAGCTGCTCTCTAGGCTCACAGTCTCCCACTGCTCTGTGAAGTGGAGGTACTAGGTTGGCATGACTAGCAGGAGGCCCAAGAGCATTTTCACTGAACTTTGTGTTCATCAAGGACCACCCTGAGAACAGGCCTTGCTCTAGCCAGACCATCTCCATCCCAGGACAGCAGGGTACCCTTAAAGCAGCCACCACTTTGGCTATTAGCACTATTCCCTATGGAGACCCTTCTTGTAACTTGACAATCAATATTTCAATATATCCTCTGGTTATAAACTGACTGTTTCCATGTTCTAAAAGTTCATCTGTTGAAATCTCATGTGTGGTTAAGAGTTGGGGCCTTTGGAAGGTGGTTAAGGCCTGAAGATGGACACCTCTCATAGGTTTAGTGCCCATAAAAGAAGAAACATGAGAGGATTCTTTCTCCCTTCTTCCCTTCTCTCTCTTTTCTCAACCATAGAAAGATTATTAGCAAAATGCCATTCATTAATCCCTTCAAACAAGGGAGTCAGTCCTCACCAGACACAAGATCATTTTGCTAATCTCACAGATACAAGGAGAAAGATCACTAACCCAAATTAACATGGCCAAATAAATTAAAGCAAACTTTTTTTATTCATTTTCATGGGCTGTCTCTCCCTAAAGGCAGGGTTCAAGAGATCAGCATCAAATATGGGGGAAATAAGGAATTTTTTTTCTTTAGCTCAGGAGAAGGGGGTTTCCAAATAGGGGATTTTGAACAAATAGGCAGGGTTACAGAAGCAGAACATAAGCATAACAAGTTGGTCATAACAACCTTTTCCAACAAAGACATGGTCTCATGGTGGTCGTAACAAGGTGATCATAATAACCTTTTGAAACAAAGGCATAGTTCCCATTTCCTGGAACAAGCAGTACAGAACCATTTGTAGTTAAGGTTACATGTGGGGCACAGCCCAATCCTTGAGAAACAGACTTAACCATAAATGGGAATGAACCTAGTTTGTTTTCATAAGATGGTTTTCAAGCCTAAGATGGAGGCAGGCTGGTTTATCAGTCTGGTGCTTTGACTTTGGCTTTCTAGCATGCAGAACAGTGAGAAATGTCTGTTGTCTAAGCCAGCCACCTGTGTGTGACAGTTAATATTGATTAGTGACTTGATAGGATCTAAAAATCACCTAGGAGATAAATCTCTGGACTTGTTTCTAGAAACACATGGGAATTTCTAGATTGGGTCAAGTGAAGTAGGAAGTCTACCCTAAATGTGGGCATTTCACAATTCACCCTATTCTGAGAGTAAATATGAAGGAGAAAGAAGCTAAGCAAACAGTATTTATCACTGTCAGTTGTGGTTGACATATTGTGCACCCCAAGAAACTTACCTGGAGGTCAGAGAATAGAAGAGCCACTACATTAAACAAGAGGTTAGGCAGTGGTGGCACACACCTTTAGTCCTAGCACCCTGGAGGCAGAGATCCATCTGGATCTCTTTGAGTTCAAGGCCACACTGAAAACAACCAGGCTTGGTGACACACAGCACTTGAGATGTAATGCCTTACTTGGAAAAGACACATGCCTTTAATCCCAGGAAGTGATGGCAGGAAGCAGAAAGGTATATAAGGCATAAGGTCCAGAAACTAGAAGCTTTTTAAGCATTTAGGATTTTAGCAGCAGTTCAGCTGAGATCCATTCGGATGAGGACTCAGAGGCTTCCAGTTTGAGGAAACAAGATCAGCTAGGAAGTTGGCGAGATGAGGTTAGTTGTGGCTTGTTCTGCTTCTCTGATCTTTCAGCGTTCACCCTAATACCTAGCTCCAAGTTTTTAAGATTTGTGTTACAGTCAGTTTCCTGACTACAGATGCCATGTGGACCAGCTCTTTCCTACCATGATGGGCTCTACCCTTGAATTTGGAGCCAAAACAACCCTTCCTGCCTTAAGTGGTTTTGGTCATGTATTTTTTTCCAACTGGGAAATTAATTAATATGCCATGGTAATTTGTTATGGGGCAGCTGACTAAATAAGATACACTACCTCCAAATTCGTGCCTAGACAAGATCTAAGACAGGTTTACAGTGTGTCCTCACAATGCTTTTAAAACTGCGCAGGTAACTTTCACCACAATCATAATAGTACTATGGAAGAGCCAATGTGCCTTGGGGACACCATATCCCTTCCTCATTCCCATCTGGCAATGCATATTTGAGGGAGTTTTCTGTCCCTCAACATCATTAGAAGCAAGCAGCATGACCTAAGGAGAGCACTGAGCTAGGGATCAAGAGACCTGAGATCTGATTCAGACTCTGTCATTCGGTACTTGGGAGGCCCTGGGCAATTCACCTCACCTCTCCGATCCCACCTATAAAGCAAACGGATTGACCAAAGTTCCCTTCAAGATTAAGTGGCCTGTTGCTCAAACCTGGCTGACCATTAACTTGTCTGAACAGAAGTGAGCATATGGGAGTCGTCAGGGAAGCTTTCAAACTTTCCTTTTCTTCTGAAAGCAATTATGAGAGATCAGTCAGAAACTCCTTTGGTCCATGTTTAAAATTCAGGATCTCGAGGAGATTTTTAAATATGCTGTCAGTAAAGCATTAGTACATCGCTAGCCAGCTCACAATGTGGTATATTTTATGAGTCCAACTGGGAAAGTAAGTTCCCAGTTTGGATCTGAAATGTTCCCCAAAAGCTTATGTGTTTATGACTTGGTCCTCAAATGATAGAGTTATTGGGAGGTTGTGGAAATGGCAGGAGGCGAGGGCTATTAGGAATGTGTTCTCCAATGGTGGCCCTCATCCCCAGGCCTGTCCTCACCCGTTTCCTCTGCTTCCTACCACCATGAGCTGAGCCACTGTCCTCCCTACATCCTTCCACCATGACATTCTTTCCTTGTCACATAGGTCCACAAGGAATGGAACCAGCAAATCACGGACGGAAACCTCTGAAACTGTGGGACAGGACAAGGCTTTCCTCCTTACAGTCCTTTGCCCGGGTCGCTTTGTCACAGCAACGGAAGGCTAAACCAAAGATCTTCCACAACTCTAGACTGACTGGGCTCTGCTGCATGGCTCTCATCGGGTCTTACATCCATCCAGGTTGAGAGCGGCTGGGGTCACAGAAGGTAAAGGCTCAGCTGGGTGAGATGTCCAAAATGCCCACTCGTAGAAATTGCGATTGAACCTTGCTTTGATTGTTCTTTCACTGTTGTGATGAAAAATCTGATCAAGGAAGGGGGTTTGGGGCTCATGGCTCAAGGGTAGAACCCACCCTGGTAAGGAAGGCATGGTGGCAAAAGTATGAAGCAGCTGGTCACGTGGCACCAGCAGTTGAGAAGAGAGCAATGAATGCTAGGGCTCAGTTCCCCTTCCTCCCCCTTTCTGTCCAGTCCAGGAACCCAGGCCATGGCAGGGTACTGTCCCTTTAAGAGCTGGGCTTCCCATCCAAGTTAACTCAGTCTATAGCTTCTTTATAGACATGCCCAGAAGTTGGTTTGCTGAGTGGTTCTAATTCCTGTCAAAATGACAACCAATATTAACCTCACACAGCAGAGCCCTCTGAGCTGGGCTCTGAAGCGCCATTTGGTTTCCACGTACTTTGGGCTCTTCTAGCATGGAGGTAGGTCCCAAAAGAATAGTGCTCCAGAAAACAGGAGCAGATACCACAGACTTCACAAAACGTCTAAGACCCCTGAGCTACATGCTGAAGATTAGCTGTGTCTTCAAGGACAGTCCAGATCAATGACTTACAAACATGAGAGCCCATAACTGAACCTCAGAACTCACACAAAACAGTCAGTCACGATGGACACTTGTAATCCCCATGCTGGAAGGAAGACAGAGGTTGCCTGGGGCTCACTGCCAAGCCAGTCTCACCCCCTTGGTGAGCTCCAAGTATCAGTGGTAGAGTGTATCTGAAAAACAAGGTAGAAGACGTCTGAGGATCTGAACCCAGAGTTGACCTCTGGCTTCTACACACATGCACACTCACACACTCAAACACACATACATGCCTCTACAGATGAAACATAAATGAACACATGCACACTTGCTTTTGGAAGTCACTCGGGCATTTTCAAAATGGCAGTGATGTTGACACCCACCTGAAAATGAAATTAAACCAAAGAGTGCTGTGGAATTCATAAAGATCCCGGACTTCCTGTAACCCTGAAGGACCTGTAACTTCTGACCAGAAGGAAGAAGGCAGACTGCAGTGCCTCCATGCTATTGGAAGACTCCCCTGCTCCTACTCTGGGAAACACTTCCACAAAACAAGTATTCTAACCCCCACCTGGGACATACTTGTACTAACAAAGGTTTTTGCTTTGTATCTGAAATTCACATGCAGCTGGGAACCGTGTGTTTTTAATCAACCAGAGTAGAAGTGCATAGGATAAGGGGCACTGAGCTCCCCAGGAAGGCTGTTACCGAGGGTAGAGGGTGAGCAGTGAGAATGGGGGAATCACTTCAAAGAATTCAGGCTCTTGTTTTCCCTCCTCGGAGGCAGCCATGGAGGAAAACAGTGTAGTTAGGAGCATTTCTGGAAGAGGGTTGTTCTGCACTTGAGTCTGAATATCTAACACTAAGTAATGGAAGAAAATGAGGTAGAAAAAAATTCTACTGATACCACACTTTCCTCATCCATTCTTTTGTTGTTGGACACCTAGGTCGGTTCTATAATTTAGCTACTGTGAGCTTTTCAAGCATAATGAAAAACAAAATTATGTCATTTGCAGGAAAATAGATGCAACTGGAGATAATCATACACGAGGACACTTAAGTCTGTCTCGGAAAGACAAATATCGTATGTTGTCTCTCGTTTGTGAGTCCCAGATTTTACAGAGATACATAAAATAAGGTGAGTATATAGTGACAGGAAAGTAGAAGCAAACTTCTAGGGGACAAAGGAGACAAGACAGGGGAGGATCAAGAAAGGAGGGGACAGGATAGAGGGGGAAATACTCCAATATACAATATATATAGGAAAACTTTAAAAAATCAATTAAATGATTGATTAAATAAATAAGTAGAATTGTGGGGACAAGAAAAGACAATGAAGCGTGGGGAGAAGGGGTTCGCACAGCCCCTTCCTTCTTCTATGACTTCTGGCAATGCTGTTTGTTATTGCTCATCCTCCACCTGTGAAGTCATGCTTCTTGTGGGATGCAGGATGCTGGCCTGAGACAGAGATGCTCTTGCACCAGCTGAAACCAAGCTGGAAATAGGGAAGGGTGATGAGAAGAGCTCAAAACTCAGCGGGAGACTCATTAAGCCAAGGGAGGCATTTTCTGCATTCTTTGAGCTCCAAGTCTGGACTAGATCACGAAGTCCAAATGACAGCACTTGTTAGTCAATGGGCCTTTAAAGATCTGTTTCTTTAAGTCAGTGAGGGGACACCCTGCTACAGTCCCATTGCTTAGGAGAGTGGGTCAGATCAAGGACCAGGAGCTCTAGATTTGAATCTCTATCCTGAACACACCTCAAGCAACTCAATCCTAAGAAACCATTTGAGATGGTTTCATTCCCTCCATATGCCAGGTTGAAAATTTGAGGCACAAAGAAGTCTTAAAAAGTTGCTAAACACCACACAGCTAATTAGTGTGGAAGCTAGCTGACCATATGAATTAGACATGTGCTTTGACCTCTCTGAGCATTGAGTTTTCCCTTTTCAAAACAGTTTTTAAACATCAGAATCTGTCTCTCTTTCCTCTTCATTCCCCTCAAAGTTAGACGTCTACCTCTTCAGTTCCCCAACAGAGGTACAACATCCTGATCTATTCCATGTACTACACATCCCATGCCTTAAGGGCCTCTGTCCTTGCCCAGCACAGGTCTTCACCCAGTGCCCCTTAACCTTAGAAGGGCATCGCTCTCACTAGCTCTTAGTGCTGGGGGAAAGTGAGCAGATGGCTAGATGGAAGAGCATGATGGATGCCTGTGATGGTGTCGGTCCTCCAGGAAAGCTGCAAAGCAGTCAGTGCTAGATCAAGAACAGAACATGTGTCCTGTGAGCACTCATAGGACAAGAACGAGTGAGCAGAAAGCTCAAGGTAATGAAACAAGCCCAGAATTGATGCATTCAAGTAGTTTAGTGTCCACAAGACCCTCTGCCTGAAAAATTCATAATCTCTCTCTCTCTCTCTCTCTCTCTCTCTCTCTCTCTCCTCTATCTTCTCTTTCTCCCTCTGTATATGTGTGTAGCAATACTTCCAAAACTCCAAAAGCCTTCAATATCTCCATGTGGATCTAGGAACACCATGTGGGGCTGGGTATTAAGCTCTGAGACATATTATAGAACTTTCTAATATTTGTCTTCCTGAAAGGCCATAGACTACCTAATCCTGTTCCCAAGATGAGCTCCCAGGGCTTAGGAAGTCTCTGATTACATCCAAATGTCGGCAAAGTGGCCGGGTAAGGGCTCTACCATCCTGCAGCCATGGTAGGAACAGCCCCAGCCTTCATCCCATCTCCAACATCATTTCGTAAGGAGGCCAGCCCCAGAAAACACTCTCAATATCTAATCATCTTAACTTGTATAATTATTTCCCTCAAAGTACAATTAGCAGATAAGCCTCTGGGATTTAACATATATAGATAGCACTGCCTGATGGACAAAAAATAAAATAAACCTCTGTCACAAAAGGGAGAAGAGACTGAGAAACAGAAGAAGGTGCAAGTGAAAGATTGAGGAAACAGTGGAGGCAGCAAGAAAAGGGAAAAATGAACGGAAAAGGCAGAAAATGCAAGAGGAAGCAGGGAGACAGGGAAGAAATGGGGAGAGACCAAGAGAGGGATGTCTGAAGAAACATGGCAAAGCCTATGTCAGCAAGTCTTCCATTTAGGTCAGACCTACATGGGAGCATAAGAGCCCAATAAAAACCCATTCTAGGCAGAACGTTCAACTCAAGAATGGCTCTGGCCTCATGTCTTTCTCAGCTCTGTACCACTACCTCCATTTCTGTTACAGCAGAAAATGGACCTAATACACTGTCAGTGTCAAAAGGAGACAGACATGAAGTAGTCAGCTTGTGAACCCTGGTCTTAGTGCTATGCCCAGTGTGTGAAGAAAGCAGGTCTGACCCCCTGTGCTCTCCACAGAGACCACAAGGGACTGTGGCCAAAGATACATCACAGAACTTCACTTCTCCCTGTGAAGTCCCAAGAGGAAGAAGAACTGGAAGTCTGGTTGGTCTTCTGTGAGCTCTTCACAACCCTAGTACTTGACTATAAGCTTTTCACTCATCACAGTATAAAGGCTGGTCTGAGTCACTTTCTCATTGCTGCAATAAAATGTCCTGGTAAAAGTAACTTAAGGAAGAAAGAGTCTGTTTTGGCTTGTAATTCTGGAAGACTATAGTCAGTAGTAGTGGGGAAGGTCTAGCGTTAAACAGACGCAGAAGGTTAACTGGTCACATTGTGTCTATACACAATGGGAAACAGAGTAATGATGCTCAGTTCCCTCTATTTATACAGTTCAAGATCCCAACTAGGGAATGGTGGCACCCAGAACGGGGCAGTCTTCCCACCTCAATGAAAGTAAGATAAGCCCCCAACATGCTTACCCCAAGCCTGTCTCCTAAGTGATCCAGATGCTGTCAAGTTGATGATTAACAATATCACAATGCTTTTTTCCAGTAAGGCCTTCAGGCTTCGAAAGGATTTAATGAGCCAGTCCACAGTGGTTGAAAATGTTAGGGCCTAAAGCAAGGATCAGTAACTAAGAATTTTAGAAACTGTTCCTTCCTGCATTTTGCCCCCGCTGGGTAGCCCACTAATGTCAGAAACTGAGTAAAGAGATAAAAAAAAAGGGTATACCAGTTAGTCACCCCTCAACAACTGCCATCTAAGAAAGACTAACAGGAGCAGTGTGTACTGACTGTGACATGACAGATACACTTTCAGCTCTGCGACAAAGCATTCAAGGAGAGCAACTTAAAGGAGGTCAGGTAGGAGCTCACAGTTTCAGAGTTCAGTCTGTGGTCAACTGACTCAATGTCTTTGAACCAGAGCATCATGGTGGAGCATGGACAATGGTACAGAACTGTTTCCCTCAATGGCCTTTACTCTAACCAGACCCCGCCTTCTGGCAGACCATTCAGAACCCAATTTCTTCTATAATGCCACCAGCTGGTTGCCAAGCTTTCAACACATGAACATTTTAGGGGCATACTTCATATCTAAACCAGAATACCTGTTGATAGGAGCCTACTTTCAGGCTTCCTCTCTTCATGCGATGAGGTATTATCTGCCTTTGATGCCTCCATCAGGCTCAGCCTACACATTCACTAGCACAGAGCGGTAGATATGGACTTACAGGCCAAATCACTAAGGCAGAATGAGATCGTCATGGGACACCTGCTGTGCCAGGCACTGAGGACTACAACAGTTTGCAGAGGAGCCATACTTTTTCATATAAAAATATATTAGACTTTCTGATTAAAATGCTAAATTAGATATTTGTGAATCCCTTTATTGTGAGTATATACATGACAAATGTCAGTAGGAGGATAGGAATGGACAGGGGTCACTGAAGAGAAGCAATTTCAATGCTTATTTTCAAAAAAGTGTAAGTAAACAGAGTGGGAAAGCCGCACCACTCCAAGGTCCTACAGAGGAGTCCCAGAAGGTGTGAGTCGACTCACTTACAAAGCCCCAGAGTGCATCTGAAGAAGGTGCCAGGTGAGTCAGAAGCAGTGGATGTGGAGCCCTGAGAAAAGGTGAAGTTGAGTCAACATGCAGAACAACTGGGGAATGGGCCCTGTCCCACCCTGGAGGGTCACGATGCCACACTCAGGTGCTGGAGCAGAGGCAGGGACTCTAGCTATACTGGACTAGAAATACCAAGACGTAGGTGCATGGTCTCCCACAAAGCTGATGCATAGTTGAGTCTTAGGTTAAAAACAGAAGCCAGTAACATTGTGTCTTGAGCTAGAAACACAGAGAAGAACAACTACCTTAGCTTCCACTCCCCACCAGCTCCAAAAATCAGAAGAGTTAGATATAGAAGGAGCAATAAGAAGAAGAAAAAGAGATTTTCTTCTGAAATAAATTGAATTCCCATGAATCCTCACCCACAATAGAAAAAAAAATGATCTACATTCTTCTTGGTGTTTGATCGCTCATTGAAGCCAGGTAATAAATTCTCCTTCCCCAAATACACATACTTACACACACACACACACACACACACACACACACACACACACACACACATACACACACATACACAAAAAAAAACTTCTGAACCTTTTAAAAACCTTACTCTTTTTCTACTTTTTTAGTTCATGTATATTAATTATCCAAAATAAAGGGGTTCATGTGACATTTTTACACATGCTTATCACATATTTTGATTAGATTCCCTCTCATACTAACTTCTCTGCCCCTCCCTTCCTCTGCCTGCTCTTCTTTTTCTCACTCTCAAATTTGGATGACAGCCTTGCAATGTGTAGAGCAGAACTGAACATGAGAGAAATAAGCTGGAAGAAAACGTCCAGAGCAGAACAAACCTTCAACAACAAAAGACTCTTTCAAATCCTTTACGATGGGGAAACATGGTATACAGGGAAAGCAAAGTAGGATGCAATTATCGGAAAGGGTGGGACACTCTTAGAAAAGGATGGGAGCTGAAATTAAGACTTTAATAGCATCACTGAAAGACCAAATACAACGATCTCCCCAAATGAAGACAAAGATGAAAAGGAGGAAGTGAATTTACAGGACAAGTCAAGAGGTCCAAGCGTTATCTAGTATCCACTGCGGGGGTGGAGGGGGGGGCGCTGGGGGGGGGGGAGAGGATGCAGAGCAGATAGTAGTCATCCAATGCATGCTGTAAAAGCATTTTCTATTAATTGAAATTGAAACATATGAGTTCCTTGATTGAAATGGCTCAGATTGCCCAACAAAAATAAATGAATAAAGACCTCCCATCCAGGCTTCTTGTGAAATCTTAAAACCACAGGGCTAAAGATAATCTCTTAAATGCTTCCAGAAATGGGGAGAGGGGAGAGGAGGAAAGTCACATCAAAAGACATAAAATCAGAAAAACAATTGGCTGCTCAATAACCACATGCAACATTAGAAGACAAGATTCTGGAAGGAATTTATTTTCCACTTGGAATTAAATTCCCAACTGAACTGTAATTCCAGTGTGAGGACAGAATAAAGCTATTTTTAAGCCTACAAGGCATATTTGGATTCCCGGGATGCTATTGGCTATGTGGCAGAAGATAAGATGAAGAAAATTACAAAAACAGAAAAGCTCAGGATGCAGGATTGCAGAGAGGAGAACAGTTGGGTAAATCCTAGGAGCAGGAAGTGTAAAACAGGAGTCCTACATGGCATCTTTGTGGCAAGCCAAAGAGCAATTGCTTCTGATAGGAACAGAAGGCTCTTGGCTCTGAGGAAGAGTGGCATAAAATGATCCGTTATAAAGTCTTGTGTGAAGGAATGTTATCTTGTTCTGAAGCCCCATGTGGCCCTCAACAAACAAAATTCAGACATCAAGTACATAGTCACCTGAACAACAACAAACTTGTATTAGTCATGTTTTTTGGTACTGTGACAAGATCCCCAATAGCAACAACTTAGAGAAGAAAGCTATCTTCCGGCTCACAGTCAAGAATCCAGTCCATCAGGGCAGAGAAGGCACAGCAGCAAAAGCCTGAGATATCCGGTCACATTGTGTTCTCACAGGAAGCAGAGAAAGATGTTAAGACTCTACTCACTTTCTTCTTCTTTTTTTTTATTATTCAGTCCAGAAACCCACCCGTGGGATGGTAAACCCACATTCAGGGTGGATATTTTCCTATCGGTTAAAACTCTTTGAGATTTGCTCCTATGTGATTACAATCTTATCAAGTTGAAGGTGATCAAGATGAAGCATCACAGAACTAAGTTTTTAAGATACAGTCCAGAATGAGACTCTCCTCCCTGAGAACTACTGTTCATGGTGCCAGAGGTACCATGCAAGCTTTCAAAGAAGGAAAGCAACCAACAGTCCTGCTCAGCTATGAGATCTATGAACCACAAAAATGCAGTAGTGGCCCTCATACCTTGGTGATAACAACAGCTTTCTAGTTGAATGTAAGACCCGCTCAACAGGAGAGAAATCATGCTTGGTACTAGAAACCAAGTCAACCATCCAGGGCTAAAGAAGTCAGATCTTGGACAAGAACCATAAGCACAGCTTTACTAAATCACCACAGTCCCTAACTGTATTCTAAACATTTGTTCTCACACCCACAGATAAGTGTAGTCCTCACCTCACATCAAGGAAACTTCTCTTTGCAACAGACCAAGACCATTGTAGAAAATCACAACCAATCAAACCACAGAGCCGTGGAGTCCAGTCCTAACCGATACATCTACAATACAACTCCTGCACCTAACACTCAGGGATCATTGAGGAGGAGGAGGAGACAGAAAGATTCTAAGAGCCAGAGAATCAGGGAGTTTGCTGTGAGATTGTGTCTCCTGGGAATGGCATAAGCTGCACCCATAGCCTCACCACATAACTCCCTAAAGAGAAGCTAAACAAGGATGATGCCAGTAGGCACACTAATGTCTATAGGGGAATCAGGAGGTCTCTTCCCTACACAAAGATCTACAGGGAACTACAAGGAAAGCTGAGAGTGGGAGAAATAGTCTTCCCCAGGGAAGAGCACAGCAATTGGTTATCCAATACCAAATGGTCAGCTTGGAAAACATATACATATAAGTATCATGTATACTGAGCAGGGTGTGTGTGTGTGTGTGTGTGTGTGTGTGTGTGTGTGTGTGTGTGTGTGTGTGTGTAGATAGACAGATAGATAGATAGATAGATAGATAGATAGATAGATAGATAGATAGATAGATAGATAGATGATAGATAGATAGATGATAGAGAGAGAGATTCACACACATAAATTTTAAAAGAGGCAATGAGAGCAAGGAAGGGTACATGAGAGGTTTGGGAGGGAGGGGAGAAGAAAGAAAAATATGGGGTCAAGGAGTTTCAGAGTGACCCCCCACACACACACACACAGTGACAACATGTACTATACATCACAGCAAAAGTCCAAACACAACTCCCTTTAGAGCCCTGGGTAGCCAAGCATCCCGTGGAGCTAGCATTTGCTGGAATATCCATACAGGACAAAGTAGAATTGTCCCAACCCAGGAGCTTTGCATTGTTGTGACAGGTCCTAACACATAAGGACCTGCTAAATAGTCATGCAGAGCAGGTCACCTTTGTATGTCAGAATGAGTCTAGCTCAGAGAACAGAAGCACTGATTGAGCCAAAAGTCTTCATAAAGAACAGGGGCTACACTGATACCGGATCTTCATAACTGAAAAGAGCTCAAAGTGCCCAGGACATGACATGACAGAGGCCGCCTCTCCAGGGAAGGACAATCATTGTGTATGGAGGTGACAAGAATGGATGGGTGTAGAGATGAATCGAAAAAGACCGTGGAAAGTAAAACTGGATGAGCAGGTTATGTGCAGACCTTGGGGCGTGGGGGTGGGGGGGTGGGGTCTTGAGCTCATGTTCTCTATCATCGCCTCCCATCCCAGCCAATGATTCAGCACTCACAGCTCTTCTCTGCCCCCATCTTTCTCCTCACATCTTAAAATCTGTATCACTTGTGACGCAGCCTTTTCTACTATTCTGAGCTTCTTGGGAAAAGAGAGAAAGGCCGCCCACTCCGAGTCTCCTCATTCTCATCTCCTAGCCATTCTTCCATGTAAATTTGGTGGAGTATTTCTACTCCCAGCCTGCCAGGAAGCTTATTCTTGCCAAGGACCTCTTCCAACTGACAAACCAAACTTCTCAGCCTTTACCTAATGTTATTCTCTTGTGTGTTTGGAGTTCTTTACTGAGAATTCTCTTTTTCTAGCCCCACTTCTTTCTTCCCTGGCTCCCGCTCCCTCTCCCCATCCTTTCCCTTCTCTGCTCTGCTTTTCTTTTTGATACTTCCCTAACTCGCCCAGAGCACATTCACTGTGCACCTTCTCCAAGAAAGGTTGGGCACTGGAGCCCACAGTCTGGTGGAAGAAGGTACCCACAGGAATTAGAACATCCTACAAAATGCTATAAATATGGTGCCTGAAGTTTAGGTGGTCCAGAGGAAGCAAAGAAGGAGTTGTAGTTCTCACTTAGGAGAGAACGCTGTTCTAAGTGGGATAATGGCAGCTGGGCAGATCTGGCAGAGGAGGCAAAGGTTGGGGAGTTCGGTGGCTTGTTCAGAAGAGCAGGAAGGAAGTGTGAGGTCTATTCTCATGGCCTTGTCTTCTGCAGGCAGCTCCCTGAAGTCACTGTCATACACAGTTGTTCTGAGATCTTGCTCCCTGAGTGGCCTCATGCCCAATGCCATCCAGATGTGCCAAACAGAACATCAGTTTCTACCTGTCCTACCCCTCCCCAGCAGCATTCAAGTCCAACATTCAAAATCATTTGTTTCCCAGCATCTCTAGGAAAATTGCATCAAATCTCCCGCCCCTCACCTAATGCACATTATTAGGTGACTCTCCTAACAAATCATCTCCCTTCACTGTCTGTCACCACAGAAGGCCTCCTTCAACCTGGAACCCACCACACTTCCCCATGATCCACTGAGCTTGTTTCAATCAAACAAAGGTATTTTAAGTCCCTTTTCTGTAGTTTCTCAGCCACTGCAGAGTCACTCGGCCTCTTCCTCCAGGATTTTCAAGTAACATTGAAAAGTGCCCCAGGGAGATTTTATTATATTGATATCTCATGGATTTGAGCTTGCTCTGAAATGCCACCTCATGTAGCCACAGGTATCCGTCCCCCTGGCTAAGGGACTAAGAAATACCAGTTCCTTCAACTGGCATACAAGACCCTCACAGTCTGGCCCATACCTGGCTCTCAATTCCATTTGCACACTCCTCCCCAGCCCACGCTCTATTCCAACAATACTTTTCTCTGTGTTCTCATACTCTAGAAAAGGACCCAATTTTTAAAATCAGCTAATTATACTCTGGTTATTCTGGTTAATCTGAAATTATCTCCAACTGGAAGGCATTTCTAATGTTAAAATCTGAACTCATAAAAAAATTCACTATCTTATAGTCTGATTTTTATTAAAGTAACAGTTTTTTTGAGTTTTTTTGTTTGTTTGTTTGTTTATGCCAGTAGTAGGGATTAAAACTAAGGCCTCATGTGTGTGCTTGTCAAGCACTCTCCCTCTCTACCCCCAAACAATTTCAATTTCTTATTTTTTTTATAATTTTTACATATTTGTTATTTTTTTAAAAAAGCAAACCATACAAAAACTACAAAGTATTATTCAAAATATCCTATGCTGTATCTGAAATCTGTTTAGCACCGATTCAGACTTTCCACCATTAATCCATCTCTGACTCGGGGCAGCACGTTCCTATCGGCTGTGGTTGGTTCATATGCCCATCATCTAAGAAGCACAATAGGCATCTTGAGGGATAGAAAGGTCCTTTCAACCTCATCCCCCCGTATGGATTCCACCTTTCCCCCATAAGCCTCCTCCTGCCACTGGCCTCAACTTTTGTCAAAAAATCCTGAAGTCCTTCTATCCCCAGTTTTATCTTCCCTCATCACCCACCTATCCCACCTGCTCCCTAAGTTCTGCTCTGGGGTAGAGACTTGGCAGGTGAGCCTCTGTCGGCCTTTCTAATTACAGGGGAATTGACAGGATGGGGTGGAGAGCTGTGTATTTTTAGCTGTGGCGAAGAGAAAAGAGATCAAAAGAGAAAATGTTCTTTCCTCCTCTCCTCCTGCCCCTGAGCTCAGCAGGTTCCCAGGGTCTTGAGCTTGAAAAGTTTGGGAAAGAAAAGAATGAAAGCCAAGACCAAGCTTCGGGAGGAGTGGCGGGAAGGGAGAAAATGGTTAACACTGCCGTCAGAATATTTGTTTAGGAGAAGTTTGCAAAACAGTGAAATGTGTTTACTGCTCCGTGTTGGAGGGCTAACAAGAAATAGATACACAGACAGTGTGATGCTAACTGCCTTTGACACCAATGATAGCCCTTTGGTTAGAGCAAATTCACCCCATGCCGAAATGGATTATTGCATGCGTCTGTTGTCTTGAGAGCCACCCTTTTCAAATATTCTAATACTCGAGTTAGCTCATCTGTCCACTTATTGATTTATTTGAAGGCATTGGTGTGGAGGAGCACCAGGCAGGAAGGTCCCTTTGAAGATGCAGGACTGAGGGCGGGGGAGGATAAGGTTGGTTGCTGAGTCATAGATTAAGCTATGGGCCCTTGGAGCAGGTGCAGAATTGTCCCCAAGAGTCAACCTTGAGTGACAGTCCACTCTCATCTGCCTTTACCACTTATCTCATGTTTTTTCTTTGTGTGTGTGTGTGTCTGTGTGTGTGTGTCTGTGTGTGTGTCTGTGTGTGTTGCTGTGTGTGTGTGTATGGCTGTGTCTGTGTCTGTGTCTGTGTGTGTGTGTGTGTGTGTCTGTGTGTGTGGCTGTGTCTGTGTGTGTCTGTCTGTGTGTCTGTGGCTGTGTGTGTGTCTGTGTGTGTGTGTGTGGCTGTGTGTGTGTCTGTGGCTGTGTGTGTGTCTGTGGCTGTGTGTGTGTGTGTCTGTGTGTGTGTCTGTGTGTGTGGCTGTGTCTGTGTGTGTGGCTGTGTCTGCGTGTGTGGCTGTGTCTGCGTGTGTGGCTGTGTCTGTGTGTGTGTCTGTGTCTGTGTGTGTCTGTGTCTGTGTGTGTCTGTTTGTGTGGCTGTGGCTGTGTATGTCTAGGAAAATAGAAGTGGTGGAATTTTGTACAAGAAGATTTGCTACAACAATTGACACAGTGGTAACCAAATTGTCCAACAATAGCTGTCTGCATGCTAGAGATACGGAGAGCCTGCTAACTGTAGCTCATGAAGCTGGATACCTCCTCTGTCCTAATCTGAATCTGAGACTGAGATTCAGGGTTGGGAGGCTGAAAAACGGGAGTCTGACATGAGTGAAGCATTTTTTAAAAAAAAAGAGAGAGAGAGGAAGAGGTGAGGAATGAGGGGGAAGGGAGGAAGAGGAGGAGGAGATGGACAAGAAGTGAAGGCAGGCAGGCAACACTTTCTAGCATGTCATGAACAGCTCTTTATACCTGGGCTGCCCACTCATGGGGGAGGGTCTTCTCCCTCGTCAATCCTTCCTGAAAATGCTTTCACAGACCTATGCAGAGGTATGTCTCCTAGTCAGTTCCATATCCCCTCAAGCTGACAATCAAAATTAACTATCTCAGTACCGGCAACACACGCCAGCTTTCACAGGCTGTTTGCTGCCTGGGATAAACTGAGTTGGATAGATTTTTGTGGTCAGTTCCCAGTCCTGTGGGGAAGAGGGCTGGGGTTTATGTGTGATATCCTCTGCAGGCATGGAATGGTTGAGAGATAGCTTGAGGCTGCATACAATGGAATCACACACTAAGTACCTTTCATTCACCCAAATGCAGTCACTCGGGTTCTACAAAAATTAAGAGAGACAGAACAATTTAAAATTGAATCTATCCACCCTTATACTTCACAGTAACATCCTCCTGAGTGAGGGGCGGCAGGATCTCTATTCTTATACACTTCCTGCCACAAGTGCCTTACTATAATAAATGTAATTCTGGTAGTTTGAGGAAATAGGAAGCAATCAAGCCCAAACTGAATATAACATACCTAATACCAGTATCTTCCAACTCTTTTTGAATGATTGAGGCCTCCAACATGGCATGATCCCAAGGAATTTTCTAGGCTAATTTTGCTTATGTGCATTGTATAAGGACTCTACCCTTTAGGGCCCACCATTCATATTACACATAAACCCATGGTTCTTGCCATCCAGGTGAGAGGAACCAAGCTGAAGGGACTAGGAATTATGTCTATAGAGGAGCTCTGTCACCTCCTCTCTCTCCCTAACAAGTTAGTCAAGTACTAAGCTTCCCTGCCAACATCATCAGAGAGAAAGAGTGGTAGCATGAGGTTGTCCCCAGGACCAAGAGCTGGGAAATGCTTCTGCTGTGTTGTGCTCCTGAGTTCTTGAATGTGTGTTTCCAACCTCCCCAGCCAACTTGGGCAAGTCAGTAACTTTTCTTACGCCTTTCTCTAACAGGGTATGTAGCCATGAGAGGTTGCTTTTAAAGAACAAACTCAGTGTGATAATATAAAAAGTATACTTGTAAGGTTTTGTTTGTTTGTTTCATTTCATTTTTGAGACAGAATCTCACTATGTAGCCCTGGGTGGCCTAGAACTGGCTATGTATACAAGGCTGGCCTCAAACTCACAGAGGTCCACCCACCTGTCTCTGCCTCCTTGGTGTTGGAATTAAATATATGAGCCACCACACCTAGTGATACTTGAAGTTTTTTTTTTTTTTTTAAAAAAAAAAAACACTCTAAAACATGTATTTTCTCCTTTATTGGTAAATGGAATTTCCCCCAGATAATGAAGCATAGCTTCCCTGAGTACTCTACACCCGATATTCAGTGAGCTCTATACTGTTCCTGGCAGGAACAAGAGCAATGAAGCCTGGTTCTGTTGGGTTTTGACTGCGCTCACTCTGCTCTGTGAGGGTCAGTCCTTCTCCAGTGTCAGCTGCCTCCTCATTCACGTATACGGCTGGAAACTCAGCTGCTCTTGGGGGACCCACGAGAACCTTCAGAGTTTTCCCTGTGCTCTCTCCTCTCCTCTTTTCTGCCCCTCTCCCCCTTCTGCCTCTCCTTTCTTTCCCTCTCCTCCCCTCCTCGCTCCCATCTTTCCCTCTCCCCTCCCCTCCCTTCTCCTCCCCTCTCCTCTCCAGGATAAAGATCAAACCACATGTTTGCCACTTTTGAAATCCATTGTCCTTTGTTGCCTGGTGTCTGTTCTCAGAAACTGTAGCCTGTGGGACCAGAAAGATGGCTCAGGGGACAAAGGTACCCACTACCAAGCCTACTCACCTGTGCCCAGTGGACTCATATGGCAGAAGGAGAGGCCTCTGACCTCCACATGCATGCCATGGTAAGCATGTACTCACACATACATGGATAAACAAATCAAACCAACTTTTTAAGTTGTGGCTTTATGTAGCTGTGCATGTTGCAGTGTGTGTGTAGACATCCATAGGTTCACATATAGGTGTGCACAGATGTGTATGTATGAGTATAAACACTTTTATTTTCATTTTAAACCTTGTTTCAGATGAAAGGGTAAATAAGGACCTAAACGGATGTCCTAACCATTACAGTTTTTCTGCAAGAGACATAAGCACTTCAGTCATTATTCTAAAGAACTTTTGGGCAGAAAATTTTCATATCTGAGCCTCTGACAAAGATAAAAGCAGAAAAGAGACTTTTAGATGAAAAAAGTTATGTTTCTAAATATACAGATTAAGATTACTTGGCATGTTAAATATCATAATTAAAGACATCTATAAAGACCATCAAGAAGTCAGCACCATAAAATGGGGAAGATATTAGCAAGACACAGAACCCAAAAGGTAATTTATAATAAAGAGAGCTTCACTGTGTGGCATGGTCACCATGGGCCACATGTAGCCAGTAAACATTTGTGCCATAATTGACCCAAACTGCAGGATTCCAGAGGCATAGCATTCACAACAGTTGTAAAAGGACTTGTGAAAAGCTCATTGATTGCATGTTAGTGTAATAATATCTGGGGTCAGTGGGTTGAGTAAAATAGACAAAGGAAAAGAATATTCCTGAAAATAATTTTACTTATTTTTTTATTAAGAAATTTTTTATTCATTTTACATACCAACCACAGATATCCCTCTCTTCCCCCCTCCCACCCTTCCAGCCTTCCCGCAACCGATCCGATCCCCCATTCCCTCCTCCAACAAGATAAGGCCTCCCATGGGGAGTGAGCAGAGCCTGGTACATTCAGTAGAGGCAGATCCAAGCCCCTCCCCCTGCATCAAGGCTGTGCAAGGTGTCCCACCATAGGCAGTGGGCTCCAAAAAGCCGGCTCATGCACCACAGATAGATCCTGATCCTACTGCCAGGGGCCCCTTAAACAGACCAAGCTACACAACTGTCTCACTTATGCAGAGAGCCTAGTCCAGTTCCATGTAGGCTCCACAGCTGTTGGTCTAAAAGTTCATCAGTTCCCACTAGTTCTTAAAAACCCTCTTTTAGGGGCCCCCAACTGGATCAGGCCACCTGAACGGGTGAGACAGTCATTTGGCTTGATCTGTTTGGGAGGCAGCTGTGCATTGGTGCCAGGTCCTGGGCTCGTTGCATGAGTTGGCTGTTTGAATCCTGGGACTTATGCAGGGACACTTGGCTCGGTCTGGGAGGGGGGAATGGACCTGCCTGGACTGAGTCTACCAGGTCAACCCCGGTCCTCGGGGGAGACCTTGATCTGGAGGAGGTGGGAATGGGGGGTGGGCTGGGGGGAGGGGTGGGCGAGAGGGGGAGAACAGGGGATTCTGTGGCTATTAGGTTGAACTGAATGGTGTTGTAAAACAACAACAACAACAATAATAATAATAATAATAATAATACCCAAAAAAAAGGAAAAAAAAACCCTCTTTTAATGTTTTCATATCAGTTACTTTTCTCATCACTATGACAGAATATTGATAGAAAGCCCACTTTCATGTCAGGGAGGGCATGATGGCGGAAGGAGCTTGGTCATATTGGCACAGACAGAAATCCAGAGTGCTCAGGTGGAACCACAGGCAGGTGGAACCTTCAAGGCTCGCCCTTAGTGACCTGTGCACACCACCTAGGCACATGTTCAAAGGATTCCACAACCTTCCCTGCCAGCGTCACCAGCTGGGGACAAAGTATCCAAACACACAAGCTTGTGGGAAACACTCTACACTCAACTCCTCACCCTGGGAGAACATTTTAACCTGTGTAAGGCTCACATCATATTTCTACAGGCAAATCCTAAACATATAATGAATGTTTCAAAATTAACGAGGAAAAGGCGGCAGTCTCGACAGAAAGATGACAAGCACTACACACCTTGCAGACAATTTGCAGAGAGAGAAATCCAAAGTAAGCTATGAATATCCGCTCACAATAATTAAGGACAAAACGAAGGCAAACTGAAAAGACAAAGGGAAATATTTAAAGCTGGACAAAATCAGAAAATTGAATAATGCCAAGAGTTGTTAGGGATTTAGGAAAGCAGGAACCCTCTGCACTGTGGGTGAATGCAGCATTCCAGGGAACAGTCTGCCAATGCCTAGTCAAATTAAGTATATATATATATATATATATATATATATATATATATATATATATATATATATATATGCTATAGCCCAGAAATTCCACCCCCATGCTTGTATCTCAGACAAATAACCATACAGCTCCAAAGAGTCACAGGTATAAGGATGTTCATTTCAATTTTATTTGTAGTGGTCAGGTGTTAGAGGCGACCTGAGCACACAATACAGTGCAGGGAGTGGGGACACAGCAGGGATATATCGTAGGCGGTGGTTACTCACCACAGAGTACTCTGTGGTTGAACGTTGTTGACTATGTTAACACATGCTGATGTAGATGATGCTGGTGCAGTGCTGCTTCCAGGAGATCTAAGTCCCCAAATTACAGATATGCTCAACTGGTGACTGAAACAGGGAGGGAGGGGGCAGGCAACCACCTTAAGGAAAATTGAAATGTCATTAAACACAGAGTCTGGTTTGCATTCTTACCTAAGTGGATAACAAACATGTATGCATGGAAGTGGACTGTAGAAGTGTGTACACGTAGAGTGATAACAAATGGTACGTGCATGGGTGTGCCTCTGTGTGTTGGGGTGGGGGTATCTGTGTGTGTGTGTGTGTGTGTGTGTGTGTGTGTGTGTGTGTGTGTGTGTGTAGAGTGGGAGTGATTAGTTGTAAAATAATACAATGTGTTTACTAAACACATCCTAACATAAATTATACATAAAATCCTTGAGAATATGGTAGAAAAGACAGTGGCTAGTAGGAATAGAGTTATTGGATAAAGGAGAATAAATACATGCACATGGACTCACAAGCTTTGTCTGGACAAGTGATGTACTTGAAATGGGAAATATGACAAACTTACCTCTACATTTCTGATGGAAAAAGAAATGAAACCAGCTATTTTGTTCTATATAGAAATGGTAAACAAGAAATACTGTATTGTGAGTACCCACTGTATGCAAATTTCGTCCCATTCAAGGCAAGAAAGAAAACACAATGAATGGCTATAAATCTGGGTAATATAAAAATGAGCACAGCCATTTGTCTGATGAGACAAATTTTGTGCTAGCACCAAATTCTCAGAATACCCTCTGCCTTAGATGAACTAGTATGTTCATGGGAGATTGCTCATAAGAGATCATGAAGGAGAACTAGGGAAGTAAGGTTAAAAAGGATGTAGAGACAGAAAAAAATACAGGACAGGGGGATGATAGGACTCAGGACCTCCAGGTTCTATTTCAACCACATTGATCTACTTTAGGCATTAAGTTTCCACATAATCTTTTATTTGAAGAAAGGATTCTGTGATTAAAAAGGAAGAGAAATGGGCACCATTCTCATGGGCCTTTATGTAAGATATGGAGCAATATGATGAAGAGTGTTTTCAATGGTGGTTACACAAAACCTGCAGAGTATTCCTCACGCCACTGTCTTTCAGCAACAAAGATGGACACTGCAGGCAGATTAGATCAATGCTTTCTGCAAAGATGTTTCTGGGAAGGTAGGGTAATGTAGTATATGCCCTGTCTCTCCCCGGTAATAAAATGCACCAGAAAGAGCAAGCAGAGAGAATCTAGTGGGACTGATGGTTGTTGTCCTTTGAGCTAACTCTCCAAGCTCCTTGTCAGGGCTGCTTCTGGCAGATTTAAGCGGCAGCTAAGTCCCCAAGTTACAGATATGCTCAAGTGGTGCTGAAACGGGGGCCGACAGCTTTAAAGAAATGTCACTAAACACAAAGCCTGGTTTGCATTCTTACCTTAGTAGAATACATATGTACACACACAGACACAGACACAGACACAGACACACACACACACACACACACACACACGCATGTATTCACAAACACCTGCATGGAAGTAGACTGCAGAAGTGTGTACAAGCACAGTCAATGTTGTTATTTGACTATCAGTTGTCCACTACGAGCTCATGTAGTGGGGGTCTTGGTTGCCCAATGCTGGGAAGTGACTGGATCCTGAGAACTCTGACCCAAGCAATGGATGGATCCCATGATATCTCTATCATAATAATCTAACAGAAAAGTGATGAAAGGTAGGAATTAGGCTCTAGTTGGAGGAAGTAGGTCATAGGGGGCATGCCTTAGAAGACTGCATATTATCCCTACATAATTACTAAAACTACATAATATTTGTGTGTGCACATGTATGCGGGGGTGGGGCGGTTTGCATGTGAACATATGTGCAAGCTAGAGGACAATCTCAAGTATCATTTTTCATGAGTCCTTCATATTGTTTTTATTGAGACGGGTCTTTCATTGGCCTGGGGATTATCAACTAGACTAGGCTGGCTGGCCAGGAAGCCTCAGAGAGCCACCTGTCTCTGCCTCCCTAGACCTCGGATTACATATGTACACCACCAATGTGCCTGGATATTTTATATGGGTTCTGAAACTCAGGTCCTCATGCTTACAGGGCAAGTGCTTTACAGACTGACCTAACTCCTAAGCCCTACAAAGCATTTTTGTAAGAGTTTGAAGGGCTGGAAAATGACCAAGCAGAGGTGAAGATTATATGACATAATGAAGGGGTTGCTAATGTTTTTAGCTAGAATCTATTTCAGGGGCTTATGTAGTAAGGGCTTGGTCCTCAGTTCATGGTGCTATCAGGAAGTAGTATAAAGCCTTTAGAAAGTGGAGGCTTTGGGTCAGCATAGGCATGCCTTTGAAAGAGCCTGAGACCTTTGTCTTGTCCTTTCTTATTTGAGTTCCCAGTTATGCTTAACCACATGCTCCCTGACAGGGTATGCTACCTTCATTACAAGTCCCCAGATGGTAGAACCTCTCAACCATGGACTGACATCTCCAACACTGTTATCTCAAGCAAACCTGTCCTCTTCCTAATTTGATTGTCTGCTGTATATCTGCTATAGCAGCAGAGAGCTGACTACTACACAAAATATATTGGTTTGCTAAAGCATCTGTAACAAGGCCCTAGTGAGCATGAAGGGAAAGTCAATAATATTGTAAATGGAGGCTTTTCTGTCCTGTAGCTGCCTTTAAAATAATCTCTCAGAGGCTTAATATTGCTTATAAATGTTTGTCCAATGGCTCGGGCTTATTACTAGCTAGCTCTTACATCTTAAATTAACACATTTTTATTAATCTATGTATTGCCACATGGCCATGGCATTACCAGTCTGCTGGCATGTTGCTCCTTGGACAGCTGGCTGGAATCTCTCAGATCCCACCCACCACCACCCCTTTTTTTTTGTATCTCTGCTTGGATTTCCCACCTGGCTCTATCCTGCCTTACTATAGGCCAAAGCAGCTTTGTTTATCAACCAATGAGAGCAACACATATTCACAGTGTAGAGAAAAACATCTCACAGCAATTCATCCTTTTGTTGAGTGTTTTGCTTACCTATTACTGCCAAACTGTTGACCATTGCATCTGATTGTACAGCCACTGCTGAGCCCATCAGGCTCTAACAGATAGCTCCAAACCCATAGTCAGGAATAAACATGAATGTGTAAGTGAGATTTGTGGGTAAGGGCAGGAAATAGATAAGGATGGTAGGGAGATGGGGAGAGGGTGGGGGAACTAAATATTGCTTATGTGTGGGAAAGTGTCAAGAACAAATTTACTTAATAAAAAACAGTTCAGGAATTTTGCTACTGTGGGGAAAAGAATTTTCCAATCTTCAGAGTAAAAAACTAAATCCACAGCCTCTAAATTATATTACTATATATCATTTGTATATGTATATATAATGTGTATATATGTGTAATATATTATATAATCACATATTACTAGAAATACAAAAAGTGGGGGAATATGGTAATTAAGGAAGGAAACAGTCAATGGACACAAAGCCATAGACATCACAGATCTTGGAAGTAACAGAAATATCTTTTAACTAACTGTAAGAAGTATCTAAAGTTAAAAAGAAACATGTGAGACCTTAAGTACAAAATTGGAGGAAGTGACAAAAAATGACAAGCAAAATACTATACTAGTACAGCATTTCAGCCAGTCAAAATTAAGGCTCTAAATTTAGGATGCATCATAAATATTCATCCTCATAATTTTAAATTAAGGTGAGAATAATAACAATAACATACCAAGTCATGAACTTGAATATAAAGGGAAACTCAATAATATTCATCATTATTTATTTTACATGTATGAGTATTTTGCTTACATGTATGTGTGTGCACCATGTTGTGCAGTGACAGAGGAGACCAGAAGGAAGTGTCAGATCCCCTGGAACTGGACAGTTGTGAGGTACCACATGGGTTCCAGGAATTGAACCCAGGTCCTCTGCAAGAGTCTCAAGTGCTCTTAACTGCTGAGCCATTTCTCCAGGCCCTTATCCCAGTTTCATTTCACATGTTTTCATGGGACAAAATAACAAAATGCCAGACAAAGCTTTTCCAAGTTTGAATAACAGAACTACAAATCCCAGGTGGTCAGCAAAACATAGATGGACGTCACTAAAATATAAAGCTAATGAAAACACATCTCAGAAGAAGCCAGGGGGGGAAGGCCATATGGCACATGGCAGAAGGACAAGAACAATGGCTGATTCTCATGAGCAAAAGAAAGTGGAAAACAGCAGAGAGACAACGTTAACATTCTTAAGGAGGAAAGCAGTCTTCAACTTTCCATATGCAGTAAAAAAAATAATAATAATAAAAAATAAAAATAAAGTAAAATAAAGGTATCTGTAAGATAATAAAATAAAAAACAGTATCACCAGCAGACTCACTGCAAGACATGCTATTGGAAGGTGCTCAAGCTGAGGGAATGATCCCAGATGATGGAACTTTGGACTTAAGGGATGAATAGAGCTGAAAAGAGTAAATCTGGGGGTAATTCCTCATTTTTTTTAACTTGGAGTTTTTAAAAAAGAAATTAATTGAAGGAAATTAATAATGCCATATGTGGTGTTTAGGAAGTAGAAATAAGTCCGTGACAGCAATAGAAAAAACGAGGCTGGGATGGAAAGCGGAATGGCGTAACTTCTTTTCATAAGATTAAATAACAAGGTGTGATATCAGTTTGGGTATGCTGTGATTAAGTTAAATGCAAATATTATAAGCCCTAGTCAAAGGGTTTTTTAAAATAAAAAGTATAGCAATAAATCAAGCAGAAAAGACAGGAACAAAATATTTTAAATGATGTTATTAGCCCAAAAGGATACTGGAAATTACGATAAAGAGAAAAATAATGGACTTTTAAAAAACAGCTAAAGACGTTTTTCAGTAGTCATCTAGAGTGGTCCTACCATTGTCCTCTGAGTAACCTAGGCAAAGCATCTGAACTTCCCCAAGCATGTCTAAGATCACAGCACCTGTCTCCTTGAATTGTTACATTAATTTTTTAAAATTGTGCAACAATCCATGGCCTTAATAAACCATCAATAAATAAACAGTGGAGAAAAAACTGAAAAAAATCAATGATATTAGCACACACACACACACATTCACTGTATATGTACTTGTTGAGGCCAGAAGTTTCATCACTTCCTATCTTTGAGACAGGATCTCTGACTAAAGCTCACTGATTGGCTAGAGTGTCTGGTCAACAAGTCCTGGATATCCCCAGTCTCTGCTTCCCACTACCAAAATCATAGGCATATGCCACAATGCCCAGCTTTTTATAGAATTGCTGGAGATTGGCTCTCAGGTCCTCGGACTCGCACAGTAAACACTACCCTCTGAAACGTTTCCTCGGCCAAGATAATCAGTTTTCTACTACCATACCACAATGCCAGAAATAATAAACTTAAAAAGAGGAAAGGTTGTTCAAGGCCCCAGTTGGAGAGGTTTCAGCCCACAGTCATGTGAGCTCATTGTATGTGGGTCTGTGGGAAGGCAGCACCATGACAGGAGCACATGGCTGTGGAGGCAGCTCACCACACAGTGACCAGGAAGCAAAGAGAGAAAGAAGAGAGCCTAGCATCCTGAATGACCAAGCCCTTCCCATGAGCCCCACGTTCTAAGGATTCTGTTACCTATATAAAGTACCAAGATGGGGCCTGAACCTTTAAGACATGAGCCTTTAGGGGATGTTTAGGACTCAAAGTATAGCAAAAGGGTGAAATCATATGAAGGAGAAATGAAATTTCTTACCTTAGAACTCTGTGCATGTGTTGGCATCTGCAGCCATCATGAACTCCTCCATGCAGAAGTAACTGCCCGTCCCCAGGATCCCACAGTGTTTTGTGTATAATTCTGTTATCACTTGAAAATTGAGTTATGCTCTTTCCTTTCTCATAACATTCTCAATTAAGCATTTTAGTTTAAGATTATTCTGACACATATTGTAAGAACACAGGAAAACCGCACATATCCTTTACAGAACTCAGGTTTCCATGAATGTAACATTTCATAAAACTAGAATATGCTGCCACGGAGAGAATGTGTTCAGTGGTACAATCAAGATACAGAACATTTCTAACATCCACAGGATCTCTCATGCTACCCTGATAGAAACACGATCACCTCCTATGCCCTTAGCTACATACTCATCTCCTGTAGGCCCTGGCAACCACTAAGCTGCCCTCAATTCTGAAATGTTATCATTTTATAATGTTACAGAAAATAATCATGCAGTGAGCCCAACCTTCTCTGTGGAATTCATTAATTTTCATGACTAAGCACTATTCGCTACTGTAGAGATGCCATAGCTTATTTAATCATATGTTGAAAGACGTCTGTATTGATTCTAGTTATGACCATTATGAACAAGTCTTCGTGAACAAGATCTTTGTGTGGCCATAGGCTTTTCTATAGAATAAACACTGGAAAGTGTAACTACCTGATTGTACAGTTGCATGTTTGCTTTAAGAAACTGCCACTTTTCTTCTAGAATGGCTGTATCTTTTTACTTTCCCACTAACTCCAGTTTGACAAAATTTTTTAGCTATTCTAATCTCTTTGCATTTCCATGTAAATTTTAGAGGAATTTTTTCTACGAAATCCTTATATTTTAACAAGAATCGCATTGAACCTATATATGGCTTTGAACGGAAATGACATCTATACTACATCCCGATCCATGAACATGGTACATCTCCACTTACGTTTATGTTTTGGTTTCTATTATCAACATTTTGTTGTTTTCAGCATTCAGGCCCTATGTGTATATATTATGAGATTCACACCGAAGTGTTTCTTTCCTTTTCCTAACTCCTCCTCCTCTTTCTCTTCTCCTTTCTTCCCTCCCCATTTTCCTATTTTTGATCCATTGTTTATTTTGTTTTGCATGATTTCAATGTCATTTTTGTTTATCTTTATCCTATGGCCTTGCTAAAATCATATATTAAATCATATGTCTAAGAATTTTGTGGTGTCTTTGGGATTTTATATATAGACAATTATATAATTAGAAAATTAGGGAAGTATTTTTTTTCCTTTCTGGTCTATTTCTTTTTCCTCTCTTAGCACTAGTTGTACCTTCTAGTACCATGCCAAATAAGACTGTTTAGAGTTAATATTCTTGCCTTGCTGTCTCTCTTAGGGGGAAAGCGTTCTGTCTTTCACGGTTGAGCATAATGTCTACATCTCTATCCAGTTGGGAGAGTTCTGCTCCTGTTTTTCTGAGTTGTTTTATATCAAAAAATGCAAGCAGAATTTTCTGTACTGATATGTAAAACCACACCACTATGTGATTTTTTTCCTTTAACTTGTTAATATAGTGCACTGACTGGTTTTAAAATGTTGTACCCACTTTTTAACTCCGGAATAAACATATCTTCCACAGGGCATTTTTAAAAGAGGTTGAATCTATATTTGTAAGAGGTGCTGCTCTATAATTTTCCTCTTTTTACAAGCTTTGACTAATGTAATGATTGATAACATGACATGGAACTCTTTCCTCCTCTTCTATATTCTGAAGACAATGCATAGAATTGATATTAATGCTATTTTAATTTTCCAACCAATTCTTATGGACCTGAAATTTTCTTTGTAGAGAGATTTTATACTTGAGAATTCAAATTAAGTAAATTAAAGTCTAACTTTTAAAAAAAATAATTGTAAGACTATTCAAATTATCTATTTAATATGGACTGAACTGTTGTGGTTTGCGCTTGTCTGTCTCACCTGACTTGTCCGACTCATGAGTGTAAAGCCCGTAGGTTCAGCCCTCACTGACCTCATACTGCCTATAGGTTTCACAACACTGTACTCATTTCAGCTTCAACTTTGGCAAGTTCTATCTTCTCTTCTTATTTTTTAATTTTTTGTCAGTCTTATGCTGAGATGTGCCAGGTGTCCCTGATTGTGTCTTAAGAAAATCAATCTTCATTTCACCAATTTTTAATATTTCTCTGGTTTTTTAAATTTCATTTCCATTTCCTCTTATCTTTTTGGGATTCTCTTTTTCTACTTTTTTGATCCCATTTCCCCCCTTTTTCTAGAGTCTTTAGATGAAAACATAGATTATATGAGACCTTTCCTCTTTTTTTTAATGTATAAATTTAGAGCTATAAATTCCCCTCTCAGAGTTGCCTGTCACCATGTCCCACAGATTTTGATACGTGGTATTTTCATTCTGTTCAATGTAGGAATTGCATTATGCCTGCATGGCTTTGCCCAGCCTCTTGTGTTGACATTTTACCAGCTAGAAGTACAGAAATCTGACTTCTTTTTAGAGTTCCTTGTCCTCTCTTGTTTATAATTGTCTTAAATATACATACGGCATACGTATTAAAACCACAACATGCTGTTATAATTTCTGCTTCTCTCACCAAACACAATATAGAAAATCAAGAATAAAAAGTAAATGTGGTATATTCATCATGCCTTTTACTAGTGTTCCAGGGTTGCTTACTTTATCACACCCCCTCCCAGTTTAGAGAATTCCTTTCAACTAGTCTCTTAGGGCAGGTGTTCTGGCTACAAATTGCTTTGGTTTACCTTCATCTGAGAATGTCTTGATTCACCCTTATATCCTGTAGGGTATTTTTATTAGGACCTGAAAAATGACAGCTCAATATATATATATATATATATATATATATATATATATATATATATATATAGCCACTTCCTGTCAACCACCAAGTTGTCACTCAAATTCCCTACCTACCCACCCACGCACCAGCCCATATGAGAAGCATCATTGCTCTGTTGCTGTCTTCATGGTGTCTACCTCTTCATCTTTGGGGATTGCACCTGTATGGTTTGTCCCTTTGTGCAAATTTAGGTTTATCCTGTTGGAGGTTCCCTCCATTTCTTCAATTGATAGAATTCAAATTTTGTCAAATTTGGCAGTTTGCAGTCATGATTCCTTCAAATACTCTTCAGCTCCATGGTCTTCCTTTTATTTATTTATTTTTTGGGGGGGGGACTGTAATGACACAAATGTTACCTCTCTTGTTGGAATTCCCCCAGAACCCTGAGATTGCTCACATTCTCCAGTCTATTTTCTTCCTGTTGTTCAGGCAGGAGTTCCTTTTGTTCTTCTTCCCTTGCAGAGGAAGGAAAAGGTGGAAGAATGGGTGGAAATTCTCTTTTCATCCCTTTGAAATGCCCCCTCCCACTAACACCATGCTGGCTTTCTGAACACTAGGTAGTGGTGGGAGTCTTTACCAATAGGACAGGGAGGAACCAAGCATCTTCTTACAGCCTGGTCATAATGGATATTGAGCTTCCCCCTTGGCCTCTGATGGTGAGGAAAAGCCATGATTAAGTGTTTCGTGTGTTTTACTGGGGTTGTTGAGTTTTTGTTTCCCTGCCCTATTCATACTTTGAATCTATTTTTAAAAGCCAGAAAATGTACCATCATGTCTTCTCTTGAGTCCTGAGACACCTAGATTCTGTACCTTCCTTTTTTTCAATATTTTACCACATCTTTATGTTCATTTTTATATAAAAATCCAGAGGATTTCATCCTGTTTTAAACCAAAAAAAAAAAAAAAAAAAAAAAAAAAAAGGAAGATGCAGTCAGCTCTCTCTTCCCAGACATGGGATCTCCAAGTGATGCTTCACTTTTACACCATTTTCTCATTCACTGGGATGTTTCTGAGGGCAAGAAACAAGCTTGTTCACTTTTATTTCCCCAGCACATAGCAATGATCATGTGTCCAGCATATGCCTGTCACTTGAATAGACAGCATACCTAAGTGTCCATGCATCATCCTTTGCATCCTGTTTCCCTCCACTCTCTGGTACAGCCTCTCCAACACTGAACCTGTACCTGTAATTAGCTTGAGCATCTTCACAAAGCTGGGGACCTGTGAATGCCTCACTCTAGACCAAGGACTTGTACTCTAGCTTGAGTGCATATCCTCAACCCAGAAGCAGACCAAAAGCAAGCAAAGAGCAGAGGCTGCAGGTCTGGAGTGTAAGAAGGGCACATCCTTGGCATTTGCTACCGAGGAACAGAGTCATCAGTGCAGAAAGACGGAAGAGGGATTGAGCCTGGCTGTCTCCCTTTCATCTCCACAGTTGCTGCTGCTCCCATGGCTGCTAGGCTACAACTGGAGAAACCTAAGCAGGAAAGCTTTCGGGAGTTCACAAATTGGAACAAAATTGCATCTCATTAAAATATGTGCACACACACACACACACACACACACACACACACACCATACTATGTTATAGGTTACAGGAATTCCCAGATCACTGGGTAATTTATTCTGTTCCTATTCCCACACTGTTGAGAGGCACAGAAGTACAAAGTAGCAAACATAACTAATGAACAGCTTTAGTGCCTTTATCAATCATAAACATTGTGCTAAGTCCCCTAGGAGAGGCCTGTAATAAATCCTCCATTCATGGTTGGGGTACCCTGTCCCTGTCTGGGGGACTTGGGAGCAGGCTCTCCTCCCTCTTTCCCTCCCTCCTTGGCACTTTTAAGGAAACAGATGCTGGATTCTGTCAACCTCATGCCTTCTTGTCCTTCAGAGGATCTAGCTTTAGACAATAGAAACATAATGTCAACCATATAGGAAGATTTAAGTTTTTTAGCAATCGCAGTTTTAATGAGTAAAAAAAAAGTATGTGCTTTTATTCATCTTTAAAGAGTAAGATGCATAGATGCTGAGAGATTGCCCGGTGGTGAAGGCCTGAGTTTGGTTCCCAGGACCTGCACTGTGCAACTGAAAAGCTTCAGCTCCAGGGAACCTATTGCCTTTGTCTGGTTTCTTCAGGCATCTGAACTGATGTAGCACACATATACTCAGACACCACACACACACACACACACACACACACACACACACACCACACACTTTTTTAAACTAAGAACTATAGAAATACCTTACATGTTATTTTACCCTCAAATATCCCAAATGCTATAATGTCTATATGTAATCAGTATTTTTGAGAAATTATTCATAACAATTTTACATTTTCGCATTAAGTCCTAAGAATCCAGTGAGTGTTCATTTTTACATTTATGATTTATCTAATTCTGGACTAGCACATTTCAAGTAGTCAATGGCTGGCAGCTGTCATCGGAGAATGCAGACTGAAACCGAGAGCAAATGAATACCTTTATAAGTGAATGAGCGTGTGATGAGTAAGTGAAAGTGAGTGAGTCAGTCAATGAGTGAGGAGTGATGAATGAATGAGGGAATTGATAAGAATGAGTAAATGAGAGTGAGTGAAGGAATGAATTAATGAGACTGCATTAATATGTGGGTAGACAGATAAAGTCCAACAAAGAGTAGAGGCTGCAGTTCTGGAGTATAAGAAGGGCACATCCTTGGCATTTGCTACTGAGGAGCAAAGTCACCAATGCAGAAAGATGGCAGAGGGACTGTGCCTGGCTGTGAGTCAATGTGAGTGAATCAGTGAATGGGAATAAGTAGATGAATGAATAAGAGAGAGTGAGTGAATGAGAGATGAACGAATGAGTGAGTAAATGAATGGAAATGAGTGAATACGTGGCTGAGTAAATGAATGAGACCCTCGGCAAATGACATGGAGGTGCCCACCTGGCCCCTCGTCTTGAGCAGATGAGCTGGCTGCACACAGACAGGCAAGGGCAGGCAACTCTCCAGTTATTAGGAGTGTGAAGTGTCTGCCTTCTACCTGGACAGAGATTCCAGAGTCCTTAACACTGGAATGTCACAGCAGCTCCTCGAAGCAGGATGCCTGAAGATGTGGAATCCAGACAGTCCCATCCCACTCTGCTATTCTCTCATCTGGGCAGACTGTCTGCTCCCAAGCTATTCCCATGAAAAAGTGCTGCTGACATCCTGAGGTTCCCAACAGAAGGCACTGCCTTCCATCGCCTGCGTCTAAGGTGCCACCTGTCTCCTTGCTTGAGGTAAGGCATACCTGGGCAAATCTGCATTCTAAAGATAACCAGGCCCAGGGGTGTTCCATGAAGAGGCTGTCTACCTAGAGCAGTGAACAACTCCCAACCCTACACTACACTCTACAGTCTGGACTTTCATGCTTTCTCAAGTCCTTTCTCTCCCAGAGCCATGGTTCAGAGTGGAGGGTCACAACTGAGGGCTTCTCAGAGCCCAGTGAAGAGTCAGGCAGGGTGTTTCATCTGCTCTCATGAAGGGGCCAATAAGGGAATGCAAAGCAGTCTAGGGTTAGGAAGGAATTACATAAGAACCAATCAGATGTGGAGGGAACAAAATGAGATACAGCTAAAGAGGGATGCAAATCCTGGTCAGACTTGTTGGCCTAGGAAGTGTATTAGCCCTAGAAATTCTAAGAGACGGAAATAGGCAGCTGGTCACCATGTTCTGCAAGGAGGAAGGGGAGAGAATGACTTACTAAGGATTTTGAGATTCCCCATGGGGTTTCCTATGGGATATGGGACTTTTCATGAGGTATATGGCTCCTTAGGAGTGTGTAGTATCCTATGGGATATGAAACTTCCTATGGTGTTTAGGGTGTCCTATGAGGTATGAGGCTTCCTATGGTGTATGGGGTGTCCTTTGGGGTATGAGGCTTCCTATGGTGTATGGGGTGTCCTATGAGGTATGAGGCTTCCTATGGTGTATGGAGTGTCCTGTGGGGTATGAGGCTTCCTATGGTATATGGGGTGTCCTATGAGGTATGAGGCTTCCTATGGTGTATGGGGTGTCCTGTGGGGTATGAGGCTTCCTATGGTGTATGGGGTGTCCTGTGGGGTATGAGGCTTCCTATGGTGTATGGGGTGTCCTGTGGGGTATGAGGCTTCCTATGGGGTGTGTGACTTTCTATGTCTCACTTAGATGGTCACTGTCGCTGTCAAGACCCACTGAGAATCTTCAGAGGAATCATTGCTTTATACAGCTTTGAGGGTATCTCATCTCTGTTGCTGATGACCCCCATTAGATAGCCAGCTCTCCAAAACCATGGAGTAATTCTGTCTCCCTCATCTCCCCACAACAGTAACAAACATCACGATGGGCACTTGGGTTTTTTTGTTTTGTTTTGTTTTGTTTTTTGTTTTTTTTTTTTTGTTTTTTTAATGACTTGGAAATGCCAACTAAGTAAATCAGAGAAGTCAAATGGGCCCATTCCTCTTCAGACTTTGCAAAGTGGTGGTGGACGGGGGGGGGGGGGGGGGCCAGAAGTCTATACTCCACACCTGTAGATGCCTGTCAGCACCCCAGTTGTTGTCCTATTAGATGGCATGATTCCCGAGAACTGTGAGCTCCACTGACAGATGACCGTCCACAATGACCATCCACTCTCATTCAACAATGCTAACTGCGGTCACATTAGTGAAGCTTTGGAAGCTCGCAGTCATCACGATCTCCAGAGACAGCTGAGAGGGCTGATGACACTCAGACAGGCTCAGGGGACACTTGTGAGCATCTTCCTGCAGATCTGGTTCCTGCCTGCTCTGCCAACAGCTACCAGCACCTGCTGTTAGACTTCTAAGTGAGGCTCAGCACTTGTGCAGTCACCACTAGATCCCTTGGGACAGCAGCCCGGAAGCCATGCCGAGATGCCGGCTCCCAAGCAGGAGGCCATAGGCTGCCTTTCTTGCCCCTTTCCTCAGAACAGGATTAAGTATTCTGCAACTATTTCAATGTAAAGTCACAGATAACTCTTCAGAGATCATGTGGAGGGCTGGAAAGTTGAAGAAAGGGCTGAGGAAGTGACTCAGGCACTAAACTACCTGCCATACAGGCATGAAGACGTGAGTTTTGATCCCTGGAACTCATGTAAAAGTCAGGCATGGTAGCACAGCTTATAATCCAGCTGGATTCTTGGAAGACACTGGCCAGCCAATCTAGACAATTGGTAAACGCCAGGTTCAATGCGAGACCCTGTCTCCAAAAAAAAATAAGGTAGGGAGTGATTGAGGACAACATTCAACATCAACCTCTGACCTCCATATGTAGATACACACATGTACACACACACACACACACACACACACACACACACACACACACACACACACTGAATAAGAATGCCTTGGCAAGTTCTCCAGGTTTCATTCTCTCATACACACCAGAGTAGTTACCAGTGTCCTACAGCCCTGAGCACCACATGTGAAGATCGAACTTAAAAAGAGAATAGAGACTAGGAAGGGAGGAGCCCCATGGGGACTTAGTCAGGACACCCATATCCAATGGCAATGGCAATCTGGGCACATCCAGTCCCAAAACAGCATCATCAGTGTGACCTCTACAAGCTGGCTGCCTGTGGCCATCTCAGGAGGCAAGTTTCATCACCCTGCACTCACTTGTCCCCCTCGACCTAAGGGATGCATTTCAGCCTCCCCCCAACCCCTGGTCCCCTCAACCAGCCATTGAATACCTGTACTTCACTCTATACTCCTCTGAAATCAAACTCAAGGTCATTTTTTTCTGTTTTTAGTTTTGGTTTTATGTGTATGAATGGCATATGTGGTGTGTGTGTGTGTGTGTGTGTGTGTGTGTGTGTGTGTGTGTGTGTGTGTGTGTGTATGCACTCATATGGAGGCCCAAAAGTGATGACAGGTGCCTTTCTCTCTCTCTCTCTCTCTCTCTCTCTCTCTCTCTCTCTCTCTCTCTCTCTCTCTCTCTCTCTCTCTCCACTTTACTCATTGAAGCAGGATTTCTCAATTGAATTCAGAGATTGCCAAAATGGCTAGTCATGCTACCCAGCTTGGTCCAGATATGGTTGACTATCTAAACCCTGAAATTACCAGAGGACCATCACACCCACCCAGCATTTACTTAGGTGTCTAGGATCTGAACTCCAGTCCTCATGCTTGAGTTGAGAGCTTCACCTGCTGAGACATCTCTCCGGGACCCCCACCATTTTCTGTTCTCCCTGCCCTCTGCTCTGGCTACACCCCTGAACATATGGGATGTCCACATTGCAGCTTCTGCCCAGCAATTCCACAACCCAGATCATCAATAATCTGTCCTTTGTAGCTACATTATATTGCAGGGAGCCCAGCTAGAGAATCTGGGGAAATATCTCAAAGTCTCCTCCTTTCCCAGAGCAAACATGTGCTTCCCACAGTGGTAGAATTATAACCTCCCAAATAACAACTCTACATTCTCCAGAAACCTCTGCAGACCCTGAGCCTGGGTCTGCCTTTGGGTCCCTCCCTGTCATCCTACCAGCAAGCTTCTCTTCCACACAGCTTCAGCTCACCTGGGAAACGTCTTGGGCTGCCTGACCCTATTTCAATTTACCAAACATGTTTCCATCCATTCCGAGGCCCAGATGTAGCCATGGCTAGAGCATTTACCCCCCAAAAAGCTTCTAGCTGTCTTGCAGATGAGTGGATAAAGATCTGAGCTGCCGAGTCATCACGATGCCTCCCACATCACTGGTCCAAGTCTCACCTGGCAGCCACCTGGACACCTGCTGTACATTTTGCTTAGATGGGATTCTTCTCCCAAAGACCCTTCGTAGCACAATTAGTGTGACCTTATAAAAAAAATACATATCCCACAAGGTCAGTGCCCAGTCTCCACTTGAGGAGCTGTTTCAAGATTTTGTGGCAGGACAAGGGCAGCTGGGGACAAAGCCTGCTCTGGGGAGCTCCGAAGAAGGATTTGCTCCAGCTCATAGGTTCAGTCTCCAACTTCATTTTGAGATATTTAATTGCAGCAATAAAGCAGATTAGCTGCTTCGTGCTGTTAGTATAAATAAGTACTTCTTTTTTTGGTATTAACCCTGTCATGTCAGTCCCACACCAAAGTTCACGTGGGTGTTTAGACACATACCCTCTAAGCAGCTCACCCCAAGTAGCTGAAACCCTGGGAGGCTCCTTCCCTTGAATGGTGATGTGTGGACCACCAAGTTAGTGATCTCACTCGGATCCATGAACCTTTTCAAGAGTCTTGACTACACACACACACACACACACACACTTACACACACACACACACTTACACACACACACACACACACACACACACACACACACACACACACACACACAACCCTAATCTTACGGTATCAATAAACCCTCCTTCAGTTCCAAAGCAAGAGTTCTCAAAGCAGGACCCACCGACTGAGCATCCAAAATCAACCCGGGAGCTTGTTCAAAAGAAAGCCTTCTAGGTTCCACAGAGAACTTTTGAAGCACTGCCACTGGGATATGGCCAGGAAGCCACGTTTTTATTAAGCTTGGCAGAAAATTCAGTGTTGCTCCATACATTTAATGATTGTAAGCTATGCTCTCGTTCTGTAAATGGAGATGACGACAACGACGACGACGAGAAGGATGGGAAAATGGAGATGGTGATGACAGTGACAGCAGTGATTAAAGACGGATTCCTGAATATTTTCTGGGTGATTTGTGATTATTAATGCTCTGATATTATTTTCATTTAGTTCTGAAACTGATTTGATTGTTGCAAACCCATTTACAGACAAGAGATGAGATTTACAGAGACGTTAGAGTTCCCACCTCAGCAAAGCCCTTGCTCGGCGCTCTTTTCCAGAAATAACACACTTGCATGAATCAATTCACTCAGCCTGTCCCACCTCCCCAGAAACCACAGCTGAGGAGTCGCTGGCCAGACGTAGTCAGTCTCAGCTCAGAGCCACAGAATCATCTTCTGAAGGACGAAATGCATGACCTTGAATCATTTTTTTCTATCCATCCAGGAAGACAACAAGCTCCTGAGCC
Source organism: Peromyscus maniculatus bairdii (assembly GCF_049852395.1). Classification (NCBI taxonomy): domain Eukaryota; kingdom Metazoa; phylum Chordata; class Mammalia; order Rodentia; family Cricetidae; genus Peromyscus; species Peromyscus maniculatus. The sequence goes on along the minus strand of NC_134860.1, from coordinate 69,154,484 downwards.
AACCCCTAGACACCCCACAAAGAGTCTGAAAGCTCACCAACCCCAACTCTTCAGAAGTACTGCACAAGAACCAGAAGACCTGGGGCTTGCCGTGACTGATCCTCTACTACAAATGTCTATCCCAGCATAAATATCATCTCCTGTACAATGACATTTTGTTAAGATTAAATGGACAGAGGGCTGGGAGATGATCTGGTTCATAAAGTGCCTGCTGTGCAAACGAGAACCTGAATTAAATCCTCAGAACCCACAGAAAAAGCCACATGTGGTGAGACACACCTGTAATCCAGTGTTGGAGGCAGAGACAAGTAGTCCCTTGGGCTCACTGGCCAGACCTCAACAGGAAGCTACAGATCCAAGTGAAAGATCATGCCCTCCCAAAAGTTGACCAAGCCTGAGCAATGATGTCCAACATTGACCTCTGTCCTCCACATATATATGAATACCTAAGCATGTGCACCTAAACACATACACACTGGTGTACACACACACACACACACACACACACACACACACACACACACACACACACACACACAGTTTAAATGGACACAATATTTGTAAATGTTCTTTGCAGTTATAAAGAACACTCATGGTCACCGTTATCATTGCTAACAATAATGCAATCATCTTTTGGGTTGCAAGTGCCATCTCTTCCCTCCTTCCATCTTTCTCCACCTTCCCTCTGGCCTAGGTGCCACCACATATATCCAAGGTAAAAGCCAGGACCCAGCCACCACATTTGAGAATGACTAGCAGTAATTCAGACTGTTTTTCCTCCACACTTCTTAACAGTTCAGAAAGGCAAGTCACAGCAATAAATTGTGTACAGAAAGGACAGCATGTCACCAAAGGGACCATTACCTCCTTAGAAGTCAAGCAACATAGATTAAAATGGAAATTATTTGGGATCTTCATCAGTTGGCTGAAATTGTTCAAGGCTCAGCAATTCACTGAGGTTTGTAACTGGGTCATTGGTTTTAGTTGTGTGTGTGTGTGTGTGTGTGTGTGTGTGTGTGTGTGTGTGTGTGTACATCTTTTGGTGAGATTCAAAAGAAAAACAGACCATTTCACATTCAATGGGCTCAAGATTGTTCCAATGACATGGGTCTGGTATTCTTGACCTAATTTCATCTGGCTAAGCCTTTTCTGGGCACCAGAATTTCTCCATAAGCCATCACAGGAGGAAGGAAGGAATGGCTTCCTCAAAAGACAGAATAGCTACAGTCAGTGGTAGACAACTCGGAGAGGGAGGACATCTTTAGAGAGGAAGCCAAGTTATTACCTACATCCTAATAGTTCCTGGAAACACAAAGCACTTTTGTCTTCCCTGCCCAGGGATCTAGCTGTCCAATCCCATCTGCTATACTCCTGGGTCAGGAAAGACAGGAAAGTATAGGAAAAAGAATAAAGGGTAGCCTTAAGTAAGAGCTTCCTAAGTGCCAGGCACTGTGGTTTCATGTGCACTGTCTTATTAGATCATACAAAAGTCCAATGAACCAGGTTCTATAGTTATTATCCCCACTTAGTAGATGGACAAACTGAGGTTTACAATGGTTATATGACTTACTCAAGATGACAGAATCCATCAGAGGTGTGCTGGTCAGTTTTGTTTTGTTGTTGTTTTTGTTTTTGTTGTTGTTGTTTTACCTTGATGAGTACCCAAGAGAAATAGCTTTAAAAAGGAAAGATTTATTTTATTTAGCTCACACTTGCTGTGGGACGGTCTATATGTCAAATTGCTCTGATTGGTCAATAAATAAAACACTGGTTGGCCAGTGGCCAGGCAGGAAGTAGGTGGGACAAGGAGAGAGGAGAATTCTGGGAAGCAGAAGGCGGAGGGGAGAGACACTGCAGCCACCGCCAGGAGAAGAGCATGTAAAGACGCTGAGAAGCCACCAGCCACGTGGCAAGTATAGATTTATAAAAATGGGTTAATTTAAGATAAAAGAACAGTTAGCAAGAAGCCTGCCACGGCCATACAGTTTATAAGTGATATAAGCGTCTGAGTGATTATTTTATAAGTGGATTGTGGGACTGCAGGGCTTGGGGAACCTGGAGAGAAGCCCTCCAGCTACAAATGGCGCCCAACGGCTCGAGTTTCCACCTTAAACCTGAGAATATTTAATAACCAATTCTAAACAGAGCCAAAAACAGGTTCCTGCTTCTTGTCTCATACGGGCAGCTAGACAGCGCAAGACGCAGGTTTGAACACTGGCGGGTTCCTGGCGGGTGCGTTTGACCGGCACTATGGCGGGAATGAGGCATCTGCCAGGGGCACATTATGCTATGCGGTAGATTTAGTCTTTACTAGTATTAAAAAAAAAAAAAGAGGTTTCTGGGCTACACGCTGCTTTGATAAAAGCTTAGACCCACTATTTCTGAGACTTGATGACTCCCAGAGCTGGCAGAAAATGTACCACTGCCATGTTGGGCAGCTAAAGTGGGTGGAGCCAGCAGCCACAGCGCAGTTTCAGTCTTAGAATGGTACAGTTTAAAGCAATAGGCTCAAGGCTCAAGGTAATATAAAAAATAAGCCACGTAACGATGGCTACCACACAGAGAATCTGGATTATGTTGTCTTTGATATTTGTAACTGAAGAAAAACATTTGATTGCAAAAGCTGTTGAGTTATGCCAAAATGTGTATTTTAAAGGTACCTTGACTTCAAAATTTGGCTATAAGGATATGTTGCTTTGGAAAAGAGGCTCTGGTTTTGTTTCCACAGAAAACCAGAGGCTATGGATTTATTCCAGATTAAGATACATCAGGTTTGACCAGCCAAGACCACCTGAAAGGTCTCCGATGATACCATGGCCCAGATGATCCAACATCCAGAATTGTTTCAAGGCAACTGGCTCAAACGATACAGTCTCACGGACTACTCCATGATCCTAAAGTTTTCTTTGTTTCCCCATAAGATACAGCGCCCCCCTCCAGCAGGAAGTAGTAAGAGAAGCTACGCCCAAATTCCCAAATATACCAAGCTGACTTTGGAGATGTGTAAAAGTTAAAACCTTCCTTTTAAAAAAAAGAAAGGGGAAGTGCTGTGGGACGGTCTATATGTCAAATTGCTCTGATTGGTCAATAAATAAAACACTGGTTGGCCAGTGGCCAGGCAGGAAGTAGGTGGGACAAGGAGAGAGGAGAATTCTGGGAAGCAGAAGGCGGAGGGGAGAGACACTGCAGCCACCGCCAGGAGAAGAGCATGTAAAGACGCTGAGAAGCCACCAGCCACGTGGCAAGTATAGATTTATAAAAATGGGTTAATTTAAGATAAAAGAACAGTTAGCAAGAAGCCTGCCACGGCCATACAGTTTATAAGTGATATAAGCGTCTGAGTGATTATTTTATAAGTGGATTGTGGGACTGCAGGGCTTGGGGAACCTGGAGAGAAGCCCTCCAGCTACACACACTTTCCAAGGTTTCAGGCTGTGGTCACCAGAGTCATTGTTTCTAAGCCTGTAGTGAGGCAAGACATTCTGACCAAGGGAATGGTAGACAAAAAGCATAAAGAAACAGATAGTAAGGGGGAAGGGTCAGCAAGAACCTACCAGAACATGTCCCCAGTGACCTGTTGCCTACTGCTAGGTTACACCAACAAAAGTCTCAAGGGACTCCCAAAAGAGTGCCACCAGCTGGGGACCAAGTTTGCTACACATACACTCATATATAGTTTATGTTTTATATTCAACTCATGTATGTTTTATATTCAAAACATAATATCAGGGAAGCTACCATTGGTTCTCAATATTTCCTTGGGAACCACACACTTGAGCTTTGCCATCTGAGTGCATTAGGCAGGGCTTGGCCCACAGAGGGTGTAGATCTACAGTACAGAGGTTAAAATTCAAGTTCTGGAGTTGAGTTACTTGGCCAACACCCACCTACTCTCCAGCTATACACTATAACCTCGTAATGGCTTGGTTTCCCCATTTACAAATCAGTTATAATCCCCTTGATAGAAACTTAATAGAGGTGTAAATGGCATATATACCTCCATGTGCAAGTATACAGGCACATGCATGTGAGTGGGGAGGTGCCAAGCCAGTCTCCTTCCATCGGGAACATTTAACACACCCCTGGATTAATGACATCATTCCATATAGAAAGCCAGGATCTTTGTGACTTCACCATTTCTTCTGGGTACCATCTCCAACTTGATCACATTAAAGCTGAAACATCCAACACATGAACTTTGGGAGTCACATCCAAACCATAACACTGTCCTAATCACCCCAAGAGCATAGTTCTATCCTGGACCACTCAGCAAGCCCCACTATCGCTATCCTAAGGAAACCACGACCTCTAGACCACAGTAGGATCCTTTTCTGGGTAGGATTCCACCACCCCCAACCTCCTCCCCCATCCCCATCAGCTCATCCTGCCCCCTGCCAACATCGCTCCCCCATACCCTCTACTATACCCCAGGGCCCTAAGTAAACCCTTGGGCATAGAAGCACCTAAAGGCCTCCTTTCTACACCTGCTAGCATCATTGTGTAGAATACTCCAAGTCAGTCTGAATAATTTAGCCCTAAGGGTCCTTGGGGTCATTTGAAAGTATTAGGGCTTCCTAGAGGTGCAGACCAGAGCCACCAGAGGTTTCCAGGGCCTCCTTTACCTTAGAAATAAGAGCAAGAAAACAGAAAGGGAGGTGAGGGCAACTCATTGCTTAGAGAAGAGACAGAGGGATAGGGACTGAGGTAAATGTACAGGCCCAGAGAAAGTTGGGAGCAGTTAAGTAGGCCAGAGGGTCTGGGCTGAAGATGTATGATTAGTATCACTAATCATTCCACCAGTTTAAAATAGGTTCTGTCCTCTGAGACTGTCTTCCCAGGGTCAGCGGCTTCTGATTAACTCAGGTTGCTGCTCAGCTTCTGCTGCAAGGTAAAAAGAGGCACATGGGGAGACCAGAGGGTCCTCACCAGAACAGCAGGCACTGACGTCCCAGAGCAACTCCCTAGCCTCCTTCAGCACAGTTCTTTCCAGGGGCCACTGAACCCCAAACTCACTGCCCAGCACCCCAGAACAGAATTAGCTCGCTACTCCCCCCCCCCCCCAGGGAGCAGAACCCAGCAAGCCAAGGAGATAATTGGCAGGGCTTGGGGCCAGCCCCGGGGGGATAGTGATTGGGAGAGTCTCCTGTCTTCAGCATGTCACCCCCACTTATCCTCAGGGTGCTTTGCCTAGGGTATTCTCGCAGCTGCCTCACATCTGCTCCCTGGAAGAGCGTCTCCAGCGATTCAAAACATACAGCTCTCTGCTCAGACCCTTGTCATCTCTCAGCCTCCAGACTAGACAGTCCCTTTCCCTCCCCCTGGAAGTCACTTGTTCAACATGGTTGTTTGGAAGGGGGAGGTGTGAGGCCCAGAATTACAGCAGAAGTTAATTGCCTGGGTGGCAAAGGGCCAAAGCGGGGCCATGTCAGCCTCAGAAGCCGACCTGGTTCTCCGCTGAAGGTCATGATGGGAACAGCAGCTTCAATGTCTTCATCCTACGAAGCCACATGGAAAATGACAAGTCAGCTGACCCGAGTGCAGCTCGGCTTCCAACATGGCAGCGGGCATCTCCGATGGCCTTGGGGCACAGTCCTCTTTCTAAATGCCACCTTCACTGACAAGCACTGTTAATTGGTAGCTGTGGGACTACACGGGAGACATCATTTCCCCCAAAACATGTTCCTTTCACCTACAAGGCCCCGAATCCCTCTCCTTCTCAGCGCCATCCTGCCCCACATTTAGAGTCTGTCAGTCTGGTTTCCTCCCAAGTTACATCACGCCAGCTCACGCAGCAAGTGACCCACCAGGACGTAAGATTGTGCCTAACAAAACAGAGTGAAGGAGCTGGTTCCTGTGGAGAAACAGCAGGTGACATCAGCCGGTGCAGGACAAAGACCACGCTGAGAGTCCAACTGCTTCTGTACCAAGAAGACGACAGTGAGTCTCCCTGTCCAGGCCTCTGAATGTGAGTCAGTGCCTCCGATGTGCAGGTGGAGATCAGGTGTAGCCAAGTGATCAACCGCCCCCCAAGAGCCATTACCAAGCAGGCCACAACATTCTAAATGTCCAATAAAGAAAGGGCTGGAGCTGGACTCAGACACTCTTGATGAAGGAGGCATAGAATGGGAACGCCAGCAGCCACATCTAAAGAAGAACCAAAGCTGAAAGAGTGCGCACTAAAACCACTTCCCTCTCTGGTCTCTATCCCCAGGTAAGAACTAACTGCAGAGAAGAGAGTCCAGGAACACAAAATCAGGCGGCCAGATTCTACCAGTGCCTAAGAAAACCAAAACCAGTGCTCTCTGGCCCGTGTCCACTCTACCTCCACTCCAGGGAGCTCAGACAAGGAACACTCCTCATGTCATCTTGCCCACTTCAACCCTCGGGAGACACTGCCAACCAGAAGCCTGGCCTTAATCAGCACCCATCTGGGGCTCCGGTCGGTCGGCTGCTTTCCGACCACACCAAGGCGTAAGAATGTCCTGGCAGCCCATGAGGCAGCTGGCAGCCACTGGGATCCGACAAAAGCATCTCCCTCTTGCATTCTCTCAGCGCATCAACATGATTTTTGCCCACTGAGATCATTGTTGGGGAGAATGGCCAGCCCAGCTGTTGCTACCCAAGACCAGAGAACAATGAGACCACTGTCATTCAACTCACCATGCCCTGCCAGCCAAGGAACATAGGCTGACAATTACATGTACTCACCCCTCACCCTATGTAAAACAGTTCCCCAACCCTTCTCTGTAGCTACAATCGCTGATGAACAATGTGTATCCCACTGGCCAGTGTAAATTTCTCGATAATCCATCGCAGTTTACTGAGGGATTTATGCTAGACTACCGGCCAAGCCACAGAGCTAGAAGAGTACAGTGGGAATCCAACCTAGTCAGTGGGACTTCCAGGTATGGCATTCTTATGTGGGATGGCATGGCACTTCACAGAGTGAGCAGCTGGAGTATTGCAGTTACACCTGCCGGGTGGGGAACATCAGGCAAGGGCAAAGGCGTATGCAAAAGCACAGGAGTGTGAGCACGACAGAGTCCTTGATGACCTACAAGCAGCAGCATGGAGAGAGCAGGATGGTGTCCTTCGTTCCCTAAAAGTAGCCAGGTGTGGCAAGGGCAGGAGTTGCTTCTCAAAAGCAGGTAGCACTAGATCATGGAAGACCATGGACCATGGATCTAGACTTAGGTGAATGGACACTAAGTAGGAAGCTAAGGAGTTCAAGTAAAGAAACCGCATGATACATTCAGGTTAACAGGAGGCAAGGGCAGAGACGAGGACATCAGGAAGGAGACTATAGCCAGGGATAATAACAATAACTCAGGCACAAAGTTTCAATCATTAGCTGCTTATGGAGAAAGAGGATAAAATGCAGGAGGAGTCTAGCACTTCCAAAGGCTGGCCAACAGGAGAAGGTCAACTTCAGGAAGGCACTAATGTAAATTCAGACTGCACAGATCCACCCCCGTGGATCCAGCCTGGGGCAGCTCCTTACAAAGTTCATGGTACAAAAGCAAGTTCTGACCAATGCAGCACTTATGGGCTAGTGAATAGGCATGAAGTTCCAGCCAAGAAAGTGTGATAGAATGAAACAGAAGGGCCTGGGAAAGGGTGAGGGATCAACAGGACCGTAGGGAGCTCAGAGTCAGAGAGAAGAAGAATGGTGGACTCTGGGGGTGCTAAGAGGTGGCAAAGGGTCTCAGGGAAGGTGGTGAGGTGTGAACTACAAATGAGAAACACCAAGGATATCATGGATAGTCTTTATCATTCACTTAGTAGCTTGAGGGGGGCTATTTGCATTTCAGATGACCTGAAGTCATGTAATAGATTATGTGTAAGGAAGCTATGAATGTTCTGTTCAGCCTAAGAATCAGAACATGGATAGAAAATCCTGTATACCCCTGGCTCCTCCCTGGTAACTTCCCTTGGGGAAAAGTCCCATAGATGGACCGGGCTGCACAAGTTTAAGGGCTGGAAGGAAGCGTAGAGGAGAGGACTGGGTGATAGACATGTAAGAGGGAGCAAAACAGAATGGGATATGAGCACAGCACAGAAGAGGGAAGCAGAAAGAGCATCCTTCACCCTGAGCCAGAAGGATGGAGATGCGGGCTACTGTAGAGTTGGACAAAGAGGAAGATAATAAGAAATGGAAGTGGAGGACCATTCGCCAAGTGACCTGTCTTCCCTTCAATAGGATAACAATAATAGTAAGTGGGTCAGTAATGAGGTTAGGACCTAAGGAGAGCAAGCTGACCAGAGACTGGAAAGATTGGTTGTCAAGCAGAACCAACAGCCTGCCTGATAACTCCACAGTGACTCTTCCTACCCAATTGTGCTATTTCTCTAAGGGTTCTCAAAAAGACAGGTGAGGAGTATTGACAGGCAGTTAGGTTGACATCAGGGTGTGAAAGACCCGGCTGGTGGGTCTTATCCGAGCTAGTGAGGCAGCTGGTAAGAATCGTGTTGGACAGGTACATCATGGGATCTTGGCCTGACATGGATGGAAATGGGACCTGCCTGGGGCCAAGGAGCAGACTCCAGAGGCTGCACCACTGAATGAGGTCACAGATCAAGTAAGACAGTAAAGCACTCTGAGGTAAGTGACAAATGAGTGGTGTGAAGTGCTAACTGAGCTTGCATCTGGCTTTGACACCTCTCAGCTGTGTGGCCCTAGGCAGATTTTTTTTAACATCTCTGAAACCCCCATGAACTTATTCCTTCCTAACAGCCCCTCTCTAAGAGGGTTGTCACCCAAGGCTCCAAGGAGAGAGCTGTGAAAGTTCACTGTAAGCTGCCTGCAAATGTCAGCCGTGATGTGTCAGGCAAGGGAGGTCAAGAGAGTCAGCAGGTTTCGGGCAGGATTAAAACAAAGCAAGTCACTCCTTGTCCTTCCAGAGGCTGCTTCCTACCGCCCCCCCCCCCCACACACACACACACTCTGCCCTTGTCCTTCCCGAATTTCATTTCGTTGGTTTCTGACCAATCTCTAAAACCTACTGGAGTCAATTTGAATTCTAAACCATTCCTCCAAGGTGCCCCCTCCAGCCTCAGCTGGGTGTCATCTATGAAATTAATGAGCATGCTCTCCGTTGCATTGTCTAGTTCATTGCCGGAAACATTAAATAGCCCAGGGCTCCAGACATAGAATTGCTTCAGATGGCCTCTCATACGTCTCTGGGGGTTTTCTGTTTGTTTCTTTTGAGCCAGGGTTTTCCCTTCCTGAATCTTAGCCATCACCACTGTCACCGTTCTCACACACAGAGGTAGTCTGTCGGTGGAGCACTCAACAGTTTCCTCAAATCTACCCTCCTTCTGCCTCCAAAATCATTATTTAGGAGACTATAGATCTGCCCCCCTTGACCCTGACCTCTGCCCAACATGCAGTCTCTATGGGCCTCTGAGTCATCTTCACCCAGTCCATGGAGTTTAGTGTATATGTTAGTCCATTTAAGCCAGTGAGCAAAATGTCTTATACTGAATAATTTGTAAACAACAAAGATTCATTGCTCACAAGTTCTAAAGGCTAGTACGTCCACAAACAAGATGCCAATAGCTTGGTGTCTATTGGCACCTTCTAAATGCCCTTCCATGTTACTCTCAAAAGCTGTGGTGGTGAATCTTGATTGCCAACTTAATTGGTTTGATCCGTGTCTAGGAAATTAATAAACCTCACCTCCAGATGTATCTGTGAGTGTGTTTATGGAGAGAATTAAATATAGGTAGAAGACCTACCTGGAATGCAGGCAGCACCATCCCATGGGCTAGGAACTGGGAAGGGAAATGGAGGAAGTCTGCTAACTCAGCCACGTTCCTTAATCTCTGCTCCTTGCTTGCCATGAAGTTATGGACCCCTCTGTCATGCATTCCCACCACCATGATGCTGCCCTTATCTCAGGACTTAAGCAATGGAACTAAGGGACTACGAACAGAACCCCTGAACCAATGAGTCACATAGATCCTCCTTTAAACTGGTATTTATTAGGGTATTTGCCACGAAAATGAACACCCTAACACAAAAATCTTTCATAAGGCCACTAATCCTACACATGAGGCCGGAGATAAATTACCTATCTCTCAGAGGCTCTACTTCATGATACTATTTCTTTGAAGATGATTAGATTTCAACGCAAGAATTTGACAGGAGTATTCAGAACATATCAGTATCTGACCAAACTGTAAGTGTATACCCAACAATTTGCCACTAAAGAAGGATTCTTGGAGGAAATTGCTGGAAATGTCTTAAACACAGTGTTACCCAGATCTGTCTCCACCCCACTTTGCCCAAAGGCAATTTCTAAGACCCAGGTCCTGGAGACAGGGCCTCTCTCCCACCTCCTGGCATTTCTCTTTCTTCTATCCCCTCTTAAAATTCACAAGGAATCCATCCAACTTCTGCGGACTACCTACCAAGTACCAGCCATTGGCACATTGCCCTTAACGTGATCTTGGCTGTGCTTCTGCAGCTTCAATCCAAACTCTTCCCCGCTCTCTGTCCTCAGCCATTTTCTATCCCTGGACCTTACTGAACCAGCTCTCCAGACTTCTTCCCCTATGCCCGGCCTAACACTTCCTTCCACTGTTGATCTTCCATCTGAATTCTGGCTCCTGGGTCACCTCTGGCTTTTTGGACCCTTTTGGTCACCTTCTCAGTCTTTATCTATGTCTCTCCGTCTATTTCTCTGTCCTCTGCCTAAACAGAAATATTTTTTATTTTATCTTTTATTTATCTTATCCTCTACCCATGTGGAGCCACAGCCAACCCTACTTCAAACTTTCCCTTCTTGGATATCTCTAGCTACTGAGTAAGCCTTTCATCTACATTGATGAAGTATTTTGTGACTCTGGTCCTTGGTACTGGGGTAGGACACTGGCCGACAGATATACTTCACCTCTCAAGATAGGAGATCTAGGCTGGGCGGTGGTGACACACGCCTTTAATCCCAGCACTCGAGAGGCAGAGGCAGGCGGATCTCTGAGTTCGAGGCTAGCCTGATCTACAGAGCAAGATCCAGGACAGGCACCAAAACTACACAGAAAAACCCTGTCTTGAAAACAAAACAAAAACAAGATAAGAGATCTAGGTCTCTTCTTGGGAAGACTAGGAAGCACAGCTAATTATCCTGAAGAAGGATCAGATCCAGGACGTTTATGGTCCTTTACTCATCAGTCATTCACAGTGATGATTGTAGTTTGCTTGACATTTGCTAGGCACCAGGAATCCAGACATTATTAGGCCACACTCTAATAGGGGAGGAGGTTCATGAAGACAAAGACATGATATCCACGACTGTAGATAAACACAGTAAAAAGGAAACTTATTTTTTGTTTGGGAAAGAATCAAGAATGTTTCACATAACTGTCACACTGGGATACATAGAGAAACATTTCATCTTACCCCATGGAGCACACAGCAGAAGAGGGGTGTGTGTGTGTGTGTGTGTGTGTGTGTGTGTGTGTGTGTCCATGTGTGTGTCCAGGAATAAACCATTGTGTGTATGCAAGTGTCTGTCAACCATGGGGAAAGTGGTCGGTATGAATACCTCTCTGGACATGATAGAAAATCCAGGAGACAAAAAAAAAAAAAAAAAAAAAAAAACACTTAAAGATCCCAGGGTAATCTCATAGTCCTCTGGTTGCCCAACTTTAGCAACATCCTCTACTTTACTGTCTCCATCTACCCTAAGCCAGACCTTAGCAATTCTTCTTTAGGCCTCTTTATAGCTTTTCTCCATGTCTCTGCCTCTCCTCCTGATTGCTCTAACAGTCCCATGACTGATCGCCATGCCTCCAACTCTACTCTCTTCCAAAGACTCTCCCCATTGAGTCCTTTCCTCCTTCAGTGGTTCCCAATTGTCTTTGGCCTAGCAAGACTTTCTGTGTTGCCAGTTTAGACCCCGCTGGTCCCTTTAGCCAGTGTCTCACCACTCATGCCCCAAGCTTAGACTCAATACGCCATTCATACCGCACAGACCACTCCCATTCCATCTCCCTCCATGTTTCTGCTTCTTCCTATAGCAGCTTTGCCCCGCGCACCATTCTACTTCCTCTTCCTCTGGTTGACCCATAATCAACCCTTTGCTCTCAGCCCAGCTTCCCTTGCCCTCTCCTGGCCCACACACACCTCTACCATCACAGAATGATGGAATCATGGATTTTTTTTTTTAGTCATCTGGTCCCATTGGAGAATGACCATGGAGAAGGCAGAAGTCATGTGTGACTTGGAGATACATCAGTCCCTGTGGATTAAGAGGGGCTCAACAGCTATGGAAGAAAACATGCCGCTTCCTCAGTAAGGCTTTGTTTTCTGTGTGACATTCTCAAGGGAAATTAATCATTCTGGTGTTTTCTTCTGAAAAATAACAGAGTAAAAAATAACTACCAGAGGTGAAGAGGACTTTCATGTTCACATCCCCAATATCACCTGAAGAAATTGAGACCTATAGGAAAATGAATCAGCTGATACTGTAAGAGGAATAGCCACGGCCACTGTCAGAACCACTGCTTTAGTACGTGGTAGTTTGTGGTACTCACCCTCATAACTCCACTCAACTCAGTCCCCAGATATAAGCAAAAGCATTTTCTTGTCTGCTTTCTTATGTGAGTCCTATTCAACCCTACACTGATTACCCAGCTACTATCAATGTTTCCATTTTATTGATTTGAAAATTGAGGCACAGGAAGCTGAAGCCACAACTTGCTGGCATAAAGAAAAGTCTCTTGGAATCCAGAGGGGACACACAGAGAGAGAGAGAGAGAGAGAGAGAGAGAGAGAGAGAGAGAGAGAGAGAGAGAGAGAGAGAGAATCTAGCCTTTGGCATTTCACTCAAATAGGGTCAGGTGCCAACAAGGAGCAGAATAATGTGGCCAATGCCAAGTTGCCATAGCAACACATCTCCAGTGTGCAGATTGGATAGTGACCGAAGAGACCCTCTAGACAAAAGACCACCCTGCTTACAGCTGGAGCAGAACCCATGCTGTGCCCAGTGCTAACAGACTAGATGGGCATCCACAGCTCTCAGACTTGTCAGTGCTCAGCCAGGGCCTGACTTTACTTAAGAAAATGATTTTTCCTGCAGTCTCATGGGCAATGGACTCTGCCCTACCTTTTTAAAATGAGATTGGGAAACCACAGCTGACCTGACACATCCCTCCAGTTTCCCAACGCACTCTTAAACACTCTGCCAAAACTAATATCTTTATTCCAAAAACCTTCAATTCACGTAGGGCAAGCAGCTTCTGCCTGTGCTGTACAGAGCGTACACTTCAGTCTTTATATTACCCAGAGGAATGAGCTGCTATTATGAAATCATTAAATTAATAACTTGGTAATATAGGCAGATATATAAAACAATCTGTTCATAGAACAAAAGAAATTACTACGTTCCAAACATTCATAATTTAATTTAACAGCAAATTAAAGTAGCATACATAATTTTAGCCTCAAAATGTCAATAGAATTATGTAAATACGGCACCAAGTCCTGGGTTCTGTGTACGTACACGCACGCGCATGCATGTGTAGGGTTGTGGGTGTGAACGGAGGGCGGAGGGTGGGCCTGACATTTCCCTCCCGTAGGCCTCTCCTCTTCACAACACAGAAGCAATTGACAGAAATAGATGAGGTGCCCGGCTTTTAATTAAGAATTTATTAAACATTCAAAGAGCTGTGGAGGAAAAAGCTAGCAAGGCATTCTGCTGGCTGCTAGGGCTGGGTGCTGAGCGAACCCCAAGCGTTACAGAGAAGAATCAAGGAGGGCTCCATACTCGTCCCTGGGGAAGGCAAGCATCAGAAGCCACTGAGGCCCCACCACACGTCTATAAGAATCTATGAGATTTAGAATGGGGGGGCACGGGGAGACAAACCCACAGAGCAGAATCTGCTGGCTAGCATCATGCACGATGAAGGTAAGGAAACTTGCGGTGTCTCAACCCTGGACAAGAACCAGCCATCACCCCGACAGGTCTGAGGGTGGGTCAAGGTGCTGTGTAATTGGTCAGACTCTAGTCCATTCCAGGCAATTCTAAAGTACCTGTTGTCTGTGCCCCAAAGGTCCTGAGGCCTTATGTCTTTTTTTATGAGTTTCTCACACCAAGTTCTCTTTCTTTATTTTTGAGATTATGATATAATTACATTTGTTCCTTCCCATTCCTCCTTCCAAACCTTCCCATATACCCCTCCCACTCTCCTTCAAATTCATGGCCTCTTTTTTCACAAATTGTTATTGCATGCATATATGTATATGCATATACATATATATTCCTAAATATACCCTGATCAGCCAATATAATTTTACTCATGTATACGTTTTCAGGGCTGACCATTTGGTACTGGACAGCCAGTTAGTGTGCTCATCACTGGGGATGACACTGCTGCTCTCTGCTCCTCTCAGTTGCCTATAGTTCCTTGTGTGAGGTTGAGGCCTCGTGGGCTTTTCCCCATCCACTCTGGCATGTCCGCTGGTGTCATCTTTGTTCAGTTCACATTTGGGCAATTATTTTGGTGAGACTTTATGTGTGTCGATTCTGATATTCCTAGGAGACACAACCTCACAGCAAACCCCCAATCCTCTGCCTCTTATATTCTTATGACCCCCTCTCCCGCAGTGTTCCCTGAGCCTGTAGTGTGGGCATGTTTTCTAGATGTGTCCACAGCTCTACAGTTTGATTAGCTGTGGTTTTCTGTAGTGGTCTCCATCTGTGGCAAAAAAAAAAAAAAAAACTTACAAAACATACAGCTTATTGCTGCTAACCTTGATTGCCCACCTCAGGTAGAAGGTAAGTTCCTGATGCTGAAGAGACACCATGTACTTCAGAAACAGGACTGAGAGACACCTGAGCTGGAACTGACTTGAAAGTTGCCTCCCTGAGGACTCTTTCACAGTACCAGAAGATGCAATGCAAGCCTCTAAAAGGAAGAGGGAGCCAACAGTTCTACCCAGCTATGATGCCTATGAACCACATCAACAACCAGAATGCATGATAATCCTAGTGGCACACACATCTTGGTGGTAACCAATGGCTCTATAATTGGATTTAAGACCTGCTCAACAAGAGGGAAAACATGCCTGGTACTGGAAACCAAGATAACTACTCAGTACTAGTGAAATCACAGTTATTGGAGGAGAATCTACAACTACTAACTGACTAAACCAGCATAACCCCTAACAATAGTTTATAAACATTTGTCCTTATACTCACAGATAAGTGTAGTCTTCATCCCTCATCAAGGAAACTGCAGATTCTTAATTGCACCTCTGCTATGATCTTAAAATTTGTGCATTGTAAACTTCATTTTCAATGCTGCAGAGTTGAGTGATGTAACCTTTAAAGGGTGATAAGGCCATGATGATAGAGCTGGTGTAGATTACCATGGCAATGGCTTGGCAATTTCTGGAGTGGTTTCCTGATAAAAAGGCCTTTAGCAGATATAGATCCCTTGACGAAGAACTCTTTAGCTTCCAGAACTGTAGCTTCCAAACCTGGTAGTTTTGGGGTTTTTTTTGTTTGTTTGTTTTGTTGTTGTTTTGTTTTATTTTGTTTTTTTAATGAATGATTCCATCCTCAGAATTCTGTTAAACAAAATGGATTATGACATCCTCCCTGGAAGTCAGGCGCATTCCTTACTGCAGCAGAAGGGTAGAAAGTGCTGCTTATGTAAGCAGACTCCGCCTCCACTCCAAAAAATAACACATCTTACCACGCCAGGAATTGCTTTCAAAAGGCAGTGGCTACCACTCTGCTCAAAATAGCTATGAAACAGAGACAACATAAAGGCCCTTTAACAGATGAGTAATAATGAAAATGTGATACATATACTCTATGGAATACTATTCAGCTGTAAAAAGAAATGAAATTGTGGAATTTGGAGGCAAATGGATGAAACTAGAAAAGATTATATTGAGTGAGGTAACCCAGACCAAGAAAGACAAATATCTCATGTTCTCTGTCATCTGCGGCTCCTAACTCCAGTTCTCCAGATGTGAGTGCAAAACCCAGAGTAGCTGCAAAAGCCAGGGAACTAAATGGGGACCATGGAGTGGGGAGAGCGATAAAAAGGGGAAGAGTGGGGCAATGGGAAAATGGGGGAAATGGGAAAAACAGACAAGCGGTTAGTTAGGGGGAAGGAGGTCAACACAGAAAGAAAAGGAAGGAGGAGGGTAAAATAACAGTAAAGGTGTCTAAAAAAGTCCTAAGGAATCATAACATCTATTTACCCAAAATGACATATAATGCATGTAAGCCTAGTACAGACATATGAATATATAGTACAAATGAAAATTTCCCACTTAGGCTGCCGATGCTTTCCCCCAAGAGCCATAGACTACATAACAACAACCCCAGTACCTAGCATGAGAAGCTGCCTTACAAGCTGTTGGTCAGGGGAGATCAAGTGACCTCAAAGCTCATCAGCTATTGCTGCTATCCTTGGTCTCTCAGAGATGGAAGGTAAGCCCCTGTTGCTGATGACACCATGCATGTCAGATACAGAACCTGGGGGATTGCAGAGCTAGTTTTCAAGGTATGAGAAGATGCCATGCAAGCTTCCAAGGGAGGGGACAAAACAATAGTCTATCCAGCTATGACACCTATTAACTACAACAATAGCCAGCTGGCACAATCCTAAGCATGTAATAGTGTCACTCATACCCTGACAGTAATTAGCAGTTCTCTAATTGGAGTTAAGCCCCATTTAGCAAGAGGGAAATCATGACTGCTACTGGAGACCTTGCCAACTACTTAGGGCAAGTGAGGTCATGGATCTCAGAGAAGAACCCACATTGCCACTTTATTAAACCAGTATGATTTTTACCTGCGTCCTACTATTTATCCATATACCCACAGATAAGTGTGGCTCTCATCTCTCAATAAAGAAACCTCTTTGCAACAGATGGTGACCAGTGCTGAAAACCAGGACTGATTCAAAATGCACAGAATAAGTGATTCTGTGGTACAACAGCCCCAACTGATGTATCCACAACACAACTCTGCACCTGAGGCTCACGGAACATTGAGGACGAGGGGGCAGAAAGACTGTGAGAGCCAGAGCAACGGGATGTCTGCTGTGAGATTGCATCGCCTAGAATTGTCAGGGAGCTACACCTAGGAAATTTCAATGACATGGCTACCTAAACATGACATGAACAAGGACATGCTAACATGGAAAGGGGGAATTCCATAGGGCCTCAACCCCGAACAAACAACTACATGCAACTAAGGGCTGCTGGGAGTGGGGAAATAGTCTTCCCCAGGGCAGAGTTCCCAGCTGACGTCAACACCAAGGGTCGTCCTCAAATCCTATACATACAAGTGACAATACAGACAGAGCAGGTTGTATTTGTATATTGAGGGGTGGGGTGTATGTGGGTGTGGGGGGGGGTGTGCACGTGTGTGTGTGTGTGTGTGTGTGTGTGTTTGTGTGTGTGTGTGTGTGTGTTTGTGTGTGTATTGAGGGGTGGGATGTGTGGGTGTGTACAACAACAATCTTTTTTAAAAAGAGACCAGAGGACATGAATTCAAGAGAGAGTAAGTAATAGGAGGTACATAGGAAGCACTGGAGAGAGGTAATGGAAGGAAAAAATGGTGTGGTTACATTTTAACATATTAACAGCATATTCAAATTTAAAAAACATTAAAAGTTAAAAAAAAAGGCATCAGCATCCCATTCCTGTGGCCTCCCAACACCAGAAGGAAAAAAAATCTATAATCTACTCTACCCCTCTTCAAAAGCATAAGCCCACATCCATGTGCATATGGACAGCACTAATTGTACATGGGGGACTATTAACAACAATGTAAGGCATGGAATTGGGAGGAAGGCAGGAGGTACCTGGGGGAGTTTGAGAGAGGTATGTGGGTATGGTCAAAATACATTGTATAAATGGATGCAGTTTTCAAAGAATAAAAATGTGATTTTAAAACTCCATACAGGCAAGTACACAGCATTCAACATATTTTAAGACGCTCTTGTGTCCCACTGATGAATCCAACATTAAAATCTGTAGTGTGACAGAAGACATTTAACGTAGAACTTTAATAATGAAGAACCAAATATGGGCAGTTCTAACTGTACTCCAGAGAATAAGGCAGGAGTTCCCCCAAGGGCTTGCTGGGAGAGAAGGACCTGAACTTGAGCTTGAATGGTAGTTATGAGACCAACGAGAAGAGAGGATGCCAAAGAAAGGCAAAAGGTGAGCCTTCCCTTGGGAGAAGAGAGAAGCCTTAATTGCTGGGAGAACCTTTGATCACTAAAGTTGTTAATAAAATCATATACAGCTTGTATCTTCTTTAAAATATTTCTTTTCTGAGAGTATGGATGGTGAATGAGAAGAGGAACAAGTAGACCCAGTAATCAGTCAATCAGTCACTCCAGAAGGCTAGGGGTGAGGGGACCAGCAAGGAGTCGGAAACTGTTATCAATGGACGTGAAAAAAGAAGGTACAGGGAGAGGCCCTTTGAGGACAGCTGTGAGAGTTCTAAGTTAGATTAGAATTCATCTGCACGGGTCAACTGGTACTTTTTAAAACACACAAAAAAAAATCTAAGGATTTTAACACAGTAAAGTTTATTTTTTTCATGCACATTGTGCAGATGTGAAGGGAGAGGGGAACTTGACCCATGCAGTAACTGGAGTCCCTAAAGTCCTTCCACCTTGTGGCTCCATCATCGTCCACACAGACCTCCACTGGTCCCTGTGCACAAGGCCAGCATATGAAGACAGGGAGAAGGCAGGGAGAGGGCAGGAAGAGCCGTGTACAGCTGGTATTACCAGGCCTGAATGTAGCAAGCCTCCCTTTTGCCCGTGTTTTATAAGCCAGTACCCATTCTTCTCCCTCCAGGGAGGCTGGAAGGACATAAGGAGAATAATTTCCTAATTCCTGCAGCTGGCTGTGGACAGAAGGGACCAGAAGTCAAGAGTGACTATTTTCAGGCCTGGGGACTTCAAGATTGATGGAACCGTTGATATACAAAAGAGAATTCATAAGGACGATCACGACAACTGCAAATTCAACATTGCACATCCATATGTCTATCGTGAGAATAGCCCGAGAGAATTACAGGGCAGATTTTGCTAAAACATGTAGTCCCAGCATATCCCAGGCACTTTGGAAATAATAATGCCACTTCCATAAGTGATACACAATATGATTGGGTTGTGCGTGACACCAAAAGCCCAGGCCACAAAATAAAAACCAGGTAATGTGGACTTGGATGACAAAAGCTTTCATGAGATAAGTACGGTAGTGTATGTCTGCATTATCAGCACTCAGGGAGCTGGGGCTGGAGAGGCATGAGTTTGAGGTTAGCCTCAATCACATGGCAACACACTCTCTCCAAACAAACCAACAGGGGCTGGAGACGATGGCTCAGCAGTTAAGAGCACACACTGCTCTTTCAGAGGACCCAAGCTCAGTTGCAAGTACTCACATCAGGAAGCTCATAATTACCTGTAACTCCAGCTCCAGGGGATAAAACACCTTCTTCTGGCCTTCTAGGAACCCAAACTCATGTACATACCACCTGAATTTACACACACCAACACACACACACACACACACACACACACACACACACACCTCCATTCAGAGAGGTAAAAAAGCAAGCCATGAGATGGGAAACCATGAGAAAGTATTTGCAAATACGGTAAGGATTAAAATCCAGAACAAATAACTATTACAACTTACAACAGCAATGAGAAGTCTCAACTTAAAACTAAACAGAGAACTACACAAATATTTCTCCAAAGGAGAGAGGGAGGAAAAGAGAATAAAAGGGGAAGGAAAGGAGGGGGGAAGGAAGCAGGGAGGTAATGAAGAGATGGAGAATGCAAGAAGAAACAGAAAAAGGTGTTAGCATGGATATGGACAAATTGAAACGCTTATGGATGGACAGTAGGACCAAAGGATGGGAGCGATTTAAGTGTCTGCTGCAGGAACAAATGAACAAATACAGTTTATACCCCCAATGTCACATGACCCTTAAAAGGCCATTCAGATATGTGCTACAACATGGGCAAACCTCGAAGTGAAGATGTGGGAAATACGCTCACAAAGGAGCAAGTGTAGTATGTGTCTACTGTATAAGACACCTAGCGAGGCCAGACTCACAGGCAAAAGAAAAATAGCATGGTAGTTGCTAGGAGCTGGGGGAGGAGAGATGGTGAATTAATGTTTAGCCGGCACAGAGTCTCAGCCCAGGAATATAAAAGTGTCCCGGGGATGGATGGTGCTGATGGTGGTACAACAATGTGAAGCACTTGCTGCTACTGAACTGAACCGCTACAAATGGTTCAGATGGTAAACTTTATGTCCGGTGTATTTCACCACAATAAAAAAGAAAGGTAAGTTCATCTACCAAAGAGTGCAGGGTCCCATGGAGAGCCCCTGTTCAAAGCTACTGGTTAGCTCCTGGGGAATGCTGTCTAAAAACCCCCATCCGCACATCTGTCTCTATCCCAAGTAATGTATCATCCCAGCCTCCCATCACCACCCTGCTGCTTCTGACTCCTCCCCCTAGGTTAGAGACAGCCATGTCCTCCCCTTAAACTCCCCAGTTCAGCAATAAAACCTCTCAAGTTCCCTGCATCCTCCAGGCAGGCTTTGGTTCTGGGTTTTCAAGTGCTTACCATCTTCTAAACAGGGACCTCCTCCCTTCCATGTCTCACCCACCCCTCCACCCATCACAACCCAGTACAGTGTCTCCCCTGAGAGACTCCCAGGTAGGACCAGAGCATAGGATTTTGCAGGCATTTCCAAGTAAGCCTTACCCTACACGGATGCACCGCCAATGCTGCATTGTAAACATGAGAAAAGCAAGGACTACAGAGCCTAGCTAGTACCACAGGTTGTCCAAGGAGCAGGTGACAAGCCTGGGGTCCCACAAAGGCTACTGAGCATCGGTTAATAGGGACAGCTAGCATCCATCCACAGCTGGCATGTGCAGGGTGCATTCCAGATGTCCCTTACCTGTCACATTTCACAAACCCCCTCCCAACATGGGAAAAAGACTATTAGCATGCCATTGTGCACTTGACAGTAGAGATGTGGATACAGAGAGGCTAAGTAACTTGCCCAGTACAAATCAGCTGGCAAAGAGTGGGACACAGATTCAAGGCCCATGCAATCTAGGACAGAGTTGTGCTGGGAGGCACAATACCAAGTCTCCCAGAAGTAGGTCACTCCCCTCCTCCCAAACCTAGAGAATACACTCAATCTGTAGCATGCTGATGATCACAGAGTAACCCGAATCATCAGCCACATTCATGACTAACAACTCCACACTGTTTTGTGATGGGGGGGCGACCCCTCCCTCAATACCTGAGTCATCTGTATAAGACTCAGTTGATTGTCATCTATTCGGAAAGACACTGACATTGTGACAGGATCACAAGTGTGGACATGGTCTCCATCCCCAGTCCCTTGCACGGAGCTTTTAAGGCTCTTGAGATTTCCCGAGTGGCAGAGGTGATGAGGCACCTTTGTTAGAGCTTTCTGGTTTTGTCTGCAGTTCCAGGTGCTGCGCTTCTAAACCCTCGGAATTTCCTGAGTGCAGAATAATGGGAGCTGCTTTTGTGACTCACAACTAGACCCTTTCAACGCCACCAAAGTGTCTGGTAGTAGGGTGGCTCTGAAAGCCACCTCAGCAGCTTCGGAAGGGGGCTGGCTGTGAGATTAACTGGGGTAGAACCTTCACCCTCACACCCCAGACTCCCAGCAGAGGAGAGGGACCGGATTTAGTCCCCAGCGCCCAGTGGTGGGGACTCCACTAGGACCCCTAAGGGAAGTGAATAGAGCCACAGGGTACAGCCCTAAAGTGGCTTGAAAGAAAATGCCCCCCCAAAGGCTTGTGTATTTGAATACTTTATCCCCAATTAGTTTTGATGTTTGGGGACCTTTAGGAGGTGTGATCTTATTGGAGGAATATGTCACTGGAGACAGGCTTTGAAAGTTTGTTCATTTGTGTCATCTTCAATTCTCTTCACCTCTCTCTCTCTCTCTCTCTCTCTCTCTCTCTCTCTCTCTCTCTCTCTCTCTCCCACTTCAACCCACACACAGGACAAGAGGTCTTCTGTGACCTTCATGGGCAACAGTGATAAGCTGCAGGAGGAAAAGAAGGGCAGATCAGTAGCGGGTGTTGGTTCAAACATCAGGAACCTGACCCCAAGTTGTTTATTTTAGATGTATTTGAACACAGCACAACCTGGTGGAAACTGTTCTTGTGATGACTAACTCAATCCTGCATGCACAACAAAGCATACCCAAATCTCCTTGAGGAGCAAAGTAAGCAAAATACAGATCAGACATGACAACATCAAAACTCTTTGTAAAGTGCATGTGACACCTTCCATAAAGACATGTTCTGTAGATTGACTGAGAAAAACAACTTTACAAGAAGGGTCCAGACCCTTCTCCAGTGAGAGGTCCAGTGTCAGAAAGTCCCCAGCCACACAATCTGTGCAAAGCTCACCAGGCTAGAAAGCACATCTGTTCCAGACTTCTGAGTGTGAAAAAGATCTTGTACTTCTTCCCTTGAAGAAATAACCCTGTGTGTTTAACATTCCAGCCCCCCCACCCACCCAGTGCATATCAGTAAGCACAAAGATCTTCATGCCCCTACAATCCCTCAACATCCATTCTTGCCACCACACCTGCCTCTTGGTGCCATGACAGACTCTTACCCTCTGGAACCATAAGCCCAAATAAACTCTTCCTTCTATACGTTTCCTTCACCAGTTTTTATCACAGCAACAGAAAATTAACTAAGACAATAATACAATCCCAAATTCCTAGGAACAAGCCCTTGCACTTGAGATCCTTGTGGATCTCACTCAGGGTCACTCTTCACCTAGCTGTTCATTTCTGCCCCTTGTAAGGCTGGTAAACATAGTAAAGTATTCACATGCCTTGTACAAATCAGCACAGCAAATTATCAAGCCCACGATGGAGGGTATGGTAATCCCCTACTTTGTAGCCAAATGGTCAAAACCTGGACTTTGGGTTGGTGTCTTAAGCCAGAGGACTTTCTTGTGGGATTAAACACTTCAAGTTGCGAGGTCTGCACTAAATGTGGGTAGTCAGCACAAGAGTCAAATCATTGTATATGCCATTAAAGAGCTGAATTGTTATCTTCACAGCTAACGTCTGCCAAGCTTAACGTTAGCTGTCAGTGTTTGTGTTGGTTACTTTTCTTCTTGCTGTGACAAAAATACCCAATAAGAAACAAGCTGCAGTGACAGTTTAACTTGGCTTGCAGGTCAAACAGATGCAGTCCCTCTTGGTGGGGAAGACATAGCTGTGGGTAAGGAAACATGGCTTCACGAGTGGGAGCCAACTTGTCAGATTGCATGTGCAGTCAGAAAGCAGGAAGTAAACATGGGTAGGCCCGGGCTATCAGAATTCAATGCCCATCCCAAGGGACCCACTTCTTCCAGGGAGGCTTCACTTTCTAAAGTTTCTACAACTTTCCCAAACATGGCCACTAGTTGGAGACCAAGTGTTCAACCCATGTGCCTGCGGAGACATTTTGAATTCAGGCCCTAACAGTTCAATGAGCATATATACCTGGTATTGGAAGCATGGTGGGGGATGGGAGAGGTTCCAGTTGGATGTCCACCTCATATCCAGTATGCACTTGCAATACATTCATTCAATCCAATTTCTCAGTTGCTTTCTCTACCAGTGCTGTGTGCCAAATACTGGAAACATATTGATAAATAAGACATCCCTAAGACAGTTTCAAACACATGCCACTTTTGGTCCATCCTCAGTAGCTCCTTGTATTATCATGAGCAATTTTGATATTGTGCTCACCACACTATGGACTCCCAGAAATCAAGATAACACTTTATTGAGTTCTACATTCTCCTTTACGTGTCTCAATCCAGTTAGATCCTTGGAAAATGTATTCAATGACTCACTGTTTGAATGACTCAACAAGTCCCACTGAATCACAAATCTCATGAAATAAACTAAGCCTCCTGTGATGAATGATGAGCTGGGAGGACAGGGTATCTTGGTGTTGATCTGGCTGGGTAGCGCAGTCTACTAGACTGGCTCTCTCACTTTTACTACTGCTCATTAGCATAGCCATCAACATTTTACATAATATTTGCACATCCATTTTCTCACTTAATTCTCCACGGTTTGGAAATATAATCTTTTACATTGGCTTGAAATTAATTTTCTATATGTTTCATAAGCATATTTTGATTGCTCCTGATTAAGTTGTCAAACCAAAGAAGTCGTCTGAAATTAAACATAATATCCCTAGAGAAGTAATCTGAAGTGAGAGAGCTGAGGTTCCAAGTGTCTCAGAGATGAGTCCCACCTGTTAAACAAGGTTATCAACCTGAAAAAGCCTTTGTTGTGTTTGCACTAACAGAGGACACATCAAGCAAAGAAGATAGGAATAAGGTTATCCCTTTGGCGGTAGTAGTGCTCAGGGAAGAATTATGCTGCTGAGGACATCAGGACACTGAGATCTTAAAAGGCTGTGTTCAAGTGGCCTTGCCACATTATCGAGTACATTTTCCTTACAGCCAAAAGTGAAAGTCAGTCCTGTGCCTTCATCCATCCCTAAAAAGCATCATTCCTTACACAGATCCCAACTAGAGTTCTCAACCAGTGTTCCATGCTTCGAACACACCACACTCCAGCTAGGGAAGCAGGTAGGGTAACTACAGGTCTTCAACTCTCCCCCAACTTCTCCGAATCCAATCTCCCTATCTACCACCACCCCTGTCTCATCCCCACCTCTCTGGCAGACCACCTGACCACCTGCTGGAGCCTCCCTGACCCCACCACCTACCTCCATCTCCAGTGGGTCACACAGAGATCCTCCCCTCCTAACTTCCACAGACCACTCTGACCAGGGAAGTGAGAAAGCTAACTGAATATCTTCACGTCTCCCCTCAGATCTCATAAACCAGTCCCCACCCATCTACCCACTCATATCTGTCCTACCAGCAGCTCTGAAACAGATCACCTGCTTCAGCATCCCTTCCTCCCCTGGCCTCTTCCCCAGTGGATCATACAGATCTTCCCCTACAAACTTCATTTCCCCACTCAGTGCTTTATTCAAGCCCTCAACTCCAACAGGCATTCCCAGGGACCCCAACAGGTCACTCCCACCAGCAAAGCAGGTAGGCCAACTATAGATCTTCATCTCTCTCTCCATTCTTCCAAGTCTAGTGCCCAGGCTCATCACCAGCTCTGTAGCAGAACTTCTGCTGTGGCCTCACTCTCTTCCCCGATTCCCAAGGGACTAAGAAAATCCTGGTGGAAAACCCAGCTATCCACGCTCCTATGGACCCACTCAGGCCACCCCTTATACCCATCCCATTCGTAAGTGTCAGCTCCCAACACCGGGAATCATATTTTAACTGTAAATACCAGTGGTCACATCTGTCAGGATCCCAGAAGAATTTCCTACCAGATAACACATAGGAAGCACATTCTCTTAAGAACCAGACAGGGGAACAGAAACCAGAAGCAAAACAAAGACAAGACCAGACACTTCAGCACCTAGAATTACAATCTTCCCAAACCCGGACAGCTAGGTGCTAGTGTAAAAACAGAATCAATAACAGCCAGGACAATATGTTTCCACTAGAGCCCAGCAACTCCCACACAGCCGGCCCTGAGTACTCCAACATGGCTGAAGCACAAGAAAAAGACCTTCAAACAGCCTTCATGAATGTTATAAAGGTCTTTAAAGAGGAAATGAATAAATCCCTTTTAAAAACCTAAGGAAACACAACAAATAGTGAACGGAAATGAATAAAACAGTTCAAGACCTGAAAGTGGAAATAGAATCAATAAAGAAAACCCAAACGGAGGGAAATCTGGAAATGAAAAATCTAGGAATAGAAACCTCAGAGGCAAGCCTCACCAACAGAATAAAAGAGACGGAAGAGCACAGATAGAAGACAGAAGAAGACACAAGATAGAAGAAATGGATACCTCAGTCAGAAAAAAATTTTAATCTAAAAAACTCCTGACACAAAGCATCCTGGAAATCTGGGGCACTATGAAAAGATCAAATCTAAGAATAATAGGAACAGAGGAAAGAGAAGAAGCCCGGGTCAAAGGCACAGAAAATAATTCCACAAAATCATAGTACAAAATTCCCCTAACCTAAAGAAGGAGATGCCTATCAAAGTACAAGAAGCATCCAGAACAGCAAACAGACTGGACCAAAAAAGGAAGACCCCTTAGCATATAATAATCAAAACACTAAATACACAGAACAAAGAAAGAATATTAAAAGCTGAAAGGCAAAAGACCAAGTAACGAGCACCTGTAAGACTGAGCAGGAAGCAAAGATTCACATCTGGTCCAAGGCTCTCCACTCTGGGCCAGAAGGAGAAAACACAAGCCTGCCCAGCACCAGAAGACACCAATGGGCTCTATTATACTGAATATATTATGTATACAATGGAATATAAGACAGAGAGAAACAGAATGGTTCATGTCCTATGGAGAGAGGCAGGTCCAAAGAGGTAAAGGCAGTGAGGAGTGGGCTGAGGTCCGTGGCCTGCTTACCATCCAGGGCCATGGTGATATCCAGGCCTGAACGGCTGCCAAGGGTCATGTCTGGGTCCATGACCCTGCCACAGCTGTGGTCTGTGTTGATGTCCGTCTGTGGCTCCTATAACCAACGAAGGCCAAGAGGACTGGGCTGCACAGAGTTAGACCCTGCCCCTCACTGGCTGGGACACGAGGGGGAACTAGTTCTACTCTCGGCTGGCTGCAGCCCTGGGGAGAGCAGGACCCTACACCTTGCCTGAGCAGCACAACAGAGCTGGCAAGGTTATGGGCAGGCGAGCTGGCCCTGAAGGTGTGAACGTGAGAGAGCTGGCCCCGCCCCCCTTGCGTAACATGTGGTGGCATGGGCGAGGGAAAGGTGTCCTCCCCTTACCTTGTCCGTCGATACTTGTGGCAGGTGGGAGAGCTGCCCCATCCCCTCACCAATGGCAACACGAGGAAGCGCAGCCTCTGCACCTCACCTGGGCAGCACAGTGGAGCTGACCTGTCGACAGGGGCCTGAGAACGAGAGTTTGGGAGATCTGACCCCACTGCTCATCTTCCCTATGGTGGAGTGACCGAGGGGCGATGTCCATCCCGCAACCTCCACCCCTCACCATCTATAGCAGGCGGGAGAGCTGGCCCTGTGGTCATGAGAACCCTTGCCTAGCATCCCACCAGCTGCAGCGCGAGGAGAGCCAGCCCTGGACCTCACCTGGACAACACGGTAGAGCTGGTCCTGCTGGCGGGGGCACAGGTGGACTAGCCCCAAGGCCATGAGCATGGGAGACCTGACCCCACTGCTAGTCTGTCATGAGGGTGGCATGGGCGGTGGAAAGATGCTTCTTCTTACCCCTGGCTGCCTGCGGCAGGCAGGAGAGCTGACCCCTGGGTCATGAGAGTGAAAGAGGTAGCCCTATCTCTCACCGGCTACAACACTCAAAAGAGCAGGCCCTGCACTAAGGAGAACAGGCCGGCATCTCACCTGGACAGCACAATAGAGCTGACCCTGTTGACTGAGGTGCAGGTGAACTGGACCTGAGAACGTAAGTGTGAGAGATCTGGCCTCCCCCTTCATCTGCCGTATGGTGACATGGGCAAGGTAGAGAAGCCCCCTACCCCTACCCCTTGAGGCCTATGGCAGGTGGGAGAGCTGTTCCTGAGGTCACGGAAGCGAGAGAGCTGGCCCTGCCTCTCACTAGCTGCAGCACTCCACAAAGTGGCCACTATACATTTCTTCAACAACCCAGAGGAGCTATCCCTGGTGGTATAGCCCTGGTGGATGAGCTGGCCCCAAGGACATGAGAGCAGGAGAACCAGCCAGTCTCTTGCTGTTTACTACATAGGGTGAGTTAGCCATGGCAGTGCGAGAGAGCTCACCCTGGTGCTGAGGATGAGGGAGAGTTGGCTGGCTAACCAACCTAGCAGCCACCCAGACCCAGAACCAGAACCAGGCCTATGAGTTGGCCCATCCCATCATTCACCCCATTTATGATCTGCTGAAACACATGAAGGGCCAGCCCTGTAGACCTAAAGCTGCAGGATCTCCATGACACAGGACAATAACAGGCTATCCAAGAGGAGCCCCCGTGAGAGCTCAGTATCTATGGTGTAGCAAAAACCAGAGGCCTTGAATCAAAGCAATGACTCTTTGCAATCTACACTTACAAGTAGAGTATACTGTGTGACTCACTGTGTCACACTACAGCTTCCATGATGAGATTTTTTTCTTTTCTCTTTTCTTTTAAATTTTATTTTGTTTTATCTGGGGGTGGGGGGTAGGTTGCAAGGGTAGAGGATGGATGGGAAGGAATGGTGGGGAGATGAGTGAGATCAAGATGCATGATGTGAAACCCACAAAGAATCAATAAGTTAAAAAAAAAAAAAAAAAAAGAACAGGTAACATATAAAGGCAGACTTGACTTCTCAATGGAGACTCTAAAAGCCAGAAGGACCTGGACAGATGTTCTACAAACTTTAAAAGACAACAGATGCCAGCCCAGACTACTATACCAACAAAACTTTCCATCACAATAGATGGAGAAAACAAAACAATACATGATAAAACCAAATTTAAGCCATGTCTGTCTATAAATCCAGCCCTACAGAAGGTGCTAGAAGGAAAATTCCAACCTAAAGAGGCTAACCACACCCAAGAAAACCCAGGGAATAAATAATCCCAGATCAGCATATCAAAAGAGGGAAATACACACTAAGAGAAAGAAAGAGGGGGGGAGAGAAGGAGGGAGGGGAAGGGAAGGGAAGGGAAGGGAAGGGAAGGGAAGGGAAGGGAAGGGAAGGGAAGGGAAGGGAAGGGAAGGGAAGGGAAGGGAAGGGAAGGGAAGGGAAGGGAAGGGAAGGGAAGGGAAGGGAAGGGAAGGGAAGGGAAGGGAAGGGAAGGACAGGAATCAACAAATACTGCTCATGGATATTTCTCAAAATCAATGGTCTCAATTCCCTGATAAAAAGACACAGACTAATACAGTGGATGCAAAAATAGGATCCATCCTGCTATATCCAAGAAATACATCTTAACACCAAGGATAAACATCACCTCAGGGTAAAAGGAGGGAAAAAGATATTCCAAGAATATGGACCTAGGAAGCAAAACTCATACAACTGATAAAGCACTTTCAGCAAAGTAGGTGTACATAAAATTAGCTCACAAAAACCAGTAGCCCTCCTATACACAAGTGACAAGCAGACTGAGAACAACCAGGGAAACAACACCTTTCACAACAGCCTCAAGTCATATCAAATATCTTGGGGTAACTCTAACCAAACAAGTGAAAGACTCTCATGACAAAACCTTCAAGACACTGAAGAAAGAAATTGAAGAACACATCAGAAGATGGAAAGATAAACATAGTAAACATAGTAAAATGGCCATCCTACCAAAAGCAATCTACAGATCCAATGCAATCCCCATCAAAATTCCAACACACACCTTAGCAGGAATCTTAGAGAGTCTTATTAATAAAATCAAACCTAAGCCAGGTATTGGGGGGAACACTGGAAGATCAGAGAGACAGAACAAGCCACAGCTAACCTCACCTGGCCAACTTCTCAGCTGGTCTTGTTTCCTCAGACTGGAAGCATCTGTGTCCTCATCCCAATGGCTCTCAGCTGAACTGCTGCTAGAAGCCTGAATGCTTAGCCAGGCCAAATGCTTAACCAGCCAAATGCTTCTAGTTTCTGGTCCTCACTTCTTATATACCTTTCTGCTTTCTACCACCACTCCCTGGGATTAAAGGCTTGCTTTCTGGGATTAAAGGCCTGAGTCACCATGCCTGGCTGTATCCTTGAACACATAGATTTCACCTCTAGAATGCTAGGATTAAAGGCGTGTGCTACCACTGCCTATCCTTTATGTTTAATATTGTGGCTGCTCTGTCTCTGACCCCAGATAAATTTATTAGCATGCACAATATTTGGGGGAATACAATACCACACACACCTCTTCAAAGATCTTGAAGGGATAATTTTCAGCTTCATATAGAAACACAAAAATAACCCAGGACAGCTGAAACAATCCTGAATAATAAAAGATCTATGGGAAACATCACCAACGCAGACTTCAAATTATACTATAGAACTATAATAATAAAAACAGCATAGAATTGGCATAAAAATATATGAGTTGATGAACCAATTTCAAGAATCAGACATAAATCCACACACCTATGGACACTTGATTTTTGATAAAGAAGCCAAAAATACCTACTCAAAAATGTCAACATCTTCAACTAATGGTGTTACTCAAACTGACTATCTGCACACAGAAGACTCCAAATAGATCCATGCTTATCACCCTGCACAAAACTCAACTCCAAATCTGTCAAAGACCTCAACATAAAACCAGATACACTGAACCTGATAGAAGAGAAGGCTGGAAGTAGTCTTAAACTCATTGGCACAGGAAAAGTCTTTCTGAACAGAACACTGTTAGCACAAGCACTAAAAACAACAATTAATAAATAGGACCTCATGAAACTGAGAAGTTTCTGCATGGCAAAGGACACTGTCATTCAAACAAAGTGGCAGCCTACAAAATGGGGAAGACTTTTACCAACTACACATCTGATAGGGCTAATATCCAAAATATATAAAGAACTCAAAAAAACTGGATATTAAGAAAACAAATAACCCAATTAAAAAGTGGGGTACAGATCTAAACAGATTTCTCAAAAGAGGAAACTCAAATGGTTGAGAAACACTTAAAGAACTAAGGATGGCCAACATCCTTATTCATCTGGGAAACATAAATCAAAACTACTTTGAGATTTCATCTTAGACCCATCCTAATGGTTAAGATCAACCAAATAAGTGACAGCTCATGCTGGTGAGGATGTGGAATAAGGGGAACACTCCATCATTGCTGATGAGAATGAAAACTTGTACAGCCACTATGGTAATCAGTGTGGCGCTTCCTCAGGAAGATGGAAATTGATCTACCTCAAGATCCAACTATACTACTCTTGGGGATATACCCAAAAGAAACTTCATCCTACCACAGAAACACTTGCTCAACCATGTTCATTGCTGCTTTATTTATAATAGCCAGAAACTGGAAACAGGCTAGATATCCTACAGCAGAAGAACGGACTTTTTTTATATGTGGTACATTTACACAATAGAGTATTACTCAGCTGTTTTTAAAAAGTGAAATTCATAGGTAAATGAATGAAACTAGAAAAAATCATCCTCAGTGAGGTATCCCAGACCCAGAAAGACAAATATGGTATGTATTTCCTTGTATGTGGATATTAGCTGTTAAGTCAATAATAAGCAAGGTACAATCTGTAGAATCATAAATGTTGGGTATAGTGTAAGAGACTAGGGAGACAGATCTTGTTAGGAAAGGGGAATAAGATAATTAAGGATGGATGGGGGGCTGCTGGAATGAGAGGATCAAGTGGGAAGAAGGGAGAAGGACACTGTGATGAAGAAGGAAATGTGGGGGAAATAGCTGAAATTAAGGCTCCTTTGAGGGCTAGTATGGAAACTGAATACAGTAGAAGCTTCCTAAAATACATACAGATATGAAGAAGATCTAAATGTAATCACCAAATGATGGGGGAGACAGAGTCCCAACTGGACATTTCTTTTCACCAAATAAAGCTTCTAGTATCAGGATTGGGTTACATCTAATTGAGTTGTTGGCCAAAGGGGTCCCATGGTAATCCCTAAACAATCTCCAGTCTATTGTCAAGACTATAGGTTGCTCTCCACAAACTGACAGCGAGGCCCTATTGTTGAAGACCACACCTACGTAATTCATTGAATATAGAGAAGTCCAGCCGGTGCCTCCATAGAGCCTCACCCCTATGCTCTAGTGTCTGTGGTACAGACCCACTTCCATGAGATGGAACCCATACCTGACACTGCTTGGATGGCCAAGAACCTGAGACTAGACATCCCAGGGATCTAGGAAAAACAAAATGCTAGTGTTATGGGAAAAAAAATGTAGCAATAAAATGACTTCTACTGACATTCTGCTATGTTCATAGATCAGTTCCTTGCTCAGCCATCATCACAGAAACTTGGTACAGGAAGGTACTATATGCACACTAACAAAACAAAAAAATGCAAACCTGGCCACAAACCCTTGATCTACAATGGCGGCCTGCCTGAAAGATATGCAAGGGCAATGGAGGCACAAAGCTTGTGGGAGTAACCATCCAATATCTAAAATGACTCCTAATGATAGTCTGCTGTGCTCATAGATCAGCGCCTTGTCCAGCTATCATCAGAGAAGCTTCCTCCTGCAGCAGATGGGAACAGATATAGAGGTCCCACATAGACATTACACAAAGAGTGAGAGACCTTAGAATGCTCAGCCATAAATGGGTATCCCCATCAAATCCCTCCCCTCAGGGAACCCTGTGGAAGAGGAGGCAGAAAGTGTGTAAGAGCCAGAAGGGATGGAGGACACCAAGAAAACAAGGTCCACTAAGTCAACATGATCAAAGCTCCTATGAATTCACATGCATGAAGCAGTATGAACTGGGTCTGCACCAGGTCCTTTACACATATGTTAGGTCCTATACATATATGTTAGGTCCTATACATTATGGTTTCCAGTTTAATATTTTTATGGGACTTCTGAGTATACGGCTGACTGGGTAGGTGTTACTTGTGTCTTTTGGGGGGGCTCTTTTCCATTGTTTGTTTCTTTTGTACATTTCCAACATGCTAGTTTTTGTTTTATCTCATTCTACAACAAGAACATACTACTCTCCTTCTTGGAGTGGATCATTCGAAAATTCCAGCTCAACATACAAATTTGAAAGATACAATATTTTCCATTGGATTGAAATTAATTCGCTGTAATTCACACCAGTGTATTTTGATTGCTTTTGATTAAGTTTAACAAACTAAAGGAGTCTGCTGAAATTAAACATCAAAGTAAACAATCTGTTTTCTGAGGCTCCTTGTACATAATTATCAGTCGTGTCATTCTTGCTAAATATATCCATTATGTGACAGCCCCTGTGCCTGAGGAGTGGTAATTAATACAGAATCCCAAAATCAATTCTAGAGAAATCCTCTCAAATCAAGGGGAGCTCATTTGCATAGTTTCTAAAAGGCATGAATGAATTGTTCTGAAACCAGGATGAAAAGCGAGGGGCCTTCAGAGGTCAGGGCATTTTTGTATAAATAAATAAAACAGGCCAGATACTTAATACTAGGTTGTTGCAAAGGAAAATGGGTCTTTGGTGTACACTATGAATAAACAGGTAGATGACTCTTTGTGCCGTCACTTTGCAGAAAGCCTCACCAAAATTAATGGCTAGTAATTAACCACCCAAGCAACTAATGGGCTGAGAAAAGTTCACAGGTAGCTTTGTAACATTGCTGAAAGTGATGAAAATTAAAGTCAATATCATTTTATTAAAATGCGGAGAGATAATTTAAATATTTTTTAAGGGAAGCCGGGAGAAAGACCTCACTAGGCCTCCGTTTGTTTGTTTACTTTCATCCAGGGAAATACAGAAGAGGAAAAAAAAGAAAGAAAGAAACCGCTGCCGCCGGCAAAATCTGCTCTGCTGCCCACAAGCGGAGCATTCTGGGCACAAGATGCAATCTTTCAAAGCCTCGGTGTTCTCATTGGAAAATAGGACGTGCATGAGCCAGTTCCTCTCCTGGCTCCCTCCAAGGAGATGAGAGCAAGCACGTGATAACCCCAGGACAGGGCCAGGCATGGGGTGGGGGCACCCAGGTAATGCCTTCCTAGCTGGTACTCCTTTGCTCTGGCTGCAGCGCTCCCTCAGCGCACATCAATTATTCATGATAATAAGAAAAAGAATAACCAGTATTTATCAGGCTCTTATCAGACCCTGTGCTAAGCACTTTCTCTACCTAGTAACTCACAAGAAAGTTTCTCTTGGTCTCATCTTTCTCTAGAAGTTTAAACAACTTTGCTAATGAGTTGAGAGCGTCCAGCTCGGTGTCAAAACTGGTCTCTGGATACACAGGCGTGTGTTTGTGCACATTGCACCATTCAGCAACCCTCAGGTGGGCATGGGTGTGCTTCAGAAGGCAGAAAGCCTTAGAAATGACTTGCAAAGTGTTAATATGTGTGCATACTCCTCTGACCCTCAACAGAGCCTTTGACCACCACCCCCCCCAAATGGTTAAGAGGTCTATATTTGATTTTGGTGAAAGCGGGTGACGTGGACAAGTTTTTGCTGCATGAAGTATGATCTGAAGTGTGGCCAGCACCAATAGTACTAGAGCAGAACAAAAATGACTGTGGAACTCTCTACCCTGCAGGACCAAGAAAGGCTGGTAGGAGGAGATGGGGTGTGACATAAGCCCAAAGATGACCAGGAAATCAGCCAGGGCACTGGGTGCTGTGGTTTGGATGTGGTGAGTTCCCTACACTTGCATATACTAAAAACTTGGTCCACAGTGTGGTGACAAGAGAAGAGGGATTATTAGGAGGCGGGGCCTGGTGGGAGGTCTTTAGATCATTGGGGCTGTGCTCTCAGATGAGATTAAGGTAGTCAAGAAGTGGAAGAACAGCCCTGACTCCTTCTCTCTCTCTCTCTCTCTCTCTCTCTCTCTCTCTCTCTCTCTCTGGTTTAATGTCTCAGCATGTAATCTATCCTTTTCACAAGCATGCCTGCTATACTATGCTACCTTCCATGACATCCTCACCAGAGCAAGGGCCTTGAATCTCTAGTACTGATATTTATAAAATACCTATGGTGGTTCCAATAAGGATGGCCCCCATAGGCTCATATATTTGAATGCTTAGTCATCAGGGAGTGGTACTACTTAGGATTAGGAGGTATGGCTTCGTTAGAAGTATGTCTCTGGGAGTAGAGCCTCGAGGTTTCAGAAGTCCAAGCCAGGCCCAGCAGCTCTCTCTTCCTGCTACCTGTGGATCTGATGTAGAGCTCTCTGCTTTCTCCAGCACCATGTCTGCCTGCATGCCTCCATGTTCCCCACCATGATGATAATAGACCAAACCTCTGAAACTGTAAGCAATCCCCAACTAAATGCTTTCTTTTATAAGAGCTGCCATGGTCATGGTGTCTCTTCACAGCAATAGAACACTAAGACAATATCCAAGCCAAGGTATTTCATTATAGTCATGGAAAACAATCTAGAAAATATCATGGATAAGAACATAAAATCAGAGAGAAATTTCCAAACAAAGGCATGAGGAATGCAATCTCACTCTTCAAAAAAATGTATCAACTGTCACAATCAGCCATTTTTACTGGTATATGTAATGTAAGGCTAAAAACAGAGACAAGAGTTTGAACACATCAGCCACACATAGAATGTATGTGAGGGAGTGGGGAGCATTCATAGTAGCTGCTCACAAAGGACTCTGGGGTGGTCAGATGCACAATTACAAGCATCACTAGGGGATATGACAAAGTTTAGACACAGAGGCATGGACAATTGTTGGACATCACTAAGAATGACCAAAGTGTAAGGTGGTCCATATGCAAATTACTGAGATCATTTTCCACTGCTGTAATTTATTTTTTTGTTTTCTTCATTGGTTTCTTATTGCACTGAGAGAGAGGAGAGAGAGAGAGAGAGAGAGAGAGAGAGAGAGAGAGAGAGAGAGAGAGAGAGAGAGAGAGAGAGAGAGAGAGCCTGTCACAGCACAAATGTGCAATTAGAGAAGTCAGGTCTCTCCCTCTACCATGTGAGTCCTGAGACTTTAACTCAGATCATCAGGCTTGGGAGCAACCACCTTTACCGGCTCAACCATCCACTTTAATTCTATGGCAACCCATGTACTTGAATTTTCAGCCATGTTTCAAAGGGAACACTTGTGACTCAGAGAGGCAGAGTGGGTTTACTGAGGACACTTCAGGCCCAGCTCCCCTCTCCAGCGCAGGGAATTGATCCAAACTTCCCAGGTTCCAGCACCCATTCATCCCTACCAGCACCATGCAGCTGCTTCCTGGTGCCTCTTTTATAGAAAACACTAAACATGGAAGTAAAATCAATGAGAAATAATAAGTGTTTTAAAAAATGACTCCATAAAAAGACAAACTTAAAAACAATAACAACAAAAGTGAGGCTTTAAAAAACAATTGGGCAAAATCAGCGCAGGGGGCCAGAAGAGATTAATTTTAATTTTAAAAGCTCAAACTATAATACCTCAGCCAAATGGCAAGGCAGAGGCCAAGTTGGGGAGCATGGGGAGCAATGTATTTTGCATAAAATGGGGGAGGTTTCAGGGGCTCAGTGCCAAGCAGAAAGCCTTTCTGGAGGTGTCCCCATACTTGACCTTTGGTGGGCTCCTTTGGGAAAGAGTCTCAGTGGGAGAGGAAGAGTGAAAAGAAAAAAACAAACAAAAATGAAGTGGAATGGCAGGGATGAAAGATGATGCTAAATTCGGGGGAATCCAAATGTGATCAAATAAATATAGCAAGTTGCTCTCCTGATGGACAATGACAGGGATGGTCAAGGGTGCCCTGGGGACCAGTGAGGGCAAACTTCAGGTTCACTCTTGGAGTTTCAATCAAAGTCAGGAGCAAGTCGGGAGGGCCAAAGGGTCACTCCAGGAAGCTCAGAGATCAACCATGGCTGCCTCCTATCCAGAAGGCCAGAAAGGCAGTTTTACTGACTCAAGGTCAGAGACCATGTGAGGAGCTTCAGAAGGGCCAAGCCCGAGGGAGCCAGCCCTCGGCCGCTCTGGACAGGCTTGGCCCAGTTCTGCTTCCCCAGAGTGAGGAGGTGTCAGAGGCAGTAAGGGATCTGCTGTGGAGCAGCAATGCTTCTTGGCAGGAAGTGTGAGAGCTGCTGGTGCTGACTGGCTGTCCCCCATCCGGGGCAGGGTCAGCAGGTGGTTGCTATCAGAGTGAAGGAGCAGAGGAGAGGACAATGCACAGAGGTGGAGGTTGACAGGGACTAAAGTGTCCCCTATTCAGAAACTAGGAATGCTTCATTTGAAAAAGACTCTGAGAATACTGTGCACACACATGCACACACACACACACACACACACACACACACACACACACACACACTTACTAATACACATATCTCACTTCTTCCCCCAAATGCACATCTGCTTACAAACTCGAATGTCTCACCTCCTCTCTCCACTGTCCTCACACTCATACTTGCTAACACACTCATTCATTTCATTTCACCTCCTCTCTCCACACTCATACTTGCTAACACACTCATTCATTTCACCTTTTCCCTCACTACACTCACACACGTAGCTCCTTCACATACTCTCACATTCCTGTCTTCTCCCCTCCTGACACTCGTGGACATGCCGGCATGTACCTTTGCTCATAACCCATGAACCAGCATATTGCAGACATACACCCACTTGCAGAGACAGCAGAGAGAGAGAGAGAGAGAGAGAGAGAGAGAGAGAGAGAGAGAGAGAGAGAGAGAGAGAGAGAATCAACTAAGTTCCAGCTCAGATAACTGAAATTTTTGTCAGCCTCAGCAAAATCAGCAGGAAAAGCCACCAAGGCCAGATGGATTGAAGTTAAAAGACTTCTGTTGTTGTGAGATTGTGACCTTTTTTCTCGGAGTTGGGGTGAGGTGTCACAATATCCCTTCCATCCAGGAAGAATGATGACAAAGAGCAGCAGGGTTTTCCCTTCCTATCTTTTCTTGGCAAAACACAAAGCTGATGCCCTATATTGATTTTCAACAATTATTTTTCTTCCCTTTGTGAACTCCAAAGCCAGGAAACCATGACCCTGGGCTAAACTGTGGTTTCAGAAACAGGCAAAGTGCCCCTTGCCTCTAGACCATTTTCCTGGAAGCAATGTTTGCTTTTGTTGCCCTCAACTGGGATGCAACTGAGGTCCTCTGCTGGCCTCCTGGGTCTCTAGCTGTGCCTGGTTCCCTCCTGGATCTCCAGCTCTGACAGTCCTCCTCTGGGAGACAGTGCTGTCCATTCCCCTGTGGCTCTGCCCTCTGGCAGCAGTGCTATGAAGGGATGGACTTCCCAGGGGTGCATGTCAGAGAAGTCTGTGGCAGATGGCCATAGAGGAAGACTTCAACTCTTGCAATGATGGAGCTTTGAGAGTGCCCTGATCTTACAATGCCTGATACAGCTCCTTCCATGCAGAGCAGTACTCTGCTCTAACAGTGCCTTGGGTAGCTTCTAGGCCTTTCTGGTTGGGGTTGACTAATAAAAATCTCAGTTCATCTTAAACTTCAGTCTAGATCTGTGTTAACCTTTTCCCTTTCCCAAGGCATGGACCTCAGCTCTGGAGCAAGAAGATGGAATTTGGCCTCCTTTGACTTCTGTTTTCTTGTCTTTGGAAGTCCGAGGTGGAGGGATAAGGACCACCTCATCTTGTCCTCTTGTATGTTGAAGCCAGGAGAGCAGAACAAGAGATAACTTAATTGTCTGCTTTTATTGGCACAGAGATTGTGATGGACTGGACAGTGTCCCTTCAAAACATGTATGATGAAACATTAACCCCTAATGTGACTGTAGATAGATACATAACCTTTATGTGGTAGCATGAGGTCATAAGGATGAGGCCCTAACTCTGAAGGGTTGATGGTCTTTCAATAAGGCAATACAAGATCTCTCTATTCTTTTCCTTCCCTCCTTCCTATAGTCCTCCATCTCTCTCTCTATCTACCTATCTATCATCTATCTATCTATCTATCTATCTATCTATCTATCTATCTATCTATCTATCTATCATCTATCTACCTATCTATCTACCTACCTATCTATTCACTATCTCTATCTCTATCTCTCTCCCCTCAACTTCTCCCTCTCTGTCTCTCCCTGTCTCTTTTTCAACAGAGTCCATGAAAGAACACATAAGTAGCCCTCTGCAAGTCAAGGACAAAGGTCTCCCTAAAAACCAGTAGCCTTTTATCTTAACAGTTCAGCTTCTAAGACAGGGAGACATGTCTCATTCATGCCCCTAGAGTATGCTGTTTTGTGGGAATAGCACTCCACATCTCACAGTCAGGAATAGTTTTGTGCCTCAGTTTACTTTCTTGGAGCCTCACTGGGACTCCATAAGGACAAAATGGGCATAACTAAGAGAGTTAAGGCTCAAAGCAAGTATGCAATGTAGGAAAAATACTGAATGGGCAGAGCAGAAAAGCAGAACCCCTTTGCTGTTACCATGGCTTCTGCCCCTTTTCCTCAGCCTAGACCTCACCCATCATGCTCTGTACTGCATGGGCCCACACTGCCTCTCCAGCTCTTGCCAGGCCATGGCAGACATGTCCATTCTTCTTGGCCTCATTCCTCCATCCTACCCAGAAACTCAAAGGTATTGGTCACCTTCATTCCAGATGCTGGGACTTCTCTGGAAACCCAGGCCCACTTTCTCCTGTAGGATGAACCTGCATGTGACTTGATGGCAGGTGAATGACATTAGCTAAGGATTGGTGTGGGTCTCATTGAGCAGCACAACATTAGTGGCTTATAGAAAGGGCCCTCACAAGTGCAAGGGCCAGAACCTGTATTTTAGAAGTAGGTGTGGTTGTGCACACTTTTAATCCTGGTGCTGAAGTAGTAGAAACTGTGGATCCATTGGTCATGCTGGCAAGTCAGCCTGGCCTATTTGCTGAGTACCAGGCAAGTGAAAGACCCTGCCCCAGAAAGAAAAGTGGATGGCTCCCGAGGAAAAATATCCAAGGCTGTCCTCTGGCCCACAGGCACACAAACACACAAACAGCCCACACATATGAGTTTGCACAAGCACACATACACACACACACACACACACACACACACACACACAGAGAGAGAGAGAGAGAGAGAGAGAGAGAGAGAGAGAGAGAGAGAGAGAGAGAGAGAGAGAGACCTCCCAAGTATATATAGCCTTTCCACCATGTGCACAGAAGCCACCATGCATCCTGAGACCCCTTGCAGCTTGCACCCCTCTCCATAGAAGAGAAAATCCATCATTTCTCTTTTGGCTTATTGTCAGTCCACATGAAGCATGTGGAGCAATGCTGCTAGGTATTCTTTCCATGCAGCAGCTGTGTGGCTGCATGAATGTGCACAGCAAATCCTAGCTTCTGCATGATGCCTGTGCACAGACACACCATGATTCGGGTGGTTACATTCAATTGAGCAGTTACTGGGCTGGACATATTTACAGAACTGTCTGTCCTCAGCCTGCAGTTTACAGTGGCCTTAGCTTTCGGCCCGTGCTAGAAAAAGGGCTCACAGAAATTGCACTACCTAGTCTCAAACTAGTCTTGAAAGGAGTAGGAAGAAAATGTTTCCTCTGATATTAAGGACGATGCACTATTACCAGCCACCATTTACTGAGCATTTGTTATGTGCCATGGTATTTCATGCATGACCTCTAGTCTTTCTAACTGAACTCTGAATGGCATCAGTCACTCTACCATACAGATGATGACACAGAGGCCACACAGGCTACTGAACTATTCATAGAAGCCAGTGATGGGTCTGAGGCTTCTTTCTAGTAGACTAGAAGGGGATCCACACCACCTTAAACATACAAGTCAACCAACACCAGCCTGGTCTGTGCAGTCCCATGAGATACCAGCTTCCTTAGTCTTTATTCATCTCTGGAGCCTCTGCACTAAGAACATTCTTTTCTGTACACAGAAGGTGCTCAGCAAATGTCCATAGATCATGAAAAAATCACAGGCAAGCAAACCCTTGATTGACTAGAATCTGCCAATTTGGACCCTCAAGTTAACTAAATCATTGAGCTTCTATTATAATTGAAGCAGGCAGATCACTGCAGAAGACTTCTATCTGGCTATCCTCAGGTCAGTAGAATAGAGAAGCTCTATTCTATTATATGAGTGGATGGAGGAGTACATGAAGGCTTGCAATGCAGTCAGTTCTCTGCCTTGTCTGTGTGGCCACTCTTGTTCCTCCCAGGGAGAACTAATTACTGCATGCTTCACCCCCACGGCCCAAGAATGCTGCCTGATCTTCAGTGGGATCAAGAGCAGGACTGAAGACCAACTGTGTTCTGGGCCTTGCAGCTCATGTTGCAGGGAGAACTGAATTATATTACAATGTTATTATTATACTGTCTATGGCTATTATTGCAAAATTATAATAATGGCTCCAACAGTGCATTGCATAGTAACAACTGAGGTAGGAATATGGTCAGAAACAAAAAGGAAATTTTCAATAGCCATATAGAAAATTGAGTCTATTGAGCTGATTGTCGGGTCATTTGACAATTCAATTATCCAAATGAACCACTCTCAGTTAATCAAGATCACAGTGCAAGTGGGATTGACACCACAGATTACTTATACCCTGATGGCCACACTGGCTCATATATATATATATATATATATATATATATATATATATATATATATATATATGTCCTCTCTGGATAGAAAATGGAAGTGTAGCATTCACATCCCATCACTCACAGGCCACAGATCCCCAAACATTCTAATACATCTTTCTGCATACATTTCTAAGAAAGAGGATGTGAGAAGAAAGCAGGCTACAGATCAGCCACACCTGAGTATGCCCTCCCAATTTTATGACACTAGGCAGACTACTTTGTCCTCAAGACCTCAGTTTCTTCATCTCTCAAATGGAATGACATCACCTTCTGCCTGGGGTTACTTTTTCTTCTTTTTTTTTTTTCATTTTTCTTTATTAAGAAATTTTCTACTCACTCCACATACCACCCACAGATCCCCCCTCCTCCCTCCTCCCACCCCCCAGCCCTCTCTCCCAAGTCACCACGCATCCCCACATCCCCCATGGGGAGTCAGCAGAGCCTGGCACACTGAGCCTAGGTGGGTCCAAGCCCCTTCCCACTGTACCAAGGCTGTGCAAGGTGTGACACCATAGGCACTAGATTCTGGGATTACTTTTTTGTCATTGTTATTTGCTTGTTTTTTGAGACATGGTTTCATGTAGCCAAGGCTGGCATTCGTATAGTGAAAGGTAACTTTGAACTCCTGGTCCTTCTGTCTCCATCTCCCAAATGCTTGGGTTGCAGGTACACAGCCTGCATCTGGTTTATGAGATGCTGGGGATCAACTCCAATGCCTCCTACATGCTAGGCAAGAACTCCAAGAACTGAGCTTCAGGCCCAGGCCCAGAAATTTCTTTGTGTGTGTGTCCTTACCCTGTACAGACAAGTTTTAAAGAGATGTGTGGGTGAGTTCATTATCTTTATATTGCTGTGATAAAATGTTAGACAGAGATAAGAAACATAAAAGAGGGAAGATTTATTTTAACTTACAGTTTCCGAGATTTCAGTCCACTGTCAGCTGATTTCATTGTTTTTAAGCCCGTGGCAAGGAAGAAATGCAGTAGCAGAAAGGTGTGGCAGAGAAAATCAGATCACCTTATGGTGGTCAAAAGGGGATGAGGAAAGAGGGGGAAAGTGGAAGGAAGGGGAAGAAGAGGGAAAGCAGGAAAGAGGGAGAAAAAAAGACTCAGAGACAAGATAGACCCTTTAGATCCTGAGTGCTAGGATTAAAGGTGTGTGCCACCACCACTCAGTAGGGTTTCCTTTTTATTATTATTATTATTATTATTAA
The DNA here is from genome assembly GCF_049852395.1 of Peromyscus maniculatus bairdii. Classification (NCBI taxonomy): domain Eukaryota; kingdom Metazoa; phylum Chordata; class Mammalia; order Rodentia; family Cricetidae; genus Peromyscus; species Peromyscus maniculatus. The sequence continues at coordinate 69,111,964 of NC_134860.1, read as the reverse complement.
TTTTACATATCAACCACAGTTTCCCCTCCCTCCTCTCATCCCATTCCCTCCCCCCTCCTTCTTTCTACCCACCCCCCCCCCCCATCCACTCCTCAGAAAGGGTAAGGCCTCCCATGGGAGTCAAAAAAGCATGGTGTACCAAGTTGAGGCAGGACCAAACTCCTCCCCTCTGCATCAAGGCTGAGCAAAGCATCCCACCACAAGGAATAGGTTCCAAAACGCCTGCTCATGCACCAGGGACAGACCTTGGTCCCACTGCTAGGGGCCACAAATAGACCAAGCTACACAACTATCACCCACATGCAGAGGGCTTAGGCTCCATAGCTGTTGATCTAGAGTCTGTGCACTCCCACCAGCTCTAGTCAGCTGTCTCTGTGGGTTTCCCCATCATGATCTTAACACCCTGAGCTCATATAATCCTTCCTCCCTCTCTTCATCTAGACTCCTGGAGCTCAGCCCAGTACTTGGCTGTAGATCTCTGCATCTGTTTCCATCATCAGTTACTGGATGAAGACTCTCTGTTGACAATTAGGGTAGTCACCAATCTTATTATAGGAGAAGACCAGTTCAAGCATCCTCTCCACTATTGCTAGGAGTCTTAGCTGGGGTCATCCTTGTGGATTCCTGGGAGTTTCCCTGGCACCAGGTTTCTTCCTAACCCCATAATGCTCCCCCTCTATCAAGATATCTCTTTCATTGCTCTCCCTCTCCATCCCTCCCCCAACTTGGCCATCTGATCCCTCATGTTCTCATCCCTCATCTCCTCCCCTCTACACTCCTGCCCCCAATTTACCCAAGAGATCTCATCTATTTCCCCTTCCCAGGGCAATCCATGTGTCCCTCTTAGGATGTTCCTTGTTACCCAGCCTCTCGGGGGCTGTGAATTGTAGCCTGGTTATCGTTTGCTTTTTATCTAATATCCACTTATGAGTGAGTCCATACCATGTTTGTCTTTCTGGGTCTGGGTTACCTCACTCAGGATGATGTTTTTCTAGGTCTATCTATTTGCCTGCAAATTTCATGATGTCATTGTTTTTAACCACTGAGTAGTACTCCATTTTGTATATGTGCCACGGTTTCTTTATCCATTCTTTGGTTGAGGGGCATCTAGGTTGTTTCCAGGTTCTGGCTATTACAAATAATTCTTTTATGAACATAGTTGCTGCTCTCACCACTGAACAGCCCATCCAGCTATGAAGTCATCAATGAACTAATCCATTAATAGAGTTAGTGCATTCATGAGCCAATCACCTCTCAATAGCACTACCAGCTGGGGGAGAGGTCTTTGACCTGTAAGCAGAGGAGGAGGATACTTTATATTCACCCCATAACAACAGGATTGTGTTGCAGCAACAAGACAAAGGTCAGAAGAAGTAGCAAAGTCAGAAAAGGAGTCAAAGCAGGGAAAGGTAGACACCAGAAATGAGACACTCGGGTAGTTGAACCCAAAGTGTTCCAAACCATGAAGTACTTCACTGTAAAACACAGATAAAAGATCAGAATCCCAGACCAAAATCAAAAATGTCTCCTGTGGCTCTTCCTCTAGAGATTGTCTTCTGGAGGGAGACAGTTACCAGAGCCTTTGTCTCTTCCAACCACTAGACACCTTCTAGTTCAAGGCAACAAATGAAATCTAAATAAAAACAACACGTGTCTTTCTACTCTTCATAATTGGATCATTCATCCAGGCGATGGTATCACACCATTAAGAAATTTAAACACTGGTGTTCCAAACACTTCTCCATTGTAGTGCCCCATCTACCAGCCCATGAGTATATGTCATTGCAGTAGCAAGTACAGATGAGTATCAAGACCTGTGAGCATTCAACAAGTTCAAGTGTTGCTTGATAATAGATATGAAGGCTGAGAGTCAATAAAAACCAGACTTGATCTAGTATTGGCCTCAGTAGACTTCATCACCAATCGGCAAATGGTTAAAATTATTGTGCTGGAAAAGGCATCAGAGAGCCTATCTGCTTCTCACAGGAAACCCTGGCCTGAAAAACTCAAGCTTCAGCTAATTCATCAGTCACATTCTGACATTCTACAGAATGTCACCAAACTTGGAAGTCTGGATTTGGGGGAAGTAGAGTGATAGCCTTCTCTAGCAGAGGAAAAGCTATAACCTTTATCCAGGTAATAGGTCTATTTTTGCAAAGTCAATAAAAGTTGGCCAGTTACTAAAGCTGGTTGTCCACCCTTCTAAGAGCTTATTAATAGCACTGGATACAAATGTTCTTCCTCCAGTGTTAAGAGTCAATCCAGCTGCTAAATCTATGAGCATGAGGGGGATACACCAAGAGCAAACTGATAACTACAAAATGGAGCTTCTAGAAGTGGGAAAAGGAGCTCTAAGAGACAGAAAGAAATCTAAACTCCAAGTCCTAACCCCAGGCTTGTACCTCAAGTAATTGTCATAAAATCTGTCCTTATTACCAGATCTATCAGCCACATTCAGGTCACCTCACAAAATTTTATTACAACTGTTTCCCGGGTGGTATAAAAGTTGAAACGTATTAGTTTTGATTAGGCTTTGGCTGGATCCTTCTGAATTCTTTGTTTGTTCTCTTGCTTGTTGGAATGAGCCTTCAATAATCCAGATTGCTTTCTCTTCTCTGATTAAAACGATCTGGTCAAGGGGATGGAGAGATGGCTTAGTTGTTAAGCTCATGTGCTGCTGATGTTGTGGAGGACCTGAGCTTGGTTCCCAGTACTCATATCAGACAGCAGCTCACAGCTACCTGTGACTCCACCTGCAGGGAATCCAGCACCCTCTCCATGGGCACCTATACTCGTATGCATACACACACACACACACACACACACACACACACACACACACACACAGACATATTTTTAAAAATAAAATATTTTTTTTAAAAAATAGTTCTGTCCAAATGAGTTACTGGGAGAAAAAGACTCACTGTGAGTATGTATGCACAGTTGTGAGTGTATGCATGTGTATATATAGATCTAAATCAAAATAAAAATTGTTTCCTTTCTTGGTTTTTTTAATTTAATTTCATCGAAAAGTCCTAATCATCTATATGAATTAGCAGGTTTCCTTTTGTCATTTCCACACACACACATGGTTTGGGTTGGCTCTGAACACCCTTCTCTTTCCAGCTCCCTGTCCTTCATTCATATTTAAACTCTTCTACCCCCAGTCCTGCCCTTCAACTTTTCTATCACATGTTTGTGACATGCACACCTACTCTCTCCCTTAAAGCCTTGCTTCCCCTCCTGTGGGCATCCTTTCTCATTGCCTGGCCTCTAATAAACCTATGTTCACGTAAGTACTGTAAAGGCAAGGTGGAAGATAGCTGTAGAGGAAAGTGTTACAAGTAATGCAACATGGGAGAGATACAGACCCAATTGCTGCCATGGATTCCATAAGCTGCCATTCAACCCTATGGGCTCTACTCAGAAGTGTGTTCATGCTCACACCTGTTGTGGTCAGCCTGGGTTCTCTTAGGCAAGCTCCATAGAATGAGTCACTTCTGCAGGGTAAATTCGTGTTATCAGACCCTTTGGATTGGTCCACTTTTCTCTAAAGGTAGAGAACTGATCATCCTCCCTCCCATATTACCCAAGCAAAGCAGCTGCTGATCTTAGCACTCAAGACCACTGAACCAATCAGCTCCTAGATCAGCATGAATAAATACAGGTCAAACTGTTTCTAAACACTGTGTATCGTACGTGCCATGCACACCCCGGCAAGTGGTCTGAGTGTTAAGACAAATCACATCCAGTTTGCCAAGGAGCAGGATCTAGACTGAAAGAAAAATCTTCCTGTCACACAAGTCAGGCGATCTGACAACAGTTCCCCTGAGTTTGACAGAGATAAGAATGACCTGTCCACCCTTACTTCTGCCAAAGTTATTTTTTTGTCTGATGACTGGAGAGATACAAGACCATAAATATGAAAAAGTGAATTTGTAAAGTCTAAATCCCTTTCAAACTGAAAATGTTTTAGAAGAAGGAGGAGGAAGAGGAGGAGGAGGAGGAGGAGGAGGAGGAGGAGGAGGAGATGAAACCAGGTAAGACCTCAAGCAGCTATTATTACTTTACAGCCATCAAGTGGCCACATTCTCAGAAGGAAACCATACACATTGGGGAACTTGAACCAAGCTTTAAAAGCCTGGCATTAGTTTGCTAGTTGACTGGCCACCTTCCAAGGTACACTCTTTCTGTCAATCACAGGCAAGACCTCAGCCAAAAGTTTCAAGGATGGCAATCGTCCTGAAATTCTTAAGTGAAGGCCAAAAGCAATGCTCACCAGCTATTCCCAAGAAGATGGGAGTCTGTTCTTTGCAGAGAAGCCCAAGGAGTGGTGACAAGACCATCTCCTTTAGCAACAAGACAGAACAAAGGCCATGCATTTGTATTTGCATCAGAAGAAGAGCAAGGCTGGAGATCACACCGACCTGACTGGTAGAGAAACCTCTAGAGGAAAAGTCACCCAGTGGGAACTCCATGGAAACCAGATGGAGACTTAAGTGTGGCTAGGAGGATCAGTCAACTGTGAGTTAGTTGTCCTCCAGAGACTGGTCTTCTAATTAAGCCAAGGGATTTGGTAAGTCTCTCAGAGGTAACCTTGAACTTTAAGGGTATAAAGCATTGTGTTTATCATCTAATGAAGCAAAGAAACCTCTTCCAAGAGCTGTCTGGAGCTGAAAGGCCAGGGACCATCTAATTTATTTCTACAGTCCAAATCAGAGTAACCCTGGCCCCAGTGACAGTGCAAGGGAGTTGGGAAGAACAACACAGAAGGATGACCCTGCCCTGGATCCCTTCAGAAAGTAGAACAACCTGCCAGGAGATTGTCAAGAGTGCCTATATTATCACTTTCTTCAGCAAGGCCAAAAGAATGAAGTGGCACGCACATTGTCTTCAGAAGTGGGATTTCCTCTTGCCAAATGTCCTAAAGCACACTATTCTGGAGTGTATACATAAAAGTCAGCTGTTAGTACAATATCAAAACGCCATAGGCTGATGTCTTAAACAAAACTGTTTCTCTATGCTAGAAATCCAAATGTTAGTATAGTTACATCCTAGTGAAGTCCAAATGCTAGTATAGTTTCATTTTTTTATAAATATTTTTATTTTATAATTAATTTAATTTACAGAACAGCCACAGATTACCCTGTCCTCCCTCCTGCCACTCCCCTGCCTTCCCCCCAATCCACCCCCCATTACCACCTCCTCTAAGGCAAGGTCTCCCCTGGGGATTCAGCCCAGCCTGGTAGATTCAGTTGAGGTAGGTCCAGTCCCCTCCTCCCTACACCAAGGCTGAGCAAAGTGTCTCAGCATAGGCCCTGGGTTCCAAAAAGCCAGCTTATGCACCAAGGACAGGTCCTGATTCCACTGCCTGGGGGCCTCCTAAACAGTTCAAACTAATCAATTGTTTCACTTATCCAGAGGGCCTGGTCTAGTTCCATGGGGCCTCCTCATCTATTGGTTCACAGTTCATGTGTTTTTTTTAATTGATTCTTTGGAAATTTCACATCATGCACACCTCCTAGTCCTGCTCACAGTCCCTCCATATCCTTCCCTCACCCCTGCTATATCCCCTCTAAAGAAACCCCCCTAAAAAAACAATTAAAAAAATAATAATCTTGCCTCAGTGGTAACAGGAGCCATGGATATCAACTCAGATCCTGGCTGCTGGGGGCCATGGACCCAGACATGGTCCTAGTCAGAAGCCATGGCCCAAATGTCACCATGGCCCCAGGTGGTGGCACAGATCACTCAGATTGATGTGGCCCCAGCTGGCAGCATGGCCCTTGGGCACCAACATGGCCACAGGTTTCAGCCTAGACCCTGAGCATCTTTGTGGCACTTGGTGGTACCACTGGCCACAAACATCAACACAGACCCCGACTATGGTAGGACCATGGAACCAGACATGGTCCTCATCAACAGCCTGAGCTCAGATGTCATTATGGCCACTCAGATCATCATAGCCCCTATGGCAGCATGACCCTCGAATACTATCATGGTCCCAGGTAGCAGCCCAGACCCCTGGCATTGGCATGACCTTAAATGGTATCAAGAGCCATGGATATCAACACAGACCCTGGCTGTGGTAGAGCCATGGACCATGACATGGCCCTTAGCAGCAGCCCTGGCCAAGATAACACAATGGCCCCACATGATAGCTCAGGCCACTCAGATCAACATAGCCCCAGTGGCAGCATGGCCCTCAGACACAAAATGGCTCTAGGTGGTGGCCCAGAGCCTGAGCATCTCTGTGACCTTGTTGGCAACAAGGGTCGTGGACATTAACACAGAACCTGGCTGCAGTAGGACCACAGACCCAGACACAGCCCTAGGCAGCCACCCAGGCCTAGACATTGCCTGATCCCAGGTGGTAAGTAGGTCACCAACATCAGCTCATTCCTCACAGCCCTTACTTCTTCAGATCTGCCTCTTAACACAGCACATGAACCATTCTGTCTCTCTTTCTATCTCATTTCTCTACCATAGACTTGATCGTCATAATGCCAACCACCTGCTTGGCACCTTGCAGATGAGATACCCTCAGGCAGCCTAGACCGTGAGAACCCATGCTACCCCATAGGTGTCTTTTGCCGGCCTGATCTGCAGGACCCATAATTATATTCTAATCCAGGCTCTCTTCCTGGATTTTCTACACTGTGGTAGGGAAAGGGAGCAGTCTGATAGCCTGGTATTCTTTTGGTTTGGTTTGGTTTGGTTTGGTTTGGTTTGGTTTGGTTGCTATGGTGCTAAGGATAAGCATTTGCCACTGAGCTCTGTCTAGGCCTTTGGCATCTCTTCTACCACTTCCATCTTGAGGGCTCTGCCCTCACGATGTCATCTAAACTTAGTTATCTCCCAAAGGCCCGTCTCCAAATACCATCACCCTGGGGATTAGGAGCTCAGTGCAGTCATTCTGGAGGCATCCAGTTCAGTTCACGGCAGCATGCTTCCCCACAGATCCAAGCACTCTCAGTATTGTTGTCTTCCAGGACAAGCAACACTGTTTCAACACATCCTCAACATCATAGGTCTTCCAAATTGTGTTTCAAGGCAATTTAAGTATCCCAACTTCTGATATTTTCTAAAAAGACAAATCACCAGCCAGCAAAAGAAGCATCATGAAAAAACTGCAGATAAAATAGCATATACAACATATGCAAAAACAGCCATACCCCAGGCCATCACCAATATGTACTTCTTGAAAGTTATACTATGCTAGGTACAGAGGGAAACTGAGGGAAGCCCTCTAAAGCTCACATGACTTTGATGGAGGAACAATGAAATTCTGACTCAGGTGGTGCTGGCTGTAGTGCTGAATGTCTTGGAGGAAGGAGAGACCTGGGTGAGCAGCAACCATAAAGGAAGGAATTATGGAGAAGGGAGGTGGGAGCTGGGGCTTTAATTGGACATCCAGTTCAGAAAGAAAGAACATGGATGAATTTGACCAAGCAGGAACCAGCATCAGCAGAGGCACAGAGAGCTGTAGAAAAGAGATGGCAAAGAGAAATCTGTGGCTGGGTGTTAGGCTACATGAGCACAAGGAGACTTCCTTTCATTCACTGACAAATATTCACTGAGTTCCTCCTACATAACAGGCAACTTTCTAAGTAAAGGAGATTCCAAAGTGAACAAAAACAACAACAAAAGGTTCCCTGCGATCCTTTGTTGTACTCTAGCAAGAAAGGGAGAAAATAATGAATACGCCAGCTGGCGCAGAAAATCATCATGAAAAGTACAGTAGGGGTAGGGATTTCCAGTGAGGATCTTTACCCTGCTGTCTGAAATGCCCAGTGTATTCACAAAATGTAGAATGCAATGATTATAAGACACCACACATCAAGCAGCATAAGTCAGTGACTTCTGAGAGACTAGAAATAAACAAGCGAGCCCTGAACCCACCCCAGCTAGAAAGAATTTCTAGATCAAAGCATAGGATGGGGATACAGGCAGAACCCAGCTGATTCCTTCTGTTGGGGAAGGGAGCTTAGAGCTCATGAAAATCTGGACAACTGGAGTTCCCAAGCTAGAAAAGACACAGAAGCATGTGGAGAGACACCTGGAGATTAGGAAAAGGCTACCAGGGAGCAGGCACTGAAGTACTCATGTGGTCATGGAAAACAACCAAGGCCAGAGAAAGAGCTATCTCAAATGACTGGAGGGGATGGTGCCCAGTAGTCTCACAGGACCAGAAACAGTGCCTGTTGCTGCTAGCCAATAGAATGCATGAGGCTGTAAAATTCTGTAATTTATAGTTCAGTCCCAATAGTCAGAGATAAGAAGCCCAGCTCTGAGTACTAATTAGTCATAAGCACAAGATGTTTCCAACATAGACAAAAAGCTTATTATTTATGTAAGAATAAAAATACTAGCCGGGCGGTGGTGGTACACACCTTTAATGCCAGCACTTGGGAGGCAGAACCAGGCAGATCTCTGTGAGTTTGAGGCCAGCCTGGTCTACAGAGTGAGATCCAGAACAGGACAGGCACCAAAACTACCAAGAGAAACCCTATCTCAAAAAACCAAAAAAAAAAAAAAAAAAGGAAAAAAGAAAGAAAGAAAGAAAAAATAAATACTCAGCACTCAATAAAAAAAAAGACATAAGAAATGACTGGGATCCAAGCAAAAATCACCAGGCATAAGAAAGAAAGAAAGAAAGAAAGAAAGAAAGAAAGAAAGAAAGAAAGAAAGAAAGAAAGAAAGAAAGAAAGAAAGAAAGAAAGAAAGAAAGAAAGAAAGAAAGAAAGAGGAGGGAGGGAAGGAGGAAGGAAAGGGAGGGAGGGAGGAAGGAAGGAAGGAAGGAAGGAAGGAAGGAAGGAAGGAAGGAAGGAAGGAAGGAAGGAAGGAAGGAAGGAAGGAAGGAAATACAAGTCATGATGAAGATGAAAATTAGCCAATTGAAATCAATTCAAAATTGATACATGCTAGAATCCACAGACAAGGATATTAAAGAGTTCTTCTGACTAACAAAAAATAATTGAGTAGATACATGGATGCTAAATAGAATTATGGAGATGAAAACTACAATATGCCAGGTTTAATTAAGTGATGTGGGATTAATAACATATTAGATATCACAGAAAAAATATTATGATATATATACATATGAGTAGAAACTATACAGAATATAACTGAGAAAAGAGAACATTCTGAATGGGGACAATGTATAGAACAGATTTCTGTATTTGTAGTTGAAAGGGAAGGAGGGAGAGAAGGAGAGAAAGAGATCAAAAAAATATCCAAAGAAACAACAAGTGCATTTTTTTTCCAAATTTTCCAAAGCTACAAGCCCAGTGACTCAAGACTTTCACTGAACCTTCAGCACAGGAATGTGAAGACAGCGACACAGAAGTACATCACAATGAAACTGCTCACAAACCGATGACAAAGAAAACCGTGTCACATCTAGAAAAGCAAGGATAACATGACAGCACAGCTCATCAGAAACAACACAAGCAGGAAACCATGAAGCAGCATCTGTATGCTCCTGAGACAGGCGTCTGTTAACGTAGAGTTCTATAGGAGCAAAACGATTTCGAAACCATACGAAATCTGAAAGGATGGGTCATCAGCATGCCTACAGTATTAGAAATGCCAAAGAAAGCCCCGCAGTGAAAAGGAAGTGATACCAGATGGAAATAGCGGTCTACAAAAAGAAATGAAGCATTTGGCTATGGCAAACACATTTGTAAACACATGATTTATTTCTTGATATCTTCCAGAGGTAAGAGGTAATGCCCTGCAAAAAGTAACAAGTTGCATGTACATATGAAAGTAAAATCTGTGGAAAAAATAGCACAATGGACATTAGCACATATATATAGGTTCTTATATAGTATTGTAGGTTAAATACTTGTTACTGGAAGTTAGACTGATTAATGAAATCTGTATATATGTAAACCCTTAAGCAAAAATAAACCAAGAGCTATAGATTATCAGTTTACAAATGAAACAATATTCCCAAAAAAAAGGGTAGGAGAGGAAGATGAGAACATAACAAATATGACACAATAGAAAACAACCGCCAAAATAACACGCTGAAGCCTAACTATATTAATAACCACATTAAATGTAAACTTCTAAATACCCCAAGTTAACGGTGGGGATTTGTCAGATTGGGCAAAAAAAGCAGAACTAATGGCATAACTATCCACAAGAAACTTACTATGAGAAAATATCACAAATAAGTTTAATAAAAATAGGTAGAAAAGACTATTCTACACGAAACTGACCAAAAGAACCCTGGAGTGGCTCTGGTGGTGAACAGCAGAGGTACCACGGCGAGGGACATGGCAGAGGTAGAGCAGTGTCCGAGTGACAAGGAGCCACTGCATCAAAGCACAAGGAGCCACTGCATCAAAGCACAGCGGTCTTCAAACAGTGGCACGCTTAATAAATCCTTTAAAGTGTGTGAATTAAACCTTCAAGAACAACAACAAATCCACAATTTGAGGTAATAATTCAAATGATTCATTCTCAGTAACTGATAAAAGAAGGAGGCAGAGAAACCAGGATGGACATGAATGACTAAAACAACATTCCCAACTAATGTGACCTACTTTATACTTAAAGAAATAAATACTAATGCAACAAAAACAGAATTCTCATTGTTTTGGGGCACATAAGGAATACTTACTAGAACAGGCCATATTCTGAGCCAGAAATCTAAATCTTAATAAATTTAAAATAATTCAAGTCATACAAATTGCATTCTTTAATCACAAGGAATTAAGTTAGAATTTAGTAACAAACATCTCTGGGAAATCCCCCAGACATTTGCCCACATTCCAAAACAGCCCACAATTCCAAGAAGAAATCAAAATAGAAAGTATTCTGAAAATGGAAAGACAGCAAAGCAAAATCTGCAGATAGTGCCAGGTAATTCATGGGAAATTTATAGAATTAAACTCATTTCTTTTTTACAAGAATAGAAGTCCTAGGTTTCTCCTTAGAACACCAGAAAAAAAGATCAAGATCAGCTAACTAAAGCCAAAGTAAGGGAAAGAAAGGAAACCATAAAGATCAGATCAAAATCAATAAAACAGGAAATAGGAACGAAACAGATCAATGAAGCTGAAAGACAGTTCTGTGGAGAAGATCAATAAAATTGATACCTATCCAGAGTGATCAGAAAAGGAGAGAGAATGCCAAGGTATCAATATCAACAATGATAGAGACTACACCACTGTGGATTTCACAGGTGTTAAAAGGATAAGAAGAATTGTAAAATGTTTTATGTCATAGAATTAGGCGATTTAAATGAGATAAATATCTTCCTTGAAATATGCAAGCCATTAAAGTTCAATCAAGAAATTGATAACCTCAATAACCTTATGATTCACTAAATGAATTTCTCCCAGCAAAGAAAACTCCAGACTCTGATGGCTTTGCTAGCATCTTCTACCAAAATTTAAAGGAAGAATAGTATCACTTCTATACAAACTCTCCCAAAAAAACTAAAGAAATACTGTCGAAGACATCCTCTAAGGCAGTGGTTCTCAACCTTCCTAATGCTGTGGCCCTTTAATACAGTTCCTCATGTTGTAGTGACCCCTGAACATAAAAGTATTTTGTTGCCACTTCATAGCTGTAATTTTGCTACTGTTATGGATCATAATATAAATATCTGATTGCAGGATATCTGAAATACAACCCCTGTAGGGGTCACAACCCATAGAGAACAGATGCTCTAAGGTCATTGTCTTAGTTTGTTATTGTTGTAAGACACCATTACCAATAACAACTTAAGGAGGAAAGAGTTTACTTTTCTATTATAATTCTCAGGTCATACTTCATGGAGTAAAGTCAGGGCAGGAACTGAAGCAGAGGCCGTGGAGGAATGCTGCTTATGGACTTGCTCTTCCTGACTAATCGGTTTGCTTTCTTATACAACCCAGGATAACCTGGCCTGGGGTGGCACTATCCACAGTGATCTGGGCCCTTCTACACCAATCATCAATCAAGAAAATGACCCTACAGACTTACCCACAGGCCCATATGATCCAGGAAGTTCCTCAAATGAAATTCCTTCTTCCTAAATGTCTAGGTTTATTTCAAGCTGACAAAGAACGATCAGCACTATCTTTGTTACCTCTGATGCCAAACCTGAAGAAACTATAATACAACTGCAGACCAATGTGCCAACAATTCCAAGTCATATTCAAATAGCTCTGATCTACACCTTGGCATGGGATTTAAAAGTTAATTTTAAATGTTTCATGGACACAAATGTAAAATCTTAAAACTAAAACATTTCTAGGGGAACCGCTTTATGACCTTGGTTAGGCAAATATTTTTAGTTCCAGTGAGCTATAAAGAAAAATGATCGAAGAAAAAACAAGTGTAAATAAACCTTGTGACATTTTAATGGAATTGTTAAGACATGCTAAATATCAGAAGAAAATTATAGCTATGATTTTTTAAACCTCTCTGAATTCAATAATAAAAAAAAATTGACAACTTGATAAAGTAATGGATTGGCAAACACACTCTAAGTTGTCCACCAGTAAGTCAGAGGGCGTTATAATTATCTCTGTGTACAGAGAGAAACTGGGAGATGTGGAACACGTACCATTCCCATGACTGCCTTATGTTACATGAGTCCATCTTTGCCAACTGGAGAGGGGAAGACTTGCCTAGCCTTAAAAAAACAAATGACCACATTTTGAAACTGTCTGTGGAGACAACCACCTGGCAGGACAGAGCAGCCAGCTGAGGGCAACCCCCAGATGACATAACAAGAGTCATGTGACTTGAATATAAATGGTCCGTGGACAGACAAAAGCGTAAAGGAGACGTGGACTTTATATACCATGGAGCCTTATTCAGCCCTAAAGAGAGCTGGATCTGTAACATTTTTCAGGACAGCAGACAGGACTGGAAATCATGCTGTAAAACAAGGCAGACTTGGAAAGAAAAGTTTTTTCTCATGCGCAGAACCTCAATTTAAGGAGAAGGGGGGAAAGTGGGGTGATGAAATACATGTGACATGAAAACAGAAGAAATGTGGTGGCAAGGGAGGAAGAAGGTGATAAGCAAGAGTGGGCAAAGGGACAAAAGAGAGGACTGAGTAAGAAGCAAGAGAATCTCTGTGAGTTCAAGGCCAGCCTGATCTACACAGTGAGTTCCAGGACAGGCAGGGCTATATAGTCAGATTGTGTCTCAAAGAAGAAAAACGGTTGATTCTTTAGTTAATGTGAGGGGGTACCATACAAGCTCATGTGTGGGGGTATCTAGACCCCACCTTGTGGTGGTATTTGGAGAGGCTGTGGAAATTTTGAGGGGTGGGGCCTTCCTGAAGGAAGTCTACCACTGGGGCATGCCTTTAAATTTTATACTGGTCCCCAGTCTGCTCTTAGCTTTCGGCTTCCTATCGGCTTCAAAGTGAACAGCTGTCCCCACTACATGATCCTGACAATGTAGGGTTCTTCCCATCACGGGGCTTAACATGGAGCCTGGCAACCATGGGCTAAATTCTCCCACCCACCCCCCACACACCTCCAAAAAACCCTTAGCCACATTTAAGCTGTTTTGCGAGGTAGAACTACACAAAGTAACTAATGCAGCTAGAAAGAGTCCCGACCTCAGTCAACCATGGCTGAAGGGAGCGGCAAGGACGTGAGTCCTGCCAACAACCTGAGAAGTCTGGAAGTGGATTTGTCCCCATTCAAGCCACTAACGAAAAGTCACCCTGAGCTGGGGACACAGCTAAGCCTCCCCCAGCCTTCTGACCCACAGAACCAGTGAAACAATAGCTCCATGGTACTAAGTTGTGACATCCGAAAGAGTCTGGTATGTGGCAAGCAAAAAGGGAAAGAGCAGACATGGGCTCTGAGCAGACATGGCAGATGGGGTTGGGGTAACAAATAAGAATGTGGAAAGTTGCTATGACTAGCAAGTAATTAGGGAAATCCACACCTAAATCCACAATAAGATATTACTATGCCCTTTTAAAGAGACTGAAAATGTCATCAAGGGTTTGGGGAAAGCAGGCCTGGCATGCATTGTTGGCTGCCTGTTAATGGCTATAGCCACTTTGGAAAGCAATTTGACAGTTTCTTGACAACTAAAGACATATCTACCATATGTCTCAGTCATTTCTCTCCTACATGTTTACCCAAGAGAAAGGAAAGAAACATATCCCTGCCATGCTTTGTGCATGCATGCACTTAGTATCTTTAACCGTAATAATTTTTAAAAAATGGTAATACTCCCATCCACAGCAATAGGTGAATGGATACAGGAGAGATATGCAGTGGAATATTACTCACCAATAAAAAAAGAGTGGGTACCACAACTGGATGAATCACAAAATAATTATGTAGAGTTAAAGGAGTCAGATAAAAGAGAATATACATTAGTTATCCCACAGATGTTAGATTCCAGAAAATATAAACTAATCTGTTGCAACAAAAGGCACATCAGCTTCTGCATGGGGAGGGCAGAGAAACAGATTGCCACAACAGCATAGCATATGTTTAGGAATAATGGATAGGTTCATTATCTTGATTGAAAGGATGGTTTCACTGATGTGTACCTGTGTTAAAACTAGGTACAGTTTATTGCATGCCAATTATACCTCAATATAGCTGTTCCCTTTTTTTTTTGAGAATTTGAGTTTAGATATAATGTTCAGAGGGCATCTTTTAGCAGGAAACACGACTATTGAGGCCTGGAGTAAGAAAATGACAATGTGACCACATCAGAGGACAGCATTCCAGGTACTGGGTGGAGATAACGCTGGGGCATTCAGGTGCAACGTCAGTGGAACGGAGCAAGTAAGTAAAGGGCAAGGGAGGCTGGGGGTGTAAACAGGCAGGTCCAGTGGTGCTTCTTTTGAGAGAGGCAGGGATCTGTAAGGGGTTTGAACTGAGATGTGACATGCTGTGGAATGTTTGTAAATGAACACCCTAGACACAACTCTCATCCTAAACCACAAGAAAGACGGATGGAAGCAAGAAAAGTCATTAATGAAGTGCATTAGTTACCTTCCTGACTGCTGGGACTAAACACCTGATGGATGCGACTTAAGGAAGGTGGGGGGCGGGGCTTGTTTTGATTCAGAGTCATGATAGCAAAACTGAAGAGACAGATAGCCCTTCTCATCCATAGTCAGGAAGCAGAGAGAGTTGAATGGTGGCGCCACACTTGCTTTCTCCTCTTTATTCAGTCCATGGGATGGCTCTGCCCACACTCCAGCTTAGTGTTCCCTCCTCCTCGGGTAAACCTCTGAAACACCTTCATAGGCACACCCAGAGATGTGCCTCCTGGGTGACTCTAAGATACCATCAAGTGGCCATCAAGAGTAACCATCGTGTGAACTGTCAGGATTGCAACTGTCAGGAGGTTGTGGGGACCTGCTCCAAGACAGCTGTGGAGGTGGTGAGAAGGGGCTGGAGGTGAGGCTTTTGTGAGGGGAAAGCTACCTTGTCTAGTTGACAGGCTGCAGGTAAAGAAGAAGAGAAATGTCCAAGGTTATTCTGAGAGTTTGGGGTCGGAATCTTCAGAAAACTAAATTGTCCATCATTAAATAGAGAAATCTGAGCTTTCAAGATGGCCCAACAGGTTAAAGCAATTGCTGACAACTCTGATGATCTGAGTTCAATTCCAAAGACCTACGTAGCAGAAACAGAGAACTGACTATTGCAAAATTTTCTCTGACCTCCACACATGTGCACACACTCATATACCTACACAATAGAGAAATGTAATTAAATGTTGAAATAAAAGAAATCAGAGAAACCTAAGTTAGCCATGTATAAGATGTGCTCGCTTTACACTGTGTCAAGTTTGGGATGCTTGCAAAGCAACAAAGCAAGCTAGATGTCTCAGTCTGACCCAGGAAAGAAGCATCAGAGTGGGGGCTGGAGATACAGGGTTGGAAAGGAGCCTAGTGAGGTGGCCTAAGGACTGAGTTCACTGTTAGGATGTCAGGAAGACAAAAAAAGTCAACAAAGACAAGTATTCAAGAATGATGAGCCAAGGGAAAACAATCTTTCTAGAAATACAGTGGCCAGTTGTGACAAGCAAGGCTTACAGGTCAGCGTGAGGACACCAAACTCAGCAATAGGGCCAGCACTAGTGAGAGCCATTTCAGGAAGGTGCAGAATGAAACCTTGGCTAAATGGGCTCATGGGAGAATTGGAGTTGTGGAGGTTGAAATAAGTATTGATTAGTTTTGCTGTCAAAGCAAGCCGAGAAACTGATGGTCACTGAAGAGACGTGGGGTCAAGGGAGTGCCTCTTTTCTTTAAGGCTGAAGACATAGAGTGTATATATTCTGATGAGAATGTCCCATCAGAGGGTAGAGAGGTCAAAATTAATAATGCAGAAGGAGGGGAGGACAGCTGCAGGAGAAAATGTCCAGGGACTATGAGGGCCATCGTAGATAAGGATGAAGAGGTGAGAAGTCTGGTCTCTGACCAAATCTGCCACTCCTGATAGAAGAGCCACCCAGAAAGACAAAGCCCCAAATAGAACCTACTGTAGACCTTTGACACTCCAGGAACTCTAGACTCTACCTCCTAGTCACTCAAAGAGAGAATTTTTTTAAATGTGTGTGGGTATATTATCTGTATGTATGTCTGTACATCGCATGTATGCTTGGTGCCTGAGGAAGCCAGAAACAGGCTTTAAACCCCCTGGAACCAGAATTTCAGATGGTTATGAGCCACCATGTGGGTGCAGGAAATCAAACCCAGGTCCTCTGGAAGAGCAAACCAATGCTGTTAACTACTGAGCCATATCTCTGTCCCCAGAAGAGACTCTTGTAACCCCTCTTTACAAAGGAGGCCACTGAGGCTGAGACCTCCAAGCTTCTGTATCACGTACAGCCACTTCCAGCTTCACAGAGCCTGCAGCACATAAGGCTACTGCTCCCTTATTCAGCCCACCCCAGGCCTGCTCACATCATGGCATTAAAACGGAGCGAGGGTCTGAGGCGGTGACTTTGCAAAGTAGTTTTATGCTCCCCATTTGAGCTCGGCCTCACAGTAGGCGATGGACCATTTGTTTTCTTACTGCCCTTCCCTCAGCCCACAGATATAAAAACCATAGAACATTAAAGCTAAAAGAGGCCTCAGAGATCACCCACTCTACTCCCCATTTCCACAAAAAGAAACTGAGGCCCAAGGTTACGCAGGTCCGAGCCCAAAGACGCAGCAAAGCAAACCGTCATCTCATTGCTGGACACCATTCTCCTCTGTCCTCAGAGATGTCAGTGCGTGCTCCGTATGTTCAAAACCGATCTGAAGATGCAAATGGGTTGCATCCAATTTCATCCAACTGTCCTCGAAATTTAAGAACTCTGCTGACATGCACAAAGCAGAGAGTAAATAGTTCCCAAGAAATCATCTTGTAAACAGCCTCGCGTGTCCCTGTCCAAGGTGCTAGGCAGGCATGGGCCCTTGGAAGTCTGTGTTTGGGGCCCCCATATCCCCTTCCTAGGTAATGAGGTGGGAGGGGCCAGCTAGAATCCCTGTGACTCAAACGGATGGATATCCTCATATAGGACCTTCCAATGGAACTTTTGTATAGTTGCTTTCCCAAGTAAGGATGTGTTGCTGGGGAGGCACACGGTGGACTGTGTTGTAAGTCTGCCTGGCCTGGACTGACAGTCAAGGTGAAAGAAACAAGAAGTTCAAGTGCCACCATTCCATGAATGTTTGTTACATGCCAGAGAACTCAGGCAGAGGGTACCAGCCAACCTAAAGTCTGGCCCTCTGCCATGCCAAATGGAGTCTTCAAAAGTAGATCTAGAGCCACAGATGAGAGCCATTGTTTGAAGTCAT
Organism: Peromyscus maniculatus bairdii; assembly: GCF_049852395.1. NCBI lineage: Eukaryota > Metazoa > Chordata > Mammalia > Rodentia > Cricetidae > Peromyscus > Peromyscus maniculatus. The sequence continues at coordinate 69,094,176 of NC_134860.1, read as the reverse complement.
TCTTTTAGAAATAGAGGAGTTTTTTTTTTTCAACAAACTCTGGTTCAGAAGACAACTGCTCAACCTACTGTGTTTGAAGTAAGAGTGGGAGGCTTCCCAATGAACCCTTGACTCACCCATCCCATGAAGGCAGCTCTGTAAGATGGTGGCATTTCCACAAGTTTTAAAAAGCACTTGATGGGCTCACAGAAAGTGCAGGCTTTGCCCTACCCCACCCTTGAGAAATGACCTAGTGCTGTCCAGTTCTGGTCTATAGAGAACCATCACTCTCCACTCACTCCCCACTGCCAAAGTCTTTGCTTAGTGACAAGACTTCATTCAACTGCACCCTGGTTTTTGTTTTATTTTTGAGACAAGGTTTCTCTCTGTAGCCCTGGCTGTCCTAGAACTCATTCTGTAGACCAGGCTGGCCTCAAACTCAGAGATCTGCCTGCTTGTGCCTCCTGAATGTTGAGATTTAAAGTGTGTACCACCACCACCCGGTCTGTACCCTGTTGTTTTTATGCTCTGTTCTTACCTGCTTTCTGCTCTTAGCATCTCTGAGACTAATATGAGCTACTTGTCATCTCCAGTGTTCACTCTGCCTTGTTGTATGACTGGGATTGGCATCATGTCTCTGCCCCTTGAAAGGACCTCTCAACACCATTGATGCTATCGTATATGCTGTCTCCCCATATCTCTTTTCTGGTGTCATCAATAAATGCCTGTCTCTCTGCCTGAGAGCTGTCTTTAAGTCTGAAATCCACAGGCAGGGCTAGAAATGCTGAGTCAGAGTAACCAGGGAAAACCATCTGCCAATGGGACTTAGGTAAAACAATTCTGAGGATGTCGTCATCTGTTAGCTAACTTCTTGGTATAATTGAACTCACGTCTCCACGGTAGCCATTTGCACTATAACAGCCTCCTCCCCTTCCTTGTTTCACATTTCCATTCCCTTTATGAGTCTTTTTTCTTCATTCAAATAAACCAGAGGCTCTCATATTCTTGTTCAATTATTCTTGAGAATTTGGTCTAAGAAATTTGGTGCCAGAAAAGGAGTAAGAGGCAGACCTCCAGTGTGAGGTTCTAAAGGGAGGAATGAACTCCAATCTGCTGACTTAAAAAGCACCTGCTGCTGATGAAGAGCATAGTACAGACAATCCCAGCCTCCTAGAGTATCACAGTTGCTAAAACACTGTGGTCAAACTAATTGAGAAAGTGTAAAGACAGGAGGAGAGACACTGATTTACATAGCAGGTCTCCCACTGTGCCGCTCAATGTGTGTTCCATGAACCAGTACCAATCTATAGACTGTTTGATGCCAGTCTCTGACAAGTTAAGTACAGAAACTGAAAGTAGACATGTGGAAACTTGGTCATAATAATTTTACATATGTTAGTTATACTATTTTTTAAATTAGACTTATATCACAAGTATATTTTTACTTTCTTTTTCTAGTAATTTATTTTATTAACAAATTCCTTAGCAGATGATTTGATGTTCATTCTCTGAGGCTTGAAAACTATTGGAGTAATATTAACTATGGTGGAAGCCCAGAAAGGTTTCCTAGTGAGATCTGAGCTTGCTTTACCCAGCAGAGCTGCATCAGAGGATTACTTGACCATGTGCATGGTTACTAGGTGATTTGAAGGGTTTACACTTGCCTGAGCTAGGGGGAGGTCTTTGCTCCACTCCTTGGCATTCCTAGAAATAGCCCTTTAGAAGAGACAGAAGGGGCCAGTGGATAAAGATCTAGGCCCTTCCTGTGTTTCTATCAGTTTCTCTCCCCTCTATCCTTCTACCTCTATATTTCTACCTCAGTCTCTCCTCAAGAGTTCCCTGTCATGAAAAAGTGGGAGGTGGTATCCCACAAACTATGCTAATCATGAAGTTGGTTAGAAGAACTATCAGCTTAAAGGTCAGACATAAACCAAGATTCTGTGTTGAAGACAACAGATTCTCTTGCAACTGAAAAGCAGACTGCACTGAAAAGCAGACTCTGCATCTGATTGGACAAATGACAAAGCCACAGAGGAGCCTGGATTCACAGCTGGCAAGTCTTCAGTGCAGAGCAGGGCATACCAAGGAATAAGTAGATCATGACACCCATGATAGGACAGGTTGGTGCCCTTTAAGAATCCCCTAAGTTCCTTGAATTGCTTGGGACCAGCAGAAGTGCCACCCATCTGCCCATGCAGAGGAGATAACTCATTTGTCTGGATGCATGTAAAACCTCCCTAGAAGCCAGTAGCTCACTTCAGAATGCTTATTCTCCCCAAAGGCTACCTACACGTCTCTTTGTTATCTCTCAACCAGTATCTAGGACAAAGTCGGCACAGAACTCAACTAGACAAATATAGTACTTTTATTAGAGGGAATGGACTATTTAACAAGAAAAAATTTCAAGCTGCTACAAAGCAAGAAGGAACTTAGATAATAGTCCTTGGAGAGTATCTCGAGAACACTGGACTGGGTTTGGAATACAGAGTTGGATTGTGGGCAGTGTATTGACATGAGAGCACTATTCCACAACTCAGTATTTAATACCTTGGCAAGGACATTTAGAGCCAGGTCTAAAACACCGTTGTAATGGTTCCTTAAAACTTCCAAATAATAATGGCCTACAGTCTATGAAGTGGAAATGCCAAGAACTGCCTTAGTGCACTGAAAAAGGTACAGGAAGCGCAGAGATGTCTCCTTATCGGATTAAACTTCCTGATTCGACAGAGAACTTGATGACTCTGCTCCCCCAGGATGTCCTAGAGGACCTTCCTTCCCGCCTTCCTTTCTTCACTAAAGCAAAAGTTACAGGTCATTGCGATCACAAATGCAATGACGGCTATCTAAGGTCAGGAAAAACACAGTTGGTCTGCTGCTGCCGCTGCCACCCATCAGTGGATCTATGATTCTGGAACAGCCAGGCCCAAGTCAGAAGCAAAGTGAGTGCAGTTCATGAAGGCAGTGAGAATGGAAGGACAACTAGGACCTCTGGGGACCCCCAGGGAGCTGCTGCCATGACTAACAGTCATGGTGTTCCCAGAGGTGAGACAAGTACTTTGCCAACAAAGGCCTTATTTAGTTTATATAACTAAAAATGCTCAAGAGGGGGGAATCCAGAGGGTGATGTAATCTGCCACAGCAGAGAGCTATAATTCCCTCATCTAGTTTCCAGATCTGAGATGGTTCTTAGATGCAAATACCATCAATAACAGAACCGAACAGGCTACTTTACCGAGGAGCCTTCAAATGTCACAGAAAATATATACAGTAACAGTATTCTTTTCCATCCCCCAAAGGACCTTTGATTTCCCAAAAATGTGTGTGCTGTGCAAAAGAGAATGCCCCACCATTACAAAGACTGTGGGTTGAATGCAAGGCTTGAGCATCTGCAATCTGTTATGAAAACATCACCCTGTTAGAATGTGGAACACAGAAATGCCATGTGATAAATGGCAAATATCTACCTCAGTGGACTGGTTGTCACACTCTGTCACTTGCCAGGTCTCTGAGTACATAATCTAGATGCATACATCTAAACCCCTCACCACACACACTCACACTCAAACACACCCACATATTCATTCCCCTACACACTTAAAGCCATGCAACTTAAACACACATACACAACACTCAAACATATGCACATACATCAAACACATTCATCCTTCCATGCTTATGGTTACTCACACCAACTCAAACACACACATATGCACACTCACCTACACCATAGTTTATTTTTGTCCCCTCGAAATTTCCTGTTGAAACCTAAGCCCTAATATATTAGCGTTGGGTACTGTGGTCTTTTGGAATGTATTGATTTAATGGGGGCTATACCTTCATAAACAGATTAACGTTCTATTAAATGTGCATTGGGGAGTAGGTTCTCTCGTCCTGTCATGTAGGGACTCGGTTTTTGTCACCTCTTCTGTTGTTCTGCCTTTTGTCATGTGGAGACACAACAAGAATGTCCTCATTAGATGCTAGTGCCTTGATCTTGGACTTGTCAGATGAGAACTATGAAAGAATAGATTTCTGTTCTTTACAAATTACTAAATCTGTGCTGCGATAACATCATAAAACAAGCCTTGGTAACACACACACACACACACACACACACAGAGAGAGAGAGAGAGAGAGAGAGAGAGAGAGAGAGACAGAGACAGAGACAGAGACAGAGACAGAGACAGAGAGACGGAGACAGAGACAGAGAAGGGAGGGAAGGAGGGAGGGAGGGGGAGGGAGGGAGGGAGGGAGAGACAGAGAAACAGAGAACTATAGACCAACTTCTATGGTGAACATAGATACAAAAATCCTCAACAAAACTTTTACCAACAATTCAAGAACACATTAAGATCATACCCCATGACCAAGTTGGTTTCGTTGTGAAGATGCAAGTTTAGTTCAATATATTCAAATCAATAAGTGTAATTCAGGACATAAATGCATATATGCAGGCATACATACACAAGTGTGTATATATACCATATATGTATATATGTGTATATATATATATATTCACATACATTCTTACACACAGGCACACATCAAAAAAGAAAAATGTAGAAATGAGTTATAAATACTTGAAGGTGTTCAACATCCTTAGCCATCAGAGAGAAGCAAATTAAAACTGCTTTGAAATGCCACCTCATACGGGTCAGAATGTCTATTGTTGAGAAAACAAATGACAACAAACGCTGGTGAGAAGGTGGGCACGAGGGGAGCCATGCACTACCGGTGGGAATGTAAGCTAGTGCTGTCACTGTGGAAGTCACTATGTGGCCTGTTGAAAAGAAAACGAAAGTGGAATTTCCACACGAACCAGCCATACTGCTCTTGGGTATAAACTCAATCAACATAGCAGAGATACTTGCATATTCATGTTTATTTCTTCACAATAGCTAAAAAGTGGGCCAACCTAGATGTCTATCCACAGATGTATGTAGAAAGAAAATGTGGGGGCTGGAAAAATGATTCGGGACAGTCAAGAGTGCGTATTGCTCTTGCAGAGGACCTGAGTTGAGGCTACTGTCCACTACTCATAACTCCAGCTCCAGGGGATCCAGTGCCCTCTTCTGACCTCTGTGGGCACCAGACATGCGCATGGTACATAGATATACGTGTTTGTATACATAAATGTTTTAATTTTTATATATTTTTTATTTTAAAAACATTTTCCTTTTACATACAAACCCTTGTTGCCCCTCCCTCCCCTTCTCCTGCTCCTTGCACCTCCCCTCATCCCACCCCCAACCCCTCCTCCCTTGGGGAGACAGTAAGGCCCCCCTTGGGTATACAGGCTGGCATGACATTTGCAGAAAAATGGGTAGAGCAGGAGATCATTATGTTAAGCAAAATAAGGCTCAGAAAGACAAATGTTTTCTCATATGTGGGAACTACATTTAAAAGTGTGTGTGTGTGTGTGTGTGTGTGTGTGTGTGTGTGTGTGTGTGTGTGTGTGTGTGTGTTTAAAAAAATCACATGGCTCATAGAAGATGACAGTGGACTAGGAACCCACTGGTATTTCAGTCACAACACTACTGCCAGATCTATTTGGGAGACACAGTTCCACACCCTCTTAGTATCCAGATTCCAATCTGGTGAATGCATTCTTTTGGAAGAATCAGAACAAGCTCACTTGCAATGCATAGCTCGACATGTGAATGATGGTCCCTGATCTGTCTAACTCTTCTGCTCTCTGTCACTAGGCAGCTCTATTCTCTGACTTTACACGCATATCAGACTGGTCCATTATCCTGATAGCATCATCATACTATAACTGGTGAACAGGAAGGGGCAACACTGAGAAACCCCGGTAAGATACGTGTACCTGGGATGGGAGATAAGCCCTACAAAGACTCAGAGCCTGTCACATCACACAGTTTGTAAAGATTCATTGATCAGGGACATACTGAGGTTATTTTTTCTCCAAGGTAAAGGAGAAATCATTAGACCTTACTGTAGTTTGGATCTGGTTTAAGCAATCTCTAAGGCTTCATGTGTTGAAAGCTTGGACCCCAGCATAGCAATGTTAATAAATGGTGAAATCTTTAAGACATTTAAGCCTAGTGAGAGGTTCTTATGTCATTGATACTGGTTGCCTGGGGTGGTCTGTGGTGGTTTTGTATTCCCCAAAATATTGTGTACCCTAATAAACTTATCTGGGGTCAGAGAACAGAACAGCCACTAGATACTTAGGCTAGAAAATGGTGGCACTCACTCCTTTAATCCTAGCATTCCAGAGGCAGAAATCCATCTGGGATCTCTGTGAGTTCAAGGCCACATTGGAAACAGCCAGGCATGATGACACATGCCTTTAATCCCAGGGAGTGAGCCTTTAATCCCAGGGAGTGATGGTAGAAGGCAGAAAGATATATAAGGCGTGAAGACCAGGAACTAGAAACATTTGGCCTGGTTAAGCATTTGGCTGGTTAAGCTTTTAGGTTTTGAGCAGCACAGTTCAGCTGAGAGCCATTTAGATATGAGGACACAGAGGCTTCCAGCTGAGGAAACAAGATCAGCTGAGAAGCTGGCCAGGCGAGGTTAGCTGTGGCTTGAAGGGTAAGGTTTTTAGCTCTTAGCTATCGCTCTGACCTCTTGGGCTTTCATTTCTTTGCATTGGCTCTGTGTTTCTTATTTAACAAAACAGTTACATCTACAGTGGTCCCTCCCATTTTCCTTGGCTTCCTGTCTTGCAGAACATCGATCCCTCTTGCACTTGCTCCCACTATTGTGGTGTTAACTCCTGTGAGATCATCACCAACATCAAGATGAGGCTAGTTCCATGTCCCCGAACCTCTACAACTATGAGCTGAATAAATCTCTTCCCTTTAAGCGCCTACCCTCAGTCAGACCTTTTGTTGTCTGGACAGAAAAATGTTGTCTGGACAGAGATAGCCAACAAAAACTTGGCTATCTCTCCTTTAAGAAAAAGACCTCATATTTAGTTCTATGGAATACAATATTTAGTTCTATGGAATGTTCTATGATGGTTAGCAATGTCTAGGGCAGATGGCAGTGTTGTGTGGAGTTTCTGCTGAGCTTCAAGGAGGAAACTGCAAAACAAATCCCTAGGGTTCTGGAGCAAGTCTATACTGTCTCTGGGTTGGAAAAGACTGTTAAAGAAGCAGCTTTAAGCCTTCCATTGGGACTTAGCAGAGACCAAGCATGGCCATCAAGGAATGATAGAGTTGTCCATCACAATCTGAGTAGTTAAGACCCACCAAACCATAAGTTACATGAACACTGGAGCATTCTATCATCTAATATCAGGGGCACACTTGGAATTAGGAACAGGCAAGTCCAGAAAATACAAACAAGCCATAGTGTATGTCTCTGCTTACACCTGTAGTGAGTTCCCCTTTATCAGCTGAGGGAGAAGGAATCCCTGTACCTGGGCCAAATAAGTCAACTCCATGTACTAAAATGAAAAACAGTCTCCCTACAGACCGAAGCAGGGGCAGGCCTGAGAATCAGCAGAAAAGGAAATTCCCCCCTGTGGAGAGAGCTTTGATCTCTTCAACTGTCCATCAATATGATCTGATCAGAGGAGGAGCCTCATAGACAATAGTAAATTCTTAGTTGGCTATAACCAAAAGCTTGAAAGAAGCAACAATGGAATATGAGGACAATATATGGATCATTCTCAATGGTCACAGAAAACATCTCATAGAAGAAGTGTTGGACAACAGAAGGATTCTAAGTCACCAGCTTCTGACTTTGACCCACCAGTAGATAGAGCCAACATGGCAGGCAGAGATTACCAGTGAGCTTTTTCTTAGTAAAGCAGATCTAGCTACTTATAGGAATGTAAATGGTCCCTTTGAACCAATGCTTAACTCTCAACATGCTATAAAACAAGCACCCACTTCAAGCCTAGTTAATGGTATTATAATCCTACCACTCTAGATGTGTTTACGTCTAGTGTATTGACACAAAGTCTGGGAGTGGCATGGCCTTTTTGGACCATAGTATCTTGACAGGACTACTATCCAGAGGCTATAGAACATGCAATTTTCTGTTTTTTGATCCTGAATGTATCACGGTAGCCTAAAAAGATCCATCTTCTAAAGAGAGGTGTAACAGAGAGTTCAGGACCACAGGACCCAGCACCCGGCCATGTGCCTACTTCTTATAACTTGGTGTTCTGGAATTTTACAACAACTCCTTGAAGTTTCATCTAAGCACCACCTTGGTCATGATGCTTACAACACTGGGTGCCGATCAAGATATAACACACAGCTGGGTCCATTTGAGGGGCCCCTGGCAGTGTGATCAAGATCTACCCCTAGTGCATAAGCTGGCTTTCTAGAGCTCATTATCTATGGTCAGACACTTTGCTCACCCTTGATGCAGGGGGAAGGAGCTTGGTCCTGCCTCAACTGAATGTGCTAGGCTTTGCTATCTCCTCATGGAAGAACTTAACCTTTTGGAAGAGGAGATGAGGGGAGGGAGGGGAGGATGAGAAGGGGATCTGTGGTTGGTATATAAAATGAATAAAAAAATTTAAAGAAAAAATACAACACACATGTGAACTAATGGTTACTTTGTGATGTTGCATTCTCAAGAACTAAAATACATAGGTCTGAAAACCAAGGGCTGGCAGGGGAGGCAGCCCTTCTCACCTCCACTCCCAGAATCACTTGAAGGTGGAGTGTCTCCTGTCTCTGGACTTTGGTATCTGACGAGTCTGAGTACAGAGTATGGGGATACCTCCAACAGGGCACAGAGGAAAAGCTCCTCCATCAATGTGAAAGTGATCTTATGGATTTGGGGCCTTCACATGCTGGTGTACCAGCAGACCCAGAAAGAAGGAGGGAAGGAAGTTAACACTGCCGTAAGCAGGATTTCTACTACATCAAAGGAACAGAAGAGCATGGTGGCACTTGAGCAATCTCCTGGGGGTGCTGTGTTGTGCTTCTGGGCTCCATGGTAACTCAGAATGGGCAAGCGTCTCAACCAGGAGCCCGCAAAGGCAGAGTAGGAACTCAGCCCTGGAGGATAATGCTTAGTTTATCCCACCAGACAAGCTAAGTGGAGCAGAAATGTTGGCTGACCATGAGGACTGTTTGGAATTGTTGGTGGAAGAATATGAAACATATCAATTGAAACCCAAGATTCAAATGCAACTGTAAACACTTTGATTTGCCTCACTGACCTTCCCATTGTCTTTTTTTTTTGTCCAAAATAAAAAATAAGTTGCTGTTTTCAAGAAACGGTGAGGATATAGCTTCACTGTTGAGTCACCAACCACATCCCCTGATCCCTTACTGTTCCAGCCCTTGCACCCACAGCACCTGAAAATCTTCACCTTGCACTCCCCAGAAGTGTTGGGGAAGTAGGGGACCTACAAGCAGCCAGCAGTCAAGAGTAGACAGGAGATGGGAGGGTGCACCTCTTTCTTTGGGTGGGATAAATTGCCAGTGTGTTCAGTACCCACAGAGTTCCCCAGCAGCACTAAGGGTCAGGTTACCACAGATGTCACCTGCTTAACAGCAGCATATCCTTTATTGTTTGCTTTCATGTCCTGCCTTGGTACTGTTTGGGGTCATTTTACAAACAAATGACCTGTTCTCAATAAGGTTCTTAGCTCAGGACTAAATTTGGAGAAAAAAAAAAAAAAAAAAAAAAAAAAAGACTAAATCCATTTCCCCAGCTCCCTTATGGCCTTACCTTCTTGGACTCTACACAGCCCAAATTCTATGCTCCTCCCACGATCACCTATCTGCCCCTGGTGGAGGCAATTTCTAGATTCTCTCTCCTTTGAGATTATAGTAGAAATCCAATTGCAAAAAAAACATGACTGTGTCTCATCATTCCTCAGCAGCCCCCAGGGAGGCATCCTTCATCACTGACATGTAGGTCCTCCTTGCTCAGAAAGGCTGAAGAAACCTAGGGAAGCTGACACCCTACTCCAAGTCCACAGAATAGTCAGGGTCCAGCTCTGTGACTTTCCTGCTGCCGTTCATGATTCATAGAACAGGTCAGTGGAGGAGACTCTTCCTCAACAAAAGAATGCACCGACATCATAAACTCAGGAACAGTCCTTTGGCCCTGCTCCTTTCCTGTGCCTTTGGCTCCCTCCAGGACCCAGGTGCTTGTTGGTCTTTCCCCCAAAACCAGCAGAACGCACCAAGCCAATCACTAGCCCCTCCTTAGGGGAACAGATCCCATACCCATCACTTTGGATGGGATTTCATCCTTGAAATCCTATCCAAAGCAGTTAAGCTAGAAAAACAATAAATGCATGACTAGTTAACTAAGCAATGGTCTCCTAAATCCAACTAGGAAAGAAACAAGCCAAATCACTTTGTTTGCAGATTACATGATTTTTACATACAGAAAACTTCAAAGAGTCCATGCTGAAAAAACCTGTTAAGAATAAGAGCTGGAGATAGGGTTCAGCAGGTAAGAGCATTTGTTGCTCCCACAGAAAAGCAGAGTTCAGTTCCCAGAACCCCCACAGCCCATCATAACTGCTTATAACTCCAGTTCCATAAATCCAATGCTCTCTTCTGGCCTCCAAGAGCACCCCATACCTTATGGGTGAGCGCGCACACACACACACACACACACACACACACACACACACACACACACACTCAAAAATCTTTTTCTAAAAAAAAAAACATGAATAATGAAGATAATGAAGCAGAAAAAAATAACAAATTTAGTACACCTGTAAGATACGAAGAAATCAACCTTTTAAAATATCAATTGTGTTTTATAAACAATGAACTATTAAAAAAGAGCCTATTATAATAGTTTTAAAAATACTTAGATGGACCTGCAAACAACCTAGATGCCCCTCCACTATTCCTGGTGCATGAGCTAGCTTTTTGGAACCTGTTCCCTATGGTAGGATGCCTGCCTCAGATTGATGCAGGGGGAGGAGTCTAGTCTTGCCTCAACATGCCTTGTTGATTCCCATGAGAGGCCCTATCCTTTCTGAGGAATAGATGGAGAGGGTAGAAGGGAGGAGAGGGGAGGGGGTTGGAGAAGAAGAGGAAGGGGAAACTGTGGTTTGGTATGTAAAATAAATTTTAAAAATTAAAAAATTACTTAGATGATAAATTTAACTAAGAACTTAAAAGATATGTACACACTCCAGGCATGTTGGTACGGTCATACAATCCAACACTCAGAAGACCAAGGCAGAGGGATTACAAGTTTGAAGTTGTTCTGAGATACACAGAGTTATAGTTCAGGAAGAACTACAAAGCCTTAAGAAAATTTGTACACTCAAAACTGTTTTATAAAAAAGGATGAAAGAAATTGTAGAAGGCTGAAATAAATGGAAAATTATCCCATGTTCAAAGATTGGAAAAATTAATAGCATTAAAATTCCCATGCTACCCAAAGCAATTTATAGATTCAATGAAATCTCTATGAAAATTCTCATAGAAATAGAAAAAAAAAACTAAAATTTGCATGGACTAACAAAAAGAGCTCACAACTATCCAAAGCCATATCCTAAATGAAAAGAACAAAACTGAAAACATCGCTCTACCTGGTTTCAAAAGATGCCACAAAGCTATTAAAACAGCATGGTGCTGGCATAAAGAGACAATAAACCTCAAGTCTACAGCCAACTGGTCTTTGAGAAAGATGCTAAGATCACACAACAGGGAAATGACAGTCTTTCCCACAAATGGTGTTGGAGAACTGGATATCCACATGCAGTACAAGGAAATTCTACTGCATCGTAGATAAAAATGGTTAAAGACTTAAATGTAAGAACAGTAAATGAACAACTCCTGGAAGAAAACATATGGGGAAAGCTCCTTGACATTGGTCTTGGCAAAGATATTTTGGAATGCTCCCAAAAGCACAGGCAATAAAAACACGTATAGGAGAATGGGATAATATCAAACCAAACAGCCTCTGCACGGCAGATTGAGGAGAGAGACAATTTACATGTCAGGAGTTTGCTAAACATACATCTGATAAGCTGTTGATACACAAATACATAAGGAACTCAAACAACTCAACAGCAAGAAATGAATTGGTTTTTTAGTCTGGTTGATTGAGCTGAAATTGTTTACTTGTTTTATGGATTTTTTGTTTTGAGAAAGAGTGTGTGTGTGTCTGTGTGTGTCTGTGTGTGTGTGTCTGTATCTGTGTGTGTCTGTATCTGTGTGTGTCTGTATCTGTGTGTGTCTGTATCTATGTGTGTCTGTATCTATGTGTGTCTGTATCTATGTGTGTCTGTATCTATGTGTGTCTGTATGTGTCTGTGTGTGTCTGTGTCTGTGTGTGTCTGTGTCTGTGTCTGTGTGTGTCTGTGTCTGTTGTGTGTCTGTGTCTGTGTGTCTGTATCTGTGTGTGTCTGTATCTGTGTGTGTCTGTGTGTCTGTGTGTGCCTGTGTGTCTATATCTGTGTGTCAGTGTGTGTCTGTGTGTCTGCTTTCATATACAAGCAGGTGCATGGGGGCATGTTTGCTCACAGATGTGTGCATGCGTGTGGAGGCCAGAGAACAACCTCAGATGTCATTCTTTAGGTGCCATCCACCTTGTATTTTGAAGCTTTCACTGCCCAGAACTCACCTACTAGGCAATGCTGGCTGACCAGTGGGTTCTAGAGAGCTGCCTGTCTCAGCTTCCCCAGCCCATATGTTTAGCTTTTTCTTTTTCTTTCTTTTTTTTTAAAAAATGGGAGTTCTAGGGATTAAGCTCAGGTGCTAATGTTTGCAAGAACGTTTTACCAACTGAGCTATTCTCTAGCCTCTTGTTTTGGTTTTTAAGACAGGGTCTCATTGTGTAGCCTAGGTTGGCTTCAAAATCAAAATCTTCTTGCATCAGCAAAGGAAATGCAAATTTAAACTACAGTAAGATATTATCTCATACCTTTTAGAGTAGCTATTATTTAAAAATTAATACTAATAACAGGCATCAATGAGGGCTTGAGATGAAAAGAAAATGTTAATTAGTATAACCAATATTGTAAAACAGTGTAGCAATTCTTTTAAAAAGTTACAAAATACAACTAACATAAGAACCAATCATCTCTAAGAGGAACATCTAAAAGAAATAGAATCAGTATATCAAAGAACCTCTATATTTCCATGTCTCCTATTCACAATAGACACGAAGCAGTCAACCTAAGTGTTATGATTTTTATATTTTTGTGAACCATGTAATATGTGTGAGTGTATTTACACATGTATACATACAGACACACACACACACACACACATACCAAAGTGGAATAGTATTCTTTCTTACAAAGAATGAGAATGTATCATTTGCAACAACATTAATTAGACTGAAAGACATTACACTAAGTGAAATATCCTTACATACACTCACAAAAAGCCATACAAAAGAACCATGAATAATTAATAGGGCCTGATAAGGGGGTATGAGAAGAAGAGAATGTTGAGTATAGAGTATAGAGCTTCCATTAAACAGGAGGGTTATGAGGGTTGTGATCTGGAGACTATCACAGCATAAGGGCTATAGTTAATATGCAATGTATGCTTGAGAATTGCTGAGATGGCAGACCAGATATTATGTGTATGAGATGATAAATTAGCTTGATTTAATCATTTCACAAAATATACATGCATCAAATATGGTATTATACATGAATACATAAATGTGTTTTGATTAAAAGTAATAAATGTTTTCAAAGAGTATGGGCTCTTGTGAGGGAGTTCAGGGTGCCATGACACCTGGGTTGGGCAGATGTTTGGTGTTCATGGCTTTTTAGCAAACCCTGAAATCACACCACTTAGTCACAAGCTCACATATTCCTGAAGCAACTGGGGGTGCCCTTGAGAATTCAATACTCACAGTTCCAATGAGGGGAGAGAGTGTTTCTACTCTAGACCCAATCATACAGGGAGGTCCTAAAGGCAGTGAAGGGAAGAAAAAGTGAATCACCCAAGTAGAAGAAACCAAAGAGAAAGCCCTGGGGGAGGATAAGCCTCACACTCACATCTAGACAAAGAATGTGTGTGTGTGTGTGTGTGTGTGTGTGTGTGTGTGTGTGTGTGTGTGTGTGTGTATGTGTGTGTGTGTGTACAAAGTATACAAATAAAGGAAAATCGGAAGTAGTGACCACAAATAAAATATATGGTTGTTATAGCAACTGGAACTGGTAGACACTGGTACCTACTGCATTTATCAAATTAAAGTAACCTTACATTTGCCAAGTAATGCAATCCATAGTTTCTAGGCTCCCAGTCATGTGGTCTGGGCAAGGACCAGAGACATGGCCCTTATGTATTACTGTGGGCTCCAAAGACGCTCCCATTGAATCTTGCTTGGGAAAGTAGGGTTGGGAGTAAGAGGTTGAACATTCCTTCCCTCAGAGAACAGTGGGTCAAAGCCAGTTCGAGGCAGAGCAACCAAACATAAGGCTTTCCTAAGCCTCCGAGGAGAAGATAGGGAGAAAACAGCCAACCCAACTATGGATGTCCTTGACCTTGGTCAGCAGCAGCCCCATGCCACCAACCCCTAGTCAGGCAAACAATAGAAAGAGGGCTGGAGACAGGTGAGTTAGGAGGGGTGGCGGGGTGTGGGGACCACAGCCCAGTCCTCTGTAGTGTCACTCTGAAGCTCAAAGTAATCAGTCAAATAAGGCAGCTGGCTGCGGGAGACAATTTTCTTCCGCTGTGGAGGGTAGTTTGGCTTATTTTTAAAAAGCCGTTACTAGAAATCAGATGCGCCATCTTTGCTGATCTTCCCTGGGGAAATAAATTACACATAACACTGTACACAAACACAGCTCCAAACACAAGCCCAGCTGGCAGCACAGTGGCACTTGTCTCCCTGGGGAAATAAATTCCAATGTCTGTATATCTCTATCTATAGATACAGACACAGGAAAGGTCACACCGTGTCTCTCTGGTACTCCTTTCCCTGGAAATTAAACAATAATTGTTTCAGTGTTTAGTTCCAGCCAAAGGAAACCACGACTGAAGTAGTTCCCTACACCCAGCCTTCCTGTTGCCCACAGGCAACATGTGATGGGGTATCTTAGTCACGGTTTCTATTGCTGCGACAAAACACCACGACCAAAAGCAAGTTGGGAGGAAAGGGTTTATTTGGCTTACACTTCCACATCACAGTCCATCATTGGAGGAAGTCAGAATAGGAACTCAAGCAGGACTGGAACCAGGAGGCAGGAGCTGATGCAGAGGCCATGGAGGGGAGCTGCCTACTGGCTTGCTTCCCCTTGGCTTGCTCAGCCTGCTTTCTTATAGCACCCAGGACCACTAGCCCAGGGATGGCACTACCCACCATGGGCTGGCCCCTCCTGCATTGGTCAGTAATTGAGAAAATGCCTTACAGCTGGATCTCATGGAAACATTTCCTCCACTGAGGCTCCTTCCTCTCTGATGACTCCAGCTTGTGTCAAGTGGACACAACAAAACCAGCCAGGACAACCGACCCCTTGTCACCCTGACAACACAAACACACCACTGTTAAGCCACAGCTCTTCCTTTCTTATTCATCCCCAGGATCTCACATTAAAATCATAAATAATTGTATAAGTCCCACAGTCTTTACAAACTCAAACACATTAAAATTTTAGTCTCTTTAAAATATCCAATATCTTTGAAAAGTTCAAGTTTTTCATCTGTGGGCTCCTTTAAACATCAAAATTAAAATAAATACCTTCTTCAAGAGGGAAGAATCAGGGCACCGTCATAATCTGAACCAAGCAAAACCAAACTCCTCCAGTATAAATAACTCAAAGTTCAATTATCTGGAATTTACTCACAATTTTCTAGACTCCTCCAAAGGGCTTGGGTCACTTCTCTGGCTCTGCCCTCTGGAGCACACATAGCTTGTCTTCTAGGCTCCAGCTGGCTCCACTCCATTGCTGCTCCTGTTCTTAATGGTCTTCCCATGGTACGGGCATCTCTAAAATGCTGGGGTCTTTTTCTGCAACTGGGCTGCACTTTCACTAATAGCCTCTCATAGGCTCTCTTCATGGCGCCAAGACTCAACTTCTCTGCATGACTCCTTCAGCCCTGTGTCTTCACCTGCTACTGAGGCTGCATGTTCACCAATGGCCTCTCCTGGCTTCTCCCAGTGCCAAGCCTCAGCTGCTCACCATGACCCCTTCCTGCCTTCAAAACCTGTACCACATCGGTGACAATTACAAATTACCAAGTCTGGCTGCCAGCATGAGGTACAACTTTGGCGGCCTCTGGAACACAACTTCACTGCACTTTGAGGAAACACTTCCCAGGAGATTTCACCTCAATGATGCTGGTCTCTTCTTAGTCACTGCTAATTTCTTAGCTCCAGCTGACCAGCATCAATTGTCCCAGTAATGTAAAGGTTTCACTTTAGTAGTTCTGGTATCTTGTTAATCACAACAGATCCTTCAGCCCAGCCAGAACCAGAACCACAGAATCTTAATTCAAAATAACAAATGGCCTTGATGGAGTCTTTAAACTTCCCTCTGAAACTTCACAAGTCAGGCCTCCATCTTCTGCATTGCTCTCAACATTCTTATCTCCCAAGCTCCACAGAACAGCTCACTGAGCTTTTTAACACTCAATGGCTTTTCTAGCCCCAAGTTCCAAAGTCCTTCCACAATCCTCCAAAAAACATGGTCAGGTCTGTCACAGCAATACCTCACTACAATGGTACCTATTTGTCTTAGTTAGGGTTTCTATTGCTACAACAAAACACCATGACCAAAAAGCAAGTTGGGAGGAAAGGGTTTATTTGGTTTACACTTCCACATCACAGTCCATCATTGGAGGAAGTCAGAATAGGAACTCAAGCAGGACTGGAACCAGGAGGCGGGAGCTGATGCAGAGGCCACGGAGGGGAGCTGCCTACTGGCTTGCTTCCCCTTGGCTTGCTCAGCCTGCTTTCTTATAGAACCCAGGACCACTAGCCCAGGGATGGCACCACCCACCATGGGCTGGGCCCTCCCCCATTGGTCAGTAATTGAGAAAATGCCTTACAGCTGGATCTCATGGAAACATTTCCTCAAACTGAGGCTCTTTCCTCTCTGATGACTCTAGCTTGTGTCATGTTGACACATAAAACCAGCCACTACACAGAATGTAGAACATCAGGATGTAGGTATGTGTGTGTATGTAGCTGGAGCATCCTAGGAGACCCACCTGACAGAATCCAGCTGAGACTTGGGGACATGTGGGTTACCTACAAGTAACTGAGGATGCTGATGTCCCCTGTTACCTGTGAGTGAGTGATTGTGTGTGTGTGTGTGTGTGTGTGTGTGTGTGTGTGTGTGTGTCCGTCCAGAACAGGACAAGCTCACAGCTTTCCCTCCAGTTGCAACCAGTCAGGATTACAACTGAAGCTCTACCATGTTTGGAAACTTTAGATTAATTTCACTAATGAGAAACCAAAGACCAGAGTTGGCTGCAAGCTCTATGAGGGCAAAGTTACATGTCTTTTGTTAATGGTTGGGATGATATCTGGAATATGAGGAATAAAGGAAGAAGGGTGGGAGGAAGGGAAGAAGGAAGGAAGGAAGGAAGGAAGGAAGGAAGGAAGGAAGGAAGGAAGGAAGGAAGGAAGGAAGGAAAGGAAAGGAAGGAAGGACACTCTTCCTTCTGTCACTGCTATCTCTAGTCAGTAGACCTCTCCATCAGGGAGACCAGTGTAGCAGGGCTACATCCACAGCTGTAGCCGTAAAATCACACTCAGAAACTGGGTGGACTGAAGGTGGCCTTGGTAGCAGGCACACAGGGGTCATTCCCTCTACCAATCACAAGGGTCACATCCTACAGACCCTCTGCATGGCCCTTTCCATCAATGTAGCCCCTAATGGCTCCCTCCTCCAGCCCCTCACCTTGTCTACCACTCCATCAGTACCTCAAGGTGCCAGCCCAACATGCATCACAATGTACTCGCTGCCTACCGAGGGGCACGCATGTCTGCCACTGTCCTTCTCCAGTGAGAGTGGAAGTTTCCCCTTGGAGGGGGGATGCATGGAAGAACAGCACACGAGCAATCGCCTAGGGAGTTAATTGATTAATGTGAGCCCAACAAAAGCAGGGATTTCTGGATGGTGAGGGTGTGGCCACAGGGAGAGCAGTGGGACCAGTCTGGTTCTATATCAAGCGCCTGCTGTTCTTTGAAGATTCAGACCACTCGTGGCATACCCAGATTTACAAAACAGCTTCAAAACCATTGTAATTAGTTCAGCTTCCCTCGGGACTCCATCCAGGTCCACATGCTGCATGAATCTCTGACTGTCCCCAGTACCGGCTCCCCTCAGCTGCTTCTCCAAGTGTCTATATGTCCTGACTCCCCATGAGGCTCCATTTTTTTGTTATTTGTGTGTGTGTGTGTGTGTGTGTGTGTGTGTGTGTGTGTGTGTGTGTGTGTGTGTTGGCACGTTGCTTCAGTGCGCATTTGGAGGTGAGAGAATAATTTACAAGAGTCGGTTCTCTCCTTCCGCCGTGTGGATTCTGGAGATCAAACTCAAGTTCTCGAATTGGGCAGCAAGAGCCTTTAGTTAAGCCATCTCACCAACCCCCGGCACCCCAGTTTAAACTTGGCTTTAGATAATTCATCCTTCTTAGGCCAGGGAATTGCTGGGAATTTGTTTTTTGCTCCCAGTGTTTGCTCCCATGGCTCAAAAAGCTGACAATGGCAGCGGGAGATTTAAGGCCCCTGCTTGTATTTTAAAACCCATGGTTTAGCGAGGCAGAGACCTCTGAGCACCCAATGCCTGTGCTGAATTGGAAATAGAAGACCACCAGGACAAAGGATTCTCAGGGCTGGGGACTAAGGAGAAGCACCCAGCCCAAGCTCAGAGACCCCGCAGGCCCCTGTTGTTGCAGAGGCCAACCCACCTCAACTGCACCTGGCAGAACTCCTGGGTAAAGGAGCTGTTCCTGTCCAATTGCTGACGTGTTTGTCCCAGTGAAATTCGGTCTTTCCCTCCTGATCAGCTCTGGGGTGTGAGTCCTCAGGGAATGGGGAAAAGAAGTCAAAGCTAGAGGGGGAAATGTCATTTCCTGTGGAAGTCTAGAGCAAATCAGGGAAACGGGCTTCCTGCAATAAGTCCTACCAGGTCATCCCAGCCTCTCTTCACTTCTAGGCTCAGGATAAGAGGGCAGCAAACAGGAAGCAGACAGAGCTGGTCACACTGTCAATCTGGCACAAATCAAGTACAAGAGTCTATCTCAAAACAGAACTGGATGAGACCTGAGCACTGGGTGGCCCTCTAAGTCCATCCATTCTGTACCTTTGTTCTGTGCCAGGCTCCCAGGTTGCCATGGAAGCCAGTGGTCCGAATCTTGCCCTCACAGAGCCCGCTCTCCAGAAATCAACTATGGCAAATCTGTGTGGCAAGTATCTTATTGAAGAAGACAGGGTGCCGTGGGACCCGATGAGGGGAGGGACTTAGAAGTTCGGGTCCTTGAGACATTGGTGTTCATAAACCAAGTAGGTGGCTAAGCACTCTGCAACATGGTGTGAGGCTACCCGTGAGCATGGGAAGAGGACACACCTGAGGCTAACTTCTGGGCCCTCACTTACTAACCATGTGACCTCAGCTAAGCAACTTCATTTCTCTTGGCCCTAGTTTCTCCCCTTGAAAGGAAGGTAGGGGAACTGAAAGAACCTACCTGTGACAATTCATTTGGGTTGTCAGCTTAACTGGATCTGGGATCAACTAAGACATAAGTTGCTGGTCACACCTATGAGGGACTTTCTGGAGCATGTTATCTGAAATGGGAAGACACACCCTAAATGTGAGCACCCCCGATAAAAAGAGATGCAAGGCAAAAGGTTGGTTTTTCTGCTTCATTGTTTTTGTGTCTCTCCAGCAAGTTCATCTATGATGCTGATGCTGATGCTGCTGCTGCTGCTGCTGCTGCTGCTGCTGCTGCTGCTGCTGCTGCTGCTGCTGCTGCTGCTGCTGCATTCCTTCACTGATATTGGAACCCAGCTTCCACAGTGTTCCAGTGTGGACTAAAGACCAGCGGCTGGCTTTCCAGGAGTCCTCCAGGTCTTTAGCACCAATGTGGGACCACTGAGAGGCCCAGCTTCACAGACTAAGAAGCAACCCGTTTCTCGGCCTCTCCAGTGTGGAGACCACCACTATTGGTAAGCTGATTGTCTTAGAGTTTCTACTGCTGTGGTAAACACCATGACCAAAAAGCAACTCAGGGAAGGAAAGGGTTTGTCTCTTCTTACAACTCTAGAGTCACAATCCATCACTGAAGGAAGTCAGGGCAGGAACTCAAAGCAGGAACCCAAGCAGAAGCCATGGAGGAATGCTCAGCCTGCTGCCTTAGACCAGCCTGGAGTGGCACCACCCACAATGGGTTGGTCCCTCCCACATCAATCACCAGTTAAGAAAATGTCCTACAGACTTGCCTAAAGGCCAATCTCATAAAAGACATTTTCTCAGTTGTGGTTTCCACTTCTCAGATAACTCAAGCTGTATCAAGTTGAAAAAAAAAAAAAAACCCTAGACTGGAAACTAATATAATGAGTCCCCTTTCAATATATAGTCCTTCTACCAGTTCTGTTTCTCTACAGAACCCTAAATAACTCATTAGCTCATGTATGAGTCAATAAATGCATCTACCTTCTTTCTACATGAACTAAGACAGCATTGGCTCTTGCCATGGCTGGCAATCTTTTTGGGAAAATGGTGGTCACTGGTGTTGTTGTTATTGCTGCTGATAATACCAGCAATATTGATGGGACTGCCCTTAATGTCTGTAAACTCTCTCAGCAACTACTCTAGGTCAGGGCAACCTGGAAGGGTAGTTGGGAGAAAGGGCAAGGAACTTAGAAAGCCCCTCATCTAAATCACTCAATGTTCACTATGTCCTCTGGGACATTTGGCATAAGATGTCATATGGGGGTCCACTTCTGATACACAGGGGCCAGGATCAGAATCAGGTTTTGCTGTAAGGCTTACAATACAGGATATCTCCAAGTGCTCCCAACCTATGGTCAGGACTAGGTCTGAAGATTAGAAGACTAACTTATAAGAGATCCAATATCCACAACTATGGGAGAAGGAAGAGTACAGAGACAGAAGCCTGATGAGGGCAGTGGGCACACAGCTGGGCACAGCCTCAAGATGGGAGGTAGACACGAGCTTCATGCAACATAGCCTTGGCAAGGACCATATGTTCTATGGCTTTAACCTATTCAGAGTTGGGAGCAATTCCAAAGTCTGACTCATTTCTTCCCTGAGGACAATCCACATACACATATTACATGAGGTTCAGGTCCTGAAGGGCTCCCCACGGTCTATGTACTGAAATTCTTCCAGGGCAGTCCTTTGGTGGCCAGGGAAGACCACCTATGGTGTCAGTTGTGTGAATATGAGTGACTTGCATGATCTCCACACTTCATATTCCCTGGTATTTTCTCCATAGGGATACCAACACAGCAAGCAACTGGGACCCCTTAAGTCTGGGGGTATTGAAAAGATCTGTTTTTTTCCCATCCACCATTCTGTCAATACTTACAATATCTGCTCTGCATGCCAGACTATGGCACAGACTGTGAGAGAAATAAGACAAGGAGAATCCTCAGGAGACGAATCTTGGGAGGAGATGATATAAACATGACTCATTCAGAATGTGTCACAGACCTGTGTGTAGACAGATGATCCTATAGGAGAGGAGAAGAATTCCAATGGGGACCCCAGAACTAGAGGGTACTCCCCAAAGTAGACTTCAATGCTGGCTTCAAATTCAAACAACAACAACAACATCAGAACTGCTGTGAAAGGTCATGCTAGCCAAGTGGTAGCTTTCTACTGAACCTTGGGAATAGATGGGGAACAACCACATTTTCAGATTTCTATGATGGGACAACGTCTTGGGGGCCACACCATTGCCCTTTCCAGGAAGACTGAGTCCTAGAACTATTCCCTCTGTGGAATGCTGATGACTCACTCCTAGCCACTGGTCACTTGCCCTAATCACCCTGGGATCAGAATCCTAAAAAGAGCTCTATGTCCAGAGATCATCCATTCATACTGGCCAGTCCCCAGCCTGCTCACCCATATCATGTGGGCTTCCCCATAGCAACCACAATGGAAGTTCTTCCTCCCTTCACCTTGGTCTCTCTGCCTCCTGATTCACTGTGGAGCTTTCTATGTGGCCCTGATCACAGTGACATCTGTTTCTTTGGACATCTGTGAGGATGGACATGTCTTCCTTCAGGACACTCACTTCTGTGTCTGCACACATCATACCCTAGCTGATTAAAAAATTTGGTTACCCTTACAACCAGCAGTGTTTCCCTGGGGGACAGGAAATCCAGTTAGGCTGTGTCCAAGAATCATCAAATGATAGAATGATGGTTTTTCCTAATAGGCCTGGCCCACATGGACCACTGTTGGGGGAAGAAAGGACCCTCTCTCCCCAGAGTTGTACCATAGCCAAAGGAGACTTAAAGCACGACCTGTGAGGTCAGCAGATGAAACAGAGATTGCCGCAGGCCACAGGCTGGAACACTAGGCCACTCATGTTTCTCCACAGACAAAGACACAGTCCTGTCCTTCCCACTCCAGCCCCAAGGCAAGAAGAATTGGCCCTTTGTCCTGCCTAGCTAGAGGTCACAGAGGCACCTCTGCTAAGACTTTCTGTGCATTACTTGGGCAGAGGGCTTCCTACCAGGGAACTCAACAGAGACCATTGTTCTGGGTGGAGGCAGGCCCTGGGGGCACTCAAGGTCTCAACCATTTGAACTGCTCCTCTCTGAGGATGGAGACTATGGCCTCACACATGAAGCATCTTTATCCTCTCTCTCTCTCTCTCTCTCTCTCTCTGGTGGTTTCTGAGCAGCAGGCTTTCATCCCTCAGCAGCTGGGGAAACATCCACAAAATGACCATCTAAGGTGTCAGTAGTGACATACACCCGTGGTGTCTGGTCACTTACCATGTTGTCCCTTCTGACGTATGATGCCCTGGAAGGTCAATCAATAACTACACAGCTAACCAGAGCTCCCGGCCAGCACTTGCCCACATCCTCCTAGTAGCCTAGCTTCTGTGTGAGGCAGTATTCACACATGCCTTCCTGCTTCATGCCCCCTCCTCACCTTCCGTTCTGCTTTGGCCCCTCTCCTGCCTTCTGTCTCGACCTCAAAGTTTCATTGACTAGAATAGCTTGATCTTGGCTCTTGCTTTTGTCTCTGATAAGATGGTTGCATATCTTACACTGGTTACTTTTACATCCCTGTGGACCAACTATCTGACCGAAACGACTCCCGGGAGGGATGAGATCTTCGGGCTTCCAGTTCCAGATGGTCCAGTGCATCACAGCAGGGAAAACATGACTGCACCAATGGCTCTGTCCACAGCAGGGGGGGTGTATGGTGGAACCCCTCACGTGGCAGCTGAACCAAGAAGCACAAAAACGAACTTCAAATACAAAGTAGAGGTAGCCTGCAAGGCTTGCCCCCAGTGACCTGTCTCTGCCCACCAGCTTCCCTATCCCAAAGTTCCACAACTTCACCAAACAGAGCCACCAACCGGGCCTGAAAGAAAGCAGGACCTGAGAAAAGAAAAGGGAGATAGAGTTCACACTTAAGTGATAATGTGTCCTATTTACATAGACTGTTCTTGGTCTTCATCCTTTGTCCTAATTTTAATATTAATAGCATCCCCTTTTGCCCTCTGAACATCCCCTTTGGAAGATAAATGGCATAGCCAGCCTCCTTCATGAGCTCCCTCTGTTCCCTTCCCCTCTCACTGAGACCTCAGCCCTGGGCAGCACCCTTTCCAGGGCCAGGTGTTACACTTTCACTATGCCCAGCCACACCAAGGAGTGAGGACCAGACAGCAGGCACCCTCTCCTTAAGTGAGGGCACTGAGGCTGTGGTGAATACGATCTGCCCAAATCACTAAATTCGTTAGCAAGACTCTAACCATTCAAGAGTTCCTTATCTTGGTTCTTTTTCCACAAATCCATACCACCTTTACAACCACAACCACCCTATCAACTAAAGTCTGGGATACCCCCTTGGGGTATGACCTGTACTATAAGCCATTGCTCTAAAGTTATTCTATGGGTGATAGGATATCTTGATCCAGACTGTTAATAAAGATCTCAGAAACCATGTCCTCTCCTTTTCTTGGCCTAGATACAAATGATATGCTTATATAATACTTGAAGAATCAATCTAAACAATCCTGAGTCATATAGCTTTGGAAGACTCTACAGAAGTCATACCCACTATGATAAGGGAGGAAGGCTCTCTCCAAACCTTAAATTTTGACTCTCCTGCCATGTCCGATCTGGGCTTCCTGGGTCAAGGTCATGTATGGAAAGAACCCTTATCACCAAATAAGATTTAAAAAAAAAAAAACCCACATCACAGATGGGCCTCCAAAGAGATGGGTACATGGCAAGGATCAGTTACGATGGAGAAAGTCCCCAGTCTCTAATCCAAACTCATACAAAGGTCCCAAACATAGGCTATATTTGAATTGTTGGCATCAACTTTGGGAAGCTGGCCACTGAGATCTGCCCTTGGCATGAAAAATAATTGATATAGTTAAACAATGTGTAGCTAAATCTCCACCAGGTGTGATACTTTGGACAACTCTCCTCCCAACTCTAATCTGAGGCTCCTTATCTGCAAAATGAGAATGCTAAAGTTCATCTATGCTGCCCAGTTGACAAGCAATTCAAACTATAGTTATAAATTTAAATTTTCTAGTAGCCACACTATAAGATGAAAAACAAATTAATTCATCTAAGATATATCATTGAATGTAATATAGACAACTCATTATCCTTTCGACATATAGTGAATACAAATGTTTGAATAAGAAATTTTTATTCTTTTCTGACTTGGCTTTGAAATCTGATATCCATTTTATATCTTCAGCATATGCAAACTGACATCAGTCACCTTTCAATAATTTACTCAATTATTGCTCAATAATCATGATATGGTAAAGTGTCTACCATAACAGATGTGGTACAGGGCTGTGTATTCTGAAAGTCCCCTTTTGTTTAGTGACCTTTGAGTTCATGATCACGTATCTATACTTTGTTTAGGACTAGATTCTCCACCTCCAAGTTCTGCCCATCGGCTCACCAGGAGGCACAATGCTACTTCCTGTCCTGCCCATGTCCTCACATTGTCCTTGAACCAATAATCTCAGAATATCAGATTTAAACCTCCTCAACTTTCTCCTAGGCTACAGGACTCTACCTCCTTGCCTCTCCCAGTCCAGAGTGTGAGCCTGACTTCCAGGGACAGGATTACCCGATGGCCCACACTCTAGCAGGAACAGAGAAGAAAGAGGCAGTCTTCATGTGGGGCAACTTTGTGAGGATTTGCTTCACACACAGCATGAGACCAGCGTGATGCCAAGTTTGAGGACTCCAAAGAGAACCGGCTGACAGTCACACTTACTCTTCAGACCCTAACCACAATGAGCATAAGATAAACAACTGAAGGACGAAGTGAAACAATCAAACAGTCCACATTAAAGTGTTAAGTCGGATACTGCACCATCAGAAGCCGTATCAGTTGGGGGTCTCAGCAGGAAACAGATGGTGTACTCAAGCTGGATAATTGAGGAGAGTTTAATGAGAGTCCTATTTTAGAATATGTGGGAAGGGCTTAGGGAAAGCACGAGGGATAATATGCAGCTCCTCCTGGTTTGAAGAGACCAATTAGAAGAGACATGCTGAAGCCAGCTGAAGCCAGCAAGACCGTCTATGTAGAGAGGTTCACTTAACAAAACTGTGGCGACCCAAGGAACCCCAAGTGGAGACAGATCTCCCAACTCTCTCTCCTCTCACCTCAACCTCCATCCTAAGCTGTTTCATTCCATTGACAAACCCCAACCTGAATCCAAAGGTCAAGGACCCATAGACCCTCCCAAAGCACAAAGCAGGAAGGATGAGGACATGTAGGGACCAAAAGAAGATCCCCAGTCCAAGGAGTAACATGAAAACATCATGGGTAGCAATATTTCTGGAGGGTGCAGGGCTAGATCTGAGTCTCAGAAAATGAGTGAGGTGTGATCTGCAGAGGTAAGACAGCCTTTGGAGGTGGGCAGCCTGTGGAGGTGGGGTGATCTGTGAGATGGGGTGGCCTAGGGAGATGGGGTGGCCTATGGAGGTGGGTGGACTTCAAAGGTGGGATGGCCTGTGGAGGTGAGTGGCCTGTGGAGGTGGGGTGGCCTATGGAGGTAGGGTGGCCTGTGGAGTTAGGATAATCATGAAGGATCTCTACAGAAAGCCCCAGTCTTCCTTCTCTCTCCCACACCAAGTTATTGAATCTTGGGCTCCCCTCCTGGAAAAGTTGGACATAACCTGAGAGACTGAACGAGAACTTAGCCCCTGAGAGAAGATGAGGCTTTAAAAGAGAACAGAAGTTCTGTTGTTCTCGAAGTCTGGGCGGTAGCGAAGCAAGGCAGGTGCTCTGTGGACTGGGGTAGACCCTCATAATCCACACAGAAGGATGAATGCCTCCGGTTCCTAGATGGAGTCTGGAGAAGAAACATCTAACAGGTTTAGAGCAGTAACTAGAACTGGTATGACTGTGGGGGGCGAGATCAGACATAAGATTAACTCATTGGCAACATGAAAGTAAAAGAGAAAGAAATAGCAAATACAGTGGAGCCGAATGTGGACACTGTAGACGGTTAAATGTACCTCGTGAATCCATGATTCCATTATGCCCATAATAGAGAAAAAGGAACTGAGATTCACAACATTAAGAGACTTGTTCCAGGTCAGAGAATCATCAAGTAAGATAGAACAGGGAACCAAGTTCTGAATCTTTTTGTATTTCCCACATTTTGATGAAAGAAAGCTGCATGCCAGCAACAAATAAGGCCTGGATATATGCTGCTTGCCAAGAACAGAGAGTCCTGAGTAATTAAGACATTATTGTCACAGGCATCCAGAGGCTGAATTGGAACTGCAGACACCAGGTGACAGTTCAGAGAACTGTAACCTGGAAGGACCAATGAGCAAGTCTCGTGGCAGAAGCTGGGCATGAGCTGATGCCAGGTTTCGACAGAGGCCATGTGCCCTCTCTTAGGAACTTCTATCCCCTTTGACAGGCCATATAGGGAGGAGCCACCATCCCCCAGAACTGCAATCCAAATCTCATCCCATGCACAAAATAAAATTTCAAATAGACACGGACACACAGGGTTTATATTTAGTCTGTGTATCCTGCCAGGCCTTCTCTGCTGGATAACAATAAAATGAGAAGTAGGCTCCAGGCCAATCACCCAGACATCAAGCATGAAGAAGTAGTGACAGATGACATCTATGCTCTACCCAAGTTCATTACATTTTTTTTTTATCTTCTCTCTAGAGCAGAATGTTTGTTAGGACAGCCTTTCCCATTTGTAATATTTTCAGTGTGAAAATCCAGGTCATTATTTCTTATTTAGGCCGTGTCTGCTACAGAAAACCACCAGATGGTAGAAGGGTCAGTGGTGTTCTCAGTGGCCTCATGACTGATGTGGCCAATATGTTTCGCCTGAGTCAACGTGATTTGGTGTTTAAGGATGGGAGACAGGAGGTTGATGGTGACAACCAAGAAAAACAGTGATGGGCCACACAGCAGCTCCTATGAAGCGCTAATCAATCACAGATAGGAAGCAGCCTGTGGCAGGTCTACCCGTGCTCTCCATCATATGTGAAATGTACACCCGAATCACAAGTTGGGGTGAATGGCTCAGACCCCCAAAAAAAGTATTTGCCATACAAACGTGAGGACCTAAGTTTGACCCCCAAAACCCACATTAAAAAAGAAAAACTCAGTGTGGTGACACATACTTGTAATCCTAGGATGGGGGAGGTAGAAACAGGCCTGTCCCTGGAGGAAGAAGGACATCCCTGGGACTCTTCGGACAGCCGTCCTAGCTGAATGGGCAGGCACCTGGCTAACAAGTGATCCTGTCTCATTAAACAAGGTAGATACTGCCTGGGGGATGATACCCTAGGTTGGCCTCTGTGTACACACATACACACGTATCCATACACACCTGCACATACACACACCTAAACATTGTCAGTACTGATGCCTGGACCCCACATCAGAAATTCTGATTCAGTGGACTGAAATGGGGCCAGAAATCAAAAGGAATTTTTAAAGCATAACAAATGCAGCCAGAGTTGAAAAAATATTACTTTCATCACTTCCACTGTCTCTGGACCCTCTCTTCTTCCCCACACCCTGTTTCTGCACCCCAAACACAGCACAGAATGAAACAGTGTTCGGGAGCTCTGCTTTCCGACTAATGGATGGGGTGGCCGTGTAGAGCAGAAGCCCAGCATCCTAGGGTGTGCTGGCAAAGCTGAGAGAGCTGTCACTCAAATTCCCATATGGTCCGTTTACCCTGGCCCTGACAACGCCCCCTACATCCACCAGAACTCAAAGTCTGCCTTCTTTGGTCTCTTGTGCTCACTGCAAGCCTCAGGGATTATCCTGAGAGCCCCAGCTGGCTTCAGCACTGGTCCTAGAACACAACAGTAGCCCATCCCGCTGGCTGCCCTGACCGAAAGGCCCCCCACACTTGAGAAGGGACGGCGATGGGGTTGAGTGTTTCCTGCTTGATGTCCCCTAGGTTGATTTGCCCCATATCTGAAATTGTCTCGTCGATGCTAATGTCCTCCTTCCTGTGGTCCCGGAGCTCTAAATCCAGGAGCCATTTGCTAGGAAATGTTCATATTTATTTGTGAAATTATACGGACCTTTATAGCACACTTACAAAGATGAATAAATCCCTGCTTGCGTGGCCCAATTTGTTGTTCTAACCTGACACTTCTGTGTCATAATCACCTTTCCTTCAGCCAGTTATGGCCAAGGCTGTTAGGGATTTATTAGAAGCATTTTATAATGTGTTTTACAAGATGTTGTTGAGGCTGTGGCTTTGTTTATGGGGGGGAAAGAGGGAGGGGAGAGACAAAAGGGTGGGAAGAAGAATGAGAGGGAGAACGATGGAAGCTGGTGACTGAGCACCCAGAAGCTTCTGGAAGCAGAGGATGAGCTAACTAGGAACTCCCTTTGCAACACCCACCCCTGCTCGCCCACCACTTGAAGAACTTTGATCTCTCACTTCCACAATATTATTGATCTTCAGAGGTGGGAAAGGGGAGGGGGGAGACACAGACATCAAGGAGATTTCAAGATAAGACCGGGGAGGAAGGGACCTCCTTTACCGCCAGTGAAATATCAGAAAGCTTCGCTAGAAATAAACTTTCCACCTCTGGTTCTTTCTCCCAAAGAAAGGGAAGGAAGAAAAAAGTAAATGGGAGGCAACCTCAGCCACCGACTTCCAGCTCTTAGTGTGAGCTAGAAACGGCTCATCCTTGCCTCGGGAGGGTTGTGTGGAAGGTTACTGCAGACTGTACAAGGAGAGCCTTAGAATCCATACATATTTACTGGCCTGGAACTGAAGAGCTAAGACTCAAGAGCGAAAGCCTGAATCCCCAGAGAGCTCGCCCCGTGAGGACGGTCACATTTGAAAGCCAGCCACAGCTCCATGTGCTAAATACGTTCGTAGAGCTGTGCACAAAGATCAACAGTTGCAAAAGTAGAAATGACAGCTTTCAGGTCATGAGGGACCAGCTCTGAGCTAGACCTTCCGAGAAGAATTACATTTTCTAGGGAGAGACACACTTTCCACCAGAAACAAGAGTGAGGGGTCAGTTGAAGGTTAAAGGCAGCCGTCCATGCCGTAAGCAGGAGTTGAGCACCATCAGGAACCTCAGCTTTCCTGGGGGCTGGACAGAGGTGGATGAGGCCGTCAAAGGCCTTGCCTGTGGTTCTCATGGAGTTAGATGCAGTCACCTGTCACTGAGACCCAGAGCCTGGAGAGAATTTACTAGGTGTGTCGAAAAGCTCCATATGGGAATGGCTATGATTTCAGGTGGCTGCAGGTGGTTCTGAACAAGGGAGCTGGGGGCCAGGTCAGAAGTGGACATCTTACTCTAAGAGAAAAAGAGATGTCTCCGCTTGCATTTTCAAAAGATCCTTGGCCCAGCACCCATGAGCACGCCAGTGTACCATTTCTCTATGCCAAGTCCTCTGAGCTCCAAGTGTCTAGTGATTGAGTAGGAAATACCAGCTAAGTCCAGAGCACCTTTGAGTGTCAGGGAGGAAGGAACATGTAAACTAGCAGCTAAAGTCATGCCAAAGGGACAGAGGGGCCTACCTGAAGGAGTCCCCAAAAGCCAAAGAGGGAAGAACCTGAGCAACAGAGAAATAGCACAGTAGTGGATTACAACCCAGATATGAAGAAAATGAGGTGATATGGACACAGATCAGTGAAGAATTATTAAGTAACTAAGTGGAGGCAAGGAGACCAATCTCTCATGGGTAGTTACACTGGGCTCCAGGAGGTGGAGTCCCACTCCCTTCTCTGTTACCCATTCTGAGAGGGCTGCTCCTGTCAAATTGCTTGGAAAGTGTAGAATGTCCACAGGAAGAGGAACCAGGTTGCTTTGCAGAGGAGAACCCGGCAGGCTGCACCCCAGCCCAATGGCCAAGGTCAATACCATCAGTGAAAACACACACTGGCTGTATGTATCCTTGATACGATGCCATGAGACTTTTATTTCACCTCCCACAAAAGATACAACTCCAGTCTCAGTGTGAGAAAACCCCAGAGAAACTCAGATGAAGGGCATCCAACAAAACCTCCCACTAATACTTGTAAAAACAATGAAGGCCATTACAAATAAGGAAAGCCTGAGAAACTGCTGAAGCCAAGAGGAGCCTAGGAAATATGATGACTAAATACACTGTGGGATCCTGGAGCAGAATGGATGTTGATGGCAAACTTGTGAAATCCAAGCAAAGTGCGAAGTGTTGTCAAGAGTAAGGGCCCAGTGTTTGTTTCTAAATTGTGCTGAACATATCATACAAAACTGGGCATGAAAAGCCTAGAAACTCACTGCACTGTTCTTGAAAGTTCTCTATGAATGTGTTTTATATTAGTTTTTAAAAGGTCCCTGGGCCGCGGTGTGCAGACAAAGTCGTGGGAAAGCAGTACGAGAGAAGAGGGTGGTTGTGAGCATCAGGGGGCTGTGGTGATGGCGACAGCGTGTGAAGGTGGGAGAATGAGAGATTAGAGTCAACTACCAGAGTTAGGCTTAACCCTCAGGGAGGATCAGGTTGAGGGGTGTGGGGTGGGGGGAAGCAGAGCTTCAGCTGAAGGCTCGCCAAGTTTGAGATGCTCACCACATCCCCATGACGTTTGAATGGCTGTATCTGGAAGACAGGGAGGAAGCGGCTGAGACCATAGTGACTCGGCAGCATCTATACTGTGTCCAAAGCAGTGAAACCCAATCTGCTCTTCATGCAAAAGGTCTATGGAAGCCCATAAGTATAGGATCTGGCATTTGTATGGGTGTAGGGGTGGAAAGCAGTCAGTTCCTGGGCTAGGGTGCAAGCAGTATTTGCCTGAATTAAAAAAAAAAACAAAAACAAAAACAAAGCAGAATCTATATAAAGAAGATTGGAGACAGGCAAAAGCCACAATTCAAGAGAAAAGGAATGAGGCCCTGAGCTAAGAGGCCACAGACTTGCATGGGTTTCCTCCTGCTGATGTGTCAAATTATCATCCAGTATCTTCAGATAACACCAGTTGTCTTCCATTCTAGAGTTCAGCCCTTGAAATGGGCCTACTAAGCTAAAATCAAGGACCCTGCAGAGCCAAAATCCCCTCTAAAGGCCTGAAGGGATTTCCCTGCCACCTCATTCCTTTGCTCGCCTGTCATTCTCAAAGCCACCAGCACAGTCCCCTCAAGTGTCTCTCTGACACTGACTCTCCTGCCTTCCTCTCCCACATTTAAGGACCCCTTGTGATCATGCTGAACCTAGCAGTCTCTTTCCTTCAAGGTCAGCTGACAAGTAACATCAGTCCCCTCTGCAACCTCATCTAACCAGATCAAACCCCGGATTATGACATCGACTTGAGTGGGACACTTACCTAGGTATGCCTCAGAACCAATTACCTGTAGCAAGCTTTGGCTGGAAAGGGGCAACACACCTTCATGGCAGGAGGTCCAGGCATGCAGGAGTCAGATGATGTGGGTGCATATCACATCTCTGTAGCCACAGGCAAGGCCAGGACAAGCATCTCATCTCTGTGGGTCTCAGGTTCCTGTCTTTTAAAGAAATGTAGTAGCATCTAACCTTGTGTGGGCTCTAGAAGACTAAAAGCTGCATAATAATAACACAATATAAATAGTAAATGTTGGTATTGTAGGCAATAGACTCATTAGTACAGTGAGGCTAGGAAGGAGGAAAAAAAAATAGTGTGGGATATTCATCTGAGTGGCTGAACCGAAAATGACAGAAAGCCCCAGAGGAGGAGTCATTAGAGATTGGCAGGCTAAAAATAAGCACAGAGTCTCAGATGTGGGGTCTGAGGTCTCAGGGGACCTGAGGAGCCACATGGTACAGAGTGACTTTGGGTGAGTCACTGTACTCCACCACTCCCCTCCTAAGTCAGATGGAATGACCCCTGGCACCACAGAGCACAAAGCCTGGCCCATGGCACACAATGGACCTGGGAGACCTCAGCTATCTGGCCTGTTAGCCAAGACGCTGTTAAATATTAACCACTGGAGAGGCTGCAGCTACAGTCTCCATCCCTGCACTCCTCTTCCCTGTCTTCCTCAGGGCTGCAATTTGAGAGTTCCCTCTAAAACTGTTCACATTTGATTGACATTTGTTTTAGCCACATTTCTGTTGCTGTGAAGAGACAATATCACCAAGACAACTCATAAAAGGAAACATCCAACTGAGAGCTTGCTTACAGTTTCAAAGTGAGTCCACGACCATCAGGGCAGGAATGTGGAGGCAGGCAGGCAGGCATGGCATTGGAACAGTAGCTGAGAGCTTACATCTGATCCACAAGCAAGAGGCATAG
Organism: Peromyscus maniculatus bairdii; assembly: GCF_049852395.1. Classification (NCBI taxonomy): domain Eukaryota; kingdom Metazoa; phylum Chordata; class Mammalia; order Rodentia; family Cricetidae; genus Peromyscus; species Peromyscus maniculatus. Next base: position 69,061,354 of record NC_134860.1, on the reverse strand, counting down.
ATAGAGAGCGTCACTGGGCCTGTCAGGGCCTTTGGAAACCTGAAAGCTTAGCCCTAGTGACACACCTCTTCAAACAAAGCCACACCTCCTAGTCCTTCCTAAACACTCCACCAACTGGGAACCAAACACTCAAATATATGAGCCTACCTACGGGGGCCATTCCACAGCATTGTAACCTTAGTGGGAGGAGGGAGCTTGAAGAGGTGACTGGGCCATTGGGTTAATGTCATTGTCAGGGGACTAGATAAGCTATCTTGAGAGTGGATTCCTGACAAAAAGGGACATTTGCCTCCATTTCTTTTCTGGGGCTCACACCTGCTCTCTTACCCTCTCACTGGGCCTCAGCAGATACTCCTGCTGTGTCCCTAAACTTCCCAGCCTCCAAACAAGCTCCCCTAGTTTATTGTTTTCCTTCGTCTCTGGACTCTGTTACAGTACCAGTAAGTGGAATAAAGAAACCCAGGAAACCGTGAGGGCATGAATTCAAGAGCAGCCTTGGGAACAGGCCTCCAAATCAGATACAGGAAAGCTCCATTTTTTTTCCTGCAGGTCAATGACTTTTAATAATTCTCCACAGACTTAGACATCCAATTAAAATTCCTCAAGGGCAGACACTGGGCCCCATTCATCTCTGTGTACCGAAAACCTAGCACTGGGTGGCATCATTAGGAGTTCAAAGGAAGGGAAGGGGGAAGGGAGGGAGACCCCAGGGAGAGAAGGAGGGAAGGGGAGGGGAGGCAGACAGATGAGAAGGAGGGAGGAACAAAGACAGGAGCAAGGGAGGGAAGAAGACGTGGGAAGGCAAGAATGGATGATGAAATTAAACTATGGCTCTGTTCTAAGTCTGGAGGAAGCATTTAAATCTCCTGACTTTTCAAATGAGTGGCTTAGTGCCTATTCCCTCTGCCACTGGCTCCTCTGGGTACAGGTACCTAAGCATCTAAGCATCACAAAAGTGGATGTCTAGGCAAAAGACACAATGGACATCCCCCCACCCTCTCCCTTCCAGGCAGGCAGCCCATGCACCACATTTATACCTGGGATATGTCCAGGGTCTTGGATGGAGCCTTGTAGGCATGAAGAGAGGAACAGATGTGAGGCCCACAAAAGCCGCAAGGACACTCTCTGCAATGCCCTACAGTGTCATCCCAAGGTCAGTGGCAGCTGCAGTCCATCTGGACCCTGAAGCCAACCCAGGACAGTGTAGCTGCTGTCATGGGTTACACTCTTGTTTGTTTATATTAGGTTTAGCATTACTCTCGGTACTGTGATTCTCAACTCTCCTGGCCTTCCTTTGACAATGATGCAACGGGAAATAGTTTGTCTTTAATTAGATGGCTGAGTCTATGGAGACCTGGACCAAGCCACTGAGCTGCTACAAAGCTACAAAAATAGATCTTTCTTTGGCTTTGAGGGCTCAACTCCTGCCACCCAAACTTGGCCTGGCTGCCCCTGACCCTCCTTCATCTTCCCAAACCAGATGATGTTCTAGGCCTTTCTAAAGAGTTCCCACACAGCTTCTCAAAGTCGCCTCTCCTCCAGTCCTGTAGCATAGAGGAAGACAATGTTCTAAGTATCATTTAGCAAATGGAGAAACTGAGGCATTAGATACTGCCTCTGCTTCCCAAGATTACAGCCAGAAGACACAATTTCTTCCCTTCAATGAGTCTGCTCTCTTCCTCCCCACCCTACATGGGTGATCAGGTACTATCCATACGTTGTCTGGGATGTTCATACCTAGCAGCCCCAAATCTCTTAAAAACAGACAAGAAGTTAAGCATGCCACTTTCCAGGTAAACTAAGAACTAGCAACCATCATCCCATCCCCTTCTCAGAATCTATACCTTAGTCCTTGATAATCATAGTCAACCACCCACACATGTGATGGGTGCCATCAAGGTTTCAGGTAGAGTGAACTGAGAACCAAGAACCTGCCCTTTCCTGGTTTGGTTGTATTGAAATGTATCTGTGGGATATTAATATATCCGAGTGATAACTTGCAGAGGCTAATGCCTTTGAAATACTGCATTGATATGGTTTCCCTAGAAACTGGAGATACATAATATTATGTATCTCAGCAGACAGGGCCACCTGAGTGGGTCAGCACCTTAGTGGGTAAGAATCAGCCACAGCCTGCACCGTGTTCTCCAGGGAGGAGAGGCAGAGCAAGCCCAAGTGTGGCATGAGCTTTTTATAATAACATCTGTTGGTTCAAGGCTAGAAGGGTAATGGTGGTAGGCTAGTACATTGTCCTAATGTGATTTGGGGCAAGGACAATATGGAATTTAGGGAGTGCAGCAGATAAAGGAGCTGATGGGGGTTGGGTTTGAAACATACTTCCTGGTACATGAAATGACGTTCATAGACAAGTTGTTCACTGTCCCTAAGAATGAGCCCTGGCAAGGCAGTCTCTTTCTAGCCAATGTGGTCTCTCTAATATGTCAAACATCACAAATACTGAGTATGATTCAGCAGGAGAAGGGAAGCCCTGGTATTCTCATCCTCATCACCATGAACAGAGACAAGGCAACATTCAGCTAACAGTGGTCAAACAGAGCTCCTGGCCTCCCTGTTCAGACCACTGCCCTGTGATACAAGGCTTCCTGTCTCCCACCCTCATATCACCTCAGTTGAACCTGGGCCAGGCCAGAAGGAACATGTGGACCAGGAAGTAGAGGATGTAAACAGTATGACTAAGTGGTTTGCTTGTCCTTATCTCCATGGACTTTCCAAAATACAACCAACCCAATAAAGAAAACCAACCTTCATCATCAACTCACAAATACATCTTATTTTAGGGACAATACAGCCCAGGGTATATCTGCTTTGGCATGTCATCTCCTCCCCTAGGAAGTCTTGTGATGTACAAGAGACACAATTGTGAAAAAGCTCCCAGACCCAGTTCACTCTATCCAACACCTCCTGCTCAGCAGCCTGGATGGGAGAAGATGGAACACACACACACACACACACACACACACACACACACACACACACACACGGGGGTGGGGCAACTGCTTACTCATATAATGTAGCTTTGGGGCCACTAAAGGCTGTGCTACTGAACTCTTTGTCTCCCTAGCACCTGTTAGCTAATGCAAGAACCCCCCCTAAATCTTCCTTCTGCTAGAATCGAATATTTTCCCAGTGCCCATCTCCCTGTATCCTTTATGAAATGAGGTTTGCTTCCTGAAGCCAAGAAGGTGTTGGCTTTAACCAACATCAAATGCAATCTTTTGCCATGGTTTCCTCACAAGTTACTTAATTTTTCTGAGCTTTGACTCCCTCATCTGTAACATGGGAATAATAATACCTTCCTTGTAGAAATGATTAAAAGGATACCATGTGTAGAGCTCTGAGTAGAGATACATAGATCAAAAGATATAATGATGGTCTTAATGTTCACAAGCCTGGTGCTGAAGGTCCTTGACATTGGAAAGGAGCATTGATGGGTACCTGAGAGCAGTGAGGCACCTGACTGTGGAAGAAAAGGCCTAGACAAGGTTGAGGACCAAAGTACGTAGTCTCCCCACCCAACTCCCTGCTCTGGGTAAGGATGCTCCTAAATCATGGCCTTGCCCGGGGCCTTGCTCTCTGGTAGTAGCCTATTTATGCTCACTGCTAAGACCCTAACTAGAGATCCCCAGATAGCAGATAAGCAACCATCCAGACAAGTGTCATATTTGTGTATAACACAACCCAATAGGATAATAATTAATAATTATCATTGGCTAGTGAGTTGGACATCAAAAAGGCAGGATGGATGGTATAATTGCACTGTGTGCCCAATTATAGACTACAGTGCTGATAATAATAGGATTAATTAACCTGGAAGAGACTTAACAAAAGGATCTGTGACAGCAAAACAGCAGCCAAGGGACCTGGAGCCCAGAGGGAGAGGGACAGCTGGCCTGTGTCACTGACGGGGCCTTTTGGCACAGAGGGCCACCATTGCCCTCATGGGGGATAACGCGTCTACTAACAGTCAGTCCTGGAGGGACAGTTCTGGTCTCCTGACTGGGGATGCCAAGAGCTCAAGAGGCCCCTGCAGGTGGAGCACTCTCAGAGAGGCTCTGTGGAAGTGGCAGCCGAACTGGAGATGTGCCCACAAACGAGCTAAGAAGGATGACAAGCTTCTCCTCCCTTTGTGTCCCCAGATCTGTTCTTGGTGCCCCCACAAAGGCCAGTGACAGGGGGCCACGCTCCACATTTTGATTATGGAAGAGCCTGATGCCTGCTGAAGGCTCTTAAGTCCCTGTACAGGGACCGTAATGAAGCTGCTCCCCTGTCCAGGAGAACGGTCTGCAGCATCAAAGCCGGCCGACCTGATGACAATGACTAGCCCCTTGCGAAAGGCTTTCCTAGCCAGGCTGGTTTGGGGGTTTTGTTTTGCTTCTGTACTGAGGTGGCATTGGTAATCCGCCCTCAGCTTTGCACGCAGGACACACTCAGGCCTGCACTTTTTAGTCTGGCCACCCAGCACCCCCAAGTCTCCTTCCAAATGCTCTACACCATAGCCTTCCTGGGCTACAGGCAAAGGAGACCAGAAGTCCAGAGAAACTTTGTCTTCAGCAGCTACCTTGGCTTCTCTTCCCTCGAAGCCAAATGACCTCTCCCTGTCTTAGTCCTCCTCTGGGAAGTCTCCCTCAGGCCATGGACAGAATTCCCCAGAATTCCTTTGTATGTCCCCATGCCACCAGAAATGGCACTCAACAGAATCATGTACATGCAGCACACTTCTTCAATTAAAGGGCCATCGGACCCAAGGGTAGCCACTGCATCATCTGTTTCTCAAATGGTTTGGGGCATCTCATAGGTTTTCATTAAACCCCTATCAAATGAACGAATTATAACTAAAAGGCTTTAATGGTTTGCCCACTATATACTGAGCATTGTCGCTTGCACTTAATTCTCACAACAACCCTGTAAGGTAGATATGATTATTGCCTCTTTACAGATAGGGGACCACGAAGCAGAGAAATTAATTACTCCGGTTAAGGGGCTACAGCTGGAAAACAGCACGGCTGGAATTTTCATGGAACTCTTTTGCATCCCATAGTACTCTTTTTTCATGTATCTTGTTGTAGCAAATAGAGTTTTATTCGCAATTTCAGTCTCTGTAAACTAGGGCTGTAGTATCTAACACCATACACATTAGAATACATCCCCCGGAACCAAAAATGTATGAGCCGCAGAAAGCATAACAGGGAATTTGCGGGTTTTTCTTTTTCCAGCAAGTTCAGAGCAGTCTCAGCCCGTGTCTCAGCCAAGGCAGATAAACCCAGCACCTCAGGAGCTTCCCCCCTTCTTCTCCCCCCCCCCAATCTCTCCTCTCTTTTCTCTCTCCCTCTTCTCTCCCTACCACAGCCCACTTGGCAGATGGTGTGAGTTGTTCTGTGCTTTGAATCTGGAGGCTCAGAGGAACACGGGGGGTGGGGGGGGAAGGGGGGGCTTCACTGAGCACATAGTGTTTGTGTCACTCAAAAAAAATTGCAGATTGAAACCTATCTCCCCAAAGTTAAGGTGTCCCCGGGTCTCCTTTCAGAAGGACCTTGGAGAAGAGACCAGGAGCCTGGGGGAGGAAAAACAGAGGGATGAAGGAGAGATTCGAAGCAGTACTTTGGTGAGGACTAAGGAGTCTGTATTTGAACTTAGGCATTCAGAAAGCCATAGTCCCAAGCCCTGACAGGCAACAGGGGCAGAATGGGATAGCCCTTGGTCTCTGGGAAACAGTGCATGACCAGAATTTTCTTACCTCCTCCACGGACTGGGTCCAGTAAATGACCAAGTCAGCTTCTAGGACACCAAGGCCCCTCCCCACAGTGGTGTGTCTATTTACCAAGAATCTGTTGCCAATTGTACTCATTACTGTTGATTATGCAACTAGATTAAGTGTTATGCAAATTAATAAGCTGTGAAAGGAATAATAAATGCAAAGGAAGTGGGTAACTGTAAGAACACCATACTGAACGTTTCAAGGAGACTTGGCAGAAGTGTGTCATTAAAGCTGCTGTTGAATAAAGTGTGGGGTGAAATGACCGGGATTTGAGGAGCAGGCTGGGGAAGAGGCAACCATGATCACAGAAAGCTGTTGCCGAAGCTTACATGGGTCTGGGAGCCCTGACTCCACTCTAAAGAAACCCAGATTGGAGTGAGTTAATCCAGCTCAAGCCTGGTGGATGCCAGGAAGTGAAGAAGAGCGCTTAAACAGCTGACCGTCCTTCAGCCAAGCCCTGGCATGCGGTACACACCTTAAAAGATTTTAAACAAAAGCAAAAGGCTAAGATGCACAGGACTTACATCTTTTTTTCTTGTTTACTAATATATCCATTTCTTGAGAAGACGAATTATTAGCTAGCCTTGAACTTCTGAGCTCAAGCAATCCCCCCACCACCACCTCAACCTCCCAAGTAGCAAAACTACAGGCACATACTACCACACACAGTTCGCATGGCTGGCTTAGCAGCCTTGGATTTACCAGTTTCTGATGCCTATCACATCACAGAGGATAGAGTCTTCCACAGGTGGAAGAAAGGCTACAGATAGTCTCCAAAAGAAAAATCCCATGCCTCCCGTCTATAAATTTTTGTAAAGTGTAGGACAGGTGGGGAAGCCTGGTAATCATGTCCAAGACACAACCGAAAGGGATAACCAATGATTCACTCTTGGCTCTGCTCATGTGGAACCTTCCCATTAGCATCACAAGTTCTCAAAATGAAATCTCCCTCAAAAGAGGATGCAATAATCGAAGACCTTACTCTCTCCTGCAGATGGCCTCCTGCTGCCCTAGCTCAGTGCCAGTGAACCCTGGAGGTAGGGTCCTGAGACGTCCTGGCCCACCCCTCTTGGCAGCTGGCTCATGACAGGAAGTACATAAATGTCTCAAAGACCTGTGGTCTTTCCTTGATGTTCCATGGCCTCCAAGTGGGGTCTGTGGTCATTGCCTCTGTGTTGGGGTGTGACTCCCCAGAACCCACCTATGCACATTCCCTTGCCCACAACTCTCCTGGCCTCTTCCTCACTTCTCCCAGGGTTCCTCCATGTTTCCCTCTACCTCCTGACTTGGTTTCTCTTCTTCAGCTAAAACTGCAAGAAGAAAGCATGGGGAGGGTTTTGCCACTACACATATTGCCAATCATTCCCTGTTGATAAACGTTGAGTGAGGAAAAAATGACATGAATCTGAAGTCCTTGACCTCTCAGCTGCCACAGGCAGGAAGTGCTGCCTCATTCCATGTTTATACACTGCTCTCTGGCCAGATCCTTATGTGAGAGACCACATACGTAACCCTCACTTTACCTTTACTCACGGGTTTCACACACTTTTATTGAGTATCTGTATGTTCAATATTAACTCTGAGAATTAACTCTGAGATGAAGAAGGTAGTCTCTGTTCACCTTCAAGTAAAGGTGTTAGAAAAGAATTACAAACACAATATGGTCCACATTAGACTAGAAGATGAGGGAACAGAGAATAACTAATATATTACTAACTAATGCTGAGCTCACCAGTGCATGTGATCACTTGCACACACAAATACACACATTTGCACACACACAAATACATACATGTGCATACATGCTCACACACACACACATACACACATACACACATTACATGCCCCATTCCACCAATGTTTCAGCAGCTCTTAACAGACTACAATGTGTGTGGTGATACAGAACTCTAAACTTCTAAAAGAAAATGAACTTGAGAACCCAACTCCTATGCCAGGAGATTCTCCCTCGCCTCTGGTGTAGTTGCCTAGGGCACATGGATGTGTCCAGGAAAGCCACTGAGAAGAGAGCCTCTTCCTGCCTTCATAGTGACTCTTCCAGCCATCTGCATGGAGGGGAGCATGAGGACCCCAGCACTTCCAATGGAAGCCCTCAACAGCCAGCTCCCCCTTGACAGAAAACCAGTCTGCCCATGCTACTCAACTGCCGGAAGCACTTAGCCATCCCATCAGCTGCAGGGCTAATTAAGTCTTTGCCCTTTGACCTGGTTATAGACAGCGCTCCATGATTTGTTGACTACTTCACCTCATCTCCCAGCACTTTGTTCTCTAATTAACATACACACACACACACACACACACACACACACACACACACACACACACAGAGTGCAGATGTGCATAAAACTTGTCTAATGCATTTATAATTATGAACGTATTTCTTAACCTCTGTAGGACATATTGGCCAGTTCTGTGGTTTGATCTCGGCTAATCCTTTCTCTTCACAGTCCATTTCCAGCCCCAGATTTTCTTGGATGTCTTCCTGAACCTCCAGTTCCTCCACGTAATCATAAAATAACCCCCATTGTTACTCACTGCACCGTATCAGCATCTGTGCATATGCTTTTGGAAAGAGCTCAGTCTCTCTGACTTTACCAATATATAGCCCAGTGTTCAGCTTGGGGCTCAATAAATACTGACCATCTTAGAGAGGCAGCATAAAGCAAAACCCATGTCCCTTGTGGGGTCTGCTATATAGGAAGGGCAGGTTGTAACAAATGCAGTTAGTGTTACAGTGAAAACCGGCACATACATCAATCAGCGTTTTGCTGTTGTGATGAAATCTCTGAAGAGAACATCTTAAAGACTGAAATATTAGCCGGGTGCTGGTGGCACACACCTTTAATCCCAGTACTCGGGAGGCAGAGGCAGGTGGATCTCTGTGAGTTAGAGGCCAGCCTGGGCTACCAAGTGAGTTCCAGGAAAGGTGCAAAGCTACACAGAGAAACCCTGTCTCGAAAAACCAAAAAAAAAATTGAAATATTTATTTTGGTTCATGATTTTGGAGGTTTCAGCCCATGGTGACCTGGATCCAATGCGATGGGCCTGCAGCAATGCAGAATGTCAGGCTGAAGAGGATGTGAAAGTAAAACTGCTCACCTCATCGTGTCCAGGAAGCTCCAACCGCAACCCAGCTCCTAACAGCTCCTTCAGCTGTAACCGTCTCAGAAATTAATCCATCAATGAAGTTAACACTCTCACCATCAATCACCTCTCGGTAATGAGTCGCTCTGGGGTCCAAGGCATCACAATATGAGCCTTTGCAGAAAAGAGACACTTCAAACCACAACAGACTGTAAGTTACATGGAACATGACCTAACCTGCTGGCCCAATACTCTAGCTACTTGGTAGGCAAATCTTAGAAAGAAATGATTGAGTGTGTTTCCCAAAATATGTAAGGAGTTCATGTGATTTAGTGTCAAATACAATAATAAAAACATAACAATAAAAAGAATATATGTGTGTGTATGTATGTATGTATGTATGTATGTATGTATGTATGTATGTATGACATGATAATATAAACAAAACTGTCTAAGGAGCAAATGAGACTAATGGACTGGGGAAGGGGAAAGAGAAGGACACAGATATAGGAGAACAGGTTCAAAGTACATTGTATGTCCTGTATAACATAGTACCATATACAGTGATCACACAACAACAAATATTTTAGAAGAACAAAAAAAAAGGAAAACCCCACAACTTGTGATAGCATGGATGAACTGTAGGATATTATGTTAAGTGAAATAAGTTAGATGCAGATAACCTAGATGCATGATCTCACATACAGACTCTAATAAGTCAAATTTGTAGGAGCTAAGGGTAAAGCAGTGGTTCCAAGGTTGGGAGCCCTGGAAGATGTTAGCCAAATAATTCAAAGTTTCAGTTTGGCAACATGAATAAACATTAGGGGTATATTATATATAGTGATGAGACCATAATAAACAATTTTGTCTTGTATATTTAACACCTACTAAGATATTCTTATCACCAGCCAAAATAGATAACCATATGAAGAGACAGATATGTTGATTGGTAGATAGATAGATAGATAGATAGATAGATAGATAGATAGATAGATAGATAGATAGATAGATGATAGATAGATAGATAGATAGATAGATAGATAGATAGATAGATAGGATAGATATGTTGACTAATGTGATAATTCCACCACGTCAAAATGCTATTATCTACCTAATATATACAATTTTATCTATGCCTCAATAAAACTGAAAAAGCCCAACACACACACACACACACACACACACACACACAGAGAGAGAGAGAGAGAGAGAGAGAGAGAGAGAGAGAGAATGTAAGATTGAAGAGTCAGGTTACTACAGCTTAATAATAATAAGCCCATTGCTTCTCAAGGATGGAGAAGCATTCACCAGGGAAGAGAATGTATGTCCAGCTGTCCCAGCCACTCAATCTTGTAGCAACTCTATCTTCCCATGTATCTGACATAAGCATTCTGGCTGATCAGTAAGATGTCAGTGAGTTGAGAGACTCTAAATCAATTCACCCAGACCCAATGTCCTGGAGGAATGACAGTAACATACAACCTCTGGTCTCAAAGCAGAGGACAAGCCTTGGACTACAGTGCCCATGCTACTCAGTGCTGAGTCGGGTTCTCTCCTAGGCTACCTTCTGACATATTTTCACTTAGTGAATAGTCTTCAAACTCCTAATTTAAGGTGAACCAATGAATTCATCAACAAGAGATCATCCCACAAAGCATGAAAGACAAAGAGGGCCAAAAGATCACTGAGCACTTCGGCATGGAGAACTGAAAGGGGTCCCTACAATGAATCCCCCTGATCCAGCAGTGAAAGGTACATAAAAGATTTTTCATTTGAAAGTTCCTGAGCAAGTTTGGGAACTACGTGATGTAACAGAAAGAAAATGAACCTTAGTCAAATGGTGGGGTTCAAACCCTAGCTCTTCTACCTGCTAGATCCAAATTAGAGACTATCCTCTAGAAACCATTTGCTTCCCTACAAAATGAATTGAGTACTATCTATTTCACAGCCACTGTTAACTGAGATATTATAAATATCTCATGCTCCCTGTGTTAGACTTTCATTATAGCGACAAAAATTCCTGATCAAAACAAGTTAAAAGAAGGAGATAATTAATAATGTTTACAGGAAAAAAATACAATAAAGGACGTAACTAGGAACTAAACTGTGATACCCATTCTAAACACTGTTAGAGTTCAAAAAAGATGCTACACCTGTTGGGGATTTATAGAGAATCGATGCATTGTTGTAGGAAGTTGTTTATCTTCATGGATCCTGCAATCAAACCAGTCACTCCATAGCCCACACCTTCTCATCTTGTTAGGTTTGAGTTTTGTTCCTCCAAAATTTGTGTGTTGAGGTTCAAACATCCCCTACCTCAAAATATGGCCATATTGGTCAAGGGGCAGTCGTTTTGGATATAACTAGTTGGCATGAGGTCACAGTGGAGCAGAATGTGCTCTGAATCCAATGTCTGGTGACATCTATTTAAAATGGTGGGGAGGTGTGGTTTATGTGTGGTTGTGCAGTCCATGCGTGGTTTTGCATGCCTGTAATCCCAGCACTTGGGAAGTGGAGACAGAAATATCAGGGATTCAATGTTGTCCTTAACTCTGTAGTTAGGCTAAGGCCAATCTGGCCTACATTAGACCCTGTCTGAAAAACAGGGACACACACATATCAGAAGGACATCATGTGCAGGCTGGAATGATGCTATCCCAAACCCAGAACTACCAACTACCAGCAGATGGAGAGAGTCTAAGAATAGAACCTTCTAGAGCCTTCAAAGGGAGCACAGCCCTGCACACACCTTCACCTCAGGATTTAACCCCCATAGCACAGAGACAATAAATGTGTGTGTTAGCCACTCAGTTTGTGGGTCTTCATTATAGTAGCCTCAAAATCCAACATGCACTGAGGTTCTAATCCTGAGATTGCCATCCTGCTCTGGGGAGAATTAAACTACCAAATGCAAGACCCAAAGGAAACTAACTCACTCTCTTGCTTGGGGACTGTGGAGTAAAGCAAGAGCTTCCTCTGGCCCCATAGTTACCCTTCTCATCTGCAGGGGGATGGGGGAAAACAGCTGCAGTTCAGGTCCATGACTCCCTAAGACAGGTGTAGGGATGCCCCTAGTCACAGACACTCAGAAAACATGCTCAAGGATGGCCAATCCTGTCTGGTTCTAAACCCACGTCTCCTGCCTGTGGCTGGCTAGCTTCAACTTAAGCACGAATAGTGTTCAAAAGTGTGTTGCCTCTAGTTCCTTTAAAATAAAATGTTAGAATCCTTAATCAATGCAAAGTTTGTTCAACTTTTTGCTGCAGTGTGTGTGTGTGTGTGTGTGTGTGTGTGTGTGTGTGTGTGTGTGTGTGTGTGTATTCGAGTGTGTGCACGTGCTTACAGGGAGGTGCAGGAGCACATACTCATGTATGCATGTGGAGGCCAAAGGCTCCTCTCGTTCCTCAGGTGCTTATCTACCTCATTTTTCTGTAACAGGATCTCTTATTGGCCTGGAGCTTGACGGGTAAGCTAAGCTCACTGACCAGAAAACACCAAAGATCCACCTGTCTTCACGTCCCTAGCACTGAAATTCTAAGTATGTACCACCCAGCTTCATTTTCTTTTAACCTGGGTTCCAGGGAATTGATCTTGGGTCTTCAAGCTTGAAAAAAAAAAGCACTTTACCCACTGAACTACATCTCAGTTCCAAAGTTTGTCCTATAAAGAAGTCAAATCCAGCTCTTTCTCCCTACAACGTTTGTCTAAAACACTACTACTCCTGACATCAGGGGCCCTGCAGAAGACAGAAAATTCCCATCAGCCACCTTCATGACGGATTCACAGATATCTGACTTTTTCACAGGGGGTTTCTGGGCCAGGACCTGGAAGTACTAAGAGAACTAAGACTTGGCGCTCACTTAGACTGCAAGTTCCTGGCAGGTAGGCTGGCTCCGACTCCTGGTATAATGTGGGAGGCAAACTTTACCCAAACAGCAGCAAATACAATCTTAAAAAGGAGAGTGAAATGCAGACACCCCATTATCAGTGTCAGGCTCCCAGAAAGCTCAGTGAAGATTATGGTCCCCAAAGGAGGAAGAAACCTAAAAAGCTGAAGCGCCCAGAAAACCCCCCTTGACCTCATTTGAAAAGACTCCTTTCATTTGCCCAATACCCAAGCTCCCTTCCTGGGGTGTAAATTCCCTGAAAAGCCCAATCTTTTCGGGACATGAAACTGTTGGCTGCCCTTTTGAGGGCTGAGAGCAAGGAGTTCCAAAATTTATGCAGTACATTAAGCGAGATGCCTCGGTATCCAACTAGGTTAAATTGCTTTCTATATTTAAATTGCCTGCTAGCTGGTTAGATGTGGGAGCCACAGCTGTGAAATGGATAGTTCCAGCCAATAAATAGAAAGGCATAAATCCTAATGGATTAATCTGTTATAATTAGACAATTCTGTATGACTTTGACATGGAGCCCAACTCTTGGGAGGGGAGATGGGAGGTGAAGGGCCCTTCAGGTGTTGGGGGAGGCGTGGCAAGGAGATAGACAGATGAGAGATGAGGTTCATGGACCAGAGAAGCTGCCTGGCCACATCTAGAGGGAAAGGATGAGGGCAGGGGAGGACAGAGAAGTCAGGAAGGTGCCCTCTCTACCAAAGACAGTCACACCAAAATGATGTTTACCTTTCAGACAAGAAAGGAACAGGGTATCAGAGACCTCCTCCCTCCCTCCCTCCCTCCCCCTCTCCCTCCCACCCTCCCTCCCTCCCTCCCTCTCTCTCTCTCTCCACTCCTCTTTGTTGACATTCTTTCCTCTATTTCTCAAAGGCCTAAGAAAAGGATGGGGCTGTAGTTCCATGGTAGAGTGCTCACCTAGCCAGAGTAAGATTCTGGCTTCCATCTCAACCACCACCAATAAAAAATAAAATAAAAATGGATCAAAAGAGCAAGAGAAACTTTCTTCAGAACTCTAGTAACTCCCGGAGACACTGAACAGAGTGCTGTATTCTACTTTGGCCCTATTGTCCAGCCCTTCCTTCTTGTCAAGACCATGAAAGCTGAAAACAATATCTTCTCTACAGGCGGAGTGCTGTAAACACCATGCAAGGCTAGGCTACCCCAAGGCCTGGGCCAAGAGTAAAAGTGGAGACTCCAATTGGGGCAGGTGGACGGTAGATCAGATGTCTGGCTCCAGGCTCCCCCTTCTAAGGAAATGCATTCTAAGCCTAGGTCAAGACTGAAGACACCAAGCTTGTCAGTCTGGAACTTCAGGGCAGCTTTGAGACATGGATATTCCTGTGGTGATATTGTGTCCCCCCAATATACTGTGCACTCTAGCAAACTTATCTGGGGTCAGAGAACAGAACAGCCGCTAGACAGACATAGAGGCCAGAAAATGGTGGCACACACACCTTTTATCTTAGCATTCCTGAGGCAGAGATCCATCTGGATCTCTATGAGTTCAAAGCCACACTGGAAACAGCCTGGCATGGTGACACACTCCTTTAATCCCAGGAAGTGATGGCAGGAAGCAGAAAGGTGATAAGCATATAAGTCGTGAGGACCAGGAACTAGAGGCTTTTAAAGCTTTTGGCTTTTAGCAACAGTTCAGCTAAGATCCATTCAGAAGAGGGCTCAGAGTCTTCCAGTTTGAGGAAACGAGATCAGCTGAGGAATTGGCAAGGTGAGGTTGGCTGTGGCTGGTTCTGTTTCCCTGATCTTTCAGCATTCACCCCAATACCTGGCTTCCGGTTTGTTTTTATTAATAAGACCTTTTAAGATTCGTCTACATGATCCCAATGTTGTCCTGTCAGCCTCCAGGACCACAGCAACCTTCCTCTTGAGTTGTCCAACTTACTTCTCCTCCATTCCAGAACAAAAGCCGTGACCCTAGAGAGCCTTGCCTCTACCTCCTTGTTCCAAGAGGACTTTCAGATAAAGTAGTAAAGGAACAATGGTCAGCTGGTTCAAGGTTGCAGGCTTCTTAGAAAAAGGACCTACTAAAGACACACACAAACACACACACACAGTGACAGGTACAACTCTGGTTTTATCTTGAGATAGAAAAACTAAAAAGTTTAGACCAAAGAATAAGCTATGTCCTTGATTTATGTGACTCATTAACATATCAAGAACCAGGTAATCCCAAGTAAGTATCATCACACTGGACAGTCACGCCTGTGTCTGCCAGCTTCCTTCCACCTAAGGTTCTGTCCCTCTGTGCCAAGATAATCCCTGCTCACCGTCTACCTACCCAGAGTAAAAGTGTAAAGCCAAAGCCAGATAAATAATCCGACACCACAAGACAATAGTGGGAACAAGAGAGAAACACCCTCAAAAGAAAGAAAAATCTAGAAACAGAAGCAGTGTTGCTGAGACTTTCCAAACCAGGTGTGAAAAGAAGCCACTGCCTCCCACTGGGATCATTCTTCTCATGGGACTCCATAGTGAAGAAAATGAGAATAAGGCATGAATAGATGTCACCAAGCCTCTCTGACTCCCCAGCATCACTGTCTCCTGTCTTCATCTTCAAGTGACCTGGGCGAACTACCTTAGTCATATATATACTCATTGACATTAAGACTGTATAATGATAGTGTAATTGTGGAAGGGAAATTTGAATATAGTAAGAAAGTTTTTTGTTATTATTGTTGTTGTTTACATATCAACTTACAAATTTAGCACAATACCATGAGATTTTTTTTCATAAAGCTTAAGTAAGAGAACCTAATGGTTGTCTGTAAAAACAAAGATGCAATACTTTCCAAAAGTCATTACAGAAAATAAGAGGAATAAGAGGAACGTGCTGTGACAAGTATTAAGGCTGACTCTAACTACAGCAACCAAATGGCATGGAACTGATGGAAAATTAACACATAGCTCAGAGCAAATTTCAACCGCATAAATAAACACACATATACGTAAAATCTTATTTTTAAAATAGATGTCACCATGAAACAGTGAAAAGATTCTTTGGGACATCTTTGGGTTATCTGGTTAACAATTGAAAAAAAATAATTTTCATTAAAGTAAATTCCAGATGGATGAATTGTTAACTCATATATCATATGAAGTCATAAAGCAAGCAGAAAAACACAGGTGAGTGGTTCATTTGCCTTGCAGTGGGAAAGACTATTTAAGCAAAAGAGTGAAAACTGTAAGGAGGAAGATTATTTTAAATTCTTGGATGTAAAATTAAAGTCAGGCATGTCAAAAACTTCATTAAAAACCAATGGCAAATTATCACTAGAATAAAATAAAATAAGGATACAATGAAACAATGCTTCTTGCATTACATGGTGAGAGCGTAGTTAACAATAAAAGAAAACGATAGCAATTAAAATAGGCAATGGATACAGATTGGCTGCATAAAAATACAAATGGCCATGTTACATTTTTAATAATAATACCCAGTGCCATAAAATGATCATTTGCCATAATTGCTAAAAGGAGTAGAAAATGATTAAAACAAAATAAAACGCAACAAAAACCATCCACACCTACTTAAATATTCTGGAAAGCATAAAAATAAGCATGAAATAGGAATCTAACTTCTAGGAATCTATTCTTAACAATCCAAGATATAGACAAAGATCTATGAGCAGAGTTTTACTGCCATATTATTTATGAAAAATTGGAAATAACCTTAGTGTCCACAAATTGAGGGCTGGTTGGATAATCCACAGCATACCCACAAAGTAGAGTACTGAAACCATTTAACTTCAGTGACCGAGGAATGGTCCTAGAACATTCTTTTAGCCAGGTATGTGACACGCACCTGTGCTCTCAGCTCTTGAGGGACAGGAGTACTGTAGTTTCAAGGCTAGCCTGGGCTACATAGTAAGACTGTTTCAAAACACCAATAATAATCTCAAATTTCAAACAAAGATCCGAGTATAGGCCCAGCCTGCAATTGGCAGGGAATTCTGTGATAGATAGATAGATAGATAGATAGATAGATAGATAGATAGATAGATAGATAGATAGATAGATAGATAGATAGATGGAACATGGAAACAACGCTGTAAAGAATCCTAGAATCCTTTGAGGTATTAATAGTACTTACCTATGGATAGTACAGTCGGATGCTTAAATTGTTGTCTTTAGGCCAAGTGTGGTGGCACATGCCTTTAATCCCAGCACTCGGGAGGCAGAGCCAGGTGGATCTCTGTGAGTTCAAAGCCAGGCTGGTCAACAGAACGAAATCCAGGAAAGACATCAAAACTACACAGAGAAACATTGTCTCAAAAAAAAATGTTGTCTTTATACCAGTCTGTATTTTTCAAGTGTTCTATAATGGATATATTTCAATTTTCCAGTTAGAATTCAAAGCAATGAAACTTACAAAAGTCCAGGGGAACCTGTTCCTGGAGTTTTGCTAAAGGACATGGTGTCAAAATGCCTTCTAAATACTTACATTTACACCCGTGGTGGAGCTCCTGGTCTTGGTTTTGTTTGGTTTTGGTTTTTTTGAGACAGGGTTTCTCTGTGTAGCTTTGCACCTTTCCTGAAACTCACTCTGTAGCCTAGGCTAGCCTCGAACTTACAGAGATCCACCTGGCTCTGCCTCCCGAGTGCTGGAACTAAAGGCGTGCGCCATCACTGCCCGGCGAAAAGCATCACTTTGCTGTGGGTGACAGTTAATGCAGAGATTCCCAACCGGTCAGAACACTGATAGTAAGTGACTGCTGAGTGTCCAGCCCTATGTGAGACATCTTCCCACCCCACCCCACCCCCCAAGACCTAGGGAATATTGAGGAAGGGAGCCAGGAAGGTTACAAGAGCTAGAGGATGGGAGGAACACTATGAAATGCTGTCTTTAAGATAGGGCATGACATTTGCAATCATGAACACACAGTAACAGGAGCTACCTGCACAAGACTTACGCACACACGTGCACATGTGCAAACACACACACACACACACACACACACACACACACACACACACACACACACACGTGAAAGTAAGAGGGAGCTTAGGAGGAAACAGGATGCAGAAGCAGAGAAAGATCAGAGAGGATAATAGGGATCAGTATGATCACAATTCTTTGCATACATGTATGAAATTGTCAAATTTTTTTTTAAAAAACAGTAGTCCTCCAATATTCCTGGGACAGAAAAAGAGAGACAAGCTCTCTAGAAAGTGTGCCGGAAACTGCTGGCCCCTATTTCTCCAGCACTAACCAGAGAGTAGCGCTTCTAACTCCAGCTGACAGCAGGATTATTTACACTGATGGCCACATTGCCACTCACTCACCTGAAGGGAACTCCCTGCTGGGGCTCCTCCTGCCTGAATAAATCACATCAGTCACGCCAGGCCTCACTGGCTGCACGTATCCATGTAAATTGCCTTGATTTGATGCTCATAATTGCTCTTCCCCATTGCCACATGTGTGTGAATGTGTGTATGTGCTCACGCATGCACCTGCTGCCTCCTTGGATGTGGCCAGAACTCAGAGTGCAAACACACACAACTATTCTTTCCCAACTATTTCCAACTCAAACCCTCAGCCAGGCCCAGCTCTCAGATCTGTATACACACCCACCTCGCTGCTGCATTTCTTAGTTACCTCCAGCACGGTTCCCCCAGCTAGAATTTGCTCACTCCTGGCTGCTCAGCCCTGTCTTGCTTTCCTTGCAAGCATCCATGCCCTCAGAGAACAGCACCAGCACTGGGCACGGCCTCGTGAGCAGAAATGGCCCACAAGAAGCACAGAATGCAGAACCCCACTCACAGAGACAACAAGACCATTGGGACCAATGAGAAGGAAAGGGAATGGGTGCCGGATGTCAAGAGGACTTAGTGAAAACTTCCTGAGAAATCTTCTGGACTGCCTGAGCTCAGACTGGATGGAGAGGCAGAAATCTACAAAGCAGTAAGGGAAAAGGGGGTCTCCAAAAAGACAGTCTAAATGGAGGCACGGGGGCCTGGAACAGTGAGTGCAATGGGCGTCCCTAGTGATGAACCCACACTGAAGGAACAAAAAGGGTCAGGGACCAAAGAGGGAACAGTTGAAGGAAATCAGCCCATAAAGAACACATTGTCTCCTACCAAAGAGCTGGAACAAAGCCATGTCTACCTGAGCAGAGTCCCGAGAGCAGTGGTTCTCAACCTTCCTAATGCTGCAACCTTTTAATACAGTTCCTTGTGCTGTGGGGACCCCCAATCATGAAATAAAATTATTTCATTGCCACATCATAACTGTAATTTTGCTACTGTTGTGAAACATAATCTGATATACAGGATATCTGAAGTGCGACCCCCAAAGGGATAGAGACCCAAAGGTTGAGAACCACTGCCCTAAAGTCTCTGCTCAGGTGCTTTTTCTTAGCTAATGCCCGTCTTCTTGGATGGCTCCTTAAAAGCAAGCCCAGGCCACCCTCCCCCTCACCAGCTGCAGTACTTGGGAAAGTGGGTCCTGCACCTTGCCTGGGCAGTGCAGTAGAGCTGGCCCTGATGGTGAAGGTATGGGTAAGCTGAACCTGAGGGCATGTAAGCAAGGAGAGCTGGTTCTGCCCCTTGCTCCTAGCTGCATAGGGTGAACTAGTGTGGGAGATACTGGAGAGCCCACCCTGGTAGTGAGGGTGAGGGACAGCTGGCGGGCTGGCTAACCCTGCAACCACTCAGGCCCAGAAATAAGGCTGAGAGTTAGCCCACAACACATACATTGATGATCTGCTGGAGCACATGAAGGGGCTGGTCCTGAAGATTCAAAGCCGCAGGATCTCCACGGCACAGGACAACAACCAGATATCCAAGAGGAGTCCCAGTGAGGGCCCAGTGTTAATGGCGTAGCCAAAACCCGAGGCCTTGAACCAGACCTATGACTCTTTGCAATGAACACTTGCAAGGAAAGATCTATGGACAAAAGGGTAAACTGTGTGGCTCACAGTGTCACACTACAGCTTCCATGATGATGAAAATTTTCTTCTCTCTCTCTCTTCTTTTCTCTTAAATTTTATTTTACTTTACTTTGGGGGGAGGTTGCAAGGGCAGAAGATGAATACAAAGGGTCAGGGAAATGAACGGGCTCAAGATGCATGATGTGACAGATAATTAGTTAATTAATTTTAAAAAACCTCAGGAACAGGTGGCATTCTCCAGTTCACTGCTGTGCCTGCTGCTCTCGTGCATGCCTTCCAGGTCCCTCTCAGCTTCTGGAGCTGGATGCTGGGCCTGGGTGGTCTCTCACCTGGCCACCTCTCCATGGCTAGGGAGTTCCTCTGAACCTTCCCTAACCAGGCTATCATCCCTGCCTCCCCAAAAGCATTTTCATCAAGGCCACCACTGTGGTGAAGTCCAACTTCAAGACCCAGCTTTCATTTCCTCTTCAACAATCCCCAGGACGCTGACCCTTTGCCCTGACACACTTCCACAGCCTTGGGGTGGGCCTCCACCTTGCCACCTTCCTCCCTGAAGTCTCCTTGCCTGTTCCTCCTCAACCAGAGCTCTTCATGTGGCCATGTCTGGGGACTCAGTATTTATCTTCTTCTCAAAAGCCCTTGCTTACTGCTGCATACTTATCCTGACCCCTGAGCTCATAACTCATATATCCTATTGCCTGTAGGAAATTACTCATTGCTGTCACACACTTATTCAGACTTAACACATCCTCGACTGAACTCCCCATCTCCATCCCAAGCCCCCTTAGAACCCTTTGCCCTGTTTTCCCATTTCAGCTGATAGAGACTCCACCTTCTAGGTGCTTGGTTAAAGAAAGTTAGAGCTTTAGAAAACGTTTGGGCAGAGAACACAGCTCCACAGTTTCAAGATCTTGGATCTCAGCAAAGAATTTTTTAAGCAAGATACAAAGCACTCTAACCTTACTTACCAAAAAAAAAAATGCAACTTAAATGGGAAATATATATAGTATATGTGTGTATGATGCATAATTTCCAAAAGATGTATGTCTAGAATATTCAAGGAAGCCCTAAACATGGGTAAGATAGACAACCCAATTTTGTTAATGGGCAAAAGAAGAAATGGCGTTTTTATTTTAACAAAGATAAGCATATCTAAACTGGTCAGTGCACATGAAAATCTAACCGATCCCTTTCTTGTTGTTGTTGTTGTTGTTATAAGGGAAACGCTCATAGAAAACCATTATGGGATGTTTCTGTGCACCCATTAGAAAAGTTAAAATGAAAAGAGACAATACCACGTGTTAAGCAGCCTGTGAAACAAGTGGAATGCTCATCTTGCTCATAGAAGATGCTAACGGCATGAACACTGAGAGAGTGCTTAACAGTGTCTACTGAAGCACAGCCGGAGCTGCCGATGCCGCTCTTGGTAGAGTATTTGTCTAGCATGTGCATGGTCTTGAGTTCTATCCCCAGCATAGCACGAAAAAATAAAAAACAAAACACTTGTGTGTTCTACAACCTTGCAGTTCCATACTTTAACATATACCTGTCAAACAGCATTTACATAGATGTATCATAAAGGAAGCATACAAGGACATTTTTGGGGACCATCAATTGCAATAGTTAAAACCTGGGCACAGTCTTGACTATTCACACAGTGCGCTTTTATGCAATGAAGAATAACTTGCTGATACATACAAGACCGTAAACAAATGTAATTTCAAGCAAAGAAAACCATATCAGAAAGAATACATGGTGTTTGACTGCATTTACATTAAATTGCTATGCACACAAAATTGATCTCCACTGTTAGAGCACAAATCAATGGCATCTGGGATCAGCCCTGCAGACTTCTGGGAGTTGATCATGTCTCATTGCTTGTTCTCGTTGGCAGCTTTGTGCGTGTGCCATCTGTATAGCTCAGCATCTTTTATTTCTGAGATGGTGTCTCTCTACGTCACCCAGGCTGTCTTTGAACTCACTCTGTAGCAGCCCACATACTGAAGTTATAATGCTTTAGCCTCCCAAGTATCTGGAACTACAGGCCTGGTTCACTTTTAGCATCTTCATTTGGCTTCCTTAGGAGTATAGACTGAGGTGGACACTCTTCTGAAAGTGATTTCTTGAGAGAGCTATGCTCAGAAGGGCATGCCAAAGTCAGGATGGGGGGAATCACCAAGCAAGGATGTGGTCTTCTTCCAGTGGTTTACGTAGCAATCCTGACACTTACTGGGGGATGGTCTTGAAGCCTACCTGAAGTTCTCTCCTTCCTTCCTGTAAACACTTCACCAGCAAAGCCCAGTAGCCTTAAAAACCAGCCAACTCGGGGGGCCTCCCTACTGCAGCCGGCACCTCTCCAACTGGCTTATCGGGGTAGCTTCAGAAGGTAGTCTTCCAGGTGCTTGCCAGCCCAGCCAGCAGCACAGGCAGGGAACACCTTAAAACAGTTCAGCTCCCGCCTCACCATTGTTAATGGCCCCATGCTTTACTTCAGATGGAGAACCTTTCAGGCCCCACAGCATGCGCTGCCTGTCACACCTCCAGTGTCCCCTCCTTCTGTTCTCCACCCAGCCCCACCCACCCTTGCCCTCTGTCATCCAACAGCAGCATGGCCACTGCCAGTTCTCAAACATGTCACATCTACTCCCATCTTCAAGCGTTGACCCTGGCCTTGGCTCTCCCTGTCAAGGGAGACCACCCCAGACACCTACAGATGGAAGCCAGGCTTCCTCCCTCCGATATTTGCTGGGACATGTCCTCCTCATTGAGCCCCTGGCTACTGAATGTAAAATTCTTCCCTCCATTCTCACCACTGTCCGAGGCCCCATCTCCTCCACACTGTATTTTTTCTCTTCTAGAGCACTGACTCTTCTCTGGATATGGACACACACACACACACACACACACACACACACACACACACACACACACACACGCCACCCATGCATAGAATGAACTACACAGAGCCTTACTCTGTTTTGTGGTGTTGTTTTATGTCTCAAAATCCCAGAGTTTCCCTGGAACTCTCCTGATACCAGCTAACCAAAACCAAATCTCACTGTTTGTGGAAGGCGTAAGCAACTTCTTCAAACAGTTCCTGGGTTAGCATCTGAAAGTGTTCCTCCCATATGACCCTTTGTCCTTATAACCCTTGCTGTGGGCCATGTGCATCTCCCACCCCACGTCCCACCCCACCCCACCCCACCCCAGTCGACCATTGAGCTGGATGCCTCCCCATTCTTATAAGCACCCTGGCTACATTGCCTGGTGGGCAAGCCTTGGGGCCAGTTCACAGTGAGTGGAGAACACAGCTAGCACATCTCTCTCGACAGGTCCTAACTCAGTGCTTAATGTGGACTAAGAGCCCCGTGAGTACTGCGGGAAGGATGAAGAAATGAATTGAATTTAAAAGATAGCTGTAGCCGTAACTTCAAATCGCTAATGCAGGTGAATCATCCTGGCCACCAAAGAAATTGCAGAGATTTCAGGAGGAAAAAAAAAAAATCCACGTCCCACCAGCAAGCAGGTCATAGGTAGCCAGTAATGGTCGTTAACTGTGGACAATTCATTCTGCTTTTAAAAGTTCATTCAGTGCCCAAGGATGCTGGCCATAGATAATGAATGGTCTAGAGCAGAGGTCAGAGGTCAACAACCAGTTCTCAGGGCAGGCAGAGATGGCCGCCACCTTTCCATGATGGATGGCAGCAACCTTCAGCTTCTAATTGCTCCAAAAGAACACGCGTGTGACTCCAGCCCCAAATCACACACATGGGGAGAAAGAGAAGGACAGAAGCCCAGGCAAGTGGGTGAGTCAGCAAAACCGGACTGGCCTGAGAGATGAAGGCAATGGCAGCCTGACTTCTCCTCCCTCCCCACTGACGTTTTTTAAGTGTGTCTTTCTTAAGTCATTAATAACTAATTTCACAATCTCTGCATCATATGACAGTCATAAAATATTGCCGGTGCTTTTCCCAGCAAATTTTAGTATTGAGCCAATAATTGAATCCAAATTATCTATTAAGTTAATTCCTTGGTAGACAATATTTTACACTTGAGGTCATTTTTCACAAGTCCGCTGGAATGAAGTAAATGTGGAAACAGGGATGACGTTTCCTCTCCTGAACAAGTAAAAATAAAAATTGCCGGGTTCCGCCTGGAGGGTGTCAAGCTGTTGTGAATTCTTTTTTATTTTTCTCCTTGCTGATTAGAACTAGCTCTGTGTCCTCAGACATCACCGGGCTGTACGTCGCTTCTGTGTGGTCTGTGTCGCAGCTGCAGCTGTCCTGGGCCATTGAATCATATGTCATCCTCTCCAGCCAGACTCTATGAAGACTTTCCTTTTCGTACTTTATTTATTTCAGCTGAAGATGGATTCAGATTGCCCTTGTAGAGTCCAGCCAATCCACATTCCCTTTTAAAAGGGCCAGCCTTCCACTCAGACGGTCCCTGGAGCCATGTTTGTGCCAGTGGTCCCATCTCAACCCCCTTCTCTGCCACATGGCTGGCCGACACTAATTAGAATTGGGTAGCTGCCTGGTGAGGGCTGAGTAGTTCTTCTTACAAGAATTTGAACTTGGGGCGATGAGCCATTTTGTGTTGCTTCCTTGAGCTAAGGATGTGACACCCACCTGGACTTTGCTTCACTGATCTAGGTGTTCATGGTCTAGAAGGGTTGGGAAGAGAAAAGAGCAAGATAAGAGCGAGATGGGGAAGGAGACTGAGAAGGATGACAAAAAGCACAGTCGTGTGAGAGGGCTCCCATGAGGGGACACCGAGGCCAGAGGGGAGGGGTCAGAAAGGGGGCTAGGAACCCTGGCTCCCACAGAGGCTTCCTTCTGCTTTTAGAACCCATTACACTTTGCATCCTTAGGTGGTCTGAAAGGAAATCAAGGAAAGAATAGGGAGGAGAAGAGGAGAAAGAAAACAAGACTGAAGAGGAGGGGGAGGGAGGAGAGATTGAAGAGGAGGAGAGGGAAGAGAAGGAAGATGGCAGAGAGAAGAGAAAGGAGAGGAGGGAAGGAAGGGGGGCCTTTTTGATTTGTGTTTAATTATGTGAACACTTGGAGGGGAGAGCCCTACATGTCTGCCAACAAAAGACAGAAAGATAAGAAAGACCTTTGAGCTAAAGATTTTGAGGAGACAGGGCTGGAGGCGGGGCACAGGGTATGCTAACAGAGGAAACATTTCCAGACATGCTCTCGGCCATTTCTGTTTGCAAGGTCTCACACATCCTGTAGGATCGCCAACTACATCTCCCAGGCCCTTGGTCTTTCTCCCTCTACCCAACACATCCAGATGGAGCTTAGCTCTCAAAGAACCCACCACCACCCTCCCTACACCACGAGCCACCTGTTCCAAAGACCTACCCTCATTCAGCTTTGCTTCTGTAACCATCTTTGCTGTAAGTTGCAATTCATTTATGTCTGCCTTTCCAGATATTATTTCCTTCCTTCCAAGTGTTTTGTGTACTTTTCCAGGCTGTTTTTCTTCCCTGTCTTTGGTTGTGAGTGGGGGGTGGCACATAGTAACTGCATATCTTCATGGGGTACCAGGTAATGCTTAAGTCCCTTCAACATTTTGTACTGACCAACTCAGGATACTTAAACTACCTTTCATCTTTATCATTTCTTTGTGAAAGGACCATTCAAAATCCTTGCTTCCAGCTATTGTAGTTTTGTTGTGGTTTTGGTCAAAAACCTTCATATGATGTTGATCTTTCAGAATTTATCGAGGCTGCCTTTGTACCACAATTTATGAGCATTTCTGTGAACATTCTACATCTGATCCAAAAAAAGGCATACTTTCTGCTAGCTATAAAAGTTACATATTTGTGTGTAACAATACACTGATTTTCAAGCTTATTAAACAAGTTGTTCAAATCTTCTGTATAGCTAATAAATTTGTCAGCTTGCTCCGTAAACTTGTGAAGGGGATATGTTTAAAATATTCAAATAAAATGGTTGATTTATCTGTTTCTTTCTCTGTTTCTGCACCTGCTTTTCATAAGTGCATGCATGTGTATTAACTATGCACACATAGATATTTGAAGCTATCTTGCTAGGTATATTTTCTTCATCATTTTTACAATGTTGTGATCTTTGTATTCCTTTTACTGAAATATAATCTTTTTATTTCTTATAAATTTTCTTCTGATTCACATTAGCTCACTGTCTCTTCTGTTCTTTACTGCCAACTCTTTTCATGTCTCTAGCGGAAAGAAAGCAGAGCCCCAAATCCCCTCATCCCCTCTCTGAATCCCAACTTGAGTCTCCAATTTAGTGTTTTGATGGGTTTTCTGTGTGTGACAGTGTGTCTGCATGTGACTCTGTGTCTGTGTGTGGTTGTGCATGACTGTATGTGTGTGAATGTGTGTGTGCTTTTTCTTTTTTGCTGTTTGCTTGTTTGTTTTATTATATTCTGGTTTATTTGGTTCTTTTTATTGGCCTGTTTGTTTTTTAAAGAGAGAGAAGGAAGGCATGGAATTGGATGGATGAGGAAATGGGGGAAGATCTGGGAGGATCTGAGGGAAGCAAAACCTTGATCATTGTATGAAAAAAAATCTATTTTCAATTATGGAAAATGAGTCTCTGTACTTTGAAATGTGAGTCCAATCC
Organism: Peromyscus maniculatus bairdii; assembly: GCF_049852395.1. NCBI lineage: Eukaryota > Metazoa > Chordata > Mammalia > Rodentia > Cricetidae > Peromyscus > Peromyscus maniculatus. The sequence continues at coordinate 69,035,052 of NC_134860.1, read as the reverse complement.
ATTTACATTATTGTAAATTGATGTGATACTAAAGTTTTATATCTTCAAAACACATCCAGACTCTGACCTCTCCTCCCCACCTGCACCCACACCTCCCTCACCTGAATTCAGACCGTTACTTCCCACAGGGTCTCCAGGCTTCCAGCCTAACTGCTCATTATCTGTTCTCAGCACAGACCCAGAAGGCCGTCTATTAAACACGAGGAACACCTTTCTCTGCTTAAACCCTCAACCACCTGCTTACACTGCTCAAAGCAAGCTGAGTCCCCACAATGGCCTCCAGGGAAGTCATCTCAGATACCCTTCCTACCTGTCTCCCTTCCACACCCTCCACACTCATCACCCTGGCTTCTTTCTGTTCTACACACACACACACACACACACACACACACACACACACACACACACAGAGTGCTGCTGCTTTTGGGCCTTTATGATGAGCTCTCCTTTAGAATACTCTTCCACCAGGCAGCTGTGAGGCTAACTCCCTCACCTCCGGGGTTCAGCCCAGACTAACCTCAGTGAGACTCACTCTGCCTAACTTACTTCAACTGCAGCCCTCCCTGTCTGCTTGGCTCTCTTAGTCACCCTCATGCACCCCACTTCCCATAGAATTTGCCAATTTTGATCCTACTGTCTTCTCAACTCAGCCATTCCGCTCTCTCTCTCTCTCTCTTTCTCTCTCTCTCTCTCTCTCTCTCTCTCTCTCTCTCTCTCTCTCTCTCTCTCTCTCTCTCTCTGTGTGTGTGTGTGTGTGTGTGTGTGTGTGTTTTATTCTTCCCCAGTACATTATATCCTGGCCACAGTTTCCTCTCCCTCTATCCCTCTCAGTTCCCTCCCTCACCTCCCTTTTCCCCAGATCCACTCCTCCTCCATTTCCCTTTAAAAAAAAAAAGAGCAGGCCTCCTCCTGTGGATATCCATTAAACATGGCATACATACCAAGTTTCAGTGTGACTAAGCACATGCCCTCATGTCAAGGCTCAATGAGGCAACCCAGTAAGAGGAAAAGGGTTCCAAGCACAGGCAAAAGAGTCAGAGACAGCCCCTGTTCCCACTGTGAGGAGTCCCACACGAACATCACGCTACACAGCCAGAACATATATGCAGAGGACCTAGCTCAGACCCATGCAGGTTCCGTGTTTGTCTCTTCGGGTTCTGTGAGCCCTGTGAGCCCTGCTGAGTTGATTCTGTGGGCCGTGTTCTCATGGGGCCCTTGACCCCTCTAGCTTACTGACTGCAATACTTCTTTTCCTGGTTTCTATCACCTGTCAAGAAGCACCTTGAGGAGGAGGGGTCTACTTTGGCTTACCGTTCTAGGGAGCACAGTGCATCCTGGAGGGAGGGCATGGCAGGAGACGTATGAGACAGAAACAGGAAGTGGCTAGGAAATGGGGCCCAACTCTAAAACTCAAGGCTCTCCCCCACTGACTCGTTTCCTCCATCAAGACCACACTTACTAAACGGTCCATAAACGTCCAAAATAGTGCTACCAGCTGAAGACCCAGTGTTTAAACAGGTGAGCCTATTCAAACCATGAGGCTGACGTTGACTAAATGCCATCTGTCTCTCCTCAGTCCACAGAACTCTCTGTCTGCTGTGGTGGTCATTAATACTACTACTCTTTACTGTGAAAAAGTGTATCTTGGCCCTGGCCTCCATCACCACATTCACACTTCCCATGGGCTGTTTTCAGCCAATAGTAGCCGAGCATAGTGAGGTCACTATGGCAAGTCCATTCTGGCAAAATGCAAGACTCCCTTGGTGATGACTCTGGTTCCTTCCCTGGGAAGCTGGATCCTGTCATGGCATCTCAGTGGGTCTTCCTGGACCAAGGCAGCTGTTGGTTCGCTAGCTGATTCTAACTACTTAGACTTGGAGTGTTTGGTCTGTAGAATGGATGCTAACGGCTTAATGACAAGAAGTGTCATTCATGTTACAGTCTGTGGGCCTCAGGTCCCCACCCATAATCCAAGAGACTGAAGGACATGCTACCCAAGTCCCTGGTAGCTCTGATTCACTGAATTTGTTCCTCTGTCCTCCATGGTCTGCTCCTTCCTCTGCCACATTCTAGCGACTTACCTTCTCTTAACCATGTCCTCAGGTACTTTAGGATGGGAAACCATCAGACTCTGAGCCTTCTCTGCCCTTGTATGTCAAAACTTATTCCTGTGAGACCCTGGGAAGACTTGGGTTTTGTCTCAGAGATATGGGGTTCTAAGATGCCCTTTCTAAACAATACTACCATTGGTGTAAGAGGAGAAAAAAAGATGTCTGAGAAAGCCAGATGGTGAAAATAGGAATCCCCCAGCGGCAATCTCATGGTTGGGTGACTAAGGACAGATGGAGACAATGACATCTCAATGGATACCAGCATGAGCAGTTGATGTCAAAACCAGATGGGTCTGCCCCTCCTCCACCCCAAACCCTACAGTTCATATAACATCTCCCTGGGCACCTAGGACACCTGGTATAAAAGTGTGATATTGCAACCCATCAGGCTGATAGAGAGGCAGGGAAGGACTTGATCAGGATGGAGGATCATGAATGGGATGGGCCCCACCCCCACAGGGCCTAGCTAAAAGGGAGATAAAGAGTAGAAAGTGCCAGAAAATGTCTCCCCAGAGCATGATTTAACAACCAGCCAGATGCCCTGTTAGACTCTCATCTGGGTTCTATGACCAGTTCCTCTCAGCCCACACAGCCTTTCTCAACTCCGACTCCATCACATCTCATTCTTTCTAGCTGACTCCTTGGCCTGGCCCGTCCCAATGCAACCTACCATCTCTGCTCAGAACGCAGCAACAGCCAAAACCCTGCCAATCAATCAGCACAAGCTTCTTACTGGGGTGTGAGCGCAGCAACTCCAATTCACTCTGGTGATGGCAGGCAGATGCTCTTTTTCCTGAGCCGCTCCCTACCCCTGCCCAGGATGCTCCTGCTTCCGTCATCCCCGATGCCCTGCAGCATAGCATCCCAAGGGCAGTCCCTGTCCCATCCCATCCAAAAGCCCAGCCAAGCCCCCGGGGACTGCCTCGTCTGTCTCTTGACCTCTCTGTGTGTCTCCGCCTCACAGTTGCGCAGCCATTCCTTCCCCGCTTTCCAGGCAAAGTCCCCCCGCCCCCCGGAGAATTACTGGGCACTTAGGGGAAGAGTGTTAATAGGAAACAGTAGGTGAACAAGCGCCTGTGCGGGCACCTCGCTTCCTTTCCTTAATTTACAACAAACCACCTCTGTTTATTGAGCCAGTAACATATTTGAACACCGACTCATAAGAGGCCCTGCTCTCAGACACCGTATATCTGGCAAGTAATTCCCCTTCCACTGAGGTGTGTGTGGAATTCAGCACAGGCAATTTACAAGGCTGTGTGGGGAGAGGGGTGGGGGAGGAAACACTTGAGCTGTGAGCTGTTTGCACAGCAGCCAGGAAGCCTGTCCTGCAGGGGAGTGGCCACCTGTACATGGACACTCACGCCTGGGAAATCCCGTGCTGCCATCTAAGAAGGTGAGGGGCAGAGGGAGTCTCCAGGCTTTCTAGGGGGCCGCTAGGCCAATCTCCTTGCTAAACCTCTTTCTGCTCTCTCACTCTGCCCTCTACTAGCCCCATAAAAGACTACCTAAGTATGGTCCACTCTGCTTTACAGATGGGGAAACTGAGGCCCCAAAAAGCAAACGATCCCTAAATCTTCTGTTTATTGCTTGTCCCTAGCCCCAGGATGACATTCACGTGTCCTTTCTCTTGATAGAGCATGAAGGAATAAACAGGTAGTAAGTGCCCCCTCTTTTCTCTGCCACAGTGGATGGAAGAGGAGGCAAGCTGTCTGTCAACTGATGGGGAGAGACTTCCCCTTGAACAAGGAAGACATGACAAAAACCATCAGCATACAGTTCAATGGGCCTCAGATGAAGACAAAGATCCAGCTTCTCTCCCCAGTTTAGCAACTTCCAAATCTACAAAGGTAGTTGCTGATCAAGCCTCAGTGTGGAGATGAGAGGCTCAGTGCTCTCTTCACCCCCTTCACACACACACACACACACACACACACACGCACACGCACACGCACACGCACACGCACGCACACACACACACACACACACACACACATACACACACACACTGCCCTCCAGAGGAAAACCAAAAGACACCCAAAGTTGACCTTGGCCATGAACATGGCTGTACTCAGGCCCCGGGGACAGCAGAAAGAAGCATCTTGCTCACCAGTGTCCCTCAGTCAGGCTCAGGTTCCACAAACACCAAGGAGGCAATAGAATGAATAGAAAGAAGTGGAACCTGAATTCAAACTAACTCCAAATTATGTAAGGCCTCAGTTTCTTATCTGTAAAATGAGAAGTATAGTGAGCACATCAGTTGTTTTTGTGGGGTTTTTTTTTTCTTTTTTTACCTTTAGGATCATGTAAAATGTGTGTGTGTGTGTGTGTGTGTGTGAGAGAGAGAGAGAGAGAGAGAGAGAGAGAGAGAGAGAGAGAGAGAGAGAGAGAGAGAGAGAGCTGTACAGTGTCAGGAACGTAGCACAGTAGGGGTTTAATAACAGTGGAACTGCTTACTTTTCATTCTCTTTTTCTTGCTGAACTATGATGATCTATCTTCTCAAAGGAGTTTTTTGTTCCAAGTCCAGACACCCCAGTAATAGACCCTGACATTCTAAGGTCAAGACTTGTAGGCCTTATTTGGTCCCTTCAGACCATAAACCCCTCCAAGTAGCTCAACAAGCTCCTTTGTGTGGGGAATGAAGGGGCTCTGGCAGGCCAGAGCATGGCCAACAGGGCAGGTCTTACCCTTCCCCCATTCCCTTTTCCTTGCTAAACCATTAGATACATTCCTAAAGCTAGCCAAGGTCTACTCCCTCATTTGGCCTCTTCCTCCTCCTGAGGCTGACTACCAAGGTCCAGCTGTCAAAGTATTGAAGTCCAGCAGTCAAAAGCCCCCTTCTCTAATTAATATGCCCAATTAAAATTAACCAACTCATCCTACCATGGGATTTCCCCCTTTCCCTTTATAAACTGCCATTTGCCTATGGGCCATGTCTGTCACCCTCTGTCCAGAGGCAATCTGTAGTCCCCCTGGGACAAATGCCCCTGCCCCTCTCATTTGTTCCTTTCCCCCTCTCCCTCATCCTCTGTCTCTGTCTTTGTCCCTTATTCCCTGCCCTCTGTCCCTCTGGGGCAAATAAATCTCCTTTGGTCTGAGAACTTGGTCTTGGGGTGTCTTGGGCCAATATTGGTCCTTTCAGGGAGAGGTGATTGGGAGGGCACCTGTTACAGACATGCAAACATTCATACATCTTTTTCAATCATTTGTTCTCCAAATATTCAGATACTGTGGGATGACCAGCTTCAGACAAAAAGAAAGGCCACTGCCGTGTCTCTTCCTCTCAGGTTTTCTGGAACCTGTGTTGAGGCCTTACAGCACTAATGTCATTGCTTTAGAAACCCACCTGTCCCACCCTTGACTGAAGTTTCTCGAAGGAAGAGCCACTGTTCCTAGACCATTCTGTCCCCAGTGTGCCTTGGCACACAAGTCATTCAATGGCATGCGCAACTGCCCGTCCTTCTGAGTAGGAACATGTAATAGGGAACTCACAAAACAAGATACCTATTCTAGCAAGGGGCGATAATGAGAATCAGAAGGAGGAGAGATCCTAAGAGCGCCAGCGCACAGTCACAGAGGAAACTAAAGGAAGTTTCCAAATGCATCCTTGGATGCCCACACAATTGTCACTGTGAACAAGTGACCTGGAAATACCTTCTGGGAGGGTCAGGACAACTGTTTCCCCTTCCAAACATGAGACCCTTCCTAATAGCTTGGGTCTGCCCGGAAGACATCCTTGTTTGCCCCCAACCCCCACCCCCCAGCAAAGCTAATGCTGCAGAAGGAGTAAAAGGAAAGGAAAAAGAAATAAAGAGAGGGTAAACAGAGAGAGCCCCATTGGCCCCCAGGGGTGGCCGGAAGGCCAAAGACTCTTGCCAGTGAGAGCCTAAATCTCGGCGCGTTTGGCTCAAGACCTGGGAGCACTGCCAAGAGAGGGCGGAAGTGGGTCTGCCCTCCTGCAAGCCTACAGAAAAGAAACTGCCAAGTCTCTTTCCAGATGGAGGTGAAGGTTGACACAGCCTTTTGTTCTGCCTAGGTCCTGATGGAGCAAAGTCACACAGCCAGGCAGAGTGGGTGGAGTGGCCATGGGCCACATTCTGCCCTGGGCTTCCGGATACCTGCTCTGCCCTGCAGTCTGTGCTTCATGATGCAAGCAGCCCGGTACAGCTGGCATGTAAGGCACCCCAGTACAGCTGGCATGTAAGGCACCCCAGCTATATAAGGCATCCTTCAGAAGCAGCTCCACATTCTTCCCGGGGCTGAGAGCTACTATATCCTATGTGAGGGGCTCCCTATCACCCCCAAAGGTTTCTGGGGAGAGGACTCTGTGCAGTAGAGAGCCGTCAGAAATGACAGCCCAGGCAGAAGAGCCTCTGGAGATGTCCCAAGATAACTTCCATTTTACTAGGGGAGAACTGAGGTCAACATGGAAAGGGGGGACCTCCCCAGGTCTCACAGCTCCTTCTCCTTCCTCCCTGAGGTGCCAGGGCATCAGCAATATCAGTCAAGCAAGGCATGGGGTGGGCAGGGGTGTGATCCAGGCCAGGCAGGGTGGTGGGGAGGCATGAAGCTGTTCTGGCCAATGCCTCCCACTAGATACCTACCGCAGCCTGGGGCTTGGCAAACCCCATCTGCCTCCCAATCTGGGTGGTTAACAACTTATTCCCAACCCTCAAGTCTTTCCAAGACAGATTCCCATGGGTCCTTCAGGACCTCCAAGAGAAGTAGGAAGGATACAGACATTTTCCTTCACACAAAGAACAAACAAGTGGCAATAATCAGGAAAAACAAAGAAGATGAAGAGTGGGCCTAAGGCCAGGCTCTGGAGGGTGCAGCACCCTGAGCAGCCGGCCTTGGGCTCAGGACACAGTTCCCCCATCCCTCGGACTCAATGAGCCTGACTGGAAGGCTCCTTGGCCTAGGCCTCTGCTTCTTAAGAATGTAAGGGGATGATGCTTGGTGCCTGGTCCCTTAGCAAACATCCTCTCAACTTCGAGAAACCCTCCCAGAGACAGCCACAAGACCATTGACCAGTGACCAAGACCAGCATCCTTCTCTCAGCCATTTTGATGGCTTCCTGTCACAACCTAAACAGAGCCTTTTGTGCCTACATCCAGGGTCAAGGTTGAGAAAGATGAGAAGCAACAGAGACAGTGACTGCCACCCAGCTGTACATGGGACAGAAAGAATGGATCGAGAAAGGAGGGGAAGAGTTGCTGGAGCAAGAAATTTCCTTAGTCACAGGACTGTCCTGTCAACTCCCCAACTGGGGGGCCAGTGCTCCTGGGAGGGGAAACAGGACAGGAAATTCACTCTCCTGGAAGCTCCCAGCTCCCCCCCCCCCGCCCCCCGCCGCCGCCGCCACCAAGGTTGAAGTAGAGAGTTGAGTTTCTTTGGGTGCATGCGGGAGATGTCTGCAAAATTATCAAGATCCCAGAGGAGAGACAGGAGTTTGCAATGGTAATCCAGGGTTTTAATACAATTAGACACTTAAAACAAAATGCACTGAATAGTCTTCTCATCCTGTAAACTGAAGAAGATCAAAACCCCACAGAACACACTGGCTCGCTGGAGACAGCCATCCCACAATCGTCGTGCGCTTTGCAGATGGAGCCCAGCCCAATGCAGAGTGCTGATGGGCAGCCCAGGACAGGAATAGGATGTTACTATAGGTGTATCTGGAAGGTTCCCCAGGTTCTTGTATTAAGGACTTTTTCCTCAGCTGAAGGCACTGCTTGGATGTGGGCGCCATGGGCCCTGACCCCCGACTGTGAGTGGCTGCTGCCTTGCTTGCCTGACCAGGTGTCCTTCCTATTCAGATTCCCTGCCGGTGTCCTTCTCGGCTTAGGATCATCGGAGAGCTTACCGGAGGTTCTTTGTTCCTACATCCTGCTTGTGATGTAAACAACTTAGGTGCATCCTGTATTTGGTGTAAACAACTTAGATGCAAGAATGCAGAACTTTGGGTCTAGAATGTAGACCATTGGTAGCGAACTTCTGCCCTCAGGGGATCCTCCATTTGTGTTGTAAGCCTGTATTTAAGGTTTCCTCCCTCTTTCAATAAACGGCATTCGACATCCAAACGTACGAATGACTCGCTGTCTCTTGTCTCTATTTTTTAATCCGCAGCCCTTCGCTCAGACATGGTGAACGGTTAGTGGTAACGCGGGCGTTACCTGCTACAGATGGAGGTTCCTACCGAGATCCGAGTAAGAAGGACCAGCTGACGGACACTCTTGGAAGGCCGGCCGGCATTTTACGGTAAGAGTGGATTGAAATGGGTACAGCTAGCTCACAGTCAGTTAATTGGACTGTTGAAGCAGGAAGGTACCAAAGTTAAGAAAGGGCAAGACAGCTAAAGATTTTAAATAAAATGAAAAAGGAAATCTTCCCAATAGAGAAGAGGGAAGGAAAGGAAATTTCCCGTTAAAAATGGGGGAAAAATTTTAATCAAGAAAAAAGGATTTTCCCGGTAAAAAGGGGAAAAATTTTTGAAACTAGGCCTAAAGATTTGGGTCTTGTAAAGGAAGGATGAAGGAAAGAGAGAAACCTCTTCCCAATGGTAATGGAAAATGTAAAGACTTTTTTCAGTTGTAGAGTTTTCAGGATAGCTGAAACTCTGAGCTCTTTCTTCCCGCCGGTGTAGAGCGGCAGCATCTGAATTACAAAGAATCGGCAGGTAGGCCTCATTGTTGCTGGCTGGAGAGCAAGCAAGCTTAGAGGTTAGAAGTTTTGCTGTCTGTTTGCTTAATTTTGTTTCAAATGTTTTTTATTTTTCCCTCAGAGTGGGAATAATTCAATATTTAGGATCCCTTCGTGGGAAATGTTTTTCTGTTTTTCCCTTATGGTGGGAATAACTCGTTATTAGGTATTCCCTTCATGGGAGTAGGAAGTCTAAACGTGAGTTTATGTGTGCGGGGCGCGCCCAGCGACTGTGGCGGACAAAGGCAGGCGTGCACGAGATAGCCCAAAGCAGCGGGCGGACAGATACACGCTGGTGGGAGACAGAGCCGTGATAGAGTACAAATGCGGCCCAGGCAGGTGCTGGCAATAGAGCCTGAGCACTGGGCAGAGCCAGCGAGCTGAGCCTGGGAAGGGACTAGTGCTAAAAGTTTAAACGGGGCCTAACTTCTGGTGAAAAATGGTTTCAGTCAGGACATTGAATGCTAAGTCAATGCTGTTTGAATAAAGGATGTTCTGTTCTTTTGATTGTCTTAATAAATGTTTGGATGAATGTTTGATCCTCATGGTAGATAAACTAAAGGAACAAAATTCATAATTTTGAACTATATATTAGGTATGGTCTTGTCTGTTGATCATTGATTGTTGATCATTGTTGATCACTGAAAATTTGGCTCTGCAATTTAAGTTGCTTTCTAGAAATTCTTGGTTTAATTTTATAAAAATATAACACCTGAAATGAATTGGGTTATTAGCTTATTAAATAATGCTGCTAAGAAAACCCATAAATGATAATCTCTTCCTGATAAAGAGGTTACAAAATTAATTTTCCAGTAAATAAAATACAGGTAAATTGTTTGGTCCACATTGTTAATAATTGGCTATTTGTGCTAATGTGTTATTTGGGATTTATAAAAAAGAATCCTCTTTTTAAGATTTTATAAAATACTACTGAAGAGTACTACCTAAAGTTACCTCTTCAAATCCTATAGAGATTGTATTTAATGCTTTTATAATTGGCATATGTAAAAAGGACCATGGAAACAAAAGCTGATGGTAGAATTGCTCAATTATTATTGCTTTCATATTTTAAATTCAAAATGGCGCCCATATATAGAACTAGAGGCTTTGGTAGTACAGGGAAAAAGGTGTTTTGACAAACAGTTATCAATGATAAACAGCCTAAATTAAAAATAAAATTATGCGGGATTGAGATTGGAAGATTATTGGATTCTGGTGCTAGATATATCTATAATTTCACAAGAATCCTGAGATCCCAATTGGCCCCTTAAAAATTCTACCTCTAACCTACAAGGTATTGGCACAGCTCAGACGCCATTACAGAGCAAGCTACTTTTAAATTGGAAGGATGAGAAAGGTCATGTAGGAACTTTTCAACCATTTGTGCTACCTGACATTCCAGTGAACTTGTGGGGACGGGATGTGTTAGACGTTATTGGAGCAGTGCTTACTACACAGCATGTACAACAGATGCTGAAGAGTCAGGACTACTGCCTGGGCAAAGGCTTAGGGAAAATGTTGCAAGGAGACCCGCTCCCTGCGGCAGACAAAAACTGTGTCACTAGGGGTCCTGGCGATACTAGAGAATTAGGGTCTTTTCCATAGAGGTCACTGCACAACAGCCTTCGATTATACAACCGATAAAAGTCACTTGGAAGAGTGATGACCCTGTATGGGTGGAGCAGTGGCCCCTTGCTAAGGAAAAATTGGAGGCTGCGTATGCATTGGTTAAGGAGCAGTTAGATGCTGGACATATCATTCCTTCCACTTCACCTTGGAACTCACCTATATTTGTTATTAAAAAGAAATCAGGAAAATGGAGGCTGTTACAGGATCTTAGAGCTGTAAATAAAACCATGCTTCTCATGGGAGCAACACAGCCTGGCCTGCCTGCCCCTGTGGCAATTCCTAAGCATTGGCACTTAATTGTGGTTGACTTGAGGGATTGTTTCTTCACCATTCCTTTGCATCCCGAGGACAGTCCTCGCTTTGCTTTCAATGTTCCTTCAGAAAATCTTAAGGAACCTTATCAGAGATATCAGTGGGTGGTATTGCCTCAAGGAATGGCCAATAGCCCTACTATATGTCAAATTTATGTGTCTTTGGCCCTAGCTCCAGTTCGAAAAGCTTTTCCAGATGTTTATATAATTCACTATATGGATGATATATTAATGGCTGCTAAAGATAAAAAACTTGTTTTTGATGCCTTTTCTTATTTACAAGAGGTTCTTAGCTTGGCTAATTTACAGATAGCCCCAGAAAAGGTACAGGTATCTTTTCCCTATCATTATTTAGGTCATGAATTGTTACGCACGGGCATACGCCCACAAAAGATTACTCTGCGCGTGGATCAGCTACGCACACTTAATGATTTCCAAACCTTTCTGGGAGATATTCAATGGCTTCGGCCCACTTTAAAAATTCCAACAGGTCAGCTTCGCCCCTTGTATGATGTCTTAAAGGGCGACCCTGACCCTTCATCTCCCCGTAAATTAACAGCTGAAGGACGTGTAGCCCTACAACGTGTGCAAGAGGCCCTGGAACAGGCTCACGTACAGTATATAGATCTTAATTCTCCCTTATTGTATTTGATATTTTGTTTTACTCATTCACCTACTGGAGTGTTTTGGCAAACAGGTCCTATTTTATGGGTACATTCCCCAGCTTCTCCAGCAAAAATCATCACTCCTTATCCACAAGCTGTTGCTCAGATTATATTTAAGGGAATCAAGATCAGTGTTCAAACTTTTGGTAAGGAGCCAGATATTGTGGTGACCCCATACACCCAGTCTCAAGTAGCATGGTTGCAAGCTAATGATAATGATTGGGCCATATTGACATGCTCCATGCAGGGTCAGTTTGATACTCACTACCCCTCCAATGATGTGTGTCAATTTTTTAAATTGCATCCTGTTATATTTCCCAAGATAGTACAAATGACTCCTATTCCTCAGGCCCGTGTGGTATTTACTGATGGCACTTCACGTGGTTTTGCTGTGGTGGTTTCTGGTAACATAGTAAAGAGAATAAAAGTCCAGGGCACTTCTGCCCAGGTGGCAGAGGTACAGGCGCTGTTGCTTGCTTTACAGATGTTTTCTAATGAGAGTGTAAATATTTATACCGATAGTCAATATGTGGCACATGCCATTATGCCTTTGGAAACAACAGCCTACATACCATCCATTTCTTCCATTCATGAATACTTATTGCAAGTGCAAGGACTTATATGGTCTCGTTCACATAACCTTTATGTGGGCCACATCAGAGCTCATACTCAATTGCCTGGACCTCTAAGTGAAGGTAATCAGAGGGCTGACGCCATTACTCGTATGGCTGTCACATTAGTCTGTTCTGCCTTTGATAAGGCTACTCAGTTGCATCAGCGTTATCATCTTAATGCTGGATCTCTCCGTTATCATACAGGCATAACCCGGGAACAAGCCATCCAGATAGTTAAATCATGCCCTACTTGTGTGGAATTTTTACCTGTTCCTCATTTGGGAGTTAATCCTCGAGGACTTTTACCTAATCATGTGTGGCAGATGGACGTCACACACGTGCCTTCCTTTGGAAAATTACAATATGTCCATGTGTCTATTGATACATATTCTTCTCTAATTTTTGCTTCTGTCCATTCAGGGGAAAAGGTTAAGGATGTAAAGAATCATTGTCTTCATGCTTTTGCTTACATGGGAGTGCCAAAATGCATAAAGACTGATAATGGTCCTGCCTACAGTAGTACGGGATTTTCAAAATTCTGCCAAGATTTTTCTATTGTTAATAAGACTGGTATTCCTTATAATCCTCAAGGGCAGGCTATAGTAGAACGCTGCCATCGTACCTTAAAAACTTATATTGCTAAAGTAAAAAGGGGGGAGTTAGGGGCTCATCTCTCCTCTCCACATTCTATTCTTTCCCTTGTTTTATATATTTTAAATTTTTTATCGGTGGATTCTGCTGGAGTATCTGCTGCAGATAAGCACTGGAGGGCTCCTGTTGCAAATCATCCTCTGGTGCGATGGAAAGATCTTTCTACTGGCACTTGGAGGGGACCCGATCCAGTGTTGGTGTGGGCCCGGGGATCTGTTTGTGTCTTTCCGCAGGACAATGAAATTCCTCTGTGGGTTCCTGAACGCTGTGTACGCTCTGTGGCTGCTGCTGAATCCCAACATGGCAGAGACCTATTGGGCCTTCGTAAAAAATTCTCCCCTTCTGATGCTGATGGGGATTGAGAGCCCAATATGGCCAGCCTTGGCAAACATTATTGTAAGCCTAGGAACTGTAGCCATGTGGTTGGATTCTTCAGAAGGTAATGTATGGTAACTTTTTTCAAAAAACATTGAGAATGTATCACACCTTGGAGATCAAGGATAACTCTGAAGGTCAATGAACTTCATTTGCTAACAGTAGCATGCCAGCTAAGCTTTTCGCATTTTGCAACCCCCCTCAAGCTGGTGTAGTACCTACTTTTCAGGAATGGCTCTGTGCAACATTTATTTGCCTCCTGAAATTCATCTAGCCTTTCTGAAGATACCTCAAAATTTGTGAGCCTGAATGTAGCCATTACTGAGGCCATTAGTTCTGCTCCTTGTTTGCTGTTTTTGTTTTCTGTTTTCTTTATGTCTCTCAGTTGTTCTCTTGCAGACCTGCCAGCCTAAGTAGTGCTGGGATCAAGAAGAATGGGCCTTGGTGGTTCGTGTTCCTGGAGCCGTGTCCATGCCAGTGGACCGTGGCAGCTAGACACAGATGATGCTCACACGCTCCAGAAGAGACTCTGACATCGCTGTTGCCACTGCTGCTATTGTTTCTGGGATTGCTATTTCATAATTGGTTACTACAGCTAGCACAATGGAGACCCTGGCAGCAAAAGTAGCTACCACAGTTAGTTAATCTTTCTTTTTATTGGGCATGATAAATTTAATTCCACTTTTATACATTATAATTGGCTTTGTAAGTTATAAATTATTTAAACTCAAGTTCCATTTGCTCGGGATACCACCTTACAGGACTCCTATTTGCGGTAAGGCTCGTTTAAATAGGGAATGGTTCAATTGCCTGTAGCCCTCTGGCTATGGGTGGGTTAGGACTCCTGCTGGTCTTTTCTGTGTCGCACAGATTGCAAGCCCAGTGCCACTTTGAGATCTTTGGCGGCAGTCACTCTACAGCTCACATGGTTGAGTCTGTATGATAATGAGTATTCAGAGACGGGTAATGCTTGGGCCGCTGCCTCCAACCTAAGACAGAGCACTTGTGTGGCCTGGGCAAGTGTCTCTATGACGGGTAAGGTGGTCTGCTGGTCCCACGCAACCTAAGTCAGAAGCTCATTTAATAAAAAGGGGGGACCTGTGGGCGCCATGGGCCCTGACCCCCGACTGTGAGTGGCTGCTGCCTTGCTTGCCTGACCAGGTGTCCTTCCTATTCAGATTCCCTGCCGGTGTCCTTCTCGGCTTAGGATCATCGGAGAGCTTACCGGAGGTTCTTTGTTCCTACATCCTGCTTGTGATGTAAACAACTTAGGTGCATCCTGTATTTGGTGTAAACAACTTAGATGCAAGAATGCAGAACTTTGGGTCTAGAATGTAGACCATTGGTAGCGAACTTCTGCCCTCAGGGGATCCTCCATTTGTGTTGTAAGCCTGTATTTAAGGTTTCCTCCCTCTTTCAATAAACGGCATTCGACATCCAAACGTACGAATGACTCGCTGTCTCTTGTCTCTATTTTTTAATCCGCAGCCCTTCGCTCAGACATGGTGAACGGTTAGTGGTAACGCGGGCGTTACCTGCTACACTTGGAGGTAGTGGAACCTGGAGAAGGTGGCTCCCAGTGGGAGGCAGTTAGGCCATTAGAGGTGTCTCCTTGAAGGAGACATCAGGACTCTAAGCCTTGGTTCTGCCTTTGCTTCCAGGTCTCCGTGAGGTAATCAGTTTTTCTCCGCTATCCGTTCCCTGACAGCCATGACAGTTGGCCTCACCACAGCCCCCAAGCAAACATGAACTGAAACCTCAGATACCATGAACCATAATAATACTTTTCTCCACATAATTGATTTCAGCAAGTATTTTGTCACTGCACGAGAAAGCTTACAGATGTTCGTTTACTCATGAGCCTGGCATGCAGGATACAAGTCGAAGGATCGTGATGCTGAGGGAAATTTCTTCTACCTGGTTCCTTATGGCTTCATGGGCCTCAAGGAGTGAACCTCAGTGATTTCTCAGTTTTTCTGCACTCAGTCAGCTGGTACCCCTGGGAAAATGCCTTGTTAGAAGACTACCACAATTGGGTTAATTTCAACCAGTTGCAAGTGTGGAGAGCAGGGGAAGACGTTAAGTGTCCTAATACTTCCCTTTCTTCCTTATTCCCTTGAGACGAGGTCTCCCACCAAACCTGCAGCAGGGAAGGCAGCAAGTCCTCCAAATCTTCTCATCTCTACCCTCCCCCAGGGCTGGGATTACAGGAGCAGTCAACACCCAGAGTCTTGTCCGGGTGCTTCAGATCCGAACTCAAATCCTTATGCCTACGCAGCAAGCGCTCTTACCCACTGAGCCATCCCCCCCCCCCCCCCGTGTCTCTTTGTGTAAATGCAAGCAAATGCACGTACATGGTCATAGTTCCTCCTTTCATTTTACAAAATCAGTGACTCAATTCACACGCTACAGTCAGATGGCTCTCTCATCTAACAGAATACTCTGGGACTTCTTCTCTTCCTTCCCGGCCTCTGCAGCATTTTCCAATTCCTCAAAATACATCCGTTCCTCTACCCCTTGTTGACGGGAAGCTCCAGTCTTCTGTGCTATGGAATGACTTTGCATATATGTGGCTTCACACCGGCGCAGGTAGACACAATAGGGTGGATCCTCAGCAACGAGACAAGAGGGTGACACATTTGTGACATGGTAGACATCACTGTCATTCTCTCACAGAGCTCTTCGATTTTACTCCCACCCTGGAATAAAGGAGACTCATGCTCTCCCACAACTTTGCCAACATTGCATTTGGCCAGGATTTGGGGTCTTTGCCCACTGGAGAGGTACGAAATGGCGTCTCTCAGTGTGGTTTTGATTTGCATTCCTCTCATCATGAACGGGCTACTTGCCTATTCATGGGTGAAGGCCATTTGCATTTCTTTCTCTGTGATTTCAATGTTCATGTCCTTTGACCATTTTCCATTGGGTTATGGATCTTCTCAATTTCTAAATCTTTTTATACTAAAGGGATTAGTGCTTTGTGATATGAATTGCAAATACTTTCTCCTCACATTGTCAAATGCCTTTTGACTGAATATGGTGTTTCAGATATGCAGAATATTTAAATATATATACATATACTCAAATGTATCCATCATTTTTATGGTTGCTAGATTTAACACCATACTTACAAAGGCTGTCATCATCCATGGTGACCCCAAGTTTTCTCATGGTACTTTTACACTCCTTGGTTTTAGGGCTTAAATCTTGGCTCCATTTGGATATTTTTCTCAATGCATGGGGTGAAGTATGGAGCCAAATTATTTTTGTTCCCGAAATGGTTTCTCTACTGTCCCAATATCATTGATTAAAAATTCACATTTGCAGGACCTGTGGTGAGGCAGAATAAAATGCCAGCCTCACACGCATGAGGACATGAGTTTGGATCCCCAGTACCCACACTTACAGCAGCTGTGACCTAAGCACTGGAGGGATGGGGAGGGTTAAGTATGGATGGATCCCTAGAACTCATTGACTTGCCAGCCTAGCAAAACCCTAAACTCCGGGTTCAGTAAGAGATCCTGTCTCAAAAGACAGGGTGGTGGTGGGGCGCATGTCTTTAATCCCAGCAATTGGGAGGCAGAGGCAGGAGGATCTCTGTGAGTTGGAGGCCAGGCTGGTCTACAGAATGAGTTCCAGGAAAAGGCGCAAAGCTACACAGAGAAACCCTGTCTCAGAAAAAAAAAAAAAAAAAAAAAACAAGGTGGTGAGCAATCTAGGAAGGCGTTCAACACCAACCACTGGTCTCCACATGCACATGCGTGCACATACATAAGCTCCCACCCACCCGCCAGCACCCACCCTGCACACACTCACACTTGTCACACTGGTACAAGCCACCATCTGTACCACCACTTTCTTGCACATAGACTGGACTTATCTCGGTTCTGCCGGTCTACCCCATTAGCCCACCTGTCTGTCTATGCTGATACCACACTGCCATAATGATTAAGACTACACAGCACTTCCTTGTCTCCTAGAACCAGTCTTTGCATTTAGACCATGACTCCCATCTAACAGGATCTTCCCCCAGCATGAGAGCTTCCTGTTGGCTATGGTCCATCAGATCCTAGCTGCATGCCAAGGGTGGCAATTTCCCTCAACTGTCTGCACACTTACTCATCACTTGTACCTGCTCCTTCTGCTGGGGATGCTACCCCCGCCAAGCATCTCCTGCTTCGTGGCCCAGCTTCAGATCCAGCACTTGACAAACCTTGGGAAGCTGCTTGGACCTCTCCTTGCGCCACAATTCACTGACACTCAGCCAATGGAATGATTATTTTTATATCTCAGCTTGACTGGGCTTCAGGGCACCCAGCCATCTGTCTGTTTCTGTGAGGGTGTCTCAAAAAGACCTTAGTTTTTAAGCCAATAAAGGAGGATTCTGCCCTTCCCAATAGGAGTCAGCATCATATAACCCATTGAGGACCCTCAAAGAACAGAAAGGTAAAGGAAGGTTGAATGCATCCTCCCTGCTGGATGTCTGGAACTGAGCCATCGAGGCTTCTGGTCATGAGCTCAGACATACTATGAATACTCCTTGATTTCAGGGCTTTGGACTTGAACTAAGATTATACCACTGGATTTCTTGATTGTCCAGCTGCTAGATGGCAGATCATGAGATTTAGCCCCCATAGTCACATGAGCTACTTCCGTATAATAAGTTCTGTTCCTTATATGCTTCCTGATGCTTGTTTCTCTGGTGGACCCTAATACACCACCTCTTTGGAGCACCCCACGCTGGGTCCATCTCTTTGTATTCTATCCACATTGCAAAGAAGGCCTCCTCTATTAACTCAGCTTCCCTAGACAAAGGCTTCATTTGTATTCTAATGATGGCACATGAGATACACGGTATGTGTTTGTAAAAATGAACAAGCAATCAAACAGATGAGAAGAAGGCCCTGCTTACAAATCTCTCCCTTCCACCACCACCGTGCACACTTACTACAATTGGGTGACCTTGGACATGGGTTTTCTGTTGAACTCTGTCCTCAGGCGTGACATATATTGCTGACTTAAAATCAAAATAGCTGTGGTTGTTTGCACGAAAGCCTCACAAGATTGGGCCCACTAACATTCTACCAAGGAAACAGAGAGGACAGTTCATGAGATGGTGCATACAGTCCTACATCCCGGGATATCTAGTTGGGTAATAATTGCTGACTAGGGAGATGCATTCCTCTTGGATGACGTAGCTGTCCATAAATCACCCATGTTCCTGTAAGTAATCCCAATTGAACCCAATCGTTCACCAAGCTAGGGTGGAATCACTGCTTTAGTCTTTTCTATGTGCCCTATCCAGGGTGAAGAGTGAGCTGTTCACATCTCACCGAGAAAAGTCACCTGATGATATTAAACCCATCTCAGCCTCAGTTTTTCCATGCCTATACAATTCATAGAATAATAAAACCTCTCAGTTCTGTTTATACAATTAAATAAGATAGTATGTGTTAAACACCTGACCTGATATTTGGTGCCTTAAAAGCAATGAATTAATAGCTACTGCTATCATTGCCACTAATGACAGTTCAGTTAATAGAGTTCTGAGCTTGAGTATTATGTTTAACAAAAAGGTCTGCAGCTGGGCTCAGGTGTCAGGGACATTTGCTAGGGACAGGGACACAAGTACTTGGTGGTATACCCTGCTCCTTTCCAACAAAGTATCCCCAATCCAGATGTGCAGAGTCCCTGCCTCTGCAGATGACTGGGGGGTAGGGTCCTGGTATACCCTCTTCACATCAGGTGCGCTCTCACAGAGTGTCTGAGGATACCACAAAGGTTCTGCAGTGTGGGTTAATAACCCCAAAAACCCCTGACACCCCACAGGGAAGAAACACTATCACAGCACCGAGAACTTTGCAAAGCATTCATCAGAAATGCTTGCTGAACAGCAAACCCCAACTTCACATAAGGTCCCACTGGAAAGCTGCTGACAAAGCCCTGGTTATGTAACGGAGGCAGTAGATAATTAGCACAAATGCTCCCCAGCAGACGTGGAAAAAACAGTCCCTCAGGCCCGCTCTGTCGTCTAGAAGGAGACCGCAGTAGAGTTCCTGTGTTAGGCCAAGTATCAGGCAAGAATTTTGCTCCCAACATGAAAGCTATGAAATTTGAAAGCTTCAGACAACAGCTTGCAAAGCCAATGCAAAGAAAAGCAGGTCAGGGTTCAGAAGTCTTCCGGGAGGGGCTTCCCTGTGCCGCTTCAGTCTCTGGAAAGGTAGGGAGGTAATGGCTGGCTGTAGGGTTTATGGGTAAGATTCCCAAACACTAGGAGGAAAATCCCAGGCTGGCTTTATATTTACTATGTACCACATGCTAGATCCCAACATGTGATCACACCTACCTAAGTTTCCTGGATGTTGTGATTATAGGTGTACACCATCATGCCCAGCCTCCTCAGGTACTTTCAAGGAAGTTTTGCCTTGGGATCCACAGGGATCAGCACATAGGCTGTGGACAAAAGATTCTGAATAAATAAATATTTCCCTATGTCTCAGGCCAAAAGGGATTCCCAACTACTAGAAAGAAGATAGCCATCGTGGTCTGAGGAAGGGTGACAGGCAGGGGACTCCCAGCATACGGTGTGCCCACCTGCCTCCTGGACTCAGGACCATCTTCTAGACCTCCTTTGTCACAGAGTTCCAGGAGACTTAGACTTACTCCATCCATGCAGTGAAAGATGCCTTCCTTAACTAAGAAGGGTGAGTGGCCAGCTCTCAGCCATGTGGAGTGAGTTACTGTCTGGATAATAAATTGGTGAGTGCTTCATAAAAAGACGCTGAATAAATAGGCTGGGCTTTAAAAGCCCTTGAGTACGGGTTTAATTTTATACAGAGACTCACATTTTGAATGCTGATAAAGGCCATCGGTAGATATATCCAGGGTACACTCGGATGGGAGGCCTGTGTGTAGACCTACTCGGGCTTCAGGGGTTGAGTTCAGTCTTTCCTCACTGTGTGCCTCCTCTGCCCACCCCTCCATCACTAGCACTGTTTTTCCAAGCCTGCCTGTTGGAGTCTTTGGCTTTGAACCCAGCCATACAAACAAACCGAAGCCTTCAAAGTTGATCTCCAGTCTTCCGCTGGAGCCTTCATACCATGTCAACCAAGGGCAAAGGTGCCCTCACCAGAAAGTGGGGCCTTTCAGCTCCTGCAGGCTGGACCAGTTGGGGTCAGGCACTGACTGCCTTAAAAGCAAACATCAGAGTGGTGCCACCTGCTCCACGTGGCCCTTTGCAGCATTCCTGCTGACCCAGAGTAGAGAGCACTGACCAGGCCCCGGGATACAGTTCTTGTCCCAGCTCCATCACTGACTGCGTGTGAAAAAAGACTCCCTACTATTATTTAACCTCTCTGGCCCTCAAGCTTCTCCCATGAAATCCACCTGTAAAGTCCTGCCAGTCTGTCTCCCATCATCCCTGTAGAGATGAGATGAGATCAGAAACTGCACTTTGCAAGCAGAGCATCCACAGCTGCCCACGAGTCCTCGCTCTGTCTATTCAGATCTGGCTTGAATGCTGCTACTTTTGCTGCTTCTCCATGGCATCCGAAGCTTCTACTGTGAGGATGGAGCCAGGCTCCATGTGTCCAGTGAGGGTTCCTGCTGATAGACAAGGCTGGCATCACAAAGAAGGAGAAACACTCTTGCCCAAAGCCTGGGCCCCGAGTTCGAGGCCAACTGTGTCAGCTCAGCACCTCCCACACTCAGAAAGTCAGACTCAGACCCCTTCATGTCCGCAATGTCTACCCAACTCTGTTCTCCACGTCAGTGAGGACAACTACTTGCCAGCACCATTTTATTCTGTAATCTGAAAACCAGATGCCCAAGGTTGCATTGGAGGAGCAGCCTGGCTCCAAAGAGCTAACATTTACATCAGAGTGCCAGGACTGCCAGGGCATAGCACACCTCTCTGATGGAGACATTCTGTTCCATCATAAAGAATTGCCGAGCACTTCCTAAGGGCCAAGCACTCTGTCTTCCTCTTGACTCACCTGTTTTTGTATCATCTTCCACTACTGGAAGAAAATATCATTACTGATACTTTATAAGCAGGGCCACCAAAGATCAGAGAGGTGAAGGACTTGGCCAGGTTCCCACAAACATTAATTAAGAAAACAGTACAAAGGTGTAAGTTCTGTTTATTCCAAAGTTTGTCTTAAGCCCCATTGACCTGCCAGCTGGAAGTTGCCCAGGAGGTTTTGCACAAGAGATATGTAGTTACTTGTTTCTGTAGACAGTCACAACCCTACTGTATTAGTTACATTTCTTAGAACTGTGCTTAGATACCTGACAAAAGACAAATAAAGAGGGTGGTTTATTTCCGTTCCAGGAAGGCACAGCCCATCACGGTGGGAAGGCATGTTGTCGGGGTGAGAGGCGGCTGGTCAGATCGAGTCTGCAATCAGTAAGCCTAGGTTCTGGCACTACATTCCCCTTTTGATTCATTCTGAGACCCCAGTCCACTGGTTGGTGCTATCCACACTCAGAGTGGGCCTTCCCTCCTCTGCCGAACCTGTTTGGAAATCCTCACAGACACGCCCATGGGCCTTCTTCTTAGGCAATTCTAAATCCTGTCAAGTTGGCGAGATTAATCATCCTACCCGCATCATTCCTAAAAGCTGTAAAATGGTGTTTATAACAAAAGGTAGGTACCTGTAGCTATGTAGCCCAGGATGGCCTCTTGATCCTCCTGCCTCAGTCTCCTAAGTGCTAGAATTGCAGACATGCGCCATCAAGCTGGGCACTACACTGATGATAAAAGATCAAAACCCACAAAGCAGAAAGGAAAGGAGACCTGCACAGAAAAGCTGAAGTAAAAGCTTTCTTTAGCCACCTGTTCACTCACCCATCTCTTGATTCAGCAAGCACTTCTTAAGCATGTCATAAATTTCAGATGCTTCACGTTTTATGATGGGTGCCGTAAGTTGGAAGACACAATTCCCAGCCTCAAGGAACTTGAAGTTGTGTGTGTGTGTGTGTGTGAGAGAGAGAGAGAGAGAGAGACAGAGACAGAGACAGAGAGACAGAGACAGACGGAAAGGGTTCTCTCTCTTCGTGTTGGTGAACAGGAAATAAGACAGTCATCCTAGTTGTGTGCAGAGAGAGACAAACCTGAGTCATCCAAGGTCTCTGGAGTGGTCCTCTCTCGGTCCTGGGCAATCAAAGGAGCTAGCTAGAATGCATTGTGACTAGAGGTTGGGTAAGGCATTATAGTTCTAGAACCAACGTCTAATTTGGGTTTCCCAGCATCAAATCACACAGGGGAAACCCAGTCTTCTCCAAGGTGTTCTGACATCAAATATGATGGCCTTTCCCATGCTCAGTCTGCCATCACATACATCAGATTGGAGGGGACACTGCCTGGAATGAAAAGTGTCCTACAGAATGGATTTTCATGTAGTGCAACCCTTCAGGAAACGGCCATGACTTACAGCATCTCCCAGCAAGACCAAGAGTAGGAGCTGGGATGATGGCAGGTACACACCGATGGAGGGAGTTCAGCTAATAAATCCCTGCTCGGCGTCCCAGGGGTCAGAACTGACTCAGCAACTGAGCAGAACAGAGGAGTGGGCGGTGAAAGATTAAATGCCAAAGAGAATCGGAAGAGAAGCTATGTTTTAAGAGCCTGCCATACAGCAGACCCTGCAGCAGGTGCTTCACATATATTATTAGCCCATTCCCATCCCGGCTCTTCAAAGTGCATGTCACGAGTAACACACTGAGACTTTAAGGTCACTTCAACACTGAGTTGGTCTACGTGGTTAGCTGGCCACCCTCAGCTCTCACTCCCCAACCCATGCGTTCCAAGTTTCCTGGAACTCTTTGTCCCAAACCACTTACTTGACAAATGAGGAAACTGAGGCAGCCAAAAGATAAGTGACCAGGATCTTTCTTTTCTTGAGCCCCTGGAATATAACTTTCTCAGCAGGTCTTGCCCATCTCTAAGGAGTGGGGATTCCTGGGGCGTCTACAAATGCAACTTCACCAGGGAACTTGTCAGGACTGGTACATGTTCCCAACGCAAAGACATGGCCACTTCCAAACAGCACTGAGGGCCATACCTAGAATGTCTCAAAGGAGAGACACCTCATGGACCCCATCTGAAAGAATGTGGTGTCCTCAATCCTATCCATGTTTATTACAAGGTGTCCGCCATGTGCAGGGGGGAAAATGAAGCTACTGGGGCGTGGGGAGATGGACAGGCCTCCCCTCAGGATGCTTCTGTCTTTCCAGCCACCCTCCCCTTGATTTCTCTCTGAGTTCGTGTGCAAGTAGTTAAGGACAAAAGACTTAGCAAGATTCTCCACTAACTGCAGAAGGGGCCATCGAGGCAGGTGGCCCAAACTAGCAGGTTCTCTGCTGCACCTGAAACAAAAGGACAAGCACACAGACAGCAACATTGATCTGCGGGTGGATCATCCCAACCTCTACCAGGCCCTATCATAGTTGTCATGGTCACCTCAGGCCACAAACAGCTGGGTCATGGCATGGCCAGGTGGAGCAGGTCTGGGTTCTGGGATCCAGTCATTTTCCAGCCACTTCCCTTTGACCTTTTAGCCAATCAGCTTTCCCCCAAAGCAACCCAAGTTTTGGTTCAAAGAATTGCAAAGGAGTAAAGGACTCTACCCATTCTCTTATCTTCGCCAAGATACTTCTTCCCGTGTACAGTCATAATGCTACACACACACAGCCCATCACTGTTCCCTCACCGCACACTGGGACATGCAGGAGACCAAAAAGACCTGTGGTCCCCTCAACCCCATGGAGCTGCCTTTTAAGCTGTAGGAGGCAGAGCCTTTAGATCCCTCCCCCCAGGTAGGGAACAACACAGTGTCACACCTACACACACTAAACACATTCAAGAACATAACTATAAATGCATAAAAAAAAACTACAGACCTGGAGCTTGATGCCCTGCTTCCCGTCTTCCTCTTCATCATCAAAACATGGAGAGTAGCCCCAAATTTCCTTCTGCTGATTTGTTTTAGATCATTGCCTCTGACTCTCAACACTTGGCTCCAAAATGACACCCTGCATGTCCCATTATCAATTGTCAGAGGGGCATCATTATTATAAGGAGGCTGTTCACCCGAGGAGTCTATTTATGAAGTTTGGTTTGTTCGCCAGGCATGTTGAAATCTTTCATTTTGATCGGCCTCCTGAGATGGTGTCTATTTCCTTTCCATTTCAAGAGGCAGCTGTTGATCTCAGCTATAATGGCCAGGTGATTTCTACCAAGTGCTGCAGCCCTCTGCTGATGGCCTTTCTCGATCGCACACCCTGAACAAGTAAGACTTGGTGCTCCCCTTCTATTGTCATTAGTAAATAAAACCCAATTGTTTCCCTCTTCCCCAACTGGCAATGTAACCCTTCCAGGCCCGTGCACAGCACTAACCCCTCAGTACATTTACTAAGGCAAATGGCCGCAATGTGAGACAAGTGCAACACCTGCATTTGGGGATTTGGAATGCTCTGGGAGACGTGTTTTTGGCCTGCAACATGATGTTTCGTTTCGTCTTTTTAAGTAGGAAGGTGAGGCTATGTCAGACGGATGGAGCAGGGAAATAGGGTAGCTGAGAGCTTGATTGTAATGTAGGCTCTCGGCAGCAGAGCTCAGTAGACCTTGCCTAAACAGGTATCCAAGGCTGAACCAGCGAACATCCTCCCACCCTGGAGAGTCTGGTCCAACCTCATTCCTATCCTGAGTCTAAACCAATGGGGCTTTGCTGGCTACACTTAAAAGTTCACCTTGTTCTACGAACAAGAAAAGTTTGCTAAGCACATTAATCATATTCTATGAGACTGCACGGTTTCATGCAGCTACCTACAAGATAAAGCCGTTTTTCAGGGCGGGAGAAAATGGAAATAGGCTCCAGAGTCCTAGTTTAGCCCTGGTGTTAGCCTGAGGTGAGATAGCGACTCTGGACTGGTTTCAATAGTTTTTTAAAAAGGCTAGTTCAGAATCCCTGCTCCTCTCAACACACTGCCTGAGCACTATACTGCAATTCCCTATCTGTCTGTGCCTTCCTTCCTTCAGTCAAGCAACAAATGTTGGCTGAAACCCTTCTCTCTGCTAAGAACTCCTAGCCCAGAAGCTGAGCTAAGCATAGATCTTGGAAGAAAATAATAAGAATGCCCTCTTGGAACTTACATTTTAGTGGGAGAAGGTAAGACATACACACACACACACACACACACACACACACACACACACACACAAGCACACACACAGCACAGTCTTGCACTATACGGTGATGTTAGTCAATGATGGATATGTGATATGTGATAATGGAGGTACCAGGAGTCTCCAGTGAGCTAAGATAGTCCTGCCTCCTAGTGACAAGAGCTGTCATGATGCCAGAGGGCAATGCATTGCTCCCGTTTGTGGATGAGGTATAAACAAACCTATTGTACCATTAGTCACATACAAATGCAAAACATACAACTATGCACAGTGTATAATATTTGATAAATGAGACTAAACAACTGTTACTGGCTTATATGTTTGCTGTGTTTTTAATCATTATTTTAGAGTATATCCTTCTGATAAACAAAAAAAGTCGACTGTAAATAGCATGCTCTGTTGCTTCAGCAGCAGCTTCCCACAGCTCCCAATTAACTGTACCTCTTGATTGTATCAGAGGTCATGGCCACTGGTGACTGAGACTGTGTAGGGGTTAGTACCAGCATTCTGTGACATTCATACAAGGAAACTGCCTCTCACCACATTTCTCAGAGCACAACCCTGTCATTAAGCAGCGCATGCCTGCATATAAATACAAACACATATGCATACATGGTCTGTGTATAAACACACATGCACACATATATATATGGTCTGTCAAAGGGCAGGAGTACTCTAGAAAAGCATTAGGAATAGGAAATCCTGAGACAGAGAAAAAGAGAGGTGTCCTGGACACAGAAGGCCTCTTAGCTGACACGGAGTGGGACCTGCAGGAATTGATGGAGGTCACCATCATGACTAGATGAGTCCACTAGATGGATGGCATGGCCACACAAAGGTCAGGAGATGAGTGTCCCCAGCATGCTCACAAACAAGTACAAGTCTGGTTGGAGCAAACTGCACAGGGAAGACAGCTGGAGAAGAGGTCAGCAAGGTCACCAGAGCTGAGGAGACTTCACAGGATGTTGTGAGGGTTGGGTCTGGCTCAGAGATCACTTGTATTCATTCATGTGGGCCTCCCTAGAACTTCCCAGTTCATTCAAGCTAAATCTCTGAAGTTTGGCCCCAGATTTTTACACAGGGGCAAACGCTGCAGAGTGAAAGATGAAGAGGCTGGAGACTGGATATAACCGTGTCGCGATCCCTGGGAAAGCATGGGTGAAGCAAGTGGCCTGCCATGTTGACCTGTGCCTGGTGGGACTCTGCCTTTGACTCCATTCCCCTCCAAGGGCAGGATTGAACAATGGGCAGAAAGCAAGATTCCCGGGATGCTGAGTGGGAAGTAAAATGCAACTGGTTCTGGGTAGATGCTCCCCTCGCCAGCCAAGAGGAAGAAGAAGTCTGACCTGAAGCAGAAACTTAAAAGACAAAAAAAGGGAGGGGGGGGGCTAAGAATGCTGATGGCAACACCTTCCGCAGAAAGTGGAGCGCATGGACAACCAGGCAGACAAAGGTCTACAGCAGCAAGACGGAAGGGGAAGTCCAGGAAGAGAACCATTGCTCTGAGTCTGTGATGAGCTGAATTTGTAATGAAGGGAGACCTGATCATACAGCATACTCACAATCCTGCACCTCTGGGCTAAGCCTTACAAGGAATGCCTAAGCATTTGGTATCCTGGCCTGCCAACAGCAGATACAGAGGCAAGGGGAAGGCTGCCTGGGGTAGCAGCTAGCAAGGTATACAAGTCAAACATCTTGCAAATGACAAGGAGACCCCGAGGAATCCCTCTGGGAGATAGTCGTGTTCAGGGAGTCCCTGGGAGCAAGTCACCTTGATGCCAAAAATCAATCAATCGACCATACTGGTTGCAGAGAAGGTGACGGTCCTATGATTCATGCCGCTGTCAAATTCTATTTTGAAGTTAGAGATACTGGAGTCCACACAGAAAGGCCCAGGGCCTGAGTCTTAGGCACTTCCTAAGAGGTATCTGGAAGTTGCTAGGCCTGCTCTCTGGGTAGAGCTCATTGCAAGGCGCATCTTCAGTGAGGCAGAGCCTGAGGGATATGAAGTTACTATCCTGCCAGCTAGGACCCAAAGAAGCACAAGTCTCACAGGGATCGTCCATATCCAACTTTGCATTCACAGCAGGACCTCCGAACAAGGCTAGCTATATGTACCAACCAACACTCCTCGGATTGTCCCAGGCTCTTTTTGTCCCTGCCCCAGATCCACCCAGTAAGACACAGAAAGGCAAATTTGAGGAGCTAAATAGGGTGTCATCAGTGTTATAAATGAGCAGTGTCCCTGGACCACTTCAAACCGCCAATGAGGTCAAACCTCCATTGGAAAGAGAGAATCGGTTCAGCATCCCCCAAATGCTATGAAGACATGTCCCAACAGTGTTGTGTGCTGATCCCTTGCTGCAGTGGCTTCACCGTCAGCCAGCTTTCTAAGAAAATGAGAATTATGAGTAATTCCAGGTCACTGGGGTCCCTCGGAAAGCCCTTTCATCTTCCTTGGTGAATACACGTAAAGGATGGACAGAGCCAGCAGGTGTCCTCCTGTGAGATCTGCTCAGCCAACCAGGCCAGATGTGGGTTTTCAGATGGAACGGGGTGGAAGCAGGTGTTCTGGCTTTAATGGTCAACCTCCTGTGGCTGGTGAGCAAGGGACAAAGAGAGAGCAGAGGACAAAGCAAAGGGGTGCTTTTCCTGGAAGCCTCCCTGGGGCTGCAGGTGCTCCAACACTGGAAGGCTCACCTCCCTGGTTGTGCATCTACCTGCAGAGATGTCAGGGGAATTGGCTGCTCTCTGTCTGAGTGGGCCACAGGCCAGAGACTTTGTGACCTCTTTTAGGTAGTGTACAGGCCAAGGTGGAGACTCATATGTGCATTCTCCCGGCGGGGGGCAGGGGGAGCCTCAGAAGGCTCAGGGGGATCTCAGCTCCAGGAACCCCCAGGGTTGGCTTCCTGAGTCAAGCCATCTCGGAAGGAGGAGGACAAGGCCAGCCAGTGACATGTACGATTGTCACCTCTACCTACAGTGAACACTGTGGCAGCTGTCTAGAGCTCAAGACTCATGGAATAAAAACTGAAACAGCCAAGCAGAGTGTCAGTATTTACTGAAAGAAAGATGAATTTTTGTCTCCTTGCAAGTTGTTTTGCAATAGACCAGCGAGTTCAGAAGCAACTGGAGACATAGATTCAGAGCCCCATGGTGGAGGAAACATGGCAAGCAAGCAAGCCCTCTGCTCTCTCCCTTTGCAAGCCAGAAAGGTGGGGTCCAGGAGGCGTAAGTGACTTGCTGAGAGTCCTGCAGATGCATGCAGCCATCTCTGAGCATGCATCTCGTCTCCCCTCCAATCCCTAACTGGCAGCTGCTCTTGCTGTAGGCAGTAGGTCCTGTGCCAGCACATACAGAAGCCTCCGTGCAAACGAGGGAATGATGGTCTTCCTGTCGTGAGGCCCAGAGCAGGTGCACAGATGGATGAGTTGAGTGTGGCTGGATTTTAGCCCCATTCACCCAGCTGGACCAATGTTCCAGCGCAAGGGCACAACCTGACAGTGCTGTGTGCAGCCACCCCCCATGCTCCTGTTTTGTTGTGTTTCTTCCACTTGCACCCCTGGTCCCACTATAGGACCATTCCCCCCACACACTTTTTCCATTGCCAACATGCCAGTGGATTCACATCCCTTTCCATGCTAGCTGACCCCTCCCACTCTTCCTCCACCTCCCCAGGCTAGTTGTCAACCCTCGCCTCCCACCAGGCACTCTGTGCTCCAGCTGCTTTGGATTGACAGCTTTGCACTCTGAAAATGTCTTGAGATGATAGGATTGGCAAGCTACAGCCCATGGACCAAAGGGAGCCTGTGTCTGTTTTTGTAAATAAAGTTTTATTGGCACGTAGCCTAGTCTGGTCTTTGACACCGTGCCTGTGACAGCTGTTGGGCTATAGCAACAGAGCTGACAAGATAGCAAGGCCCACAGAGAAAAACAAAATTGCTAGCCAAGCTTGGTGGCACAGTCCAGTAATCCCAGCTCCTTGGGAAGCCGAGGTGGAGAGGAAGTTCAAAATGGCCGACCTAGGCAATTCAGTGAGTCCCTAACCTGGTTCAAAATAATTTTAATTAATATAACTCAGAGATGTAGTGCCTAGCATGCATTAATCCCTAGGCTCAAGCTGCAGTACAAAAAAATAAAAATAAAATTTAAAAACTATCTTATTTATCACAACCTAATGAAACTATTAAGGAACCCACAAGTTCACTGGCTTAGCTAATGTCACTAGCCAATGGATGGCAAGATTCGACTCAAGTTCGAATCTAGAACATTCTAGGTTCCTAAAGGACAAAATATTCTTTGGATGTCTTTAGACCTTACCTTCTTGCCAGACTTGAGAAAAAGCACACAGACAAGGCCTCAGAAGCTGGATTTGGAAGCCAGAGGCTACCTTCCTGCAGGGAACTGCTGGGAGCCCATGGTCTTGTAAAGCCATCTCCATTCTTGCCTTGGGCTCGGTGAGGAACCACATGGCAGTCACTCTCCCATAGGTGCTGACCTTTCCGGCAGCTCCGCTCTGCGTCTAATCGATGCCTCCTGTTCTCCGTTCTGAGCTACTGCACGTTCCCGGCTGCGTGTCCTCTACCTTCACGCTTGGAGGAGGGATAGCCAATCAAAGGACTCCAGAGAGCATGACATTTGGATGCTCTGCAGCCACCATCCCTGGTGACTCTCAGATCAAATCAACTGTAATTTACAAATAATGCAAGCAGGTCTGCTCTCTGCTGTCTCTACTCCCCCTGCCTTCCCGACTCCACTTGGCAGGCCTTCCAAGAGCAGCGCCCTGGAGTGTAGTGACCATCGTACCCTGTCTCTTCTTCTTAGGCTATAGAAGGAAGAGGGGGGAAAGTTCCAAAGGTGACCCCAAGCAAACAAGGCTGGGCATCAAGGCAGGCGCTGAGGGAACCAGGGAGGCCCAGGATGTTGACCCCTGGGTAAGACAGTACGTGGCTTCGTGGCTACTATATGGCAGGCACACAGAATAGCCCATGTAATCCTGACCATCCCTAGAAAGCCAGCTTGATATCATCATTTCCTATATGAGACCATTCAAGGGTACTGGACATGATACCTTAGTTGGTCAGTGACAGATTTAGAACTCGAATCACATCACTTTGAGTCCCCAAATCACATCACTTTCCGTCTCTCTCCTCTTAACCTTCGGACCCCCAAGACAAGAACAGTCTAAAGGTCAAGAAAGCAGGGTCCCAGATGGTCAGTTTCTTTCCTAAAGGGTCCATCTTCCCACAAGAATCCATTTCCCAACTAAGCCATTAATCTACTCCAGGAAATTTGAGATGGTGATGCTGCTGTGGATTACCCAGCTCCATCCTCCCCTGCCCACCAGGAAGGCCTCAAGCCACAGCTCTTTGTCATTGAGTGGCAGCCCTTTTTCCCTTCTCTCTTCTTTTAAACGTACACCATGCTTGATTTTATGAGACTGTCTGGAGAAGTCCCTCCTCACTGCCCTGCAGGTTCCTCAAGGTACACTCAGCTCTCTGTCTGCCAGTGGTTTGGTACCCTTACCCATACAAATGATGAGGATGTTGAAAACGGAGAGAAGGTGGTACCAAGAAGCCCAGGGAAGTGACTGTCCCTACCTGAGCAGCTATGAGCCAACATAGACAGGTCATCTATGCAGCAATTCAATTCAAACTGGCTGCCTGGTGGGACAGTTGGAACACACCTCTGGTACTAGCCCCTGAATTTGAGTTTGAATCCTACCACTCACCTTCTTCAAAATCTGCGACAAGATAGAAACATCTTTATTTCAGTGTATACAATAGAAACATGGCATGAACCTGCCTGAGTCTCGACGGATGGAGGGATGGTTTTACACAATTTCAAAATAGCATCTTGCACAGGGACACATGAGCATTCGTAAAATCTCTCAGATATGCATATTTCAAAATATCCTCACTGTTCTGGGTTTTGTTTTCAATAATCCTATTATGATCCTTTCAAAATGCAGGATTGTCTTTTTCTGCCATGGGAGGTACAGGATAAAACCTCTGCTTTGCATTAAAAACGGGATGTGGTAAATGGCATTCTCAGGAGTTGACTCTCTGTGTAGTTTGTGTTCTGTTATGTACTTGTGTATATGTGTACGCATGTGTGTGGTATATGTGTGTTTACATGTACATATGGGTACATGTACATGTAAATACATGTGTGTGGAGGCCATAGGTCAATGTGATGTCTTCCTTGATCACTTTCCACATTATCTTTTGAGACAGAGTTTCTTACTAAACATGGTGCTCACTGATTGGCCAAACCATCTGGCCAGCAAGATTCAGGGATCCAACTATCTTCCCAACCTCAACAATGTGTTAAAAATTTATACCACAACATACAATCAATGTGGGTGCTGGGGATCTGAACTCAGGTCCTTATACATGCACAGCAGTCATTATAGCAATGATCCATCTCCCCAGCCCCTTGCCAATGTCTTTGACAAGACCTCCAAGCCCTTTCGGTTACTTACCTATTTTAATATAGGAGACACTCAAAGTAGTATGGCTTGGTTTTCAGAAAACATCAGCATTGAAAAATTTCAAGCCATATCTCAGCAAACTGGACATGCAGTCCTTGTCCAGAACACTGGAAGCGTGCCTCAAGGAGTGGTAGGCACACTAGTCAGGAAAACCAAGCTGACTGCTTAGCACCAGCCTTAGAGCTGGCTTCTGTCCATCTCTGCCCATCTCTGAACCTTTGCCCTCTCTCTCAGAGCTCATTTAAAGTTGAGAAGGACGACTCGAGTGCTTGTCTAATATAACTTTGTAGGTGAGGCTACCAAGGTTGAACAAGATGACAAGATTTCCCATAAGTGACCAAAAGGCAGCTTCTCGCTGCTTAGACCTACCACAAAGAATATCACCTGTCTTATTTGTCACTGTTGGTTTCAAATGGCTTTGACATTTCCTTTAAAATTTAATCATTTTTAGAAGATGAACATCAACCCCCATGGAGACCCATAAGAGTGGAAAACAGGCCATGAATACATTCACTTGTATTAACATGGAATGTGTGGTTTTATCCCCTGGCATCCTAACCCACTTGGTAGGGGCTGCTTAAGTTCACTCCACAAATTAGAAATTTCAGTTCCAAGAATTTCTCCAGCTAGGAGGCAAGCCTGAAACTTTGCTCTTCTAGGAGCAAAGGAAAGTCTATCTCATTTGGGTAATTGGCAGTCCATAGCTAGAAACCAAAGTATACACCATGCACACTCACATGCACACACACAATGGAGCAGCTTTGGAGCAAAGCCAAGCTATAGCAAGTGGTGTGTCAAACCACGAGCTTCAGAGATCAGCAGGCATCTCAATGACCAGGCTCTCCTTAGTGAGAGCCTAGGGATGACACAAGGGTATAATCCCGGCTTACTAGTGTCAGAGTGGGGTCTTTTCGACACATCTGGGCCTAAGGATAATGTGCAAAGCTTGTTTTCTGGAAACAACAGTAAAATCAGGCTCAAGCCCATCCCTGGGAAACCTGTTTCTATTTTTCCTTCAAATGCAGGGTTTAAGGACTCAGGAACTGAGACAATGCCCCTGTGACTATTCTCAACATAAGGGAGAGACCCAGCTGTGAAGATTACCACAAGGTCAGAGTGAGATAAGTAGTACCGCTCCCATGATGTCCAGAACGTTGGACCTCCTCAGACCCCCACTTCAGGCTTCCTTAGACCGTCATCCTGGCCTGGTCTACCTGCTGTAAGGAAAGGAGACCCAGAGGCAAGAGCCAGCAGGAAGCTGATCTCCAGGCTCTTGTCTGAACATAACCACCCATGACAGATGTTCCTCCAGCAAGTGAAGAGCACTGAGACATGGCTTCAGACTTGCCAAAGTCTTGGAATAGGGAACATGAGCTATGGAAAGCCGGCAGACAGACACATTCCCTGGATGAGGAATGTTCAAAAGCCAGTGGCTAAGGAAGCTACTGTCATAATGTCTAATGACTGAAGTAAGCACACAGGAACATCAGTCACCAAATAACCTCAAAGCAACTTAAAATGTTCTTTGTGGATCCCTTCAGCCTGCTCCTGGTCCTATGGTCAGTTCACCTATGTCTGTCCCCAGCCGAAATCTCAATTTCTAGGCCCTAGTGTTCCTTAGGTGTTCTCTACTTTCTTCTCCAGCCTTCTTTCGATCCCCTTCCAATTCTGTGAGCTCCCAGGAAACCCTGTCCAAACCTATGTAGTCTTTGCCGGTCACAAGAACCATGTATTCTCAAGTGACCAGCACAGTAAGGCAGAGGTGACTGGGAAGAGGGCTGGCTGGCTCACTGTCCTTCCTCCAGGCGGACAGCTGGAGCATAACATGCCAATGTCACCATTGTGAACAGATGTTACTAACATGTGTACAATCAGTAAGAGCCATCTGAGCAGAACCAGGACTGAGAAACTGAAAAATGATATCACCCAATAGGGTGACGAGGCAGGATCACAGGCAACCCTAAAGATGTAGGCCAGACTTTGCCTCTCCATTCTACCCAACTCGTGCATATACATGTGTATGTCTGTGTGTGTGTGTGTGTGTGTGTGTGTGTGTGTGTGTGTGTGTATATATGTGTATATATATATGTGTGTGTGTGTATGCATATGCACATGTATATATATGATGTATATGTATATAATGTATATATGTGATATATATGTATATGTGATGTTTATGTATATATGTGATGTATATATATTATATATATGTGTGTGTGTGTGTGTGTGTGTGTGTGTGTGTGTGTGTGTGTATGCAGTCCCAGTATCCAACTAGGGTCTGTGTGGCAAATGGAAGAGATGGAAGAACAGGATGGAGAAAAGGAAAAAAACTGCTTGATCTTTGCACCACCACCCCCAAACACTAAGAATTACCTTCATTCTATGGTGAGACTCAAAGATTAAAGTTCCAATCACACACTTCAAGTAGACCAGAAGTCCTAAGGAGACCCCACCCCATGATCTATAAGGTGGACAGGGCCACCCAGGCTGCTTAAAAACAAAATCATAAGCAGGGTTGGTGACAGGGTGTCCCTCTCAATTCTCCCACCCCACTTCTGTCTCAGCTCTCTTCTAGTCTTAGAGCAGCTGACGTCAGCGCTGACTAGGAAGGTGAGGCAAAAGACTCATTTTCCCATGTTCTCTTTCCTCATTTCTGAGATGTTCATGTTGAGACCACAGACTCAACACAGCCACACACCTCAGACCCACCAAGTCAAAAAAAAAAAAAAAAAATATCCTATGTGAGTTCCATCTGTCACCCACAGAACATGTGGACCAGACCCACTGATACATGCACACATGCCAGTCCACATATACAAATATATACAAACACCCGCCAGCTGAGCAAGACCCTCAGGTAAGCAAGCATTCAGTAGGTGGTACTCAGCCAAGAACAAAGCACAGGCGAAGCCACTCACGAGTGAGGCAGAAGGCAACTCGCTTCCTAGTACATTTATTGGAGCTTGGTTAAGAATGAATGCAATCGGGAGTCCCCGGCCACAGCCCCATCAGCCCAACTGGACCAGAGCTCAGGGGACCTGGTACCTTCCTTCCCATCATAGACAACATTATTAAAAAAAATAAACTTTACAATAATACATTTTCGCTCATCTGTAGGGTATTATTTCCATAGTTTTGTTTCTTTAAAAAAAAATGAAAGAAAGAAGAAATCACAGGATATATGTATATGGATATACACACATGTGGAGAAAGGAGGCCCAGTATGTACAGACAGTGGATGAACGTCTCAGAAATGAGGAAAGAGAACATGGGGAAAAGGAGAAGAGAGAAGGGGCAAGCTTGGGAGCCCGCCAGAGTGTTATGGAACCATGTCCAGCTAGGGTCTCCCCAGCCCCACTTAACAACCCTTCTCCCCGAGGGAGACCCGCCAAATGGACCCACACACACACACAAAAAAAAAAGCCAACAGAAGATCATTTCTCTTTGACTTCAAGATTCCTGGCATGAAGGAGGAAGGCGCATCTTGGAGCTGGTGCCAAGCAAGGCTTGCTCCTTCTCTGGAGGAGCTTGCTCCTGTAACAGCTCCTAGCCCCATCTATGTATGCTACAGGCACTGTGGCCTGGAGCAGCCATAGAGGTGCCCACCCCAGACTCAGACCCACTCAGTCACAGAAGACCTGGGCGTGGCAGCAAACCGTCTCCATCTTTGAAGCCAAGAGGAAGAGACGACAAGTCCTTGTGGCCAGCCCTGCTTCCTTGCTGACCAACACTCTCTGCTAGTCCCCGGGCAGGTAGGTCCACAGAGTAGGCAGCTCAATCAACAGCTGCAATTGTTTTTTGCTCCAGTCCACACCAGGCACAGCAAAGTCCCTTCCACAGCAGGCTGTCATATGGTCCCGAGAGAAAACACCAGGAAGGAGAAAAGAGTCGTTCCAGAGCCTTGAGCCTTCCTTGGTGCCCCTGGGTGTCCCTTGCAGGGGACCTCTGGGCAGGCTTCAGGCTGCCCACCTGCCTTGTCTGTTTGGTTTAGAAAAATTCTCCAAAGAAGAAACTTGGGAGGAGAGAGGTTCAGAGACAATGTAGGAAAAAAAAATCTGTTTTGTTTCTTTTTTTTTTTTTTTTTGCAAAGGGAGTGTAAGTGTGGTGTGGTGTGGTGTGTGTGTGTGTGTGTGTGTGTGTGTGTGTGTGTGTGTGTGTGTTTCCATTTTGTCAGGCGGGAATCACATCTGGGTTGCTTGCAGAACTTTTGCGCTGGGTTCCAAAGGCCTACAAGGCCAAGGTCAGCATCAGGAGTGGGAGTACCGTCAAGGCAGCCGACAGTCTGGCCCTGCTGGAGCCCGAGTTCAGTCTGATCACCTTTTTACTCCCTGGACTGATGTTTGTTGTGAGCTGATCCATGGCAGAGGAGGAGACACATATGAAGAAAACAACAGAAACCCATCAGGAGGGCTGTGGTCAGTCAAAGAAATGGACACAGAAAATTGTCTTCTCTGGCCTTGCCCCTCTCACCATACAGATCCCCTCTTTTGCCTCCCCTACACTCCGAGGGCAGAGCGGTGCCTCCAGGGAACTGGACAAGACAGGACAAATGGTGGGTTTTGTCTCTTCTAATCCTCAAGGCCATGGGCAGCATTCCTCAGTAAATGGACCAGTAGTCCCCATGTTGGGAATGGGGGTATGTGTCCCAGGAAGGCATCTGAACACAGGCACCCCGGCACAAGCTTGTAATCCCAGCATTCAGGAGGCAGAAGCAGGAAAACTGTAAGTTCAAGGGGTAGCCTTGGGTACAAAGTGAGTTCAAAGCCAGTGAGGATCATAAGGTAAGATCCTATTTCCAAAGCAGTAAACAAACACAAAAGATTCTAAAGAAATAGGGCTTTGGAGTCCATAAGGGTCTTTGGATTATTGATAGGGAAGGAAGAAGGCCACTTTCTCCCTGCTCCTGATTGATAGGACATCTTCCTGCCCAAATCCCTATCCCTGCACATCTGACAGACTCT
The DNA here is from genome assembly GCF_049852395.1 of Peromyscus maniculatus bairdii. Taxonomy (NCBI): domain Eukaryota; kingdom Metazoa; phylum Chordata; class Mammalia; order Rodentia; family Cricetidae; genus Peromyscus; species Peromyscus maniculatus. The sequence goes on along the minus strand of NC_134860.1, from coordinate 68,998,355 downwards.
TGAACCACCCTTTCCCTCTCCAAGTTATCATCCTGGGTCTGAGTCACTCTTACAGTCCTGGGCAAGGGAGCTCCTTCAAGAGTCTGGGTCCTTCTCTCCTCCCATGCCCTGTAACCACCACAGAACTAGAGCCGAGCAAGTGCTCACGCCATTTGCCTTAGAGGGGATTGTGGGAAGGCCTCTGCTCGGAGCAGGTATTTGTCATCCGCAAGGAGACACCCACGGGCTCTGGCTGTGGCCTTTACCACCCCAACAGAATTAAGTTTTCATTCAGGTCCAAGTGGGGTTGGAAGTTCAGCTGACCCAGGGGCTCTGAGTTCAACTCTTGCCTAAAGAACGGCTCCTCTGGGCCAGCCTCAAGTACCCATCCCCCCACTACGCCCCACAAAATCTGGCCCAGCCAAGCCACTCACCTCTGTGAAGCACATGCTCAACTCTTTGGAGTTGTTGGCCTTCAGCCCTTGCTCCTAGGAAAAGAAAGCATGGCAGGTTAGGCAGGCTGTTTGGGTCCAGGCTTTATCCACTGTTGTCATTTACTGCTGGCACCATTAAGCACAGGGTACACAAGAGACTTCACTGGCTGGGACCCATGCAGCACGAAGCATCCTGCTACCTCTGAAACACTCTGAATTTTTTTTTTATCCTGGCTCGTGTGGACTCCTGGAGAAAACTCTGGTCTCCAGTTTTCTGCATTCTGTGGTCCCCAGCCACCCACATCTCTAAATACTATTCACAACTGCCCAAAGATGGAGAACATGCCTATTCCTTGCACTGAGCCGTGTTTGGCTCCTAAGAGCAACTCAGTTAATGTTTTACTAAGTGCACGCAAGCGCAAAAGAATAAATGCCACGGAGAAAAATGGCTGCTGGATGCCAGCTCATCATTTGCCATTGCTGCTGGAGAGCTGTGGAGAAAAAGATTATGAGCCCTCATCTGAGTTCAGGAGAGACGAGAGCTATGATTTATTAGTGATGCCTGTCACTAATGTTAGAGATCTAGCAACTGTGCTTGGTCATTTCCATGCCAAACAGATGTGTGCACCTGGGCCCTCTGCAGATGAGGTAAGGGATGAGCAGGAAAGGCGGGTTTGGTGATGCTCCAGAATTCTCTACCTTGACTTAACTACTCTGGCAGCAGGACCAAAGGGTTTGCACAAATCCACCATTCTCTGTTACTAACACTGTGATGGAGACCCATGAGAACAAACTAGGGATATGGTGCATCTCTCCTGGCCTCAAATAGCTCAGTTCTCACAGCAATGGGGGGGGGGGAAGGACACGCTAACCACTAGAAGCACCTAGGAAGCCCAAGAAATTATGTGGAAGTCACTGTTCTTGGCCAGAATTATCAATAATCCCTTGGACACCATAGGCAACCCATCATCCTGGGCATCTGGTCAATTGAGTAAGGCCCCAGCTGTCACACTGAGATCCAGGCCAAGAAAGGGTGGTGATAACCCAGACTGGAGACACAAAAGTAACCAGACCTAGGAGGAACCTGCTCAAGACCACAATACCAGTGTCCCCAGGTGACAAAATCTGGCCCAGCCAAGCCACCAACTGCTATTCTCTTCACAGGGTCACAGGTTCTAGGTCCTTGTATCCCCAAAGATGGGCTTTACCTCCCCAAGGCACAGTGCCACTTGCTCTGGGCAAGCCACTTCAGGAAGAAGATGTCATCTCATCTCAGAGGATGTACTGTCTTCACAGTCTCCCACCTGGCACCCTCCTCAACTCTAATCCTCACCATCCCCAGTCACATCTGTCCTTCCTGTGTACAGCCAAGAATCTATCTGCACCCGGCACCACTTTCTATTCTAATTATAGGGTGTGGCAAGGCTGGCCTGCCCTCAGCGGTTCCATGGCTTAATCCCGTGTCCTCTCCTCCCGCCCCCCGCACCTCCATTTCAGTCCTTCTAGATATGGAGCCCATGAAAGTCACAGAGTAGGACAGCCCCATAGGATTCAAGGTCCTTGTCTTATTCCAATCAAAGGTGCCCTGTCTTTGTTTTATTAATGTACTTTAGAGTTACACATAAAATTGTTTTAAAATAGTCTATTGCCTTAAGAAAATTAAGATCTGATAGAACAACTCAACTAAACAATTACCCAAGGTGTGGAAACCACAACACTCTGAGACTGGACAAATGCTCAGGCAGCCCATGCGGGCTCCTAGACTTGGACAGTGATGGCCACACAGGATTCTACACCAGGATCAAGCCACAAAGAAAAGCCAAAAATGTTCCCAGGCCTCAAGCCAGAAACTCATTCTCCAGCTCAACCAGGAATGTAGAGATAGGATCTGAACACACATGCTCTCTGGGGTCCCTGACCTAGGCCAATGTTCCTCCCCAGAGTGACCAGGGCCCAGCAAGTTCTCCCAACCAGGAAGAAGAATCCTTCAGAACCTAAGGAGAGTAGACTCCAGGGCCTGGAGAGGCCACCCCCATTGAATGAGGATTACCTGTCAGATCTGCCCATGCTGCCCATGAGCTACAAGATCTAGTTCTAGAACTCTCTACTTGCTTAGTCCCTTTGACTGTCTACACTTCGGTACCTAAATCCTTGTTCCAAGGTGGTCTGGAACAGAATAAGAAGCAGGGACCCAAGAAGACAGAGTCCTGGGCTCAAGCCTTGCTCCTGCTGATTACCCAAGACAAACGTACTGACCCTCAGTTTGCTCCACTATAAAATAGCCTAGACAGATGTACCTACATCACTAAGTGGCATTGGTGCCAGACGCCGTGCCCCCACGGATCTCAAAATTACCTGTTCATCACATAAAGCATGAAGCAGCACCACGTAATTTTGTATCCAGACCCAGGAGCCAAGCATCCTAGTAACAGGGAAGGAGCCTTAAGGTGAGAAGGTACAACCCAAGTCAGCCTGCAGTCTGGGACCAGTGAGGGATGGGGAACTCGAAGCAGCATCCTGCTCTCTCCAAGAACTCCTCTACCCTGTCTGCACATGGCGAGTCTGGAAGCAAAAGGCTGGAGAAACAACCCTCGGCCCTCCTGCTTCCAGGAAACAGTAGCTAGCAAATGGCTGCAGTGACCTCCAACAGCTAACCCAAGACCCCGCCACCCAGTTCTAGTCACACAAATCAGCAGGGGTGGGGAGTCCCAGGCTGGCTTTTCTGAAAGTGGCACGTGGGTGGAGAGGACCAGAGGGGTGGAAGTTCTATACTACCTAACGCTGGAACACAGAGGCTCAGATCCACTGCCTCCCTCCCTCACTGCTGGGTCTGCTCCCTTTCCTGCCTAAGTATCTCAGCCCAGGGAGATGAGACGATTCAGCAGGTAAGGGTGCTTGCCACCATGTCTAGTAACCTGTGCTTGGTCCCCAAAACCCCACGGTAGAAAGAGAAAGCTGACTCTTACAAGTGGTCCTCTGACATCTACATTTGTGACATGGCACAGATACACACACACACACACACACACACACACACACACACACACAAAGGAATAAAGGCATATATATATATATATATATATATATATATATATATATATATATATATATATATATATATCCTGCCTCAAAGAGCTCATACAGAATCTGAAAAATAAACCTATACACAAGCGTCTCTAGGCAGCCGTAATCCCAGGAGGGAGGCTCATCTTCCTCAAATCCTTCACACACACACACACACACACACACACACACACACACACACACACACACACACCATTGCTCTGTCCTCAACTGCTCTGAGTCCTGTGCCTGCCCTGCTCAGAACCTCTCATCAGGCAGGCAGGATCAGGGCCCGGAGATGTTGGTACAGCACTTCCATCAGCTACCCTTATCGCGTGGAGGTGGGGCAGAGGGTCTTTGTGGGATGAGCTAACTCTTGGAAGCTGTGCTGTACAGGCCACCAGAAGCATGGTGGGGCAGGGGGGAAGCAGATGACACAGGGAAGGAGTGACACCTGCAAGTTTCATCCTTCTAGAACTTTCTCCCAGGGAGGTCCTTTTTGCCCGGGAAGTTAAAAAGAAGTCCCCATGCTTACTCCCAAAGCCGAGCCTATAAGTCCCAAGAGTCTCTCTGGCTTGGCTCAGATACTAGTGACTAAGGCCCAGTGCCAATCTGCTGGGCAGGCAGAGCCAGCCAGGTACCCTACTTCTCTTCTGGAATGTATCACCAACCTTAATCCCTTGGCCTTCTCTCTCACCTGTACCCTTTGAACAGGCCAAGGACCATCTCTCTCCTGTATTCCCCACCCACAATGCCCCTCATGGTTTCTTCTGCTTTCTTCCCTGACCCCCTCCATCTAATCTCTCTTTTCAGGCTTGTGACTATGGGTATCCCAAGCATCTTCCAACAGGCTTCCCTGACTCTGTATCTCTGCCTTGCCAAACAATTCCTACCTGCTGTCAGATTAACTCCTACACTCTTGGCTCTGAGCAGATGCCACAATTCCCCTACCAGCAGAAGTTTGTCAAGGGCTTGCTGCTCACCACTTTCTGTCTATTATGCATACACAGGACCCAAGCCTCCCCACACAGCACTCACTGTCCTGCCAAACCAATGCCTGTTTTCTTCCAGGTCAAAGCCATGGGTCTGGAACTGTGTTCAGTTAAAGTGCCAGTGGCAACCATTGTAGGCTTTGCAGCTGGAATGACCGTCCTAACTGCCCACAATGCTGCCTATGACACAGAGACAATATGCAAACACCGTATCACCAGCTCAACCCTTCCCTCTGCCTGCCACACCCTTGTTTACTCCGAATCATGTACTCAATGCTCCTCCAATTTCTCCAGGCCAGGCGGCAGCTTTTCCCTGGCTGGCTAGCCCTCTGCTTCCACTGCTGCACAAGGCAAGTCCTTCTGTCCTACACCCCAGTAGACCACCTGGGCCTCCTTTCTCTCCCACTGCTATGAGGAACAGGGTACAGGTTGAATAAGGTGCTCAGTCTCAGTGGCCAGGATAAAGTGATATGCAGTTAGAATTTCTATTGAATAAATGAAGCCGTGTGCTAATGTTTACCCCAGCCCCATGCCCCAGTACTAATGGGCCTGGGAAAGAGACCCACACAGTAAGAGGGTTGGATGAGTGGAGGGACAGAAATGCTGCTGCTTGCAAGGTCTGCTTCAGGCATCAGGTGAGGGTCTTACAGCAACCCTCTAAACCTCTTTTTAATTGTCCAAGATATGATGGGACAGCCTCCTGCCTCAGACTGCAGAAACAAAGACCTGCCTCCCAGCCAGAGACCAGTGAGGTGGAGGGCTAGGCAAGAACATTCAGACAAGGTTCAGCTATAGACAGATCCTGTGGCTGGAGACCACCTCAGACCATGCCAGAAGCTCTCCAAGTGCCAGAGAGCCACAGAAAGCGGGGGCACAGTTGGGTTGTTTCTAATATACAACCTGAAGCTACATCAAAGATGTAGATCACGAGGCCACAAACAAGTCATTGCCTACCCTGGGACCCTTCAGTTTGGGAAAGAGATGCTAAAGGATCCTTCCAGTCTTAACATCGAGACACTCGCTGGGTTCCCACCAGGCTGCTATCTCCAGGGGTCCCTTGAACTTCCCCCAAGGAAAGAAAGATAGAAGAAAGGTAGGAAACATAATCTGGCCTCTTCTGAGCCATATTTTGGAGTACACAGGTTCCCCCAACCCTGACCTAAGCTTCCTATTCTGCCTGCATTCAGGGACTCTTTCTATAGTCAAGTGTTACTGAACTCTCAAGGGTCTCATCAGAACCATCAGAGAGACCACCAGTCTCTATGATATCACAAATTAGCAGAATTGATAGACAGGGGAGAGCTGTAGGGTAGGAAGATGCAGAGCCCCCAGGCTAGCCCTGATCTGAACCAGGACAGAGCAACTTGGCATGGATGAAAGGGGGTTCCCTACAAAGATGGTAAGCAGTGATTCAGAGGCATTTGCCTTGCATTTCTGAGAAGGAATCTAAGGTGGAAGGGTGAGCTGGTCTCTCCGAAATACCGATTTTCTTCCTTGTCTTCTAGAAGGGCTGTCCCTGGTACCCTGCTCAATGACTTAGTCAATGCATGCTAGGTTGACAACCCCTGGGGCCAGGCCTGCAGGAACCATCTGCTAAGGAGCCTCCCACCTACCAGAGCTTTATAGTCCCTGCCTTTGGGCAGCATTCCTCAGTATACAGTGCATTTTTATATCATCTCCCATACAGATCATTCATCATCTCCCCTGGAATCAAATCAGGATTAAAACAAGCCCCCAGAGTGGAGCCTGTGAAAGCCCATGTTGTAGGGGGGGAAACTAAGCGAGGATGCTTTAGCAACACAAAACACAAAAAAAGAATGGGGGTCCGTGAGTTGACAGAGAGAGTAAAGGTGTTTACTGTGCAAACCTGGCCATCTCGGTTTGAGCCCCAGAAACCCACACGGTGGTGGAAGGAGAGAATTGACTCCACAAAGTTGTCCTCTGACCTCTACCTATGTGCCATGGCATGTACACCTGTGTATACACATCATACACAAACAGGCTCACATGTAGCAATAATCAATTGATTGATCAATATGTAAAGAATTAATTTTTCTAAGAAGAAACAATGAGACGTGGCGTTATTAGACACTGAAGAGTCTGGGGTGAGGGCTCACACCGCAGCATTGAACTTCTCCACGCTCACAAGGGATCACACAGAGGTTATAGGAGCAGCAGACTTCTGCTAATGTAGCTTCTCCACAGGTGAGCTGTCCCCCAAGAAGCTTGGATTATGTAAGGCATGAGACAGGCAAATTGTGCCTGAGCCTGGTCATTGAGCAGGTGGCACAACGCCCATCTTCCTAACTGTCTACCACATTAGCATGAAATTGAGCTGACAGCTGACTATGGGAATGGGAACCTGACCTCCCCTGGCAGTCATTCAGGTATGCCCAGGAGGTAGCCAAAGATGACATGGGTGCCTTCACCCACCACTACAGAGGGTGGCTTAGTGGAGGAAGTAAGGAATAGAAAGGCTCCAACTGAAGGTACTTAAAGGCAACTGTCACTGATAATGAGACCCCAGCAAAGAGCAGAAGGAACAGTGACTTCCCTAACCATGAGGGTCACCAGCAGAGAGTTGTGACTTGAAGGTTGCCAAGGAGGAACCTGTTCAAGTTCTCATCTTAGTGCTATGAATGCTCCACTGCTGATTGGAGAAGCCCACTGCCCACCATCTCAGGTCCTCCCAAACCTTCTAGTTGTCTGTGCCCCTGCTGGTGTTCTCCAGACCCCAGCAATGTGTTCAGCCAGTGTCCGACAACTCCTGCCTGAAACATCTCCTGCGCTCTCCACACGCACCTCACTCTGTTCACATTGGCATTCTGGACTAAATTTTCTTTCAAATATTTTGTTCTAGATGTGTGTGTGTGTGTGTGTGTGTGTGTGTGTGTGTGTGTGTGTGTGTGTGTGTGTCTGTGTCTGTGTCTCTGTGTCTGTGTCTATGTCTATATGTATCTATGTCTACGTCTATGTCTATATCTGTGTGTGTCTAAGGTCTGTGTCTGTGTGTGCACATGTGTGAGTGAATATGCATCTGGCCTACTTAGGATCACCCTCCTTAACAGACAAGCTACTTGAGTGAAGGACATCATTGTTTGACCTTTAAGGCCATAAAGACTATATGTCTTAGTTAGGGTTTCTATTGCTACAATGAAACACCATGACCAAAAGCAAGTTGGGGAGAAAAGGGTTTATTTCCACACTGTAGTACATCAAGTCAGAACAGGAACTCAAACAGACCAGGAACCTGGAGGCAGGAACCAATGCAGAAGCCATGGAGGAGTGTAGCTTACTGGCTTGCTCCCCATGGTTTGCTTGGTCTGATTTCTTATAGAACCCAGGACCACCAGCTCAGTAATGGCTCCACCCACAATGGGCTAGGCCCTCCCCCATCAATTGCTAATTAAGAAAATGCTCTACAGGCTGACCTACAGCCTGGTCTCAGGAAGGCATTTTCTCAATTGAGGTTCCTGCTCTCAGATTATTATAGCTTGTGTCAAGTTGACGTAAATCTAGCCAGTACACTGTACAATGCAAGACAGTATCAATCTCAATCTCACTCACCAATGTTTCCCTAGAAGCTCATATAAGATACAGCTTCTACTGGGTCTATAAGTCACATTGCATTGATGGACGGGTGGATAGATGAATGGATGGATGGATGGATGGATGGATGGATGGATGGATGGATGGATGGATGGATGGATGGATGGATGAATGGATGGACCATCCAATGAACACTGTAAGTCTTAGAGTCATATAAAGGCTTGAAATCTCATACCACCAACTGTCAGTAGCATGATCATGGGTATGTCATCTGAGACCTCTGGATCAGTTTCCTGAATGTTGAATAAGAATGTTGTCACCTCATTGTGAATTCAATGAGATGAGAATCACCAGCATACTTACTGATAGTTAGCAGACAGTAGCTGTATGATAACTATTACCTTTATCTTGTGCCCCAGTATGTTTAATACAATACTGATAGGTAACAAGTGTTTTCATATTTGCAAAGAAAATGCCTAAATGAATAAAGAGGTTAAAAAACATCTTCTTTCCCAGCTCCCTGCCCCTTGAGCTCCTAATCTTAAGGAACCTTCAGTGTTCCCTCAATGGCCCCATTTGAGTGATTTCCCATATCATGTCTGACCCCCTGGTGCACTCTGAGATCTTGAGCTATCCCCAGTTCCAGTTCCCAAGTTTCCGAGACACAGACCCCACCTGGATAGACGTGCAGGTGGTGATGACACTGGTCCCGAGGCTGGTGCTATCGCTGAGATCATCTGGCAGTGAAGGTATCTTCTCCACCCGAGGGGCCTGGGTAGCTGGCATTGGGGGGCCTTTGGGAGACATGTTCACATCTGTGCCGTTGCCAAAGGCCTGAATGGCATTCCCTGGATAGAGGACAGATAGAAATAGCAAAATCAGAGCCCACTTCCATCATTCCTAATGAACCTCCTTCCTAATGACTGCCCTCCCAAAGGAGACTAGAAGCTGGAGACAAATGGTAGAACATTGGAGTTTGACTTTGCTAAGTCTTCTTTCAGATGTAAAATGCTCTCCCAGTTGGCGAGGAAAATACAAGATAAAAGCTAGAAATGGCGGAAAAATTAAAATGGAAAGAAATTAACATGATGAGAATTGCTACAAGAAAAAGGAGAATGGAGCCAGGAAGTCTAGAGACACTTGGCCAAGCCAAGATGGCAGGAACATCTTGTTGGTCAGCACTGGAGACCTCTCTTGCAGAAGGCCCCATCTTTAGCTCCTGGGTACAGGTTCTTCCAGCTCCTTTGCCAACTCAGGTACAATGTTATCCCCACCCCAAAAATCAGCCATTCTCCCTCTCCTCATCACTGACTTTTCCTGGATGGCCTCCCTAACCCATGCAACCAACTAGCACTAATCCATTGGAGGAAACTAACTGCACTTCTTGGACAAAATTATTCCTAAAACGCAACAAGTGTCTACAGAAATATCTACCTCCAAAATCATTATGTCTCACTGTGGACTATACATACTGTTCTACCATTAACAATGCTCTCTCCCCTTTACTGCCAGTCCTGAAGATGTCTTCTATATCTAACTAAGTCCTCCAAAGCAGAAGAACCTTTGGAGGCAGTAGCCCATGAAGCCTCCCAAGGATGTCATCTGAGTCTACCTCCTAGTCATCTCATGATTCCACCTCTGGACTCTCAGTACTGGGTCACCCATCAAAGTCATAGCCATAACCCCAATGACAGCTACCCACAACCAGGTTGGACTGGATGCCAACACCAACTGCTGGCCAGCATCCTTTAACCACTCTTCACTACCACCCACCACCATGACTTTTAGGCAAGAAAACCCCAATGCTTTCAGATCTGCAGATGAGTATACTATCTTCCAGTCCAGATACATGCCACTCTGGTCACCTTCAATGCTATGTGACAAGGCTCTCTCCTCTGTAATCTCCAGTCTGTGTTCTCCTAGGGAGCCCTAGAAACCTGTCAGAGTAGACCATCAGATGGTCCATGCCTTTTCAACGGGCTAAATACCCAGCTGTCCTCAAGAGATAGAGCCTCTGAGAAGCCTTGAGTCTTCTCTTATCCAGAAGGACTTGGGTATCTGAACTCTAACACCATAGAGAACTTTAGTTGTTGAACTTCCACTGTTCTGGGATCACAGATGACTCAAGTTGAACTCCTTCTAGCTACAGTTCTTTAATGACAGGCACTGGAATCTGTCTCTGAGTCCCCAATTCCAGAATAAAGGGAAGGGGAGTAAAGAGAGATGAACAGGGGGATAAGGAACAGGGGAAGAGATGTGCCCGTGGCATCATCAGCAAGGGATGTCAGTCTGCAAAGACCAAAGGCAAGCTGAACTTGACTGTGACCACTTCTCTCTGCAGCTTTTGGACCAGTAGTTAAATGGGTTTTGTTTTTAAGTCACCAATTCCAAGAGGAAAGACCCACTACGTGGAGAGGGTGCCCATGATCCTCATGAGAAGACTGTCTCCAAAGGAAACTGGCTGATGCTGTCAGAACAGCCAACAAAAATCATTCTGTCTTGACTTCCCACGGGCTTGGGGACTCTGATGGTAGGCTCAGGCAGCCCACTGACAGCAAACTTCAAGCCTCTGTGGGAAGCCCTATAGGTATCATTGGCCATCCCAAAAAGATGAGATGAAAATGAGCAGGGCAGCTCTAGGTTTCCTCCCAGGTGGCAGAAGTGTAGGCTGGCTAGGGAACAGAAGGGACAGAAGGGGACAGAAAAAGTTTTCCCAGACTTACGGAGGCATGGGTTTTCTGTGAAGTCCCTGAGGAACTTCTCACACTCTTCCTCCTGGTTCCCACTACCACGACAGTTGCACCAGGGAGACACCACGATGCCGGTGGGGTTGGAGTCCACATAGTTGGGTGTCATATCAAACCCTGGGAGGGAGGAGGAAGGGAAGGAAAAGAAGATGCTGAGGCACAGTGGGACAAAGGTTCATGTTTGCACACACACACACACACACACACACACACACACACACACACGCACGCACGCACACGCACACACGCACATGCACACGCACACGCACACGCACACACACATACACACCAAACAAACACAGAAAACTTACAATCCTGACTCTGAGCACAGTTAGCCCTGATAACTGTGGGATTGCCAGGACCAGAAAGGCCAAAGGCCTAGAGAATCACCAGTGTCACCAGAAGGGCAGAAAAGACCCCAGCAGCTCAGGCCCAGCCTTCAGGTCCTTGCTTTCTCCCTCATAAACAAGCAGAGTGATTCTTCTAGAATCAAAAAGATAAAGGCACCCATCCTGGACTGGATCTCAGCATTTACCAAGTAAGTGAACCTGGTCAAGGAACTGTTTCTCTTAAGCATCGGTTTCCTTGCCTATGAAACAGAAATATCAACTCCAATATAAGAGAAAGCTCCAATATAAGAGTCCACATTGACTGATTCGCAGTGCCTCGAAGGCTGTTGCCTAATTTCCAAAGCCTTGTAACAAAGAAGCAGGCCCCTCCTGATGAGGAGTAGCCTCCCTCCCTCTGCTTTCCCCTGAATGCTCTGTCTGAATCTGCCACGGGCAAGGCTATGCTGTGAGCCTCTTTCACTGGCCTTGGGCTGGTCTGCTGCAGTCCCCACCCTAGTGAGATTGAGGAGGTGGGCACTGAAAGCTCAGAAAACGCAAGGAGAGCTTACCAATCATGCCAGCATAGGAGCCCAGACACGCCTGATAGTTGTCCGCAGGGCAGCTGGTGAGTGTCCGGTAGGAGGCTCGACAGTTGGCGTGGAAGTCTGCCAGGCGGGACCTGGTGTCAGGAAAAGACCCAAGGAGGAAACAGTTTAGTCTGGCAGCCCGCTCCAGCCTCCTCCGCACTGCCTGGGGCATAGAAGCTCCACACTGCAGATCCTAGAACCTGAGGAAGCCAGGAAAGGGGGGGAATAGAAAGTGAAGGGAGGACCGGCAGAGCCAGGCATAGCGCAATTTAAGAAAAGCCCCAGCCACGCATCTCTAATACCAGCACGTAGAGGGCTAGAGCAGGAGGGTTATCACAAGTCTGAGGCTAACCTGAGCTACACAGTGAGTTCCAGTCCAGCCTGGAATACAGTGTGAGAACTGTCTCAAAAAGGGACAAAGGTAACGCTCAGAGACAAATGGACACAAGGAACTCAAATAGACACTGGCAATGTCAGAGTCTGGACTAACTGATTCTTGCTATCAGAAAAGCAGAAAGGAGGGAAGGGGTGTGCTGATAGACAGTATCTGGGACCAGGGCAAGGAACTAGGTTCTGCTTCCTGCCAGCCAGCAGCGCCTTGGAGAACGTTGCCCAAATCCTGGAACACATTGCTCTTCCCAACCCGAAGTGGATCCAATGATCTGATGATCCCTACCCTAGCCTGAAGCTCAAAGAAGCCAGAACTCAGGGGGAAGGAGGAAGAGTCTCCTGAGGGTGAGACATCCCGTTCTTGCCTGGACTCTTCTGCATCACATCAGAGCAAAGGCCAATAGGCTGCCCCTCTCCTGCCTCCAAGCATCCCCAGGCAGAACCCACCTTGTGAAGTTTTCTCTTCCTGACCTAGCATGCCATCACCCACTGCTGTTAGTAGCTGTGGCATTGCTTTGTAGCCACCTCTGCCCAGCTCTCCCACACTCTGCCAGGAGCAGGAGCAGGCCTGCTCTCTACCCCCAAGCCTCAGAGCTGATGTGGCACAAGGTCTAACATCCACGGGAGCCCCCTTGCTTCCCCCTCCTGCCCCTGTGCTCTGGCCACGGAGGTTTCCATCAGCCTCTCTCCTTGTCATGTCTAAGGCAACCATCACGTCCGGGCCATGTGACTTCATTTATCAGCTCATCTGAGTCTCTGAGAGCACAAAGAAAGCATGGTCCCTCTGACACTTAAACCTCAGACTTTCAGCTTCTAGAACTATAAGAGATTATTTCTGTCTTAAGCACCTAGTCTCTGGTACTTTGGCACATCCCTGGCAAACACTAGGATTTTCAAAGATTCCACTTGGCTCAAATCTTCCTCCAGAAGGAAGCAAGGGCAATAAGAGAAGATAAAGACAGTTTGATCTAGGTAGGTTTCTTCTCCTTCCTCTATCCCTATTATGTAGAGGAGACCCAAAACAGCTTGACCACACAGCTGCCATGATAGGCCTAAAGGCCCAGGCACAGCTTCTGTGACAGGCTTACTGGCAGGCAACACCCAGATCCAGGAAAAGCCATAAGATGACACCACTCAGAGATTTACCCAGGGATGGGGAAGTACCTAACATCTCAAACAATCCAACCATTAGATACTAAGGTGGCCAGATGTCCCTGAGTCTAGCACACACCTTTTTTGTTTTACAGATACTTCTAGACAAATGTCAGCCAATCAGGGTTCTGAACCTTGGAAATCCCCTCACCTCAACCTCTGTTATGATAAAAACTCTACCCCCACCTGAGTTTGGGACTCTCTGCCCTCACCACTGTGTCAGACAGACAGAGAGACCAAGCCCTAGAGCTTAAAATAAAGGCTCTTTGCTTTTATGTACAAGGGAAAAAAAGAGAAGATAAAGGCAGAAATGGAGATCCTGCAGAATCCTGAATTGTGAACAATCACTAGTTACCATCTTCTATATGAAGTTGTTTGAACGTCTTCTGTTTAGGTTGTTTAAACACCCCCCTCTGACTGAAATTCATGAGTTCATTTCAGTTCCACGTGGGCATGTACAGAACCTACCTCCCACTTCCGGCATCTCCAAAGCCACCCCCAACCCTTCTCCATGGCCATCTTTTCCTGTGATCACATAGATTTGTCGTCTTTCTATAGGCAACTACACAGAAAATCTGGACCCAGTAACTCAACAGCACAGAGACTTGCTGACAGTGCCTTGTTTAGTCTCTCTGATGAAAACATCCATTGCTAATGTGGCAATTTTATTTCTTTATTCATCCATATCCTCCAAGGCCCTGTTAAACATGGGATGGTAGATACAGCTCTCATCCTTGCACCAACTATGTTGGAGCATAGCTCCTGGCATGTGACTGGCAGAGTCAAGATGGCAATGGTAAGCACACCAATATGACATCAGAAGGGAACCCCACCCTATCCCCACCTCCCCAGATTGGGGAACAGGGATTTGGGGGAATGTCACTATCTGCTCACTTCCTCACAAATAACAGGATCTGCCCAAAACTGAGCTGAGGGTTCCAGCTAGACCTGCAGCTGTTGGAAGCCTCTGGAGCGCTCCAATCACCACCAGCATCCAGAGCACCTTCTCCTCTGTAACAAGTTTGGCTCCAAGATCAAATGATACTGGGAACTTTGCCTATCTTTCGCCTGGCCTCGCAATCCAAGGAGCCTCTCAAAATGTCTCCAGTTCCAAGGAGGGCAAAGGAGTGGAAACATAAATGGGAGAATATGAGAAGGGTCCTTTGAGGGATCTAGGACATTTCCCTAGCAGACCCTAGATCAGCCAGGCTCTGCGGGAGAAGTGGGGGTGAGGATGCAAGCCGGGGAACAGAAGGTAAAAGGGTTCAGACCTTTTCAAGAGCTGTGGCTCGAGGGGGTCCTGAGCTGGCAAGGAGGAAGCCAGTCCAGCTGCTGTGAGAGCCGTCTGTCACATGGCTCTGCTCAACCCCTTGCTCTAGTATGTGACCTGGGGCTCACTGGCCATGTCTCTGGTACTCAGTGTCCCCACTTAACAAATAGAAAGCTATGTCTTCCCAGAGCTTCAATAAAATGGTAAGAGATACTCGACAGAGCCGCCAGCCATCAGCAAAGGCAAGAATCATCGTTGCGCCTTCTCTCTGCAGATGTCTGGTCCCCAGCACTATGCCTGGGTCTAACAAGTAAAACAAGACACAGCTTTTCATGACCCACAGAGAAGAAAAGCACTCCACTTCATCCTGTGGGTAAAGTGAGCATGTCAAGGGAAGGGAAGGCTCCAGAGGCAGCTTGCTGGGTCCCACGAAGACCCTACCGCCCTGAACCCACTCTCCCTTTCTGTTCCATGAAGAATGCAAGAGGGGAGGTCAGGCCCTGGGAGCTTGGAGATGTGCACCGAGCCCCCAAGGCCAGGCCCCAGGGTAATGTGCAGGGAAATCAGCATCTCAGTCCTGTGTGGCTCCAGCCTCCTGCCCTCGGAGAATCTGGTGGTTAGTGCCAGGACCCTCGACAAGCAACTGTTCGGAGTGAAGGGAAGGGGAGGACGTGGGTCTGATCCAACAGTTGGTGAGGAGAAGGGAAGGGAAGGGAAGCAGCAAGGCCCTTCTGCTGTCATCCTCACGGCTCTCAGCATCAAGACAGTTTGGCAAGCAAAGGGGACAAATGGGGCCATTTAGGAGGTTGCCAAGTCCAAGTCTCCAGGAGGCCTCTGATTGCTCAAGTTTTTCTCTGCCTCTCAATTTGTGATAAACCCATAGCAGCGGGCTCCCTCTGCCAGCTACAGAGACCAAGTGGAGTCAATTTCCTTCAAGCCCTGAACAAACTCCAACAACTCCAACACAATGAGAACCAACCACATGAACACTCCAGCCCAACCCATAATATGTGGGGTGCCAGCTGGTGATCTCCACCTCCTCTAGGCAAAATGTCACTCATCCCCTCTACCCTGGGATGTCATCGGTCTCTTGGATTCTGTTACTGCTGCTAAAAGTTGATCTTTGCTGGATCAGTCCCCCACATCACAGATTTCTGCCTTAAGACCCCACCCCCACCCCGGAAAGAGACGGTGTAAAGAAATCGTGAGAGGGAAAGACAGACAGACAGACAAACAGAGAAAGGAGCAGAGAGCCAGCAAGAGCACTGAAGTGCACACAAACCAATTCCTCTTCACTGAGCTCGGGGGAGCAGGTGGATTGCCCCAAAATCACAAGCCCTCTTTGGGCCAGCTTCATCAACAGCTGTGGCCTATTCAATCACAGAGAAGCAGCAGGAGAGAGGCACTTGACCCTAATTTGATGAAAAGGTGGCCATATTAGATGCAGTATGCCCATTTCATTTGAATTTCAGATGAATGTGGGGTTTTTATCATTATTATTATTATACATCTTAGACATACTTGTACTAAAAAAAAAAAAAAGTTCTCTGAATCTGGAATTCACATTTTCCTGGGCATCCTATATTTTTTATCTGTTAGCACAGGTGCCCCAGCAAAAAGAGAAAGAGCAGACCTGGGCATGAAGATAGGAACGCACACAGCAGCACTCACCCAGACTCAGGGGTGGGGCACTTCTCAAAGTATGGTAAACAGACTACCAGCACTGCCCTTGGCCAGAAATTGTTGGTCATGCAAATTTTCTAGGCTCCACCCCAAAACACACCCTACCTGAAATCGCAGCAACAGAGCTAGGAATCTCCCCATGAGGCCTCAGATAATAGGGTAGCAGGCTCCAGTCTGAAGTGCGGCAATCTGAACAGGCTGCAGAGATGCAATTGTGGGTGCCTTTCATGTCCTGCTTTCTGGCCTCAGCTTTAAACACCCCTACTTTACACCCCAGTGGAAGAAATAGAACCCTAGAAGGCTTGTGGCTACATGCAGAATACGCATGCTTCTGTACACTCAAGTATACACATGCTCTCTATCTATCTATCTATCACACACACACACACACACACACACACACACATACACACACACACACAAAGAGACACATAGTACACGGTTATACAGACATGGCCCTTCTGTCTTGTATGTGGTGCTATCCAAAGGAAAGGACACAGATTCGTGTTTTATTAGCGACATTCTTCTTGACCCATGCTGTAACACCATTCCAAGTCTGTTAAGGAGCACTGCATTTTGAATCTGAAGTGTGTGCATAGGCCCATGATTTGGGTGCATGCTCCCCAGCAACTGGGGCTTCTAAGGGGACTGTAGAGCCTTAAGAGACAGGACCTAGCAAACGTCTAGAGGTGGGGCTTAGAAGGTTTTAGCCTGGTCCCTAATTCTGGCTATTCTCCTTCCTGCTCATCAGTGATGTGAGAGGCCTCTACCACATGCTGCCACCACCGTGAATTCTGCCATGCCCTCCCTGCCATGATAGATAGACTGAGACCCTCACAAATCATGAGTGGAAATAAAGCTGTCTTCTCATAAACTATTTCTGCTGGGTATTTTGTCACAGTATCACAATGAAACTGACACAGAATGTGAACAACTCTCCCAGAACCCCAGAACCTTCCAATGCTGGCCCATGCATGGCTTCTGATTTGCAGCTCTTTCAACTTTCCAAAGTCCCCATCTATCAAGCTGTACCTGCTATGTGGCTAGAAAGGAAGCTAATGAGTGGCAGTCTATAGTTGTACACCATGGCCAGGGGCCTGCCGATCAAAATGGTAGCATCACCAGTATTGCTTAGTGTCAATGACTAGGACACCTGAACACTTTGAAGAAGGTAAAGTGTTCCCAAGAAGAGTAACTGACTCAGGATGTACTATACAGACACCACCTTCTGGGACTAGGTGGACACCTGGCCCAGACTGGATCAACTGTAAAACCCCTTTCTCTTGGCCATTATGGTTCAAATAGGGCCCCTGACTAAGCTTTTCCTGATGAAGCATGCAAGAAAGAACATTATTTGCTTTCTGATTTCCAGACTTGAGCACAAATATACCAAGTCCACAGTTGTGGTCTTGGGGTCACATTAAGAACACTTACATAGCAATTTGAATAAAGAAAGGAAAAAAAGGAAAGAGGGGATGGAGAGAAAGGAAGGAAGGGAGGGGAGGAAGGGAGAGAGAGAGACTTTCTCCCTTGCTTCCTAGGATACACGTCTATCACTTATATATTTTATTTGGTAAGCCAATCAATTATTTTTATTTTTAATCTAGCTGAGTCTGTTAGTCAAAATAAAAAAAAAGTATCGACTACTACTTAGCTTCACTTTCTGCTATTATAAGGCTTTCTCTGGCCAACCTTGAAGCAACCAGGAAAAAGTGCACCATGAAACGGTTGCATGGGAGTCTGGGGAAACGGTTCAGTGGATAAAGAGCTTGCCCTCCCAGCATGAGAACCTGCTTCCAATCCCCAGCACCCCCATCAAATGCTAGGCACGGTGACATGTGCTTGTGATTCTGTGGCTGGGGAGACAGAGGCAGGAGGATTCCTAAGGCTCACCAGCCGGTCAAGCCCAACAGAGATGAGAGACCCCGTCTCGAATGAAGGGAACAGGTGTCCTTCATCTCATCCTCTGGCTTCCATATTTACACATGGACACACACCCCAGCCACGCCCCAAACAGAGACACACATCAAAAAATAATAATATTAATTAATTAATTAATTAATTTAAAAAACCTGCCCCCAGGAGCTCACTTCTGACAAGTACCACACCCAGCCCAACCTGGCATGAACCCAGACTGGCACCACCTCAACCTTTCCCCTGCCTCAGGAGCACTCACCAGCCAAAGTAAAGCCAATCTAAGGCAGCTTCACCCCTTCCCCATTCAAGAAGCCTGCTCCAGCAAAACTACAGCATGAGACACAACCCAGCAGGAACCCAGACAAGCGGCTCCGCCCCCCATGACTGTACAGCTGCCATCCTCAGCAACTGGGTACAGTTGCCATCCCCTGCTTAGAGTCCTCTGCAACTGAACCAGTGCAAACTGGCCTGGCCCAGCACAGATCCGGACAGGAAGTACTGCCCCAACTGACCAGCTATACGCAACCCAACCTGGCATGAACCAGTAACACACACACACACACACACACACACACACACACACACACACCCCTCTTCTCCCCCAAGTATTCTCTAAGTTGCCCAGTTCTCTGCTTACCTTCAGGCCCCAGCTTTGTGGGCATATAACATGTAGCAAGACACATTAAACAACCTAACTCCAGATGCCCAGGTCTCATCAGAAAAGCAAACATAAGCAATACAAAAGAAGAAGGAAAAGGAGGAGGAGGAGAAGAAGAAAGGAAGAAAGAAAGAAAGGAAGGAAGGAAGGAAGGAAGGAAGGAAGGAAGGAAGGAAGGAAGAAAGAAAGAAAGAAAGAAAGAAAGAAAGAAAGAAAGAAAGAAAGAAAGAAAGAAAGAAAGAAAGAAAGAAAGAGAGAGAAAGGGAGGGAGGGAGGGAAGGAAGGAAGGAAGGAAGGAAGGAAGGAAGGAAGGAAGGAAGGAAGGAAGGAAAAAGAAAACACCAGTCTCATAGTCCCCAGAGACAGAAATTCAAGACACAGGATTCAAAAGAACAATTATAAATATGTTCAAAGAGGTCACAGAATTTAAAGAGCACAAATTTGAATGAACTCAGAACAGTAATAAACTGATTGTAGCCCTAGTAAACACAAACAAAGATCTGAATGAAGTAAGGAAGCTCATTCAGGATTTGAAAATAGAATTCAATGAAGAAGTAGAAATATCAAAGAAGAAAACTCAACCTGAAATGAAGCTGGAAATGGAATTTTCCACTAGTCTAATAAAAAGTTTAGTGGATAGTTTCACTAACCAAATGGATCATGTAGACGACAGAATGTTTGGGCTTAAAGATGAGTTAGAGGAACTGGACCATTCAACCAAAGAAAATGGAAAAATAAAAATTTAATGCACAAATAGACCATTCAGGGTCTGTGAGATAGCATAAAAGACCAAATCTATTAATTATAGGCATATAAGGAGAATAATTTCCATGTCAAAGTCATAGAAAATATTTTTAATAAAATCATAAAAATTGCCAAATCTTGAGAAAAATATGTCCATACAGGTATAAGAGGCCCAAAGAACACCAAACAGGCAGAATCAGAAAAGAATATTTATTCACATGTGACAATTAAAATATAAAAACAAAAACAAAACCACATAATAAAGAAAGGACATTGAAAGCTTCAAGAGAGAAATGTTAAGTCACATACAAAGGCAAGCCCATTTGAATAACACTTGATTACTCATAGAAACTTATAAAGTCTGAAAACCTAGGAAAGATATATTCCAAACTCTGAAAGATCATAACTGCCAACTGAGAATATTAAACTCAGAAAAGCTATCTTTTATAAGTAAAGGGGAAATAAAAACTTTCCATGATAAAAACAAACTAAAGGAATTTATGACCATTAAGCCAAGTCTACAGAGGATGCTGGATAGAACACTTGGGATTGAAGAGGAAAATAAATACCTCCAAGAGACTAGAGGGGAAAATATACACTACCAGGACAATTCATCATAGAAACTAAGAAAATATCACAAAGTCATCAAAACTACAGAAATTAATATATACCTTTCAGTAATAACTCTGAATAGTAATGGTCTCAACTCCCCCAACCAAAAAATAAAAATACAGACTATCAAACTCAATTAAAAAACAAGATCCATCTTTTTGCTGCTTCCAAGAAACATATCTTACCATCAAGGGAAACATCTGCTTGGAATAAAGTTATTGAATGGAAAAGAGCACTACAAGCAAATGGAACTAGGAAGCAAGCACGCATAGTTATTCTGATACCTTAGAAAGTAGACTTCAAACCAAAACTGGTAAGAAGAAATAAAGAAAGCCACTTCATGCTTATCAAGGGAATAATCAGCCCCTTAAGAGGATATCAATTCTAAGCATATACACCAAACACAAGAGCACCAATTTATAAAACAAGTGCTACTCAATGTAAAGCAACAAATTAGCCCCAACACAGTAATTGTAGGGAATTAAATTCCCCAACCTCACCAAAAGACAGGTCATCCAAACAAAATTTAGATAGACAATCATTGGAAGTAAATGACGCTATAATCAAATGGACTTAGTAGACATCTACAAGACATTCCACCAAAACAGTAAGTAATACACATTCTTCTCAGTAGCACATAGAATAGTCTCTAAAACAGACCACAACGTAGGACACAAAACAAGCTTTAACAAATACAAGAAAATGGCAATAACTTCCTGTATTCTGTCTGGCCACAGTGGAATATAACTAGATATCAAAAGAAGAAAAGTACACCAAGTACATAAACACACGGAGA
This sequence comes from Peromyscus maniculatus bairdii, assembly GCF_049852395.1. Lineage (NCBI taxonomy): Eukaryota > Metazoa > Chordata > Mammalia > Rodentia > Cricetidae > Peromyscus > Peromyscus maniculatus. The sequence goes on along the minus strand of NC_134860.1, from coordinate 68,977,453 downwards.
CTAAGTGGTACCCTATTAAATGATAATGGGGTCACTGAAAAAAAATCAAGAAGGAAATAAACCTAAGACTGAATGAAAATGGAACCACAGTATACCAAAACCTATGGGACATAATGAAGGCCATCCTAAAAGAAAAGTTTATAGTGCTAAGTGCCTGTATCAAAAATTCTAAATGATTTCAAATAAAAGAACTTAATGACGTGCTGTAAGGCCTTAGAAAAGCAAGAGCAAACAAAATAACAGATGAAAATCATTAAGATCAGAACAAAATTAATGAAATAGAAATTATATAAACAGTATAAAGAATGAATGAAGCAAAGAGCTGGCTCTTTGAAAAGATAAACAAGACTAACAAACTGTTAGCCAAATTAACTAAAGGGGAAAAAAGAGGAACACCTAAATTAATAAAATTGAGATGAAGAGGAAGATATAACAGATTCCGATGAAATTCAGAAAATCATAAGGTGTATCTTAAAAACATATATTCCACTAAATTGGAAAATATGAAAGAAATGAATGAATTTCTAGATGCGTATGACCTACCAAAATTATACCAAGAAGAAACGAGGAATTTAAACAGATGTATAACCAACAAAAAGACAGAAGCAGGAACAAATAGTCTCCAAACCAGGAAGCCCCCAGGATTTCTCTCTGGTTAACACAGATGCAAAAATTCTCCGTAAAATGTTTGCAAAATGAACTCATGGCAGATTTCTACCAGACCTTTGAAAAAAGAACTACAACCAATACTATCTAAATTATTCCCAAAAAAAAAGAAAATGGGAACTTCTTCCAAACTCTTTTTATAAAGTCAGTATTACCCTAATACCAAAACCAGACAAAGACACAGTAAACAAAAAAGTATGCAACAATCTCCCTGATAAACACAGTTGCAAAAATTCTCAATAAAATACTTGCAAACTGAATTCCAGATCGCCTCAAAAAGACCACTCATTCATTCCAGTAATGCAGGGGTAGTTCAGCATCCCTAAATCAATAAACATGAGTTCATGCAAGTCCTGCAAACCTGCTCAAAGAAACTATGACTGAAGAGCCCTTGGGCCCCAGCAAAGAATATACTTGCTGCTTGGCTGGATTGACATAGCATCAAATCACCTTCTAAATGTATATGTTTGCACCCACAGTCAAAGGATACTCTTGCCCCTAGTCAGAGAAGCCTTTCTTCACAATGAACAGAGGTGAATGCAGAGACCCATGGCTGCACAGGCCGCTGTTAATAAAGGATGGTTGAGGGACCAGCCCTAAACAAGATATTAATGCTCTTTGGTTAGCCTTGTCAATGTGACACAGCCTAGAGTCACCTGAAGAGGAGACTCAGTTGAGGGATTGACCAGATCAGATTGGCCTGTGGCCATGTCTGTGAGTGACTGATTGTTGATTGATTCAGAACAGCCCAACCTGCTGTGCGAGGTACCATCCTTAGGCAGTTGGGCCTGGGCTGTGTAAGAATGCTAGCTGAGTGAGCCAGAGAGCACACAAACAAGCAGTGTTCCTCCGTGATTCCTGTCTCAAGTGTCTGACCTGAATGACCTCAGTGATGGGTTGTGACCTGAAAGTGTAAGCCAAATAAACCCTTTCCTCCCCAAGCTTCTTTGGGTCAGAGTATTTATCACAGCAACAAAACTAGAACATGTATCTACAACAAAACTAGAACATAAACAACAAACAAAACTAGAACATGAACAAAACAAAACTAGAACATGTATCATTCTCTTGAGGACCAGGGAACATTGTAGAGGGGGAAGCATGCAAGAGCCTTAAGACAGGGGGAGAGGCTACAAAATACTGTCATCTCAGACTGACACAGCAATCACAAACCCACAGCAGCTGCACCTGTTGGCACTGGACATGGCACAAGTTGGGCCCACCCAACAGTCGGCCATGAATAGGGAAGGAACTCACTGGGCTTTTCCACTTCCTGCTTAACTACTGGTAACTAAGAGATTGTGGGAGAAGGGATCATAATATACAGTTGTAAACCCTTGGTGAGCCCGCCAGGCTCAGATGGATGGTTCTAAGCCATATTCACACATACAACCTTGGCTAAACTCTAGTAGACACAAAATAAAACAAAAAAATCATGAATATGGAAGACAGATTTATAGAGAAGGGGGGCTGGCTAAGATAGGAGGTAAATAAGAGAAGGTATGGGGGTAGGGAGAATAACCAGGACGCACTATATGCGTGTATTGAATTATTAAAGAACAAGATGTATTAAATAAAAGATGTTCACATGGGGATGCAGCTCCAGGGTAGAACAAATGTCTAGAGTGGGCAAGTCTTGGGTTCAATGCCCAGCATGGAAAACACAATGATCATAGGCCAAGAATCAAGTCCCCAGGGGGTCTGTAATCCATGCAAAAGAGGAGGATGCCAGGAGCATTCAACAAGAACAATTTTGGAAGTAGACACTGGCCAGTTTAATCAGGGAAGAGCCACTCGGAAAGCCCTCAACACTGCAGAAAGATACATCATTATGAAAAAATGACGAGGATATGGGTTATGTCTGTATCTAAAATTTTAAATATGGAATCATGTTGAGGGATTAAAAAGCAGCAGCCAGCATGGTTTATACCCCCTGGTTACAAACAGGGAAAATGTTAAGCTGAGGACTGAGGAAACTCATAAGGAAATTTCAAAAGACACTGTTCATTGTGTTCTCTTTTAATAAACTTGCTTGGAAGTTGTAATTATTTCTTGAAGTTTAATTGAACGAAGCCTTGGGAATCCTGGCTTATTATAAACAATAATTTTTCTAGGCCTTCTGTTAGAGAAAATGTTCTCAGTTCTGAGAGTATCAGCAAATTCAACCCATTCTATCCTGAGACAAAGAGTCAGAGAGAAGCCCCAGTCTTAAGGGGGCCAACTTTTGACTCTCAGGCAGCCCAGTTCATGGGAGTGGCCATGCTGGAGAAAGACTTGATGCTGACTGAGGAAAGGTTTCCAGACATTCTGAGCATGAAACTGCCCAAGAACCTCCCTCTTCTCCTTGAGATCTTTCATGGAAGAATCCAGTCATGATACTCAGTCTCTGACACAACCACCCACTGGGTTTGAACCTTGCTCAGTTTGGTCTGAATGACCTACTCAGGTCATTCAATGAAGCCTTGTTTTTCTCACCTGCTAAATTGAGGCAGTAATGGCACTTAGCTCATGTGGGCCCTAGGCAGATTCCATGGGCTATCTGATGATGGTGTGGAAATGTCTGGATAGTGTCTGGCACAGTGGGTGCCCTGCCTGCATTTGCTAGTAAGGGGATGGATTTGAAGGATGCCACTGACCTGGGCATGAGCTCTGTTCCTCCATGCCAGAGTCACAATACCTCTGAATAATAGGTACCACAACAGCACTTCACTACTCTCCATATAGTACCCTGACAACAGTGCTCCAAAATCAGCATCCTCATTGCAGTTTTACAGATAAGGAAATGGAGGTCTAGAAAGACAGATTAATTCACTGAGTAGCACTGTACCATGTTAGCGGATTTAAGTTCATATCAAAACTCCAAAACCAGGAGCTTTTCCCTTCTGTGCTGTGCATAGCTTTCCCATATTTCTCAGCTCCTCACTTCCACACTACAACATTCTGAAGCCACAGAGAGAGTGTTCTCTTCTGGGGCCACGCCAGAAAATGACTGGGTACCCCCTTCCTCCATTCTCATCCAGTCTGAAGTGCACACCATCTCTCCTCCAAGGGAGCCAAGAAGGTGTCCATGGGAAATAATGGCCTGAAAGAGGCTGTGGTTACAGCCACTGGCCCTCAGCTGACCAGAAGCACTCACTCAGCCCTAGTCCTAGATCTGTATGCCAACCCCTGTGAAGGACCCACACCCTCTCTTGGAAAGAGTCAACAGGACCTAGATGGGGCAAAGGCCGACCCAAGCCCATCTGGATCTCCCCATGAGGATGCCCAGGGACAGCAGTCAGGTCACGTCTTTCTCCACAAGATTGTCATTGGATACACTCATTCTTGTCCTTCAAAAACATATCCTTGTTTTCCCACTTCTTCCCCACCCCTTCACCTGTGTTCCAAACCTATTATTACTGGGTAAGAGGAGAAAGGAATTAAATGTATGCATCATTTGATTTTAATTGAAGGACTGTTCTATTTCATTGAACTGCTAAGTAAGCCGAACAGGAGATTGTGTTTACATAAGCAAACCCCAAGTCACTATAGACTTGCTGTCACATTAAGTCAATACTTATGAAGGCTCTCTATTTAATTATTCAGTGAGGATTGACTTATTATTGTGTTAAGAGTGTGGTTAGCCTTGAGCTAGGTAGCCAGCCAGCTGAAAGATTTCTTTCAACTTTCTCTGAATGCTGATATGGTTCTTGCTAGTGGTGTGAGGTTAGGTTTCTTCCCTTTTCTCTCCCCACCCCTGCCTCCCTCCAGCTTCAGGGCAATGCAATTCAAGTCCATCTCTCTTTAGTTGGGGGTAGCAGGTGTCCCGTGTGGTTGACCTTTCAAATGGCCTTCCTAGGTCGGGTAATTTGCCCTAAGAGCTGAATTCTCATACAGTTAATGCCTCTCTTCTTTGTATAGCAATTCCAGCCTTTATTCTTCCCATCTCTGACTCTGAGGGCCTCCTACTCAACATCCCAGAGCCCTTTCCTGCCTGCCTGTTATTCCTAGCATTTACCCTCCATTCAACCTCCTCAAAATGTGTTTCTCCATCTTTGTGTCCCATACAAGCCCCCATCACTCCACAGCATTGCTTTAAAGGTTCAAAGATTCTTACATCAGTCTTAACGTGGGAAGGAAAATCCAGAGGTACATACTTCACCTCAACTTCAGACCAACCAAAACAGCAGCATGACACAATAGCTAAGAGCTGCTTGAACCCAAGTCACCTTGGTTCAAACTCCCTCTCTGCCAATCACAAAAGGTACATACTCGGGTACTAAACTTATACTCCTTTGACTAAGCATCCACATCCACAAAAGGATGCTAATGGATTCTGAGAAGAATAACAGAGGTTGTCATGAAGCACCTGGGACTAATGCTTAGCATGTTGGCCCCAGCTTTTGTGAGTATCCCTCTGTATATTGAGAGTAACAGCCCCATGAAGGAGAAACTCCTAGACTTCTATGGTCCACCATGTACCACCCTGACTCCCAACCAAAACTGGAATCACCTCCATCACCTCATCTCTCCTCAACTCCTCCTCTCTCCCTCCCCAAAGCCATCTAGCAACATCAGTGGTACATTTCCCAACCTTGTTTCATAAATCTCCTTTAACATTCCACTTGCCAAAACTACCTTCCTCCAGCCATGTCCTCCTTAAAGATCTCCGCTAGTTCTGAAAATTCTAAATTCAGGTCACATACCATCTCTTCCAGAAAGCCTGAATACCTTTATCTATCTCTGAATGTGTTCCATAAACTCCAGTCATGGCTTGTATCATCTATCGTAATTTACGTTTTTTTCTCTGTACCCAAGGCTGGCCTCAAACTCCTGATCCTCCTGCCTCTACTTCACAAATAGTAGCTCATTTTTCATGTTTCACTTAAGCAATGGGTTTAAGTCTTGAAAACCCAAAAACAAAAAACAAAAAAACAATGGGTTCTTTCAGAACAGAAACAGTCTCATCCATGTTTAAACCTTCAGTGCCCAAAGGTATATGAGATGCACAACAGTGACTCATCGGCCATTGGATGGAGGGCTAGATGAAAGAATGAATGGATAGATGGGTAGACAGGAGGGTGGTTGGGTGGATATATAGATGTGAGTGAACAGATGGTGGGTGAGTGAGTAGGTGGGTGAGTGGATGGATTAATGGGGACTACATGGAAGGCTTCCCTTTAGGCAGCAAGAAATTGGAGAACACTGCTTCCCTTGAAAAATAAAATCACGGGCAGATTTCTAGCTGTCAGCATAGCAAAGTGTGTCAATGCTGCATGTACTTGGACACTAAGATAGCCTAAGCCCCACACACTGCCTGCATTGAACTTATCTTTTCACCCCACCCTTCCGTGCTCCTGCCTGGTGGTTGTTAGGACTTAGAAATGTCTCTCTGCCATCTCTGGTAATAGCCATCCACTAAAGGAGACCCCAGTGGCCTACAAGAATTAACACACATCCTTAAGCACCACTCTTAACATGAAGAAGTGCCTTGGGGACCTACAGAAAAGAAGCCAATGTGTCCCTATGCAGAAAAGGAGGGCTAGTTAAAGGATCCACTCTCCAACCAGCAGAAAAGCAAAGAGGCCAGTGATGGAACAGAGTATTGGGGTCAAACACCTGTGCTTACATACCACAAACCCTCAAAACGTTGCTGCACCTCTTAGTGTCCTGGTGGCTATGACACATACGTCCAGAAGATATGGGGGGGGGGATTACAAAACATGATCATGTCTACTCAAGTACTTCTGCAAAGTAAAATGTAGTGTGTACACACTTATCACACTTCCCTTCTAGGAAAAATAAAAAGAGAACATGCAGTTCAATTCTCATCTTTGCCTGGCTGGATAGACAAGACCCCTGTGCAAGGGCTGGAGGAAGAAGAGGTCCAGTGAAGGCAGAACAGAGAAGCAGCTTATGATGCGGCATGGAGCCACCAGGAAGCAAGAAAGAACAGGTATGGCTGGAGTCTGTTCTGAGAAAGTACAGGGACCCTTGGGCCCTCAGCCCCCTCCTCCTGGGCTTCCATTCAAGCCTTTTAAAATGAACTGCATAAACAAATATTTTCCAATCAGGCAAATATCCGGGCAGCTACGCCGCCACTAGGCGTCCTTCTCATTATATAGACTAATGAGAACACTGTGTTTCTCAGGAGCAATTTATTAAGGCAACATCCATTATAAATGACATTTTTCCTGAACTAACAAAGGATGTGAGGCTGGAGAAACTGGTTAAAAGGAAATGTTTAGCTGATTCCAGAAACCATTTAGAAATTAATTACCAGCCCCTTTGCTGGCCCTTCTTTCTCCTCTTTGTACTATTTTTCTGCCTTGGACCCCCTACCCTGTCCACCCACCTCCAGGGGCCTAAGCCAGGATCCTGGGAAGGGAGCATCGGCTGGCTCCTGGGAGAGTGCTGCCTTTTGGGAGGGCAAAGTCTTAAGCAGCGGCACTGGAGCATAGAAGACCAGATTATTTGTGGTCCCAACTTGCTGATGCAAGAAGAAAAATACAGCAAACTGCAGCTGCTGAACTCAGCTTTTTTTTTTCTTTTTCTTCCTTCTTTCTCCTTCGCTGAGGTTAGTGTTTTACCCAAAAAAAAAAAAAAAAAAAAAAAAGGCTTTGAAACAAAAATAAAATCTATAAACCAGGGGCTTCCAACCTGTCAGCATAAGGTCAGGCACACAGATTACTGCATTCAGGATGGAGCACAGACCCTTCGGCTTACCTGCATGCGCTCTCTCTCTTCTCTCTCTCTCTCTCTCTCTCTCTCTCTCTCTCTCTCTCTCTCTCTCTCTCTCTCTCTCCCTCTGCCCTCCCCGCCCCCCCCCACATACAACACACAAACACATACACTCAAGCGTGTGTGTACACACAACATGTGCATGCACATAGGCCTTGCTATCCTAATAGATGCATGCAGTGCATACAAAGTCACTCACCCTTAGATCAAAAGTCTTCATCTCACCCTAGCCCTTCATCCACCCCACCCCAATTAGGAGCCTTTTCCCTAAGTCCTGTATCTCAGGTGTTCTCTCCACATCCACCCTTTAGCTCGACTATAGATCTCCCTCTGACATCACAGGGCTGGGCTCCAGGTTGGTCCAGGACACTTCATGGGCTGTGTGCATAGTGATGACTCCATGGAACTCCCAAAAGTCTGGCAACTGGTGGTCATTCCCATTAGAGAGTGGACTAGATGCAAATCAGAGGGGACACAGCAGACTGCTCAGGCCAGGACAGCAAGTAACCACTTAGAAATGCTTCCTATGTTAGTTTTCTCATCACTGTCATGAATCCTCCATAGAATCATCTTAGGGAAGGAAGGATGTGTTTGGCTTACAGTTCAGGAAATACAGTCAATCATGGCAGGGATGGTATGGTAGCTAGAATGTGTCAGTTCACAGCATCAAAAATTTGTGACATGGTATGGTGGTATTGTGTTCAGCAAAATATTGTGTACCTTAATAAATTTATCTGGGGTCAGAGAACAGACAGCCACTAGATACAAAGGCTAGAAAATGGTGGCACTCACACCTTTAATCCTAGCATTCCAGAGACAGAAATCCCTCTGGATCTCTGTGAGTTCAAGGCCACATTGGAAATAGCCAAGCATGGTGACACGCCTTTAATCCCAGAAAGCCAGCCTTTAATCCCAGGGAGTGGTGGTAGAAAGTAGAAAGATATATAAGGCGTGAAGACCAGAAACTAGAGGCATTTGGCTGGTTAAGCATGTGGCCTGGTTAAGCTTTCAGGCTATGGAGCAACACAGTACAGCTGAGATTCATTCTGGATGAGGACTCAGAGGCTTCCAGTCTGAGGAAACAGGACCAGCTGAGGAACTGGTAAGGTGAGATAGCTATGGTTTGTTCTGTCTCTCTGATCTACCAGCATGGACCCCAATAACTCGCCTCGGGTTTGATTTTATTAATAAGAACTTTTAAGATTCATGCTACATCTGGCGCCCAACGTTCGTGTTACGAATTCATGAAAAAGCTGTTTGCCTGTGGCCTTGTGAGCCCCAGCCAGTAGGATTTGCTGAAGGAGACAGAGGCAGGAAGATCCAGTTTGAGGCCGGCCTAAAAGGCTTGGGAGAAGCTTTGGCCCGGACTGAACCACAAACAGTGGTGGGACCATGGAAGCAGTGGCTACTGCTCCACGTTGCCAGCTCCTTCTCATCATGTTGGTGACTTCGGTGATGCTGCTACCTGGGACGAAGGGTTTACTGCTGCTGGTTCAGAGAAGAATTGCCAGGACCATCGTGTTACAAGAAAGCATCGGCAAAGGTCAGTTTGGAAAAGTTTGGCAAGACAAATGGTGGGGAGAGATTGTTGTGAAGATTTTCTGTTCTAGGGAAGAATGTTCATGGTTCCGAGAGACAGACATTTATCAGACTGTGATTGCTCCAAACCACAGAGGAGGCAAAAAAAAAAAAAAAAAAAAAAAAAAAAAAAAAAAAAAAACCATGACCACGCCTAACAGTGACTTTGAAATCTTCAAAAAGATGACAGGATCCCACAAAGATGATTCCACATGGACTATGATAAAGCCATTAAGCTGATTAACACCATGGAAAAATCGACTTTGGACTACAAACTGGTCAGGACAATTTCGAGAGGACTAGTTGAGATGATCCAGCCTGACAGACTACTCGAACAAGGACTTGAAACAAGCCCTGAACTTTCCTATTATGCAGAGACTGGACAAATGATACAGGACTTGATGATTAACCCAAAAATTTTCTTTTCAAGATTTCCTAAAGATATCTTCACCCCTAGAAAGCAAAAATAAAAAGAGAATATAGATATGAGATAGATCATCGAATCTACTCTGAGAAAAAAGGTAAAGAAATAATAGGATAAATAGGTGGATCATTGAATCTACACTGAAGAAAAAGGGGAAGATATAAAAATGACAAAAGGTAGACTAATGAATCTATTATGAAAAGAAAAAAGAAAATATGGATATGATAAGATAAAAAGGGAGATTATGGAATCTACTTTTAAAAAGGAACTACTTGTTTTAAATAAGATAAGGAATGAAAATTTTTTGGTCTGAGTTTATCAGATGTTACTGGACTGGACATTGTTAATATATATAATGGAGTTTTTTATCTGAAAAATGTTAATGGGCTAGACATCATTAATGTAATTTTGGCTGTATATATTGTATATGCTTATTGGATAGTTTTTCTTGTATTAGTTATAAGCTTTTTAATTTTAGACAAAAAGAGAGGAGATATGGTGGTATTGTGTTCAGCAAAATATTGTGTACCTTAATAAATTTATCTGGGGTCAGAGAACAGACAGCCACTAGATACAAAGGCTAGAAAATGGTGGCACTCACACCTTTAATCCTAGCATTCCAGAGACAGAAATCCCTCTGGATCTCTGTGAGTTCAAGGCCACATTGGAAATAGCCAAGCATGGTGACACGCCTTTAATCCCAGAAAGCCAGCCTTTAATCCCAGGGAGTGGTGGTAGAAAGTAGAAAGATATATAAGGCGTGAAGACCAGAAACTAGAGGCATTTGGCTGGTTAAGCATGTGGCCTGGTTAAGCTTTCAGGCTATGGAGCAACACAGTACAGCTGAGATTCATTCTGGATGAGGACTCAGAGGCTTCCAGTCTGAGGAAACAGGACCAGCTGAGGAACTGGTAAGGTGAGATAGCTATGGTTTGTTCTGTCTCTCTGATCTACCAGCATGGACCCCAATAACTCGCCTCGGGTTTGATTTTATTAATAAGAACTTTTAAGATTCATGCTACAACATGGCTTGCCCATATGTTACCAAATAGGAAGTAGAGAACTAGGTCAGAATCAGGCAGACCTATAACCTATAGAGCCCACCCCTTGACCCTGAGTCATCAGGACACTATAGACATAAGATTTTGCAACCTCTCCAAACTATACCACTGGTTGGAAACCAACTCTTCAAACACATTCAGGGGAAATTTCACATTCAAACTATAACCTTTGTCCTCTAGAAACTCCTACTATGAAGAACTAAGCGTCAGGTCCCTGGAGCTTCTGGGGATTTGAACTAAAATGTCTAACTCCAACGAAGGAGGCTTCAACTGTAGGGCAGAAGAAAGATGTTGACAGCTACGTGATGATAAAACCACACGCAAGGTGAAGCAAGGAGGCAATTCCTTAGCCTGTTGAGTATTTGCATATATTTATCTTAATGCCTTCAGCTCCAAGTACCGTGCAAACTTCTCATGTCTACTGAGGTCCTTCATACATGCCCTGCCTGAGGCTCAAGGGATGGATGTACAAGAATACAAGGTACAAATGAAAGAAAATCCTGGGTGGAAACTGAGACAGGAGTGAGGCTGGGACCCTAAGGAGAGATGGCAGACCAGCAAAGCCAAAGGGACTGGAGAGAGCTAGAAATGAATAAGGTAATGGGAAAGTATGGATGAGTAGGTCCTGAAAAGAGAGTCAAGAGATGCCCTAGAGTATCAAGATGCAGAAGCCTTCCCAGGACAGCTAGATTCCAACATAGGAAAGAAGGAAGCCCCTGAGTGCCCACCACCAGCCTCTCATTTTCTCCCGGGGGGTAAGTAGTAGGGAATCCCTGGGACAACCATTTGAAAAACCTTTGGCCCCAACAGAAACTTTGACTCAGAAGGTACATCCCAAGACTGCTCACTTAGAGTTCTTCCCAGCCACCTCAAAAGATGGCCAAGCCTTGATACTACTGGACATTTGCACTTCCTGTAAAACAAAGCAGTTCCTTAATCCCACTTCTGAAGGGGGGTCTGAGGTAAGAAATGGCATCTTACTATGTGAGCCAGGGTGAAGTCTCTGGCAAGGGCCAGAAGGCAGGGCTGACTCAACAAACAGCCCCAGCTGAGGAAGCCAAACAAGACAGAAGAAACAGAGGAGGGTGGAACAGCTGGGAAAGTAAGCCAAAAACTGCAGCCCAGGCCTGGGGAGACAAGAGGGTGGCCTACACAAATGGATTACATCCTCGGTATCCCATGGATGAGGGGGAGGTGCAGGAAGTATATCAGGTTGACGACCTCTGACCTCAGACCCCTGGGAATAATCCTCCGGCCTCCTACACAGGAAGTGAGCCTGACCCTGCAGATGTTCCTCTACAGGAGCTGAGCATTTCTTGGAGTTCCTTCTTGCTGCCCCAGGCTAAGCCTTCTGTGTATGTCCTAATAGGACGCCTGCATTTCATACAGATATTTCTGGAAGTGGTCACGTAGGAAAGCAAGAATAGAACTGACTGATCATCACTCTGGCCTGGAGGGCAATGAGTTCTGATATGCAAACATCTACAGCAGAGAGAAAGGTAGCCAGCTGCATGGCTGCCAGGAGGGCTCTTCTACAAATGTCTGGAAGATATATTTCTCTGAAGTGGTACATCTGCAAATAATGAGCTGATGAAGATATTGTCCGAGGCCTTAGACAGAGCTTTTCTGAACAGAAAGACAAATTGGGAATGGTAAGTCAAGACCAGGTGTTGGTCTGCAGGAGAAGGATCTGTGTCAACAGTGGATCTGTGTACATAGCACAGAACATAAACCAAGTCAAAGTCAAGGATAATCATGTCTGGGGCATTTCCGAATTGCTAAGTCAGGTTGCCCTTCCTTAGAACACACCCTTAACTATGACTATAACACTGGTGGATGCATAATAGCATCCTAGAGAGAGAGAGACTCTGTAGGATACATTCCATGTCTCAAGCAGGCTATGATGGTGCTGCATGGCCCAAGCAGAACCCTAGACCACTGGCTTTCCGAGTCAAGATTCTAGAGTTCCTCCCAAAATTCAGCTCAGACGATTATCAGTGGGTTGCTGTAATGACAGGATACTGAAGCGCTGAGTGGCTTCAAGAGGGCAAAGAGGCCAGAGTGGATATCCTACCAAGAAGCCCAGCACCCAATCCCAGATGGGGGAGAGGGCCGGGCTGAGCCAGCCCAGGTACTTGAACTAAAACCTGCACTTTGCAAACTGGCATTTTTATGCTACTTATGTTTTCTATAATTATTTCTTTTTAGCCCTGCCTTTGCATTTGCTGAGAAACCTACCAAACTAATAATAAACAATCACAGCTAACAATTTGGAGTGTTTACTATGTGTCTGCTGAGCACTTCTAAAAGCATTAATATGCTTAATCCTAGTAAACACCCCGAGATAGGCAGGCAATGCAAAATGCCCCAGTTGACAGAGAAAGAAAGTACACTCAGAGATGCTGACTCACAGCTCCACTGGAAAGTGCTGGAGCTGGACTGGAACCCGGGTCCATGAGTGGAGCAGGGCCAAGGGTTCTGGCTCCTTCAGAGGGATGGGCAAGGCTGGCTGCTGTTCAACATACATTGAGCATTGCCTTTGGGGCAGGAAACAGGTAGTGGTAACAGAGTCCCACCGAGTCACCAGGGTGGGGCTGATGGCCACAAAGGCAGGGCCACAGCTGCCTGACTAGAACATTGTAGCCCTTCCTTTGAGTCATCTGGACTCCACCCAGGGGGTTCTGAGACTTTCTTATCATGAAGAAGCTTGGCCCTACACAGTGCCAGCCCACCTGCTCTAGGTCTCTGCCCTCAAAATCACGCTTCCTCTCGCCATTTCCTCTACCTAGGATCCCACACTAGGAATCCTTCTTCTCTGGCACCCCTTCCCAGGAAAGCCTTCCTCGGCTCTCTAGCAGCACATGCCCATCTACGCCCCTCCCGTGGGCTCCTCAGAATTTTATTCATTGTCAAGTTTGCCAGGCCCCACCCACCATGTGGGAGACAACCCATAGTGACATGACCATTGTTCTCTGGCTGGTGACTCCCATGGAGAAGTGGGAACCCTTCTGTATTACCTCCTGTTAACAGACCTAAGAAATCACCACAAACTGTGTGGCTTGAAATGACAGTTCCTTGTCCTCTCTTAACTCGGGAGATGAGATACCCAAGCTCCTTTTGAGGGCCGGGCCCCTTTGATGGTTCCATGTTGGATCCTTCCCATCTCCTCCAGCTGCCGGGGGTTCGGCACTCCCTGGTTTTAGTGTCATCTCTCCAATTTCTGGATCTGCTGTCACAAAGCCTTTTCTCCTATGTGTCTCTACATCCTCCCTTCCCCCACAAGGACACCAGCCATTGGATTAGGGGCCCATTTTCCTACAGTACGGTCCTAACATTCCCCTACAGTATGGTCCTAACATTTCTCCTACAGTGTGGATGGTCCTCATATTCTCCTACAGTACGGTCCTAACAGTCTCCTACAATATGGTCCTAACATCCTCCTACAGTATGGATGGGCCTAACAGTCTCCTACAGTATGGATGGTCCTCACATTCTCCTACAGTATGGATGGTCCTCACATTCTCCTACAGTATGGATGGTCCTAACAGTCTCCTACAGTATGGATGGTCCTAACATTTCTCCTACAGTATGGATGGTCCTCACATTTCTCCTACAGTATGGATGGTCCCCACATTCTCCTACAGTATGGATGGTCCTAACAGTCTCCTACAGTATGGATGGTCCTATCACCTAACTGATTCTGTCTGAAAATGCCATTCCAGATAAGGCCAAGTTCTGAAGTTCTAGTTCATGAAGGAGACATGAATGGGGGGAGAGGCTACCTAATCTGCCATCTTCATGGAGCCCCTCCTAATCCCAGCTACCTTTGACATACTTCTCACATACCAGCTTGAATCAGATCTGAGTTCAACCTTCAGTGTGAGCATCCTCCACCAGAGACAGTTTCTAGTCTCCAAGCATCCTCGTCTCTACTGCCCACCTGGGACGAGCCCCTGTTCCCATGGTAACTGGAAAGGGCTTGCCTTACCTCCGCATTCTTTGAGAATGCTAAGCAGCTACCCTGGAGATGAAGATGAGGTCCAGTGTAAAGGTCCTAGGTGATACCCTGAGGAGTGAATTCTGTTCTGATCCCCTAACTTCTCTAAGCTCTTCCGGGGCAGACTGTGTGAGACTCTGGGCTCCGTTCACAACTCCCAAAGAGACAGGCCAAAGAGCAGCCATGTCTACTTCTCATGTTCCGGCACACCCATCCTACCTCCACAAGGTTAAGAATGTTTGGTCCCACACAGGACAAGGATAATGGTCAGGAAGGGCAGAAAGGCAGCTGTTGCTACTGACTGCCTGGCCACAGACTGTAGCCTCCATGCTGGGCCTTGCTCAGTCTTTGAGGCTTGGGCCAGCCCATCTGTTCTGATCACAACACAGTTAATCTGCAATGACATTCCATTCCCAAAGTCTGTCTGGACTCACAGAAAATATTTTGATTATTTTCCCAGGGATATGCTAATGAGGTTATTTGAACAGTAAGAAAAAAAAATGCCAACTGGATGATAAAACAAGTCTGGATGGTGCATACAGGTCGATGGTGGGTAAATCCAGGCACACTTGATCTACTGTGGACAGACTTCTAGAGAATTCAGACATGATGGAGTTAATCACAGACAGATCAGGGGAAGTGAATGAGCTTGCTGGGTTCCCTGACCTGGGAGCTTCCTTCCCAGGCTGGGCACAGCAGGGACTCCGGGAATGAGCCTGGGAAACCTATAATGGTTCTCAGCCCTCTCTAAAGTCTAGAAAACTGGCCAGGAAACACTGGGGGAAAAAATGGATTCCTAAGCCCCACACCCAGAGATTTTTGTTGCCACAGATTTGAAGAGAAATCCAGAATCAGAGTTTTATTAAGCTCCACAGCTGACTGATGTCTGGGACCAGTGGACTTTGCTTGAAGAAATGGTGAAAATAATGAGGAGCTTGTACCTGTTCAGATTTCTGCTCCACCTTATTACTCTATACCCTGAGGTTGCTCAGGGGCCAGTTGGAAGATACCCCACCATGCCCACCACTTGGGGCAGGTCAAGACCCAAGTGCAGATCTGCCAGCCCCAGGGAACAAGCTGATCCTATGGCAGGCCCAACTCAGGACATGGCAGCCACTCTCTGTTTATCACCTCATCTTCCTGAGCCTTGATGTAGCAATAATAAACCTCTCAGCCTATTCTTGCTATTCTGGGGGGGGGGGGGCATTTTGGACAAGCACCCATTCATAGCCACCTACATGCTATGGGGAGCGAGGGCTACCCCTCCACTTCATATTCATGGGGAGTTGCCATGGTTGTCTGTAAGCAATCCTTAAGTTGGGGAAAGATCGTAAAAGATGAAACTGGGGTCTGGGAGGCCACTGCCCTTCTGACTCCTTGAATATTTTCTCATTCTACAACCACAGAGGATCGAGGCTTCGGTATAGAGAGGCATTGTATAACGATGTTTGAGTCAACACTAGAAAGCAACAAGGTCCTTCCCACAAGTGACATCATAGCATCTTTGTTTGCATGAATGTGCTCCAAGACGTTCACATGACAACAAAATTGCCTGGTGACACGGTTTTCAGGTGTACCCCCATCATTAAGCAGCATGTGACTGTGATTATTAAGGACATGGCGATTTCCTTACAGGTAGCACCTACATTCATAGACACTTTGGGAAGACACGCTGGCAAGTCTATAGACATGCTTGCACCGATAACTGCTTTCACCAACTCCACACTCTGATTCGCTCAGGAAAATGCACTCACAGTGGACTTCACAAACATAGGCGGAGTCACCAGAAAACCTCTCTGTAATATTCCAGCCCCAAATCCCTAGGGCCACATCCCTCCCTAACCTGCCAGGTCCCATGTTTCTGGGCTTACACAGAAGATGGCCCCAATACTTGCTGTTAGATAAGGAAAATCAAATTAACTCAGAGATATGGGACCCAGGATGCCCTAGAAAGGATACCTGTCATGCTAAGCCCCAGAAAGTCCCAAGAAGAGGAGAAGCTGCAGATGCTCCCCAACCACAAGGAAAAGGGGCTACAAAGGGGCTTCCTGAGGTTCACAGCATAAGGAGGGACATCTGGAACCAGTTAATCCTGTCTCTCACCTTGGAAAAGAGGGAGCTGTGTCCAGAAAGGAAGTGGCTAACCCAAGGTCTCCTTTCAGCTCTTCCCAGCACTTGAGTGAGTGAGAGCAAGAGCAAGAGCCTGCATTAGAGCTGAAGAAGTCATCTTTGTCCCCTGAAGCACTGTCCCCATGTCCATATCTCCCTTGGTGACACACATGCACGGTATTCATACATGCACACTGTCCACACAGTCCTATACTCAAAGTCCTATAGTCCACAATCACAAAGCACGCAAAATGGCAATGAAATGCGAAAGTCCTGACTTTTCTATCTTGCCAGCTAGAAAAAGATAATAAATTTTATTACTTAAGTCCTAAACCCATGATTCTCCTGTAATAATTAACCATCGATCTTCATTGCCCATTTTACTTGATTGAGAATCAACTAGGAGGCTATCATTGTCAGGGTTTCTATTGCTGTGATGAAACACCATGACCAAAAAGCAAGTTGGGGAGGAAAGAGTTTATTTGGCTTATACTTCCACAGCATTGTTCATCACTGAAGGAAGTCAGGACACAAACTCAAGCAGGGTAGGAACCTGGAGGCAAGAGCTGATGTAGAGGCCATGGAGGGGTGCTGCTTTACCAGTAGGCTTTCTTTACATGGTTTGCTCAACCTGCTTTCCTATAGAACCCAGGACCACAGCCTAGGGATGGTACCATCCACAGTGGGCTGTGCCCTCCCCCATTGATCACTAATTGAGAAAATTTCTTACAGCTGGATCTGACGGATCCACTTCTTCAACTGAGGCTCCTTCCTTTCTGATGACTCTAGCTTGTGTCAAGTTGACCCACAAAACCAGACAGCACAGAGATCCACCTCTGGACTTAACTGAGTGAAAAAGACCCAACCTGAAGAGAAGGCAGCAGCATCTCATGATACGGGATTCCAGACTGACTTAAAGGGTGGAAGGAGAAAGTCAACTGAACATCCACCTTCTCTTTACCCTCCTTCCTGATTTGATGCGGGGAATTCCACGAACTCCTCCATGCTTCCCCACGATGGTGGGCACTACTCTTTTGAGCCATGAGCCAAAATCAACCTTCTTCCCATGAGTTGCTTTTGGCCAGGTATTTAGTCACAGCAGTGAGACAGAACAAGTAACACAGACCCTAGGCTCCCTCACTCCCACTCCCAAATTCCAGAAATAAGGAAGTCTCCATTCAGGAGGCACAGAATTTTGGGAGAGTATTACCTGTTTCCAGCTCTCCATTGTTAAACAAAGGCTGAGAGGTTGCACCCAAGGTATTCAGCTTAGGTGTCCGTCAACAGATGAACAGACGATGAAAAATTTGGTAGATTCCAAAATGGAATACTACTCAGCTCTAAAGAAAAATGAGGTTTTAAAAATCACAGGAAAATGGATGGGCTTAGATTATATATTGTTGTAGGTCATACAGTCTCAGAAAGGAAAAACTCCATGTTCTCTCTCTCATATGCAGAAGCTAGCCAGTAATATAAGTATCTATTGAAACAAATGTACATGTGGGTGCAACATAACATGTAAGAAAACAGACTAAAAAAAAGCTAAAACATAAGGAAAGAGGGGGCAAGACTTAATGCAGGTAATGGACACGAGTTACAAGAGAGGATATAAGCTGATTGTTTTTCTTGTTCTAATTCTGCCACATGTTTTTTTGTTTGTTTGTTTGTTTGTTTGTTTTAGGTGGTGGATGAGTGCATAAAATATATTCAATATTGAAAAGTGTGAAGTTGAACATAACTCTCCACAGCTTCCATTCAGAATGCCTCTTCTCACTATATAGAAGTTCATTGAGCTGCATAGACGTTGGGTCTGATTGATTTTGGTGTGTGATGTTTTTGTTTATTTGGAAACGTTTTTCTAATAAAGTTTATTAAAAAAATGTTTTTAATGCTTGAGATGGACAGGTCTAGGCTCAGGCAGGACCCGGAAGTTCTGATCCAGCCTCTTCCCCTCCTGTGCTTCTGGCCCTCGCTCAGCCTGCTTCTTCCACCAATGGTGCAGCATCTCTGCCCAGCCCCGTGGTGCCCTTGGGTAGAATGGTTGTTATTGACACCATCACCAACAGCATCATTTGGCAAGCCAACCGCATTCTTACAATAAGTGATCTATGCTGATGCCACTCACTCCACACAATAAGACCAAAGCCATCCTCACTCTGACTCCAGGGCCCACAGAGGGTGAGGAAAGGACGGAGCAAATTATTCTAGTACCGGCCATCATGGACACTAAGGACAATGTCATTCAACAGGGACGTGGAGGAATCTGAAGGGTCTACTAACCTGATCCATCTCAACAGTCCGCTTCCCTCCCACAAGCCTTTCAGGGAGCTCTCGAGTCCCTTTTCCAAAGTCATCTTAAAATATGTTTTTTAATCTAAAAGGGCTCTACCGTAACAGCACATTTGTAGGTCACTCCTCTGGCAGCCTTCCAAGAACAAGGAAGGCACCTAGATAGGCAAGATGAAGTTTGTCCACTAAACGAGATCTTTTGCTCCTAAGAAAATTGGTTCTCCCTCCGCTTACATCCTCAGGCCCCTGGTGCATATGTAATACCCACACTCCCGGTCATTGGGTTTTCCGTTCCTTGGGAAATGTGCAAAGGGGGAAGGTGACAGAAGTAAGATCACAGGAGGCCATGGAACCGTCAGCAAACCCAGAGAGCACAGAAACCAACAGGAAAGCACCGGTGCCCCAGAGATTACAATCTCTAATTTAGGGGACAGAGCACTCAAGACTGCCATGGGAGTTCACTGCACTCTACACCAGACCATGTACCACATGCTAGGGTTAATGAGCTGGCTACCATGACGCTAGGTCCAGAGCTCACAGTCTCACCATGAGAAGAGTCATATGTGAGTGGGCAACATGGTAGAAACAGTCAACTCTTCCCTTCCTAAGGGTACAGCAGATGGAGGAATGTGGAAAAACAGTAAGAGGTTTCCTTTCTTCCCACCTACCCCATAGCCACTCCAGGAGATGGGTAAGATTTTTGAAACTGGAAGGCCTGGGTGTCCCTCATGCTAAAACAAAGGATCATTTTCAAAATTCTCAAGAAGTGGACTGGTCATCAATGTGGGACAGGAATCTCAAGGTTGTGCTGTCCTGGGTTCCATGAGGACACAGATGAAGGGTGCTACAGCATGGGGAGTCTATGGTCTGAGGCAACTGCCTGGGGGAGGGGAGGAGGGGAATAGCCCTAAGCAAATTTGATGCCAGTGGATGTCACAGCCAGGGTACATGTGACTCCACCCTGAGCAGAGTATTTAACCAATCCAGGTCCACAGGAGAAAGCCCAGGCCCATGAAGCTGGCAGGAGGAGCAGACCACCATCTAGGAGATTCCTGCAGGCCCCAGACCCAGAGTGTCAGCCCATGGGGCTGCATCTCTGTAGCCAGGCAGAAGAGTGAGCCAGCTTCAGCAGAGTCACAAACACCAAGAAACACGAGCTGACCCCAGAGCATTGTAAAGAGAAGTCCATACACTTAACAACCGTGATGCCTCTAAGAATAGCTCTGATGGGATTGAAGCACATCACTACACCAGTGCAGGAAATGGAGATGGCAACTTCCTGGAAAAGACAGAGGTGCGGCAAAGAGGGGGTGACCACAAAGGACCTCTAATATGATCAGGCACTTCCCATTAAGCCAGCAGGACATCCAGACAAGGGCCCTGGCCCTGCAAGAGCCTAGAGACAGGAAAAGTGAGGTGAGTTACGTATTCAGGGAGAACTGGATGGAAGTAGGCATGAGGACCAGGGTTGCCAGAGCCCAGATTCTTCTGGAACTTGCATCAAAGGCCCTGGGATTGGGGAAAGTGGGGGAGAGTGTACACATTCATTCTACAAACATGGCCAGTGGTTGCTCACTGCCAGACTATGTGATTATAAAATCCCTTTCCAGATGGCTTGCTTGTCTGAGATGCCATAGACAACATGTATCCTGCCGGAGCAGTGGTATTCCCATCCCAGGTGCCACTCTGTGTTCAACTGGGCACAACCTGTAGGTTATGCCTGCTCCACCAGGCTCCCCACAGGTGAGCAGGTGCTACAGTGTTGGGCATTATCACGACCTTTCACACCTACCCACTATATCTCATTAATATGGAGAGTGGGAGTACACGGTGCCACCACCGGAGCATCCACCTAGCACCCCAACCCTGCTCTGCCCATCTGAATCTCCAAGGAGAGGGGACTGATCAGGACACAGCCCAGCCACGCCTGCATTTTCTGCACCTGTCAGGTTATCCCAGGTCCAGCAGGGCCCACAGCTGAGCTGGGGCCCACTGGAAACCGTGCTCTAGTTAAAATACATCTATCTGCAGCATTCAGAAAATAGCCATCCACAGTATTGCTTTCAGCTATAATGGAAAACTGATGGCTTTTATCTCCCCAACTTTATGACTATTGATGGGATAGAGGCTGAGGTTTGATGACCATTTAATAGCCGACCCTGTGCAGTTAGAGGAGCATCAGAAAGCAATGAGAGCGCGGCGATGATTGTCTGGCAGAGAATTCGCCACCGAGGTCCAGGAAGCAAAACAACCACCCTCCCCAGGCTCTGACACAAGAAGGGAAAAAATCAAAGTCATCATCATTTGGTTTTACCCCCTCCTTTCCGCCACCGACCTCCGGAGTTTGATCCAAAGGGGAGGGAAATGGGTGGGAACTAAAGCAGGCCTGCATCCTCATGGAGAAAGGAAGGGGACTGTGTGTTAGAGACCCTCCTCTCCCCGCCCCCCCCCTCCCACTGCTGGGTTCCTTGAGAGTCCCAGATCTCCCCACCCAGCCTTCAGCACCCCGTGGACTGGCTAGCTTCTGGCAGTATTGTGGGGACGCAGGAAAGTCTGTCAGACTCACTTGGCTAGAGATGAGAGAAACGGTTTCTCCTTTGCCAGGCTCAGGCTGACCTGAGGTCCAACTCGTCTCCAACCTTCTGCCCACAGCCAGAAGCCAAATGCCACCTCCAGAACTCCGTGGGTAGCCGAACACCAAGACTTCCTTGCCTTTCTGCTCTGCCCGCCTCTCCCCAACCCACTGCCCTCTCTGCATTCCCACTGGGACAGAGCTGGGTCTCTAGGCCAGCAGTCAGGCTGGACAGGTTACATTTTTAAACTCTGCAGCATTCTAAAGCGGGGAGATGACTCGGTGGGTAAAGTACCTATCATGCAGACATGAGGGCCAGCATTTGGATCGGCAGCACCCATGTGGAAGGCAGGCATGCTCAGAAACCCCAGAGACCAGAGAGTAAGAGGGGACCCGGGGGCAGGGGCACTAGAGAGCAGAAGAGCAGGACAGGAGTGATTGGAAATGGGAAGTGGGTAGAATGGGGGGGGGGTATAATTTGGAAGATGCTCCACAGGCTTCCAAGGGAGGGAAGCATCTGCTAAGTCCCACCCACCTGTGACCCACGATGACCAGCAAGGCATGGTAACCCTGAGGGTACGATAGTGGCACATCACCACTTGGCAGTAACCAACAGCTCTGTAATGGGACTTAAGGTCCACTCACTAGGAAGGAAATCAGGCCAGGTACTTGAAACCTAAACAACTACCTGGGGCTAGTGCGGCCATGGATCTTGGAGAAGAACCTATCACAGCCACTATACTAAACCAGCCTAATTCCCAACTGTGTTCTGAAACACATCCTCAAACCCACAGAGACATGTAGCTCTTACCACTCATCAAAGAAACTTCTCTTTCTGACAGAAGGAGATCATTACAGAAAACCACAACGAGTCAAAAAGCAGAAAATGCTGAGTGGTGGTGGCGTACAACTTTACAGCACTTGGGAGGCAGAGGCAGGTGGATCTCCAGGTTCAAGGCCAGCCTGGTCTGCTAACTGAGCTCCAGAACAGCCAGGGCTACACAGGGAAACCCTGTTTCAAAAAAAAAAAAAAAAGAAAAGAAAAAGGAAAAAGGAAGAAAAGAAAAGGAGCAGAAAACAAATGATTATGGGGTACACAGCCCCAGTTAATGTACCTGTAACACAACTTCTACACCTCAGGCTCAGGGAACGTTGTGGAAGATAGGGCAGAGATGTTTTAAATGTCAGAGAGACAAGAAATCTGCCGTAGGAATGTGTCTCCTGGGAATGATGAGGAAGCTGCATTCATGATGGCTCAACAATATGGCTGCCTAGGCAAAAACTGAACAATGAGAACATCAGCAGACGTGCAAACATGGAAATGGGCAAACTCGTGGACCATCGCCCCTCGACAAAGAAATACAGGCAGCTGAGCAATGCTGAGAGGGTGGGAGGAACAACCTCTCAGGGGTGAGCCACCTGGCTAATCAGGTAATGCCAAGGGGTCAGAGCTGAAGTCCTCTACACACAAGTAACATTAATGGACTGAGTAGATCGTACTTACGTATTTAGACACATGTGTGTGCATACATTAAAGGAAAAGAGGCCACGATTTTGAGAGGAAGCTAGGAGGGCATATAGAAGGGATTGGGGAAAGGGAGAAATGGCAGAATGTCTGATATTTAAAATAAAATTTCAAAAAAGAAAAGCAAATGAGATGCTGCCACCCTTTAAAGAATAAAAATAAGTCTGGTGGTGGTGGTGGTGGTGGTGGCGGCGGCGGCGGCGGCGGCGGCGGCGGCGGCGGCGGCGGCACATGCCTTTAAACCCAGCACTCAGGAGGCAGAGGCAGGCAGATCTCTGTGAGTTCAAGGCCAGCCTGGTCTACAGAGTAAGTTCCAGGACAGCCAAGACTACACAGAGAAACCCTGTCTCAAAAAAATCAAACAATTAATTAATTAATTAATTTAAAAATAAAAGACATTGGTAGCAGCACATGCCTGAAACCCCATCACTAGATGATGGGCAGATAGATTTGAGGGGGTCAGCTCAATGGCTAGTGAATAGAGAGCCAAAAGAGTGAGCTCCAGGAAAAAGACATTGCCTCAGAAAATAAGGTAGAGAGCAATAGAGGAAGAATACCCAACCACCCAACCTTATACACACACACACACACACACACACACACACACACACACACACACACACACACACACACATTTTTTAATTAAAAAAATAAACATTACAGTATTCCAAGTCTCTAATGCAAAAAATCTGAAATCTGAAACATTTAAGCATCAATATAAACAAGAAGTGAAAAGGTGTCACCAGGAAGGTTTATCTCATGCAAAAGTTATTGAAAAGACAACAAAGAATTACTTTCAGTCTGTGTATACAAGGGATGTGAAACATAAATGAAGGTCATGTTTACAAATGTGGTGGTTTGAGTGAGAATAGCCCCCATAGGATCACATATTTAAATGCATAGTTTCCAGTTGATGGAACTTTTTAGGAAAGACTAAGAGATATGGCCTTGTTGGAGGAGGTATGTCACTGGGGATGGGCTTTGAGGTTTCAAAAAGGCCCAGTCTCTCTGTGTCTCTGTCTCTTCTCTCTCTGTCTCTGTCTCTCTCTCTCAGTGTGTGTGTCTTTCTCTTGGCAACCTGTGGATCAGATGTGAGCTCTCGGCTACTTCTCTAGCACCATGTCTGCCTGCATGCTGCCATGCTCCCTGCCATGATGATAATGGACTAACCCTCTGAAATTATAAGCAAATCCCCAACCAACCAGACAGCCCTGGATTTCGCCTCCAATATAGACACATATATGTTCAAAGACTAAAAATAATTTATCTAAAACACTTCAGATCCCCCAATTCAGACCAGGCATGCTCAGCTTCACCATCCCCAGTTCTTACAACCTCATGTGATGAATAGGACAGGGTCACTTACATCCATTTTGTTGTTTGGGGAGACAAAGTGTCACTATGCAGCTCAAGCTGCCTTTGAACTCCTGCTTCCTCTTCCGCCAACCTCCAAAGTGCTGGAATTACAGGCATGCACCAGCACATCCTATTCCAACTCTGTTTGTTTGTTTGTTTGTTTGTTTGTTTGTTTGTTTGTTTGTTTTAATACTCATGAAGACTCATGGAGGTCACATCTCCCAAGGCTGGGGGGTGCCTAGAGCTTTGACTCAGTTGGGTTCACCTTCTGGCATATCAAGCTTCCTCAAAAGAAGAGGATACTGTCCCAAAGAAGCAAGACTTCACCTCTCATCCAGGTCCTTAGGGTTCTCAGTTACTTTTCCAGACTTCTGCATCTTCATCTATAAAATAACATTATGTTGGGATGGTCTTCTCCATCTCCTCTCCCTGTACAGGGAGCAGTCCTGTATCCTTGGGGCTTCATCAGCCACAGTTTCAGCCACAGCCATGTCCCCTTCAGTACCACAGCTGTCACCTTTCCTCACAGCATATAACTTATCCTGGCAAGGATAAGACTACGGCATCCTAAAGACATTAAACATCAAGTCCCTACCGTTACCCTCCCCAACCCCCATGTTAGATACCACTGCGCCACCAAGCAGACTTTCCACCAAGCCACTTATCTTTCAATGACCGTGCAAAAGTGACCAAGGCTAGTGGGCGGAGTTGTCCAGGGACAACCAGCAGGGAAGGAAGGGCCATGACTCCCCTTCCCACCCACTGCAGATGCTCTAACTGGTCCTGTCTGAGTTTCACATGCACACACACACACACACACACACACACACACACACACACACACCTCCTTAGAGGAACAAGCCCACTTGAAAGCAGCACACAAAAGCAGAATTGTAGCAGTAGGGAGCATGGCCAAAGTAGGGAGGCCAAAAGCATGGCCTCCCTAGGCTCCTGAACATGCCAGCCAGGGCCAGGGGGACCTGGGAGGAAGGGGCAGGTGTTCCAGACATGTTACCTTGCACCAGCTTGCTTCCCACCTGCCCCCCTGCTAGGAGATAACAGTGCACTCCTCCCTCTAAGCAGGGCTCCACAGCTTAACCACAATTGCTGCCTGGAGTCTTCCAAGCTCAGGGCTTGTCACACTTGGTAGCGACTACCTGTTGTGTCTTAGGGATTTCAAATTGTCCCTGAAAAAATTAGGGGGGAGTTATCCAAAAGCATACAATCATCCTTGCTCACTCATTTCAAACTCCCTCAGTATGGATGGTGAGGGACCGCACACCGTAATCTCAGGACTGAAGCCGGAGGATTGCCATGAGTTCAAGCTCAGCCTGGACTACACAGTATGTTCCAGGCTAGCTTGGGTTACAAAGTAAGACATTCAAAAGGCAAAATAGTTAATAATAGCAATAAAAAATAATTTTAAAAATAAATAAAATGCTCCCCAGAGAAGCAAAATCCTTAAGAAAACAGAGCCAAGAAGGTGTATACCTCAGACCTCAGAGGCCAACATGCTTTCACTCTCTTAATGTGCCTCTCACCAGCCCCTTCCTGACACAGCCTTCTGGTTTGTGATTTAATGATATCAACACGTAGATCTATTCCTCAACTCTCCAGCTTTGCGCATCCTCTCTCCTAGAGTCTCAGGTGATGGCTAAGAAGGTCTCTGTATCTCTCTAAAACTGTAGTTAAAGGGAAGCAGATTCCGCTCTCCATAATGACCACTGAGCAGAGAGCCATTCCAGTAACAAATGGGAGAACCTCCTGCCTGCTGTAAAGACAGTGGCAGCCACTTCATTCCAGCTCATGGCTCCCCTTCACCTAGGGGTAGTTGCACATCAGCCCCAAGAATTCTCTGAGGATATTCGGAGCACCCCCTCCACAGAGGAGCTAGAATATGGCTGTCCCCTACTGCCTAACTCAGATAAACATTCCTTAGACACTAACAAGTGGACACACACAAGCTGGGCAAGCCACCCATGGAGACACAGCTCAGCCGGGAAAACCAGCACACCGTACTGACATGGGAAAATGTGGACCACATATTAGGAAAACACAAAATGACTTACAGAACAGCAAACATGACATTCTTTTGTTCAAATGTATGAACATCCTGTAAAAACAAAGCCCAACGGTGTATGTTCCCCCAAAGTGCCATCCAAAGTTTACTTCAGGGCATTTGTATTAGAGATGATTTATATTTGTGTCTTGCCTGGATGATCCTTCACATTGTTATTATGGTTATGGTTGTTGTTGCTATCCTCATTGTTGTTTGTTATTTTTGATTTCAAGACAAGATCTCTAGATAGTCCACACTGGCTAGCCTGGAACTCATGATCCATCCTCCTGCCTCCACCCAATAAGTGCTGGGATTCCAGGTGTGAGCCATCACACCAGATGTCAATTATTTCTTGCAATGAATCCACAGTACTTTTATAAAAATAAAAACTAACTGGATCTCCTTTTGAGAACTAGAAAGGGAAGAAGCAATTGGGAGAGGAGAAGCAGGGAGCATCCTGGGACGCGCAGCTCCTTGTCAAGACAGAAGATAAGAGTATCAGAGACTGCCTTGGAAGGGACTAAAATGTGTCTCTGACCCCACACTCACTGGAAGCTTAGAGGGACCTCAGCCTCTTTTTCTGCATGTCTGAGGACAGGGACTGAACACCTAAAAAAGTCACTTGTTCTAATTTCTCAGTGTCACCACATCAGCTGTGAGCTGGGCAGCAGAGGTGTCTCTGAGCATCCCCAGGGGACTGGCCCCAGGACATCCAAGGATATAAAAAAAATGCTCAAGTCCTTTATGTAAAATGGTATATATTCTGCATTTAATCTATATAATCCTCCTATATACTATAAATCATTGTGGGGTTACTTATAATGCTTAATATAATGTTACATGCTATAAAGTTATTATACTGTGCTACTTGTTATATTATTGTTATGCTGAGGGATATATATATATATACTTTCCATCTATGAGTGACTGAACCCGTGGGTATGGAATTTAGATATAGACACAGAGGGCCAAGTGGATTAATTAGGATTCAGTATAACTCCTAAGCTATACTAGGGCCTGCTCCACCTGACTCCTTTGGCCTATCAGGCAGCAAGTTGAGAGAATCCTTAACCCGCTGGAATTGGGAGCTGACAGGTGAGAGGCATTGATGGAGGGGAGCTCTCATCTGTTCAGCTCCCCTCCCTCCCCCCGCCGCCAGTTCGCCACCATGGTCATCTTAAAGCCCCAGCCTCAAACTTTTCTTCCATCCACACACAAGCTC
This sequence comes from Peromyscus maniculatus bairdii, assembly GCF_049852395.1. NCBI lineage: Eukaryota > Metazoa > Chordata > Mammalia > Rodentia > Cricetidae > Peromyscus > Peromyscus maniculatus. Next base: position 68,949,875 of record NC_134860.1, on the reverse strand, counting down.
TCCTCATTCAGTTGGCCCTTTCTGCTCTAAGCAGGATAGTACACACACACACACACACACACACACACACACACACACACACACACACACACACACCGGCTAGCCACGCCCTTCTTCCTCCTAGGCCCCTTTCTCCCTAAAGCCTCTGCCCTAAGGCATCCTCCATCCTTCCTGGCCCAGCTACTGGACCACTCTCCACACCACCCTCCCTGGGCTCTCCAGGGCTTGCCTGCAGCACGCACTTTAATCCTCACAACTCTTAATTAAACCAGGCCTCCTCTTCATGGCTGCTGGTTCACAGGGGCAAGCCCTGACTCCCCAAATGAGCTTAGAGCTCTTTGAAGGAGCTCGTGTTTTCTACGTGCCCATGCACCAGGCCGCTACTCACAGCTTTTCATGAGCTATTTCCCTTAATCCCGTCATCTCCATCCAAGCCCTTGCTTCTCTGCTGAACTCCCAGATAACAAATACCTTTTGTATTTGACATTGACGCTTGCACATTCAAAGGTTTTCAAACAACAGCTCTGAAACCCAAACATCCTCCCCCTTCTCCTAGCAAATTCCTTTTTCTTCTCCTCCTTTCTCAAGGTGATGGCTTCACCAACCAGTCAACTGCCACACTAGAGACCTTGATGACCTCCTTCACTGTCTGCCTCCAATAAATCCTTAGAAACTAACCCCCAAAGGACCCTATGTCATCCCTAGGACCAGTTTCTTTTTGCTTACAACCTGCCTGGCCTTTATCTCAGGCCCTGCACAGTAAGGTCTCCTACTGGCCTCCAGGTCTGCAGCCTCCAGCCCGTTCATGCCCAGCAGCATCTTTCTAAACTGGCAGTTTGGGTCATGTTATCCTCCTGCTTAACTACTATACTACTTGGCTCCTCATTGTCTTCCAGGGAAAATCAAGCTTGCTAGCGAAGTACAGAAGGGCCGAATAAGCTGGTCCCCTTGCCCCTTCTACATCAGTCCTCTTTGGTACATTCCCTCTGCAAGAAACAGAAGGGTCACCTCAAAATACAAGTCTACTTCTCCTTCAAACTAAGGAGAAAAACCACCTCCAAGAGGGCTTCTCTAGTGACCCTGCCAGCTGTGAGGGCTGGCCTTCTACAAACTAGCCTAGCAGTGCCTTTAGAGGACCAAAGAGACATCCCCATCTATATCTTCCTAAATGGACTACAAAGCTACTGTCTACTTTGTAGACAGAGGGTCTTCAATCAATGTATGTCCACACGCTCATAAAGTTCATGATCAAAACCCAGGTCTGTCCCATTCATGACACAGCTCTCTGATTCCTTTCTTAAGCACATCTTAGTACCAAAAGTCTAGCCCCCAAGGACAGAAAGAAGGACTCCCTAGCTCAGGAAGACCTGAGCCAGGCAGGATTAGGGCAGATATTGCAAAGTTCTCTATATGAGCAGCAAATGTCCGTGTGTGTGTGTGTGTGTGGTGTGTGTGTGTGTGTGTGTGTGTGTGGTGATTCAGTGTCCCCATTCATCAGTAGGCAGGTGGGGGTGTCACTAGCAGCCTGAGATGCTCACCCAAACCAGAGAAACTTCCATAGTAGCACTACTGATGAAAGGCCTCTGAGTTTTGCAAGACACCCCCTAAATGGGCTCTGTCATGGTTTGAATCTAAAATTACTCACATAAGCCCATATTTTTAAAAGATTTTTCACCAATTGCTAGTGTTATCTTGGGAGGCTCTGGGTCATTCAAAGCCTTTGAGAGTAATATTCCCTGGCTCCTGCAACAGTCTGCTACTTGGTTTTTACCATGAGGTAAACAGCCTCCGACATGTGTTCCCACTGCCATGAACTAGTCCATCATGCCATCCTCACAATGATGTGCTGGAACTGCCCAAAACCATGAGCCAAAACAAACTGTCCTTGTTTCTGTCAAGGATTGCATTATGACAATGTGAAACTTACGTAATTGGACTTTCTTGTCGGCCACCAGCCCCTAAATAATGACATGGAGACTTATTATTAATTATGAAAGCTTGGCCTTTAGCTTAGGCTTGTTCCCAACTAGCTTTTATAACTTAAATTAACCTCTTTCTATTCATCTATGTTCTGCTATGTGGCTTTTTACCTCTCCTTCATTTTGTATGTCTGATTCCCTCCATGTCTCGCTGGATTTTCTTCCTGGACCAGATTCTAACCCTGAGTTCCTCTCTGCCCAGAAGTCCTGCCTAACCTCTCCTGCCTAGCTATTGGCTGTTCAGCTTTTTATTAAACCATTCACAACAACACATCTTCACACAGTATACAAATATCCCACAACAAGCCAACAGAGGCTTTGAAGCTGGCATGTGGCTCAAGGATAGTGGAACTCAGGGTACTCAGGAGGTAAAGGCTACTTCACCTCTGCTGGACAAAAAAGCCAAGCCCTCCTGAGTTGGGCACAGGAAAGTCACATACCATCCTTAGAACACTTGGGAGAAAATCCCATTATAGGAGCCCCAGAACACCCTTCAAACCCCTTCAATAAAACACTAAATGCCCCCTTGTGGAGGTCTGGAAGAGCTGAAAAGTAGAGACTGTCTCTTAGGCTGCTCTCAGAGCAGTGACCCAGAGAGAGAGAGAGACGTCTTCCAAAGTTGAAGGGTTCAGACCTGGAGCAGGAGAGGCAAAGCCAGTGATGACCCTATCAAGGACCTCCAGAGCCCAGGTGGGGATGTGCTAGAGTCTGAACTGTCACATATATGCTCTTCAACTTAAAAGGCAGCTGTATCCCCATAAACCCCTCATAGGATGGAAATACCAGAAGTCAAAATTGCATTTCAAACCATCACAGCTTAGCCCAGCTTACCTTAAACGTGCTCAGAGAACTTATATTACCCTTCAGCTGGGCAGAATCGTCTAACATAAAGCCTACTTTATAAATAAAGTGGAGTACACCTCATGTGGCTTGTTGGTAAAGCACACTTCAGAGCATCAGTTAGTTGTCCATCCACTGTGGTCCCAAGATGACTAGGAGCTGTGGCTCAGGAGCCACAGGCCGGCATCATCAGAGAGGAGCAAAGCCAGGTTTAAAATTCAAGGGTATTCTCTAGTGAGTGTGTATCACCTTCTGTGCCATTGTAAAGCTAGAGGCCCTACATCTATCCCAAGGCTGAGGTTCAGCAGGATTACAAATTAACTCCGGCTAAGTCAATCTGGCCACAGTCCTTGGACCTACAGAGTGCCAAGGTGGAAAACTCAGGATGACCTGTGGTTGAAGAAACCTCTCATCCACCTCCATTTCACACCACACTTCCCAAATGCAATCCACTGTTGGGTACCTTCAGCCATCCTTGTACTGAAGGGCAAACCTTGGCCCTCCCTCCACCATCTATGCCAGCAACCTGTCACCACGTGATCTGACTTTCTTCAGCACTAAAGCAGGTTTCTGGAATCACCAATTTACCAAAACTGTTACAGAAACATCACCACAGCCCTTCGCATTCCTAAATGCAATGGTTCTCCGAGTGTCACATCCTGTGTGCATCTCAGCAGCATCTAGAAGCTGTCTACTTCATTTTTTGCAAGAAGCTGTTCTTCTGAACCCGGGACCTCAGGAGACTAACGACAAGCATTCATCAGGTACCTAATAGGTCAGACACATCCTCAGTGCTTCCTCTCTCTCACTGGACTCTCCCCACGAGGAACTCACTATCCCCCAGTTTAAAATACCACCACCCTGCTAATGACCTCCGGAAATCACCACCCCAGTCAAGCACCAGAGATGTCTGGAAGCACCAAAACACTAACCATGTCCCAAACAGAATTTCTGGTCTACCTTCAACCCCAGATCCTGCCCATCTGAGAAAGTGGCTCCATGCCACTGCATGTATGTATCTCTTGGGTCTTCATGGAGTTTCCATCACCTGTACTCCCAAACCCATCTCTAAAATCTCTCTGCTTTATCCACTTATCTCCCACTGCACAATCATCATCCTGGTCTGAGCTGCCGTCATTGCTGACCTGGTGATTCAAAAATCCCTTGCTCTCAGTGTCCTGCCCTCTCCATACAACATCAGTCATCTTCTCACTTGGTTTTAGCGATGTTTCTGCTCAGCTTCAGAAGCCCCTTTTAACCTGGTCCCAGAATCAGTCCAACCTCCTTTCCAAGGTCCACATGCCCTGTGCAATCTGAGCCCTGCCACCTTACAACAGCCCCCAAGCCTGTCGCGGAGCCACTGTGCTCCAGGCACATCCCTTCTTTTGGCAATACTGTCTTTCCTCTGCCCATGACACACCCTCTGCATGAATGCCTCTTCTGTCTGTCTGTCTGTCTGTCTGTCTGTCTGTCTGTCTGTCTGTCTGTCTCACTCTGACTTTGCCTTCCTCGTGTCTCAGCTTATTTTTTAGTATATTACATTTATTTATTTTTTGTGGTGGGGAAGACACATGCCATGGCATATGTATGGAGGCCAGAGGACAATTTGCAAAGGCGGTTCTCTCCTTGCACCAGAGATAAAACTCGGATCGCCATGCTTGGTGGCAAGAAGCTCTACCCACCGAGCCAGCTCAGCAGCCTGAGGTCTCCATTCAAATGTCATCTCCTCTAAGTCTTCCCGACCTCTGTCCAGATAAATGTGCCCCTCCACCCATATAATTCTCTATTTCTATATCCTGTTCACTGTAACTATTCTATTAAAATTAGGTATATCTTATCCAAAGTGCTTGGGACCAGAAGTAGTTTAGCTTTCAGATCTGGGAACATTTGAATATAGTTATTAAGACATAATGAGGATGGGACCCAAGTCCAAAAGGGAGATTTGATTTTGTTTGGTATACATGTTAAACAGACAGCCTGGAGATAGTTTGAGCAGTATTTTTAGCACACTTGTGTTTGGACTGCAGCCCATCTCCTGAGGTCAAGTATGGAATGTTCTGCTTGTAGAGTCACATTGCCATTCAGAAAGGTTCCGGTTTTGGAGCATCTGGCATTTCTGATTTCCAGATAGGGGATGCTCAACCTGGATATACCTGTCTGCTTACTTCTCCACTGTCTCCTCCATCAGACTGTATGTTCCAATGAGGTGCGGTCATCCCTACCGTGATCTCCAAGGCACCTCTAGTGTCTAGCACAGTGCCTGGAGCAGATCAGGGACACAATATAGACTCATTAAATAAGTAAACCAACACAGTAGTAACATAGGATATGAAAAGGCAGAGATCTAATGAAAAAGGAAAACACCAGTTACCAAGTGAAGAGTACAGAAACACTCAAGAGAAAATCCCCACAAGGAGCCAGCTGCCAAAAGGGGGTTAGGAGGTGAGGATGCCACAGGCTTGATGGGGATGAGCTGAAGCCCTAGGACTGGAGGCTTATATTTATGTCCCAAAAGCCTTACATAGAAACCCTAAATCCCAGTGTGGACTAAAGCCCAGTGTGGAGTTTGAAGATGGAGCCTTTGGGCGTGATTAATGTTAGAAGTCCTGAGGGTGAAACACTACACACAATGGGATTAGTGGCCTAAGAGGAAGGAGAAATCAATCTCTCTCTCTCTCTCTCTCTCTCTCTCTCTCTCTCTCTCTCTCTCTCTCTCTCTCTCTCTCTCAAGACTACAGGAGAACATAAGCAAGAAGATTGTCTCACTGGGAATATAACACACTTGTATCCTGATCACAGACTTCCAACCTCCCAAACTGGTAGAAAACAACATATTTTAAGTCATCCAGTCTACAGTACTCCATGATAGCATCCAAAAATGGCTAAAACATCAAGCAGAGAGCTCATACCAACTGAAAGTAGAAAAAAATTATAGATACCATGGAAACAACTTGAAGCCAGGGTAGCTAAAGGCAAGGCTTTCTAGCCCTATGTGAGTAGACACAGGAAGGCACACACACACACACACACACACACACACACACACACACACACACACACACACCTATAAGAGAGGCTCTAGTATGAACAGACCATGTGGGCTGTATCCTGACATTCCCTGTACCGAGAGTGGATGGATCCTCTTCCTCTACCCCCTGAGATGAGGTAGGTCCTTAATTATAGCTCTCCAGTGAGAGCCTTCACTACACAGAGACTGTAGTTCATCAGTGCTAGGAGTGAATTTTGTGGGGCCCAGGTGCCTGGAATGTAGGATGGGTGGGGAAGGCTCCTCAGTGCAGCCTTGCTGCTGGACAGACAGCAGCCACAGCAGGAAGTTGCACAGACTCTATCGTATAATCTAGGTATGTGGGCTGGAGCATCTGTGAGTTGATATCCCCCAGAGCCTTTTGTAAAGTAATGTTCATCATTCCTGTCTTGTGTCAACATGCCAGAGGAAGTTCCAGGAAGAGCCCTTCCCTTGACCCAGAATGAAGACGAGCAAGGGCTCCAAGAGAGCCAACACGGGTCATGTGGGAGCAAAGTTGAAGGCAAAGGAGACATGTGCCCTGGCGGCCCACAGTTCCTCCTCCTCAGCAGTGAAGCTTTTCTCTGATCCAGACCAGAAAGGCCCCAAAGGAGACTGAAGCCCACCTTCCCTAAGAGGGGTGCTCTCCACACCACCAGAGTGGACTTAGAGGGTAGCAGAGAAAAGCTAGGGTTTCCAGAGAAGCTTAGTGAAAAGTGACATCATCTGAGGGTGGCGATCCCCTCTCTCACTGCAGAGCCAGCCAATATTGTGGCACCATGAGACTCCAAGGTCCTCCAATTCCCTCATCAAAACTCCCCAACACAAGGCCAGGCCCAAAACAGATGATCAATGGGGCACTGAAATGAATGAAGAATGGTCACATGACACACACACCCCTTCTCCTAGCTAGTTGAGTGCCTTAAGAATGACTACCGGGTTCCAACTAAGACCTATCCTAACCTTCCCACGCCAGTGGCAGACATCACTAGTCAGTAACAGCTCTTTGCTACCAAATCAAGGGGGAAATTCTCTATCTATCCCCAGAGAGCTGATAATGTTACCAGAGAAGACAGAGATTCTTAAGCCCTAGGAGCCTTAAGAACCCTTCTAGAATCTAATGAACACAATAAGGTTCTCTCTAAAATGTGTGCCCAAAACTTGGTATGTTACATCAAGATACATACAGGCCTATCTTTAAAAGGAAGTAAAAGTTTGGAAGTCCTTAGCCTCCCTACCCCTTTGAAAAAGGTCTTATGTTACCTTTTGAGGAGGGCCTGCTGAAAACACCAGAGTCAAAGAGAAGCATGTTCCAAGGAGTCAAGACTCAAACCCCAGTTTAGGACATCCTGAGAGAGGGAGGCTACCTCCCTCCACTCCATATCCCTACCATCCTCTCCTTTAGGACAAAGACAAGAGCCACAGCACAGAGTGGTCACAGCACAAGACTGTTGGGGTAGCCCCAGGCTGGAGTCTATTTATGTACATCCTCAACATCCAGAGGTTAAATCACAGCTCTGTAGATGGCGTGGGTCCAGCAGGAGGTTATTTATAGCCTTCTGGCAGACCAGGAGGAACAGAGCTCTTCAAGAGGCCATTTCCAAATGCGGCCTACAAGAGATAGTAAGACAGCAATCATTCTCCCCACAACCTCAGAACCACCACAACACGCACATGCACAAATGCACACATGCACACACACACACACACACACACACACACACACACACACAATCTGAGCACATCCTTACAATGAATGCAAGCTGAAAAGATATAAACAATAATGTTCAAAATTTTAAAAATAGCTCATGAACCACTGGGACCTGGAGAAAGTCCAGTCATATTCCAGAGACTCATTCCAAAAAGTTCCCAGCTCTCTAGGCTCCCTATTAGATGCTTCTAAAGGAAATGTCTTTCCTATCATCTTCAGATCTTCAGTTAGCTTAATTCCACAGCCTTGAGGCTCAGGGTTGGAATGGGACAAACACCAAAAAGCAGAGCCTGGTAAGGGACAACCTCCCAGCCATCTAGATACATTGTGAGCACAGCAGGACTTTTCCACTCCCAGAAGCTCCAGCTGACCCTGGTCCAAAGAGCAGTGTAGGATTCAGAAGTGCTTCCAATAACTCCAAGGCCCAGCTAGGAGATATCCTTGTTGAACCAATGCTTCTTCAAATGTTAGGTCAAGGGAAACCTCCAAAGCCTCATTGGTAGCGATTTAACAAGACAGAGCAGCAGAATCTACTGTACATCCCACAGGTGGAGTGCAAGGCTGCTCCTAGGCCAGCCTCCCAGCATATCAGAGGACCAGCTCCCACGCCATGCCACCTAGGCTTAGGTAAAGTTGCTCTGACTCCAGAATTCCTGAGCCAGGACTGATTCAGGAAGAAGCCTAGTGATGCATGGGTTCCCCTCCACAGAAGGAAGACCAGGAGATGAGACAGGACTGGCTAAGTCAGGACTGAGTGCTATAGAAATGGAGCATGCGGGAGGGGGTAGGGTAGGCTGTAGGGGATTCCTAAGGATGAGAGCTCCATTTCCAAAGAACCCCCAGGGAGGTTCTTCCCTTACCCCATCTAATCCACTTTATTAGCATACCCAAGAAAGAGAGGGTCTTCCGTTCCTGTTCCAAACAACACGACATTTAGTGCCACTATTTTCATAAGATTTCTACCTGTGTGGCCATTCTGGAAGGCAGAAACCAGCAAAGACCAAGCCAAAGGAAAGAAGAACAGAGAGTACCTTCCTGGGCACAGTGCAGAGTCAAGTCCAACTTGATGTTCTCCAGTAACCCTTTCAAGCCATCTTTGACCTCACAGAGCTGAGATTAGCACCAACGGGCCACTAGGGCCTGCTGAGCAGTGACACATGGGTCAGAGGTCAGAGCTGTGGGAGCTAGACCAAATGCAATGCCTCTTTTTCTTCTAGACCCATTCTGGGAAGATCCTGGAGAGAAAACCCTTTGAGGCTGGCCCCAGGAACAACAGGTTTTCAGAAACCATCCTGAAAACCACCTGGAAAGACTCCCGCTCACACACCTCGTTAGGCAACGAGAAAAGAATCCCAAAAGATGCCTTGGATAAGTATCTTTGCTTGATCAGTGTAGAAACCAAGGGCCCAGGGAAGGACATGGCCCACTCGGAGGCTATTCAAGAGATCACACACAGGTCTCCAACTTGGAGTACCACCCACTCCATCCACCATCTGCCTGTCACTCTGCATTTCCATCCCCGGGGTTCTCCCCAGCACATCTCTTCCAGCACACCTTAGGCTTCAGGTTGGAGTTGAGAGTCATGTCCCCTGCAGGGAATGTGGTTATGCTGTAACATGCCCCAGTGTCTCTGCCAGACTCATCCTAGATGCAGGCTCTTTCTTCATCCCTACCCTTCTTACCCTGGGACACCATGTTACATCTGTATACTGGAGAGTGCGGTGAGTAGGATGGGAGCTGAGCAAAGATGGGTTCAAGGAATGACCTGGTTGGAGAAAGGAGCTTACATAGCCTCATCTTTTGAGCCAACATGAATGTCCTACCTGAGAAACCAAGCCACATCCCCCCAAGTCAGTAATCTTGCTGTGGCATTGTCTACAGACCCCTGCTTTGCAGTCCTTGAAGTCCACAAATGCAAGGGGCTCATTTTCTTGGCCAGTCCTTCACTCCTCAGAATCCTCTATCTAGACCCTCACCATGCCTAATGGTGTTTAAACATCTGTCCTTATTCCACAATGTGCTGTTTACTACACAGTTCTCCTGATCATGGCTGCTCCCAACTCAAGAAAAATAAGCAAAATCTTTCTGTTTCCTTAAATAGATAAAGTCACCAAAATACTCTATGGTCCTCCATCTCACACATGACTTCAACCACCAGAGCCACATGTCATAGGCCACCCATCCTTCCTCAAAAGTGATTCTGACAAGCAGGCACAAGGTCCTGTCACTTATCTGCTGGAGGCTCCCAACACATACATCTGAGTAGCTCAACCCTAAACACCTGCACAGGTACCCAGCTTTCTGGACGAGCCTGGTCCACCTGTAGGCACAGGGTCCTGAGCCAGGACTCACGCTGCTCTGTACCAGTACCAGCTCTTCAAGGCTTTGCTGTTCACCCGCTCTGTTGTTATGAGTTTCTGTATATGACGAGTCTGGCAAGCTCAGCTTACCATGTAGCCTACAGGGGAGACTGTGTCTCCACCTAAGAATTAGCACGCTCCCTTCTGCAGTGTTTTAGGAATTAGATGGTCCATCCAGCTTCCCCTTAATCCAAGTCACCAGGAAGCTCAGAACTGATGTTCAGAGCTCTGCCAGCCTATACAGCGGCGGCTTTTGCTTGCTCCTGCCTTCTAGGGCCCTTGGTTGCCACTTGCCAACCCCTCTATTGTAGTAGGCACAGGCCTATTTCAATTTCCTTCATCTGTTACATCTAATGTACGCTTTTTTGAAAAGCAGACTCAAAAGTCTGCTTCTTCACAAGGCTTTCCCTGAGCCCTGTAGCTAGCTCAGTGCTCAATCCCTTCTCTAAACACTGTGAGAGCTTGTTTTCCAAGCCAAACAAAAGGAGAGCCTCCCATTCCAGCTGCACACAGGCCCAATTCTCCAGGGTCCAAAAGAAGCTCGCTTCCATCCTATGTCTTCCTGGGGGCTCTGGCTTCCGCCCTGCTGCCTTCTAAAGAAAACAGTTTGAACCCAGTGCCTCTTCTTTTATCTCCTCAGCAACAGGGAGCTAGAAGGCTGGGCCACAGCAGCTGGCTTTCAGCACACACAGACACACACATGCATGCACATATGTACTGAGGCACCTGGCTCGGCAGATCCCTCCCTCCTGAAGCCCCTTTCTTCTGGATTCTGAGTCACCACTTCCTGGTTTTCCTATACCCTCCTCTGCCTCCCTGTCTTCTGCTGTACTGTGTCTGTCCCTCTTTTTCATAAGCATGGCATTTCCGGTAGAGCCCGCCCTGATCCCCACACCAATGGCTCCACTTATCCCCTGGCCACCGCTGATGCCCCAGTCACCTCCAGTCTGAACTCCCTCATGGGCTCCATTAACCCTCCTCATTACAGGACTGGGCTTTAATCATAACCAAGCACCCAAGAACACCTATATCCATCCCTTCTCTCCAGCTTCCTAAATGAGCTCCGGAACCGCCAGTGCAAGCGCCCCAGATGCTACCGTAATGGCCACTCTGGTCCCTCAGACACTGCAGGTCCAACGCGACCCCCACAGAATAATTCCATTGACTCACAGTTATTCAACTAGGAAACAAGTAATTGCCAAGCATCCATCCATCCAATTAGTGTGTTGCTGAGCATTCCCCAAGGCCACACTCTGAATTCAGGAAGAGGTGCAGAGTTCCTGCCTCCAGGAGACTTTCAGACAGACAGACAGACAGTCCGGTCAAATCTACTTACCATCTTCAGTGAGAAGATCCACTTTTCTTCATCCCTACAGCCATTGCCTTAGTCCAAGGTTATCGATATGCCTGCTGTCACTCAGGCTGCACACCTTAACAGCCATAGTGGCAAGAAAGAGTATTACACAATCCCAGCTATAAAATGTGTGTCTTATGACCTGGGGCAGGAGACTTCCTCGGTCTGTTTCCTCCCCTTCAAAGATGACCACAGTGCCTACCTCAGGGACTTTCTGCAGGGTTAATAGGTTACTTATGAGCACGAAGCTTTTAGACAGTGTCCAGACAGAGTAGACAACTGAGACTACTGTAATCTTCCGTTCACCAGCACTCACCCATCATCCACCTCTGAAGTTCCCCATAAGCCCATGTTCTCCTTCAAGTCTCTCCTGACAGGCTCATTTCTAGGCCTTCTTCTCAGTCCTCAAGGCTCCATCAAATCAATGACCCTCCTCAAGACTCCCGGGCTTTGTCAGATGGCCCTCCCTATGTTCCCTTCTCGGTGAGCCCTAGACATGTTCTACTGAATTTGGACCACTTCTCCTCCTATGGGGTGTGTGCTCTGTTGAGAGCAGTATGATCTTCTCTCCATGGCCAGGGCCAAGTACCAAGCATTGCACATGACATGGCTCAATAAATCAATACTCAGCCAACAGGAAAAGCACAATTCTTGCAAAACAAAAACAAAAAGCAAATTTCAACCAGCTATAACCAAATTTTAAAAACCCACACCTAATAATCAGGCTATACTTATTAAATACATTTGCTATATGCCAGGCTCTGCGCTAAGGTTTGGACATGTTATCAAGAGCACAACAATGCGGGGATATTATTTTATTCCTCGATCACAGGTGAAGTAATGAAAACTCAGGAAATCTTACAAACTGACTCAAAGTCACACAGCTTGGAAGTGGTAAAGTCAGGATTTGAACCCAGCACTATCAGACTCCAGAAGCTGGTCCTCCCCCAACACTAGCTTGGCTTTGCTCTCAGTCTGCAGTGATCTGGCTCCTAGATCACATCCCTGTGCTGGGACGTAGGCACGGGCTTCCCCTAAAAAGCGTAACAAAAACCTCTGAAGGTCCCTTCCTCCTGTTAGAAATCTATGAGTTGAAATTATAAGTTCCTAGGGTAGTTTGTTTTGGCGTCCCTTGAAGTACTTAGCAAGAAACTGCACACTATGGACAGATGAATGAAAACATTCGAGATGGACAGATGCGTGGATGGATGAATGAAGTGAATAGGTGACAACTGATTTTGCCTATGACCAACCGGTTTTAACTTTCTCAACGCCTTCTGCTGGGCTCATTCATGGTCATAATTCAAGTGACCCTAAGACACAGCCCAACCACATGAACACTCCTCGTGGACGGCCATCGTTTCGGCGGCTCTTACCGGCAGAGGTGGTCCATGCGGCACAGGGTGCGCAGTTCTAGGCAGTTGGGCTTCTCCTTGTCCTCATAGGAGCAGCTGGGCAGAATAGTTTGCCGGCGACGCTCAGCACAGGCCTGGTCCTGGCAGGAGCAGAAGAGCATGCGGTAGGTATACTCGCTGGGCACACGGTCAAAGAACTGGCGCAGGGCCTTGTGGCACTTGCGGCGGTTGCAGCGTTCCGTGGGCGAGATCTCGCGGTTGCAGATGGAGATGTAGGAGGAGCGGAGCTTCTTGCAGTTGTCGTTCAGGTTGCAGGCCTTGGCGGCATCCAGGCAGTGATTGCTCTTGGCACTGACCACCGGGTCTGCCCCTGTCCCTGAGGGAGGAAGGCGAACACTAGTCAGAGCTACGCATGCGCACAGGGGGGAGGACATGCATGGCCACTGAAAGATTGGTGTCGGATGCAAGCTCCTTGCCTCGGTTTCCTTGACTTGGAATAAAGAGCATTTCCAAGGACGTATGGCCGTGGCGAACATTAAAGATGTTAATTTGCAGGTATCCAAAGTACATGAGACAGTTCCGGAAAAGAGATACACTGTATGAGACTGTTCCAGGAAAGGGGTACACTGCTTGAGACAGTTCCAGGAAAGGGGTACACTGCACATGCAAGGAGCAGTTCAGAGGGAGACTCATTCCAAGTTCTAACCCCAGCTTCAGAAGCTTGGAAGCAGGTGTTCACCTCAAAAACATGAAAGTAGGTGTACATGGCCCTGTTTACTAGGGCAAGAAATAATGTGTCTGGCTCAAAGTCACAGAACGAGGGGCCCCTTGCCAGTCTTCCAGCAGCACAGTTCAGCGGGACTTTGGGGAAGTGATATCACTGGCATTTGGAGTAGGGAACACTCATCACTGAGTCTTGTCAACAAGGATGCAAGCAACATCCCAGCCACCCTCCTGACCCCTACCCTTGTAACCATCAAAACTGCTCTTCTGTATCCAGAAGGGTGTGGCTGCCACTGTCACCTAAAAGGAAGCACACGTCCTCTAAGTTTGAAGGGCAGATTACCCCAGCGTACCACTCTGACACTGCTGGATGTATGACCAGCCAGGAGCCAGATAGGGTGGGTCTCTTGCCATACTGTTGTGGCTATCTACTTAATACAGTGAGGGAAATGTCTGAGGTACACAACAGGGTTCCCCGAAATCACAAGGCTATTCTGTGATGGCTGTCCCCACAGATCCTAGTTGTACCAAGAAGATGTCCAGCACAGAAACCATCTGACTCTACCACCAGCTGGTTCCCACCTAGAGAGAACCTCTTGTCCAACTTGATAACAGGCAGAGGGCGGGGCAGGACCCCAATCTGCACATGCCCAGCTGAGATCTTCTGGGGCCAGTCAGGTGGGTGGTCACCCAATCCCACCTGTGTTTTACAGGTAAAGAAAATGAATTCTGTGTGGGCAGGGGACTGCCACAGCCATCTTGAACACTGACAGAAAACTAGAGGCAGAAGTCAGTTGCTAGGCACCGTCATGTGCCGGGAGAATAACCAGCCTAGGTCAGAGGTGAGTTCTTCCACCCTGCCATGTTCAGTCCTGCCTGTGTGCCTCTCTATACAAGAACCTGCCATAGAGTATGGAAGACTCAAAACCGGGCTGGTAGAGGCCATGACTCCTCTATGGATAGGCCTGGTGACTCGGCATTTGCATATGCAATTCGTGGTCCTCAGATTGTTGGATCATTAAATACCTCTAAATCTATAAAGTCCTGCCTCTGCATGGTCCTCTGTTGGTGCCAAGCTGGGTACTTAATACACAAAAGTATTAGAAGAAGTCCCAACCGAAGAGCCGACTACTTAAACCAGGAAACCAAGAGGCAGAACCAGGACAGAACTAGGCCTTGTAAAACAGAGCCAGCCAGCATCAAGCCCGGGCTCAACTACTCATCAGGAGAAATGATCAGTTTCCTTGTCTGCAAAATAGTACCTGCCACACAAAGCGTCTTTGTTAGCATGAGAAACAACTCATAACTTTCTTTGCATCGTGAATTTGTCCTGTCTTCTAGAATATTCCCATTGGCTATGTGATGGCTGTCTTGGGGTGGGGGATGTCTCTTAGTGGTCATGTGGGTCCCTTAATCTGCTGCCCCATTTTCTGCTCCCTTTTAAAGCAAAACCACTAGTTGTCATCGTCCCCCATCCGTGTCTGGCAGCTGTTCGAACCCGCAGGTTTAGTCTTTCCAGCTGATGTATCAGCAACCCTGGACCCAGCATCTCATTCACTTCTACGTGAATCTCCTTCCTCACTTGTCTTCATTCTGGCCTCCCTGATACCTCGCTGCTCGGGTTGCTTCGTCGGCTCTTGCCTGTGCTTCCCAGGGCCCAGCCCTCCTCTCCAGGCATCTGGGGCTATCATTTTATCTCATGCCATTGCACACCATCAGTCAGCCTCCTTCCACATCCTGAGACCTCGTTCACAAATCCCAGACACATCTGTTCACCTCTGCTCTACTGTTTTCATACTACCTGAAAACCCAAGACCTTTGTGTCAAACTCAGACCACCACCACCACCACCACCACCACCACCACCTGACCCCCAGTGGCTCAGATAACAGTCAACTTCATCCTCCTGAAAATAGCCACCCCAAAGCAGCTCATTCAGGAAAAACAAAAAGGCTACCTTCAAAACATACCCATAGCCGGGCGGTGGTGGCGCACGCCTTTAATCCCAGCACTCGGGAGGCAGAGCCAGGCGGATCTCTGTGAGTTCGAGGCCAGCCTGGGCTACCAAGTGAGCTCCAGGAAAGGCGCAAAGCTACACAGAGAAACCCTGTCTCGAAAAACCAAAAAAAAAAAAAAAAAAAAAAAAACATACCCAGAACACACCACTTCTCACGGCCACTACCGCCTTCCTCCAAGTTGTGATCACCATGCCCAGTCCCCCAGCTTTCACAGCACCCCACAATGATCTTCTCTTATCACAACAACTGGCATGAATTTCAAGAACCTAAGGCACAGAGGTGTGTCACTTCAGTGTCCCAGGACATCCACTGGCCTTTCTCAGTGGCTTTAGCATGAGCTACAAGGCTCTGTATTTGCATTGTCCAACATGGTAGCCACTGACCATTGAACTGAAAAGATTAGGAAACACACACCAGATTCTAAATGCTTATTAAGCAAAACAGTATCTCACTAGTAATGTCTTCGCTTTAATCGCATGTTGAAGGGATAGCATTTTGGACCTGAAGTATTAAACAGAGTATCAAAATTAACTTCACCTATCTTTTTTTCCTTTTAGTGTGGCCACTAAAACATTTAGAATTCCATGTGCATGGTGTGCTGTGTTACTTTCAAGCAGCATTTCTCTGTCTGACCTCGCTCCTGCTCCTCCCTGTTGGTCACTCTACTTCAGTACTAGCTGCCTTGATCTTCCTGGGACAGGCCAATGGTGGCCTGGCCTTGGGGCCTCTGCACAGGTGCACTCCCTGGTCTACAAGGCTCTCCTCTTCCCCCAAGGATTATAGAGCCATAATGATTAAGTGGTTCAGGTCTCCTTCCTCAAATTTTAGCTAATTTGTGAGTTCTTCTTGCCTCCTGGTACACAGCAACCCTAGTGCTACATTTATCCCCCAAATGGTCTGTTTCTCCAGCAGCAGCCAAGGTATATACATAACTCATTTCTTATATCAAAATAAGGCAGAAGTCATGTTATCCTCCATGTATCAAAAGTTTGATACATGAATACTCAGTAAGTATTCCATATAAAGAAAAGAATAAATGTTGCAAGAACAATGGTTTATAGCAAATGCTTGCAAGTTTGTTTATATTTTGAAGGAAGCAAAATTGATATAAACCAAGTAACCATGGACAAGATTACATGTATTCAAGTATTAATGATGGCCTAGGTAAGAAGGGATCGGAAGAGACCCGAAGTGAACCATCCACTTTAACACTGCTTTGCCAACAGCAACCTTGTAACGCCGAGAAGAGCAATGTTCCCTCTTCTACTGTCGAAATAAAGGGGAAGGGAGTATAGGCAACAGAAAATTATTTGGTGATAAAAGGAAATGAGATGTCACGCCATGAGAAACTCATGAAAGCAGCCGGACATAAGATGCTGAGTCCATGACATTTTGGGAGAGGGAAAAGAAGAGAGATGGTAAAAAGATTGGTGGCTATCAGAAGTTGGGGGAGGGAGGGAGGGAGGGAGGGATGAGCAGGCAAGCCACAGGGGATTTTCAAGGCAGTGCAACAGTCTGCATGACACTGTAATGGTCAGCAGGTAAGATGCATGTATCCAAGCCCAAGGAATATGCCAGGAGTGGATCCTAATGCCAGCAGCTACAAGCTCTGAGTGCTAACAGTATATCGCTGCTGTCTGTTGGAACAAAGCATGGCCAGTGTAGGATATTGGCAGTGGGGAGGATGGGAACATGGGGAGTAGGGACAGGAACTTTATATCTTCCTTCAATCAGGCTGTGAGTGTGAAACTGCCCTCAAAACACTGACTCTCCTTAAAATGGGGATTGGAGCAGGGTATGATGGTTCCCTTCTATAGTCCCAGTGCTCAGGAGGCTAAGGCGGGATGATTCATGAGTGCAAGGTCAAGCTCTGCTACATAGTGAGTTCCATGCCTTCATGGGTTACAGAGGGAGACCCTGTCTCAGAAAAGGGGGAGAAGGAAGGAAAGAGAGGACCAAGAAAAGAGAAGAAAAAAAACAAGTTGAGATGAAATTAAGGCAGAAAAGAATCAAGGTTTATTTTCCTGATTTATTTTCAATAAACAGCTTTTGACTAAGGAGATGGCTCAGTAGGTAAAGTGTCTGCTACACAAACATAAAGACCTGAGTTTGGGTGCCCAGGACCCACAAAGAAGGAAAGAAAGAGGAGGGGAGGAAGGGAGGAAGGGAGGGAGGGAAGCGGGGGGAGGAAAAGCCAGCCTAAGGGTGCATCTATAACTTCAGTGCTGGGAGAATTGGAGGACAGGAGGATGCCTGATGTACAGTGGCCAGCCAGCCTAACCACCTAATAAGCTCCAGGGTCAAGAGGAGACCCTGTCTTAAAAAATAAAGTGGAGAAGTGATTGAGGAAGACTCTTGTTGATCTGGCCTTCACATTCACATGTGAGTGCACACACACACACACACACACACACACACACACACACACACACACACACAGGAACATATACACCACACATACACATACAACACATACAAATTTAAATAGATTCATGCATGCATACATACATATGCATGTATGTGTACCAGGTACTTCCCCAGCCACTAGGCTGCCACCTTGCTGAGACAGCCAGGGACAGAAGAGCCACCCATCCATGCAAATGCTAATGCTGAGCTCTCCTGGAAGAGTTGAGGGTACAGAGAGGAAAAGACCTGTCTGGAGTTGGGGGGGGGGGGGGGCGGGCATGGACGCAATGATTTCTTTGCTAAAACTGACCAAGTGAATCTGGGGAAAGTAGGAAAAGGGGTCCTAGGCAAAGGGGGGGCATAAAACAGGGCTGAGAACACGAAGAAAATCATGCCTAAAGATGGAGAGAGAGCAAGGGCGGGAGAGGGAGTGCTGGGCAGCCGGGGAGTTAACTCCCGTGCTGGAGCCTTGACCTCTGCAGCAATCCTCTGAGCTGCTAGTCAACCACTCTGCAGGCTGTGCAAGGACCCAAGGATGCCTGTCAGCACAAAAGCTGACGTGGCCTGCCGCTGTGGGGGTGTTCTCCCAGACCAGACAGTCCTCCCTGCACTTGTCAGATGCCGGCTGGCTGGCAGGCAGGAGCAGGAGAGTGAGTGGCCTGGGGCCAGGGGGAGCGAGTGGGGAGGGGTGGTCTCTGCAGAGGCGCAGTTGACAACTGCAAGCTGAGCAACAGCTAATTTAGGCCTGTGGCTGCATCTAGGTCCCCCCAGGTGCTCTGTTCCCCTCCTCACAGCAGTGCTCAGAGCTAATGCCAGTGTAATTATAGCCCCAGTGGCTTCCATTTGGAGTTTGAATAGTGGAAGTGTTTGCTGTGGGGTGGGACATGTAAACCCCTGGGCCTCGACTTGGTAAATTTCCTAGAAGAAAAAAAAAAAATCAAGAAATGCAGGAATGTGAACAACTGCCTGAATACTGGGAAGATGGCCCCTCTGCATCTGCAGGGGGCGGGGAACGGAGGAGGGATGGTGGGGTGCTCCATTGTGGAGAAAGCCACCCCCTCAGAACTGGCCTAGCTGCCCACTTGAGCATCTCTCATGGGCAAAAATGGGGCTCAGTGCACAGCCAGGTGCGTGCAAGCCTAGGTAACAGGGTGTGGTGCAGTGTGCCCCTTTCTGGCCTACTACATTTCATCCCACCCCAAGGCCTCTCTCCTAATCCCTGGAAAGTAAGTCAGTTGACTATTCCAGACACAAATCCTCCCCGCCCGTCCCCACAAAGGTTCCTCAACCTCCTCAGCCTATGGCTCCAAAACAAAAATGTATAGCAGACAAGGATGAAGATTCTGAAAGCTTAGACCCTCTCAAATCCCATCCACCCCCTATGCAGATCGCTGAGACCACACAGACCTCAACAGAGACTTGAGAGCTGAAAATGAATGCCAGGCCCCTTAACCCAGGACTGCCTATCCCTGACAGATGTTGCCACTCCAGCCCTAGGCCCATAGAGAGAGAACTAATGTAAACAAGGCAAAATGTAAACCGCAAACAGCCACCCAGGGCAGAGGGAGGTGGGATTCAATGGCACTTGGCACTTTCCAAAACCTTGGTAAACCTCTTCTACCAGCCGATCCAGGTCCCAGAGACACATCTTGGCTTCCTCATGCCTGTCCCTGTTCCTCCTCTCTGTGTGGGCCAAGAAAATGGGGACACGACTAGCTGAGGAGGGGTAGCGGGCCTCAGGGTGGTGTACACCCGCCTCCCAGGCCCTGGGGTCAGGTCTCTTTTCTCACCACCCCCTTTTCTCAGAGAACACCCCTGAGCCAATGGTCCACCCTCAGAAGCAGGCTGTTACCAAATAGTGTGGCACCCCTCAAACTGACATTCCCTGAACAGCTGTTCTGTATTTATTAGAGTTGAGTTCGCCAAACAGTCCCCCAAACATGACCCACCAAATTTAGGCCCTTTTAACAATGTCACTTCTACTAATACTTAATTTTTTTTCTTTAAGGTGTGTGTGTGTGTGTGTGTGTGTGTGTGTGTGTGTGTGTGTGTGTGTGTTACTGTGGGTTAAGTGAGTGTTCTACCACTGAGCTATTGTTCCCCCAGACTTTTTTACGAACTTACTCAAACTAGCCCTGAACTCATTCTACAGTCCAGAGAGCCCATGAACATGTGATCCTCCTGCCTCAGCCTCCCACATAACTGGGATGATAGTCCTGAACTACTAGGCCTGACTAACTCCCTTACTTATTTAGTGAAATTTTAAGTTTTTCTTTAATTAATTTAATCTTTAAAGTTTCCAGTTCTTACATAGATGGGTTTGACATAATAACATGACATAATAACATCTCCATCAGTTCTGGATCTGACATTAAAGCCATTACTTTCAATGTTTTTTTTTTTTTTCAATTGAGTGTCATATCCATCTCAAATTTCAACTTTACTGTATATGCACTCAGAGGCAGGAGACTATCTGTGAGCAGAGGTGCTCAAACTTCATGATCTCAGGTATCCACAAGACCCACTGAGTCACAGGCTCTATGGCTGTTACTTGGATTTTGCACCTACCCTATGATTCTAAGCTTCCTTCCAAAGTTTGAAGCCAATACCTAGAAACAAGGTTCGGGTGCTAATGACCACACCCCAAAGGCACATCCATGGGCACATAGGCACACACACCTAGTCCACCTAGCTCACCACTGACCAGTTCCACCTGAGCAGAAGGTAGCTTGAAGCTCTGCTGTTACTGAAGCATGACTCTCAGGCATGTTTTGTTCCTCCCATCTCCTCCCTACCCTCAACCATCAAGGCATACTTTCCCATCCCAAACAGGTAGGCAGAAATAACAGTCTCAGCCTTCTGAGATACTCACAAGTCACAGGGACCTAGATACTTCAACTTCCCTTCTTGCCAGGAACCTTCCCTTCTTGCCCATGGGCCACTTGCCCCCCATCCTCATTTGCACATGTGTGCACCCAAAGGCTCCCCACCAACAGCACCATGGCCTGGCAGTTAGCAGTCAGCCAGTCATCAACCAACAAATATTTTCATGAACTGACTACACACCAAGGCGTAGAAAGATGGAGTCAGTCCCTGTTCTCCAGGGCCCTCCATTCCAGTGACAGGAAAACTGGTAATAAAACCCATATACACAAAAAGATGTAAAGGATTGGTGAGTGTGATGAAGGAAATAAGGAAATTCAGGAAAGAATAATGGAGAAAGGGGATGTGGAAAGTCTGCCAGGAGGTGGCATCAGTTTGAGAGTGATGAGCAGGAGTGCAGCACACACAGACATCCAAGGTCCGAGAATTACAAGCAAAAGGAAGGTCGCATGCAAAGGTCAAGAGATAGGCATGGTTTGGGCATGTTCCCAATCAAAAAAAAATGAATAAATTAAAAGAATGGGGTGGCTGAAGCATCTTGAACAAGGAAAACATGAGAGGGAAAATAATTTGGAGGGACAGTCAGGAGGGGTGCCACGGGGCCCTGTAGAGCAGGATAAGAACTTTAGGTTTTCACTCTAACATGGTAAGCACTTGGAGGAGGTGAGGAGGAGACACAATAGCTCCTCTGTCAATACATAGAAGGGGGCGGAAGAAATGGGCTAAAGAGGAGATGAGTGTTTCAGGAGCAGATCAGAGAGGGGCAAGCTGGGTCAGGTGGTCCCTGGAGCCCATCTTCATTCAGGACATTAAGTGGAGAATAACACAACGGAGCTGGCTGGGTTTGGAGTGGAGGAGAGAGAACTCAAGAAGACTAGAGTTTCATATACCAGGTAGATGGCGATGATGTCATCGGACAAAGAATACTAGGAAGGAAAGAGGAGACCAGAGTTGATTGGGTACTTCAGGATGAAACTTGGTTAGAATGAGAGAATTCATAAGTAGCCAGATGGAGACAGTGACAAGACAGAAGAATCGGGGATCCATCTGAGCTAGACACCAAACTAATCCCAAGTGACATGAGGGGCCACCTAACTCAACAAGACTGCCTGGGTTGAGGATGAGAGTAAAGACAAAAATGTCCAGGGATGGGGCAGAACTGTGGGTGCCAATGTTTAGTGCAGACTGAGAAGCAGTGAAACTTGAAATTAAGAGAATCAAGAAATCAAGAGAATCTGGTGTCATGAAGTCAAGAGTATCATCAAAGGAGAATCAACTAGATGGTTAGCAGACACCACGCAATTAGGAGTATGTTAACGACGAGATAAAGAACAAACAAACCCTACCAAAGCAGGATGGATGACCGGAAAGATAGAGTATGGGAAAGGAGGGGCAGAAGAGACATAAGTGGGGACCCCACGTTGTAACCTGTCGCCTCTCGTCCTCAAGAGGCCACCCAACTGCAGCTTTAGTTTTGGAACCAGAAAACTCTGAACTCTCTCCCAGCACTGGTCAAGGACTGCTGGAAAGGCAACACCACTAATTAACAAACAAGAAGACTCCCACTTGCCTGAAGCTCACATTCTAGAACAGAGGAGATGAGAATCATAGACAAACAAAAACTCTCCTTTTGCCTCCTAGGTTCCATTCTCTGCCTCTGGCCATTGTTAAGAGTGGGTCCTCTGGCCTTGCAGTGGCTTAGGAGGTGGAACTATCTAGAGATGGGCTACTGACTAGCATAACAAGTGTGTAGAGGTTATAGGAACTTCTTTGAGCTTCATTTGTCTCATGTGCAAGATGGGGCCACAGTGCTCACCCTGTATATAAACAAGTAACATCCAAGGTGAGACAGGGTGGTGAAGATAAAAATATCCAGTGGAGTTTGAATGTAAGTTGCATGTCCCCCAAGGGCCCATGGGTTGAAAATTTGGTTAGTCCCCAGCTACTGGGAGATGGAAGATTTGGAGGTGGGGGTTACTGGGAGGTCTCTTCATCATTTGGTACATGCTCTTGGAAGGCAGCACTCATGGAATGGAGGTTCTAGAGAGAGGGAGAATTGTCATAAAAGCCTGAGTTCGGCCTCACCCTCACTGCTCAAGTCCAAGATGTAACCATTTGTTCCCATAAATGCCTCCCACAAGGAAGTACTACTGTCCCCTCTCAAGCCTTGGGCTTTGACCTTCCCAAACTCTGAGCTAAATGAGTTTTTTCTTTGACAATCAGCTGCCTCTAGTGTTTTCTGATAGTATGGCAAAGTTTATTACCAATGTCCTTCAGAGTCTCCAGTTCGTAGTACATAAGCAACAAGGGCCTGCTTAGAAATAAGATGCCCAGTTGAAAAGTGCCTCTTTCCACCTTTCCATTTCTGCAACGTCCATCACTCCTTGCCAATAGAAAAGCCGGATCCATGTGCTCCTACCTTTGTACACTACATCCAAAGAGCAAAGACCCCTTGGTGTCTACCTCCATGAGCAAGAGGCTATCTCTAGAGTTCCTCTTCTCCATACTGGAAATCTGATAGAGCAGGGCCTCAGACCCCTTCTCATATCCGGCCCCCACCCCTGAAGCTCCTAATCCAATATACAGAAAATGGTACCCTAGTTTCTCCCAAGAGATAACAGGACCAATTCTAACATTCCAACTCCCATTGCCCTCTGTTGTCACTCAAAGCCCAGAGAATTGAGAGGACCTGAATCCTCATCCCCACTACTCTACATGTCCAGAGCACTGCCCTCCCCAGACATGCCCAGGAAGTCCCAATCCACGTCAGGTGACACCAGCACAAAGCCACAAGCACTCTTTAGAGGAAGCAGACATTTTGAAAGCAGGCCAACCCACCAGAAGTCAACTTGATGAACGGCAAAATACAGTAGGAACTCAACAACAACAAGAATCAAGTTGAATGCTTTTAAATATCGTGACATATTTTGACAATTTTTAACCACAATTAAAACTTATTCTCAAATTTATCAAAGGGCAGATTATTCTGGATTTTGTGGTTCTGGAAATTTAAATTTTAAGCTTTTTTCCCCCAAGCAAAGGGACTTTTTAAGTCATCATATTTGAGGTCTCTACATCTTTGGAATATACTTCTGGGACATGGGGTTTACATATATACAACAGAGGCATATCGGTCTTAGTTCTGTGTTTATACAAACTAAAATTGAGCTATTTTATGTTGGTATGCTTGACCTTCTTCAGCATTTTTTACTTGTGATGAATGATTGCTGACATGAGGCTCTAATCTGTAAACTAAAACTTTGTTTACTGATTATGAAATAGACTTTTCTCACCACAGGAAATATACATCAACTCACAACCCTTAGCTTCTAAAATAAACTGAATACATCTTAAAATACAGTTGCCAAGCACATTTGCAAAAAGCTCAAAAGCCATGGAAACCATTCAACACAAATCTCTAAAAAAAAATTTTTTTAGTGTAGATTAAGTGTAGATAAATAAAAACATTTGACAGAACCAGTGACTTCCTCATTTAACACACTAATTATGGAAGAAAAGGCCACTGGCCAGCTGGTGAACAGCTAACCTCTAAGTCCAGGGCAGAAAGAGAGGTCTTCCTTTTTCCTTTCAACATTTCTATGCCATCTGTCCTCCTGGGAAGGTCATAACACCATCTACATGTCCCCACTCCTCTGTGGGGCTGTCAGCCACCAACTCCCCCGTTCCTTGTAGGAGTGACTCCTCATTTGGTCTGTCATGTCTTCCCATGTCGTCCGTGAGTCTTCCACTCAACAGAAATGGTCTTGACAATGTGGGTCATCTTCCTGTCGCCATGACCCTCTCTCCCTCTTCTGCTGCCCATTGCCACAACCGTGCCTCCAGCCTTGCTTTCACTGGTATCTGTACCAACATCCCAACCTTGGACCACCTTCTTCTCACCTCCCCAGCTTCCTCTCAGGAATTCCTACTCCCAGCAAAATCTGGGATAGATCACAGCTCTGACCACCCCTCCACCATCCCATCCTTTATCAAACATTCCTTTTACAGGCTTAACTTCCTAGTCTCCAGGCAAACACATCACTTTATCAGTCCCTCTTCTAACACGCTAATCTCAGGGAAGCAAAGCCTCCTTCCATCTCCATGCCGGCCCAGCAGCTGAGCATCACTGAGACACACCATCCAAAATGACTGGTCTCACTTTAAATGCCTATACTCAAGTTGCAGATGTCCTATAAAAGCTATTTCACAGCTTCTCCTGCCTCAGTCTCCCTGGGCTGTTCCTTCCCTCATTGTTCTGATCTGACAACATTGTGTTTTAGTATGTTCAGGCTGCTACAACAAAGAAACACACATCAGGTGGCCTTTAAGTAACAGAATCCCCCCTCCAGAGGCTGGGATGTCCAAGATGTCTAGCAAGCACTCACTTTCAGCTCAAGGACAACCACGTTTCCCTATGTCATTGTTTGTCTAAGAGGTATTACCTTGTTTCCTGAGAAATCTAATGACCTGTTCTATCCTCCACAGATACCTTCACACAAATGTGCACATAAACGCATGCAAACATACACACACACACACACACACACACACACACACACACACACTCATAAAAATAATAAATTGAAGCCCTCCTAATACCATCACTTTCAGAATTAAGATTTCAGCACATGAACTGGGTGGGAGAGCGAGGCATGCACAGACATTCAGAGCACAGAGCTTTGCCTCATATTTTATAAGGACACGAAAGGGCTGAACAGAAACTCCCTCACCTTCCTTCCCTGGCAACAACCAGCCTGTCTCACCTGCAACCCAGCTCTGCCTTCTGTTCCTATGGAGGCCGAAGTGTCCCTGCCAAAGGCCACCTGGCCTCCTGTGCTTGTGTCTGCCATGTGGATCTCGTCCCTCCTCACTGCTCAAGGACATCCCTCCTGCCCCTCCACTCCCCTCTTGTGCCCTCCAAGTTCTCCCTGTCACGTTCCATCCAGCGCAGTGAACAAACCCACAGCCTTTGCTACCCATCCCAAAACAGAACAGAACCTCCCTTTGGCCCACCAGTCCCCCTTACCTGTTCCTCTTCATCATGAAGCCTGAGAGGGTGATGTCCCCAAATCTATCTGCTCACTCACCCTTCCTAAGAGTTCAGTAGGAGATCGGGGTAGCTCCATGTGGGTAAGGGAGGTAGGTGGCCATGTCTCCAAGCTCCTCTTGCTTGGCTGTGGCGTCCCTTCACTTCCTTTCGCCAACAGCCAGTACCCACCCCCCAGTCTTCCCCTCCCAGATGGTTTTCCTCCTCTGTAGCCCTCACCTCAGCCCTCTGCTTTGTAGATCCTAGCCTCCCTCTCTTTCTCATACTCTAAACTCCTGCTTCCACAGCGTAAAATGACCTCTATACACTAATATCTCTCTGCAGATGGCCCCTGACTTTGGCATTTCCCAGTGAAGGCCTACCTGACATCTCAATCCTAACATAGACTAAACCGAGTGCTTGGTTTCTGCCCACTCCGCCCCAGGCTGTTCTTTCCCTCATCTTCACCATCCTAATAAATGGCAGCAGCATCACTGCTGTGCATGCCAAGACTGTGACGGAGCCGTAATTCTCATCCCCTGCACCGACATAATCTAGCCCAAGCCCATTCATTCGCTCCATTCTCCTCTGACTGTCTGCCTCTAACCTGGACTCCAGTGGTAACATCTTAACTAGGGCCACTCCTGCCCATGCCCCTGCCTCCTCCTCACCATCTATTCTCCCTAGAATAAGACTAGCTTTCAAATGCTTATATTGTACTGTGCTGCTCAGTCATCTAAAATCCTCCCAATGGTTCCCCATCACTTCTCAACTAAAAATCCAACTCCTGACTGCTTGATCTGCATCATTTAGAGATCACTCCACCTACCTCAGCATTCTCCTTCCATAACACTACCCTCCACCTCACTCAGGGTGTGGCTGCATGGCCTTTTACAGGGGTCCCACCTCCACACATGGGTTCCCCACTGGGTCTTCCCCTACTTGTTTCAAACCTGCCATTCCCCTGCCCCCGCCCCATGCTAGGTTCTTCCTGTGAGTCATAACTAGGTGTTCACAATCACTTTATTCAACATCATATTTTAGTGTTGGCTTAGTGATTGTCAAAATTGTATCTTTCCTGTTCATTTTTTCCTGGGCCTGGGTCTGGTTTTCCCTATCCGCAGCACCTCGGCTCTGTAAGAACAGAGAGAGTCTTTGATTCAAGTTAGAGGTGCATCTCTACGCCTAGATAAGAACACCGGGTTTTTCTGGGAATATTTGGGAACAAACGCCTCTTAGGAAAGGGCTCATGGAAACAGCCTCCAGGTGAGGATGTCCCAAATTATACACACATTTAAATCTAGTTCTTTTTGTAGGCCAGACCAAAATGCCTTGCTATTTTCTAAAGGTCGTCAGTCTTCATCCCAAAACCATGTTCTTAGAACTTTCCAGAAAGACAAGAAAGGGGGCTAGGAAGAGTGGCTTTCCCAAGAGGCAGCAGTTTAGATTCCGTTCTGACCTGGGGCAAGGCATATCTCCAAGCTCTACCATTCTACCTTCCTGACTCTGCCCCCTTCCTCTCCTTCCCTTCCTTTCTGCCCATAGAAAGCCGATGCCCCAGATTTACACCCACTCCGACATACATCATTACACACATACTGTCATACCATGTTAAACACACTCAGCACCCACACAAACACACATCACCATGCAAACACATTAAACACAATTATCCTAGCCATGTAAAACCACACAAATGACCCAATATATTAACTTACAACTGTGCAACTACACACATTAACCCACACAACACTCCATACACTTAAACCCATGAAACCTACATTACACACTCACACATACAAACATGCTAGCATATATTACACACAGACCACCCCACATACACATTAAACACATATACAAGCTACCCATGTACCACACCAACATACACACATATACAATAAACACACACTTAAACCATCTCATAAACACATATTACTACACATCCATATCACCACACACACATACATAATAAGCACACATACAAACCACCCCATAAACACATAACACCACATATTCACACATACTCACATATAACTACACACACTTGCATACACATATACTCAATAAGTACCTACCACTCATGTATCCTGACACACATATATCTATATACATACAAGAAGGCTAACACATGCACAAACCACCACACAAGCACACTCACATACACATACAGCATGTATCAACACACATTGGCCTGTATACACCACCTCATGAATGTATACATATACTCACACATATTCACACATATGCCACACATACTACCCCTGTTCTCACTCCATTCTGTGTCCCCACACTAGCCTCTCAACTTGCTGTGGTCCTTTCTCTGTACTCCCTACAGGAATAGGATCAAAAGGATGGATGGATGGATGGATGGATGGATGGATGGATGGATGGATGGATGGATGGATGGGTGGGTGGATGGGTGGGTGGATGGATGGGTGGGTGGGTGGGTGGGTGGGTGGGTGGATGGATGGATGGATGGATGGATAGATGGATGGATGGATGGGTGGGTGGGTGGGTGGATTGCTAGGGAAGAGAGTACCCAGCATGGGAACTCACATCACTCATGCCTACCTTCCATCAGAATAAACTAGAGTAGGTTAAGGGCTAAAGCAAAGGCCAACTGTGGAGTGCAGAATCCCAAGAGAGCCAGCTCTGGAGCTGATGACAGCAGGAAATGTCCAGCCAAGAGCCACCTCACAAGCCAGCTACCAACAGAGCCCATCATGCACAAAAGGAGCAAGCTGGTGGCTGCCTACATGCTGAAGAACATCAAAAGACAAATGCCCTCACTCCCCCCAAAAAGTCCAGCTCCAGCCACAGCACCTGAAGTTTGACTATTAAAAAGCATTTCTTGAGGTTAAATTTCTTCTTTGATGGTTCGTTTTTCCCAGAAATTTCTTCCTTGAACACAAAGGCAACCAAAGATGAAGTCACCAACACCCTGATCACACCTCAGCGCCAGCAAATCCTTCCACCCACTGTCAGGAGCCTCAAGTCCCCTAGCTTTTACAGGGAAGAGAAGAGAGGTACACAGATCTCTACAGCTCTGGTGCTCCCAGGGAGGAACACTGGCTCATCCTCTGCTGGTCCCAGACACCCAACAGCATGGCCACAGCCATGGGGCACTCGCCCCCACCATGCCAACTAACGGTCCCCTCTCCCACCTCCCCTCTCCCTGGCTAGCAGAGTTCTCTGTGAAAAGGTGGGGGGGGGATGAAAGGGGTGACAGAGCTACAGCTAAAGCCCAATTTTTGTTGACATTCAGAGTCTCTGACAGCTGTTAGAAGAAGAATATGATTTTGAAATTTAAATAACACACTTCTGCATTCGGCTCAGGGAGACAACCTGAGGATAAGCAGTTTATCGCCTAAGCCACCATGAAGGGGGCAGGGAGGGGCTAATGCTCCTCCAGCTCCTCCAGCCCACCCACCTGCTTGCATCCTCCATTCCGTGGCTGTTCTGACAGGAGTCTCTAGATCATACAGCCTGGCTTCCGGACAATAAAGCTGAACCTCCCATCACTCTGCACAGCCCAGGCTGTAAGGCCCAGACCTGCCCTAGTGGGCCAGGGAGCTAGAACAGGCTGGGACAATGGGGGCTTCCCTAGACATACAGCAGAGCTAAACTGGGTCCAACCTTCCCTCCAGAGCCACCAGGATGCTCTTCAAAGTGTCCTGACTCTGGAGCCTAGGGATAAATCCTTTCTCAAAAGGACAGCTCCACTCACCTCCCTAGAGACTGAGCCTTCTTGACCAAGCAGCTACCTCAAAGTTCCGCTACGTCACAATGGCCAGTATTCAATGTTCCCTGTCTCACTAGGCTCGGAATACTTGGGGTCCTCTCATCACAAGCTTATCCAGGCTTCCCAGCCATGATGCTGTCAAAAAAAATGTCAGAGCTAGAAAGCTAGGCCCGTCAGTAAAGGACCTGAGTTCAAACCACAGAATAATTGTAGAAAATCCAGAACTGGTGGTACATACTTATAGTCCCAGCATGAGAAAGAGGCAAAGACAGGAAGATCCCTGGGCTCACTGGCCACACAGCCTAACTACTCAAGTTCCTGGATAGTGAGAGACCCTATCTCAAAAACAAGGTCACCGTACCTGCAGAATAACACCTGAGGTTGACCGTTGGCCTCTATACACAGGTATACACAAGTGCATGTACACATGGACACACACACACACACTTACACATATATGAACACACACACACACACATATATATACAAAGAAAAAAGAATGGTCATTCCCAAGTTGCCCCTGCTCATCTTCTAAGGCTTCCCTGATATCCCAGGCACTGCTGACTTCCGCTTCCCCTGAAATCTTGGGGCAGCATTTGGTCTGAACCACATGAACAGTAAACCACCTGTGGGGTATCCCAGCCAAGGTTCCGTATGTCCCCCTTTACAATGAGGACACAGGTCTCACCTTGTCAGCAGTGGACTACATGTGTCTCCCACATACACTCCATATGGACTGAATCAAATGGCAATCATTTCATGGCCCACCTTGACCCCACCTTCTCTGTGGATATTTCTTGTGCCCTGTAAGGTATGCCTCATCTCTGTTCCTCAGAACTCCTAAGATCCAGCACACGTGGAGCAGCTCACAGTTGCTTGGAAACCTCGGTTACCTTTACCTGGGCAGGCCAAACACGCCTACTGAGTCATTCTCTCCCTCCAGTCCCAGACAGTAATCCCAGTGGTCACCATCACCTGTGTGCCATATGCCACATGAGGAGCTGTCCTTATGTCATCACCAGACACAGGTCAGCTGACCTACTGTATCTACAGATAAGAAAGATGAGGTTCAGGAGAGCCCAGAGGTCACACAGTGAACAGAGCAAGGCCAGAATTCAATGCTAAAACTAGCCGACCTCAAAGTCCACATCATCCTTCACTCCAGAGCTCTCAGGGCATACGTAATAGGTGTAAAGCATGGAGGTAGGTACCTAGGAGGTATGGAAAAGAATGTATACACAGGACACAGAAATACGTGCACCACAATTACACACATGCTTAGAACCTAAGAATGAGCACCATCATGGAGCACCATGCCTTGGAACCAAGAACAGAGGGTGTACCCTCTCAGAAGCCATACACATGGCTTCTTGGACATGAGTTCTCTCCTATCCTGCAACCCCAAAAAGGAGATAACTGGAGCACCAGCAAGAATGTCCCTAGCCCTCTCTGTGATGCATCCAAGGTAGATGGCCAGTTTGAGTAGACACAACCAGCCTTCTACCCTCAGGCCTCAGAAAGCTTCTGAGCTCGGGTCTCTCACCAGCCACCATCTGTCCCACCCAGTCACTGGAAGACTATCATTGTGTAAGACTTTGACTGAGCCATCAGGGTGCCACTGTCCTCTAAAATAATCACCCTGTCACCTCCATTCTAGCCCCTACAGGCTCTACTCTGCTGTCAGAGGTAATGTCCAGCAAACAAGAGGTACACAACCATTTCTCAAATGCTACCTAGGCTGACCCGGCCAGCATCTACCATCCGACCTTGGAGAAGTTACTCTGTGGCCATTTCTAAATAGCTAAGATATTTCCATGCAACGCACCAGGCAGAGTGCTTACCTACGTTATCTCAGTTGGTCTTTGCAGAAATCCTGGAAGACAGATGTTTCTGCTGGCCTGTGTACACTTCTAAGGACACGCTAGGCATAGCTCAAAGTGAAACTTGAACCCTGGTCTATGTCTGCCCCTTCTCTCTGAACCTCAATCTTCTTTACTGTTGGGAGTTTAGGCTCCCTTCCAGCCACAGAAGACAAAGTGAGGGGTTGATTTCCAAATATGCTTCGAACACATGTCTCAAACAATACTTGTATGGGATGTAGAGACTCTTTGGGGATCTGATCCAGAATGCAGAGGCAGAGCCTAATGAAATAGTACCATCTACCCATCACTTCTCTGTGTTCCTTAGGCATGGCCCCAGAGCTGTCAGAAACACCCTTGCTTGCCCAAACCAGTCCTTTTTGGTCATTGGTGTCCAGCCAAATCCTTCACTCTCCTCAGGCCCACCCCCCTGCTAGGTCAGGTCATCTTCCTACAACCTTTTTCAGAGAAACTCTCCACCTAAAAGCTCTCACTTTCTTCCTTACCTTTTTCCACCCTCACCTGCTTCCCAAGATGCATTTAGAGGGTCACAGAATCCTGAGACAAGAATATTGGTCAGTTTCAGCACCTTGACCCCTGGCATCCTGTCTAGACAACCTCCTATCTCCATGGCCCAGGTCCACCTGAGAGAAGATGACCAACTAGCAAGCCCAGTTTGGTCTCCATGTGCAGAAGCTAAATTACCTGACCAATTTTAACTAAAGTCTCTTCCCCACCCCTGAAGGTATACAGCATATGCCCAGTTTACAGATATTGCCACTCCAGTCCAGAGGCCATGGTGAGGTCCAAGAACATACATACAATCTGTTATGACCTGCATGATAAAAGTCCTCCCAGAGCCAGATGTTGAGTCTCCAGCTTGGAGCTGGTAGGTCCTTCAGAAGATGGGGTCTAGAGGGAGGAAGTTAGGCCATAGTGCCCATGGAGTGGGTACAAGGACTATGGCCTCTCTCTCTCTCTCTCTCTCTCTCTCTCTCTCTCTCTCTCTCTCTCTCTCTCTCTCTTGGATTTCCAGCAGCCATTGAGTGAGTAGCTCCCTTTCCCCACACTCTAGCACCATGATGTACCACCATCTACCCAAAGCAATGTGGCCAAACAACCATGAACTGAACCCATGACCCCAGATAAACGTTCCCTCCTTCTAAACTGTTTATCTCAGGTATTTTGTCACCATAATAGAAAGCCGATTAACATATTCAGCTGCCAAGCCTGAATTTGCTCTTCACCTATACTGGATACCTCTTCAAATGCTGTGGTTTAGGTTTTCAAGGACAGTTTGAATTCAAAAAAAAAAAAAAGGCAAGGCCAACTTCTCCTTGAAATCTCTCTTCTCGTGTTAAAGTAAAGGCTTCTAACATCCCCGTTGCTATGGGTCAGTCACAGCCACACTGCCCCTGGCTGGCCTTGGGCTGGGACTGACTGATCCGTCATTGAACCCAGGGCCTGCTAAGTAAGACTATGAAGAAAGGAGGGGAAGGATGAGGTTGTGCCTTCCCCAGAGCATCCGGCAGGCAGAAGCTGTTGTAAAAATTCTGCCAGCCTTTCTTGACAACTGAATCCCAAAAGGACTTTCCAAGAACCCAGCAGAGAGGAAGAGGTCATGCTCTAGGGGGTCCCTGTAACAAAAGCAGCCTTAAACCTCAGACAGGAAATGGTAAAAAATAAAGGCAAGTGGACCCCTAAGATACAACAGCCTCCCTCTTTCCATAGGAACCCAGCTAGTGGGAACGAACTAAGAGGGGGATAGGCAGACCTGGTACTCCCCGACACAGACTTCTCGGAGAAACGGTAGAGGTACTGCACACAGCCAAGCCAAGACATACGGAGGTGGGGAGTCACTCGCTCTCAACTACACGTCATCCTCCAGGGCAGCACCCACTAAGGTCCTGTGCTCTGGTACAGAATCTCAGGTCACCTTGCCCAAAGACTCACCAGCCCATGGAGAACCAGGCAAGGAATCTATGACAGCCTGAGGTCCAAGCGCATTTGCACTGCCTACCGATGCTACCGCTTCCTGTATGCATTTGTGGGACAACGATAAGGGAGCTCAAACTCGCGTCTTCATCCCTCAGAGGGAAAAACAAAAACAAAAAAACTCAAGTCTGGAGCTGGGAAGCCATGTGCCCAAAGCCCCATGGGAGATGTGGGGCACATACCAAACAAGAGTCTGGCCTCCTGATTCTGGTTCCCACCTTCTTTCTGCTGACTCCCCACAATGGCTTCCTTGGTTTCTTAGAGTAGGGCCCAGGCCAGGGTCTCTCCTCCCAGCTGCCCTACTCAAGAGTGTTGGTCCCTGGTTCAACCTCAGGGCTTGAGGGTGAAACTTCCTAGCAGAAAATCTTTATGTAATAGACACTTGACACTCTGTAGGACAAGGATGTTGACA
Organism: Peromyscus maniculatus bairdii; assembly: GCF_049852395.1. Taxonomy (NCBI): domain Eukaryota; kingdom Metazoa; phylum Chordata; class Mammalia; order Rodentia; family Cricetidae; genus Peromyscus; species Peromyscus maniculatus. The sequence goes on along the minus strand of NC_134860.1, from coordinate 68,916,188 downwards.
AGACAAATGAGGAGCTCACTGGATGTGCAGCTTCCAGTCAGCATCTTGCTATCTGCTACCCAGTGGTAACTGAGCCAGGCATGGCTCTGGAACTGTGTTGATCCAATCCACTGCCCAACAAAAGAGTCAACAGGATCATGTGGCAGTTACTTCTCTTGTTATCATGGCCAAATGACTGACAGAAGCCACTGAAAGGAAGACAGGTTTATTTTGGCTTGTGGTCTGAGAGGACACAATCCACCATGGCAGGGTTATATATGGGGGTCAGTTGGTCTATGAAAATGGAAGCCTGAAGTAACAGGTTTCACATAGCATGGGTCAGGAGTCTGGGGGCTGGGACTAGAAGCAGGGCTAGAATATAAAACCAACCTAGAGTGACTTCCTCCACCAGCTGCGCTATCCAGAAACTTCTGCAACTTCCCAAAATAAAAACACCACCAGGCTACAAAGACATTAGCCTATGAGGGACATGTCACACTCAAACTATAATGGAGCACCACAGCATCGGATGCCTGGGCAGTACGGAGGGCATTGGACTGGAACACAGTTCCAGAGCTATTCCTGGCCCAAGTTATCAGGGCCAATGGGTAGCAGCAGGTGGCAAGATGCTGGCTCTGGAAGCTGCACATTCAGTGATCTCATCATTTGTCTTGTGAACACCCTTGTCCCACAGAGCATCCAAGTGTCTATTACATAAAGATTTTCTACTAGGAAGATACTCAAAGGTTGAATCCAGGAAACAATAGGAGCCAGGGTTAAGGTGAGGACCTTAACATTCCTCCAACATTCACAGAGCAAACCCAAAAAGCATATGTCTATACTGTAGTCATCAGCTGGCATCTAATCAATGGGCAGCAGGCACATTGGGTACATTTAGACTCCCGGTATGTCCCCACCACAGCAGGCTATGCCAACAACGTCCTCATCCTGCATGTGAGCCTCAGAGCACAATCTCAAAAGGACCAATCTATAGAGGATTTATACTCCAATCTAATCCGAAACTGTAAGATTTGGAACATTAGCTGGAAGGGCCTTTAGTCGATTATACAACCTAGCCACATAGAATGGCCAAAATTTATAAGATAGTTATCACTGTACCTACAAGCAGAGCCAGAAGGAAGCCTACTCTAAGCACAAAGCTTCTGTTGGATAGGACCCTACTGGGGAGCCTATAGTAGTGGGAGCCAAAGGCGGAGTATTGTAACTGGCCAGCTTTGAGATCTCCATCTACTTCTACCATCCCCAGTCACCACAAGGGCCCAAGACCATGTCCAGATGACCACTCTCTGGCTACTATAGTTTGAGTATTTTGTTAGTTTTGTTGTGTTGAGATGGGGTCTTCTTGTTAGCCTAGGATTCCCTTAAACTTACTATGTAGACCAGTCTGGCCTCAAACCAGCAATTCTCCTGCTTCTGTCTCCTGAGTGTTAGGATTAAAGGTGTGTGCCACCATGCCTAGCTCTATAGTTTAAACCTTAAATGGCCCCAAATGATTATATATATATATATATAATCATATATATATGAAGGGCTTGCTCCCCAGGTTGACACTATGAGAGGGAGTAGAAAGTTTAAGAGTTAGGGAGGTCTTTAGATCACTGGGAGTATGCCCTCAAAGAGACTAGAGAGTCCCTATCTCTTTCTCTTCTTCGATTTCAGTTTCCAGATATGAAGTGAACAGTTTGGATCCATGCTACAGCCATCACAACATACTGCCGTGGGTGCCCAGCAGCAAGTGAACCAGTCATGAACTAACACCTCAGAACCTGTGAGCCAGAGGGGCCTTCCCTCCCTAAGTTGATGACATCAAGAATTTTGTATAGTAATAGAACACAACAAACACACTGGCCGAAGCCTCCCTTCTTATGAGTATCCCGGGTCTCTCCCACCAGGGACACACACTCCATCCCCCTCAGGGTCATCTAAAGGAGGCATCTTCAGATGGAAGGGAAGGTATCATGTCTAAGTAGCAATTTGGTCTTCTGGGTGCACAAAAACAGACATTCCAAGTGGCTGATGGCCATCCAAAACTCAAGCCTATGACACAAACTTTATTTCTTGGTACTTAATTTCTCTACCTGAAGGAATTATTCCTCCCTCCTTAGAGGGATAATAATAACAAAAGGCAACTGAGAAGCATTGTTCTAGAGACTAGGAAGCTCACAGTTTGGGGCAGTGCTTCTTAACAAGCAGTGAGTCTGCCCCACAGGGGACACTTGGCTGTGTCTGAAGACATTTTTGCTTTTCACACCTTGGGAATGTGTAAGTGCATCTAGAGACAACTCTTCAGACAATGCTAAACATTCTAGGATACACACACCAAAGAAACTGCTGACAAGGCCAAAGTGTCCCCATTGCTGCTGTTCAGAGTAACCAGGTTCAGAGTAATAAGAACCCTAAAAGGTTCCAAAGCCTGGAGCCCAGATCCCTGTACTCAGATTCAGAGAACAAGCTTTAGTCTGGCCACTAGAGCCGGTAAGAGCTGACCACACACACAAACACACACACACACACACACACACACACACACACACACACACACACACACAGAGAGAGAGAGAGAGAGAGAGAGAGAGAGAGAGAGACAGAGAGACAGAGACAAAGACCAGTTCCAAGATAGAGAATGCTGGCCCCAGTGCCTCCCAAACACAGGAGGGAATAACAAGAAGAAAGGATCACAAACCTCATCTAGTCCTTTTTTTCTAATGTTTTTCATGTATATGTGTCTGTATGGACATTCATGCATGTACAGGTGTGTGTGTATGTGTGTTCATGTATGCACAGGTGTGTGTGCACACAGAGGCCAGAGGATAATGTTAGGCATCACCCTCAGGAATTCCATCCACCTTCATGGGGACTGGGTCTCTTACTGACCCAGAACTCACAATTAGGCTAGGATGGCAGGTCAGCAAGCCTCAGGGAATGCTCCTGCCTCCAGCTCTAGGATTACAAGTTTGTGCCACCATGGCCAACATTTTTTACATGGGTGCTGGGAATCGAACACAGGTCTTCATGCTTACAAAGTGAGTGTTTTCCTGGCTAAATCACTCCTCTATCCCTCATTTCCTTCTCAAGCATGGGCCCAACAGGCAAAGCAAGAGCCCAGCATGGTCTTTCTCATTCCTCAAGGAATCACCCAGGAGCAGGTGATTCCCACCTCAGATGCCTCTCTGGTGGTTCAAGCAATAGAAAGGAAACCCACAGCAGACTGGATAGTGGAGACACTAATATAGCTGAGTACGCCTTATCTGAACTGCTAAGGACCAGACATGCTCAGTATTTCAGATGGTCACCAGTTTGGGGCTATTTGCATATTCATAATGAGATGTCATAAAGATGGGACCCAAACACAAAACTGGTTTGTTTCATGCATACAGATACACACAGCCTGAAGGGCCTCTTATACAATACTTTCAGTACACCTGCTTTTTTACTTTGCCCCATCACATAAGATCAGATGTAGAGTATGCCCCCCCCCCCCCGGCGGCATCATCTCGGTACTCAACATATTTTAAATCTTAGAGCAATGTTGGATTTGGGTGTTTAGGATGAAAGAGCCTCAATCTATAACAGCAAACATGACCAGGATTTCCAGAACACACATAAGGATCCTTCAGCATGCCATATGCTTTACAGTCCACTGACTCACTACTAACCCAAGCAGATAGGGACTTCCTCATTCACAAGTGAGGGAACTGAGGCACAAAGAGGTTGGTAAGCAACTTGAATAAGGAACATACCAAACGGAAGAGCCAGAGAAGTAGAAAAAGAAACGGGGATGGGATGGGTGACTGAACATCCGAGCAGCATCAGGTTTCAAGATCTATCCATGACCACCAAGGAGCCAGACAGAGGCTTAACTCTAGGCACTACTGAAGGAAGGAGGCCAGGGGGCTTCCTAAAAGCCAGGAGCCAAGGCTCAAAAATGGTAAAGAGCAAGCAGGCAGAGAATGGAGTCAACAGAAGACCAGGAAAGACACCTGAGTCCAAGAGATGAATGGGTTATGTCACAGGGATGCGAGGGAAAACACAGGACAAGCACCAGTGAGGGTCACTTACCTGAGAAGATTGAAGCAAGCCTGAAGATGTCTGAGAGGCGTGAGGTCACAGGCTCATAGGGGGAAGCTTCATAGAACTCCTCACCTGGAAGAGAGGCGGGGCATGAGACACAGGCTCCTCTCAGGTAAACCACCAGACAGTAACTCTGCCTAAGAAAATTCTAACGCACCCCAAGCCATCTAGGATGGGAGGGAGGCCAGCCCTTGCTGAAGTGGAAAATGCTGTGCAGGCAAGTTAGGGGTGAAAGTTCATTGCGTAGAGACAAGTTATGTCTCACCAATTAGAGCAGGTATGACTGCTTGCCATGTGACTTCCCGGCGGGACCAACCCTCTCTAAAGGAGTCTGGGAGAAAAGGTAGCCATGGGAAGGTCAAGTGCAAATCACAGAACCTGGAGACAGAGGTCCTACTAAAATTTATAGTTCAACTTCCCTGTTTCACAAGAGAAGGCTCGTGGGTAGCCCAGCAGCGTAGCACGTGGGAGTGGGGGTGTCACACAGCTTCGTGTGGCAGAGCTAGGGCTCATGTGGTCTCCTGGAGACCCACACTCAGAATTTCCCCTTTGCCTAATGTCATGTCACCAGAAAGAGTCTAGCTAGGAAGATCGAAAGTTACTAGGTGAAAGGTCTGACCCCACGCGCCTATTTCCCTGGCCTCTAACAGACACCCTTCTAACCTCCCCATGACCTGCTATCTCACGTGCCTCCTCAAAGCTTCAGAGGGCATCAGAGACTTGTAGTAGGAAGGCAAGTGAACGGCAGGGAATAAATGGCCCGGGATGCCCAGGAGACCCCCACCACCACATTATCGAGAATCCCATACCCTCAGCGGACACCTTGCAAGAAAGGAAATATCCCCCGGAGACCTGACCAGTGAGGAGAAATCAATGCAAACTCGCTCAGACTGAGTGTGTGGTGATGGGGAGGGGCAGACAGGGGGTGACCCACAGCCTCACACATCGATTTCCTATCCAGCAGGGCCTGGCGCCACAGGCAGGCACCCTTGCCTACGGAGCGCCTGGGTGAGCAGCATCTATGAAGGATGTCCCTGAAAGAGGGCGCAGAGACTGCCCCTTGAGAGGTTCCTTTATCCAGCCCAAGAGGCCACAGAGAAGCGGGACTCGAGATCCAGTTAGCCCTGGGATGGCTCATAGCTACTGAGTACTTTCTTTATGAAAGAAGGTACCTGCCACCTTGGGCAAAGATAGCCAAGGCACAGGGAAGGAGCTCACTCCCTCCCGTTGAGAGGAGTCCCAGCCTGCATTTTGCCTCATGGGAAATGCCGCGTGCCAGGCAGCAGCCAACCCACACAGTGTGTACCCCACTAGAATCTGCTCGCAGCCTCCTCCATCGCCTCTCATGGTCTAAGGGCCACCCACTGCGCCCACTGAGGCTCAACTTACTCTCTCCTGGGAGACTCCCGGGGGTGGGGCCCCCAGGCACTGCCGCATAGTAAACCCAAACAATGTAAGAGTGTGGGAACTGCTGTTAGGATTTGAAAAAAAAAAAAATTAAAGTTGCACTGCACCCTCTGCATGCTGCAGCCCCAAGCACGCTTCAGACACACTAACTTACTCTCTTCTTCGCCCCGCTCTGAGAGGCAGGTGCTATTGCTCCCCTACTGTTCTGACAAGGAGCAAGGAGCGCAGAGGGACGTAACTTGCTCCAAAGTGACTTGGTTTCCTGGCCTAGTAAGCAGCACAGCCTGACTTTAGACCTGGGGTGGTAGTGCTAGAGTACAATGCTCTCTCACCTTCTGACACTCTGCCAAGTATCATGTGGCTCTTCAACAGGCCCTGTGGTCAGAGCTCTGCTGCCCCTGCACTGCCCAATTGCCCCCTTGCCCTAAGGTAGGAAACACAGCCCTGTGTCTGGCTGCAGGACAGCCCACACCATTGGCTAGCCAGGGCTCCTCCCTCTCTATGCCCACTATCATTTAAATGGTCTGTTCCTGCTGCTGGAGGCACCAGGTAACATCAAGCCTGGGCCACGATATCCAGATCCAGGGTGCAGACCCTGGGTACTGACACATGAGGTGGGCCTTTGCTCTTCATGGTCTAAAGACCGGGGACCCTGAATTTCAGAGTCACCTTTGGAACAGCCACTGGTGACATCCCCTCTGTGGCCATGCATAGTTGTGATGACAAGAAAAAAAGAGACCACCACCACCACCCACAGCCCTTTTCCCGGCCACAGGATCACCCTCGGCACAACCAAAAGAAACCTGGATGTGGTGTGAGGACCCTGGATTCAGCCACCAGCTTGCTGTATGTCCTGGACAATCATTCTATCTCTGTGACTCGGCTTCCCCTACGAAGAGGGTCAATGGATTACAGCTCTGACTCCCCAAACTCAGTGGCCACATCTTCAGGGGTCATATGCCTGTCACACTGGCTCCCCTTCCTCCAATGCCACCTCAGCTCCTGCTACAGGTATGGGGTGCTGGCACTGGATGGAGGAAACAAAAATCTGGGCAAGTACAACTGACCTCCAAGAATTGGAGGAAGGTCCCATTCCCCACCCCCCATCTCTCCTCTCTCGGTGGGTCTTGCCCTTCCCTGGGCCCCAGGCTCAGCCCAACTACTAAGCATTATTAAGGTGTAAGGAGAAGGTACCTACAGCCTCTCCCAGGAAAATGACTCAACCTTACCATGAATTAACTCTTGGGCAGACCTTATCACTCACAGGGATGTAACCTCCTGCTCAAAGGCCTCCTGGCTTCTCCTGATGGATCCTGAACAATAAGTCTCCAGCCCTGAGACCTAGGAGAAGAGGTAGCCTCTTAGAGAGAAGAGGCAAGCGTCGATAGAAGGGGGCAAGCCAGAGTGTATTTCTGGGACCCTCTCATGGCAAGCATAGGTTCTACAGTTTCTGTGCGCCCCATACCCTCGGAGGCATACAGTAGAGTTCACAGGTGGTCATTGAATGAACTCAAAAGTCATCTCCAGACATGGAACCAAAGACAGCCATGTGCAATGAGGTATTCCAAGTCCAAGAGGGCCTTGAAGATCCCATGGTAGTGACAAATCAATCCACACAGCATCACGCTCACTGCTGCCCATCACACAGAAATGCCTCACTCCTACTGCTTCTGATCACGGGTTGTCCTGCCCACTGGCAAGACAATGCCAAAGGGAGCCACCAAGGCGAGAGGGCTGCTCCTACTAAGAAATCCAATCAGCCTGGGATACTTCTAGTCAGTTCCATCACTTTCCCTGTCTGCTGCTACACAACCCATGCTAGCCCACCTCTACCAGCTGTCTGAAGGCCTAAGTTCTGTTCCCAGCAGGCTCACACTGTCTGTAACTCCCAACTCCAGAGAATCCTGTGCCTCTGGTTTCCATGGGCACCTGCAGGCACATGCTCATAACCGTGTGCAGGCGTACACACCTGCACATAATTAAAAGTAATCAAAATAAATACTTTTTAAAACCTCTGAAAATGAAAACAAAAGACAAAACTATCCACTCCGAAAAGCAAGAAGCTCCATGATGTGCATACCAGAGGCAGACCATTAGGTATACAGTTCCTCGTGTCATATGTGGAGAAGTACATGTGTATTAGGACAGCCTTGCCTTCTTCAGGGCTTCTAGCTCCCAGAATGGAGTTGCTGGAGAGAAGTAGGCACCTAATGCCTATAGAATCACTCTGCTCTTGATGGCAGTAATACCATGACTAAACGTATGCACTTCCTATGTTCAGAGCATATCTAAGCCATCTTGGTGACTGCTGGGGATCCCTCTCTCAGGACTCTGTAGCTAGACTCCTCCTTCCTTTCACCCTCCCTTCTGGTACTCTACAAGGGAACTCTTCTCTCATCTTGGGCTAATGGGCCAGCTCTGTCCCTGGACCCACCCCTGTCTTCACTCCCAGAGGCATAAATACACAGAGAACCTTCCTGTTGTCTTCCCCCAACCTCTCCATCACTCTTCTCCTCCTTTGGGGTTTAGACAGCCCCACCTTCTCTCACCTTTAAAAGAGAAAATAGGTCATCCTTCTGTTCTCTTTACAAAAAGAAAAAAAAAACATCTGGGAGAAGTTATCCATATTCATCATGTCCAATCCTCTGCCTCCATTCATTCCCTAACCAGGGCTCTGTCCCCAGAAGCCTCCTAGGAGGCTCACCCAAGTGGCAGCAGGGATACCTCAGTCTTTCTCCCGCTTGAGCTGAAGTGTGTGAGCTGTTGAGAGTCCTCTGTTTCCTTGATGGTCCTCCCAATCCTCTTCCGGATCCTTCCCAGTCACCTGTGCGCATCCCTCCCTCGCCTATCCTTTAACGACAGTGGTCCAGGAGCTCCCCCACCACCCTCGTTCTGTGGCTGCACCCACTGTCTCAGCTCCAGCTTCTAAACACAGGCTCGTGTACACTCCAGAATCTCTCGAGAACCAGATCCCCCCCTGAGCTCCATGCCTGCATGTCTGTGGGGCTTGACCCAATGACAGGTAGGGAGCCCCAGAGAAACGCCACACCTCCTGCCCTCTTCTACCCAAAGCCATTGCAGGCACAGGAAGCTGGGGGGTCTTCCAGGGCCACGCTTTCCCTTCCCAGCTCATAGGCAGTAGTTGCCAAAACATGTTGATTTTACCTTGTACGGAAGCACTTACATCTATCTTCCCCTTGGTTGCCCTGTCTGTTCCTGTCTTTATCCCTGCCTGGGGTCACAGTCCCTACAACTGACTGTCTTCCCTAGAACTACATGGACATTCTTCTGGAGTATCAATCTGATCAGCTCCCTTGAAATCTGAATTAAAACCATTCAGGCTTCCTGTTGCCCATCAGGTCTCTTTCCTCCTACCCCTCCAAGCCTTCCAATCCACACTCTGCATTGTCCGGTTACTTCCAGTTCTTCTTGAAGATTCAATTCTCAGGCCTGACCCTAACATGCTTCTCCCGCCACCTGCCCACTCTTAGTACTTCACCTGGGTGGTGACTCCATCCCAGCCTAGAGTCAGCATCTTCCCAGAAGGCTCTTTAGATTTTGTTCAACAAGGGCTAAATTAGATGCCCCTCTGAGGCATCCTACCATGCCCTGGATTCTTCCATCACAACACTTATGCCTTCAGATGGCAAGTTCAACCTTCTTTACTGCATTCCATCCCAGGCTGTAAGTTCCATGAAGGCAAAGACAACACCAGATTCTAGACTATTCCAGCACCACAAAGCAACAATGCACTCTCAACGAGTGCTTGCTAACTTAGTAAATGAGCATCTGGCCAAGGTGACCAATCATCCTGAAGTATATGCAAATCTCAAGGCCCCGTCTGGACCGAGGAGGAGTACTGGGGGGGTGTCACTGGGGGAGGGGCTCTCAGATTCTGCCTTGGGCAGACTTGGGAGGAGCTTGCCTAGAGACTTAGGACCTGTTGCTCATGTCCCATCCTGAGCTCCTAAGCTCTGTATCAAGTGCCTAGGTCAGCCATTGAACCCAAAGACCACAGAAAGAGAGCAAGGTTCTGGGCTCAGCTCCAGGCAACAGGGCATCAGAGTGGCAGGGGCTGGTACCTCCTCTTCTCTCTCTGCCTGGTGCCTCTTCCCTCTCCTGGGCACAACTTCATGCTGCCCTTGCTTGCATCCCGTCCTCCAGCTCATCCTCCATCCTTGTCATATCCCTTTCTCCATCGCCATTGTCCTCCAAGGAGGGGTAGCCACCTCCCCTCGATTCTAGGTTCTCTTGTGGGTAACACGGGGAGCAGAGCAGATCACCCTTCTACCCAAGTCCTCCTTTCTGACCCCCTGGCTGGGATACATTCCTTTAGCCGCCGCCACCCTTCCTCGGGGCCCACCCAGGCTTACCCTCGGTCAGCCCCAGATGGATGCTCCAGTAGATCTGCAGACACTGCAGCTCCTTCTTCATGCCCCGCTTGCAGCGGCAGTCATACAGTGGGCTTTCCTGCAAGACCTCCAGGGCCGCCTGGCACTCCTTATTGGCCAGCATGGTATTGCGATCCCGGCCTGCCAGGCACTGCCGAAGGGTGCGGTACCTGGAACTGCAGTTGGATTCGGCCGCACACAGCTCATTGGCCCGGACACAGTCCACTGGGGGGCGCCAGCCGTGGAGCTCAGAGCCCTGCAGGGAGGAAGGGCTGGCCAAAGAGCGGAGGGTTTCGTCTGGGTAGTGGGGAGGGAAGACAAGCATGAATAAGGGCTACCATAGTCTCCGACCCCAAGGCAGGCCTAAGGCTGGAAGGAACTTCTCACCCGCTTTTATACCAAAGTACACCAAGATCAAGGTCAGCTCAGACCCAACCTAGTCAGCCATGTTCCCCTACAGCCATGGTTCACATTCATTTCCTCCTTGAGCACAATCCTAGGCAGGGGAACACCTCAGGATAAATCCAGGAAGGCCTTCACTGAAAACTGCAGGTGGGCTAACATGCCAATAGTCCAGACAGAATGTCACAGCCTTAACAAGGCGTGGCAGGGTTTGGGCAGAGTGATCTCACTTCAACTCCCAACCTACAAACCTCTGCTCCATCCAAGGCCTTGGTTTGAAGGCACTAAAACTCAATGAACCTTCAGAGACTGTCTGGACCTTAGAGAGACCCAAGAATCAAGCCTCAACATCACATTCCAGGGGAGTTCAGGTCCAAAGGAGGAAGACAACTCAAGGTCACACACGGAGAGACAGAAAGGCCCCCTCTATCCCTTAGCCTCACCCTTCCATATCATTAGGCTTTTAGAAGACGACCAGAAACCAGCCGAACCCTGTGGTCCAGGAGGCCCAGGAGGGAGAAGCAGAGACCCCTTTTAGAACTTGCCTTTCCATATTTGCCAACTTCACACCAGACCAAGTCCCTGCATGGCCAAGCTCCACCCCAGGCCCCTGCGAAAGAGAATGCATTGGGCCAAGCACAGGAGCAAAACTGCTCTCCCTGGCGCTCCTTCCCTATTAGGACTAGCCTCTGCCACCTCCATCTCTCATCTTCTCTTGCTTCCTGTCTCCCAGGGGCTCTGTTCTCAGCATACCTCCTCACCTTTTCCCTTTGAGCCTCCTTTTCCTTCTTTTTCTCCCTATACTACCCTGAAATACCTATTTTTTTTTTATTCCTTCCAAAAGCAAAATAATCAATCAATTACAGAAAAGAAAGAACGTCCCTCCTTCAGGCCCTGCCTTCCAGCCTGAGCTGGCTTTAACCCACCCCTCTTATCTGCTTCCAACAGTATCCTCAGAAGGGAGGGGCTTGAAGACTGGACATGAAGGGCAGAGAGAAGCTGGCCAGACCTTTTCAAAGCCAAGCTCCCAAAATGGTTTCCTCCAGATATGGACGACATCTTCTGCCTCTCTGTGCTTGCTAAACTTCTAACTCCAGACCCTGCAAACCTCCCCCCACCCAAAAAAAAAAAAAAAAAAAAGCCCCACACAACTGCGAGAGCCACGACTGCCTTCTGAAAGACCCAAAGAATAATTTGAGAGACTTCCTCCACTCCCTCCCACTCCAAAACAGAATAAAATTCTAGGCCATTAGTCCCTTCCTCGGAATACCGCAGAATTCCCCCACCCCATTCTTGCCCAGCCGCTCTCAGGCCTTCTCCCTGGGAGGCCCTGCTCATGGGGGAGCTACTGCAGGGAGACAGCGACACCTACAGGTAGACCTGCACACAGCAAGCCTATCACTCCCCAGAGCCCCTGCTGGGGGGAAAGAAATCATTCCCAATGGGCCTTGGGCCTTTCCCACGAGGAAACGGCAAAGGAGATGAAGGGGAGCCGGACTCCCGATGCAGGAGGCTCCAGTTAGAGCAAAGGGAAATTTCTTCTCTCGCTGACCATACCCCTGTCCCAGAACAGAAACAGCTGAAGAACGTAACGTTCCACACTGAGACGGAAACATGAGGTAGAAACCTATACGGAGCAAGAGTTACTGGAAGCAAGGTCTGCCCAGCCTTAGATGTGTCCTCCACAAACGCTGAGGTAGCAGCTCTCTTTCTAGGCTTCAGCAGATTCCTACATCGCTTTACAGGACTCTAGTGCCTCTGGGCCACCCAGGAACAGCTGAATCACCACGCCCCCAACTTGCACCTGTCTGCCCCCTCTCCGTCAGCCAATCCTGAGCTCCCACTGACTTGTTCCAGGGTTGCAGCAGGAGTTCACCTTCCACTTGACTGAGCTAAAGGCTGAATTGTCCGAGGGAGGCTCAGAAGGGGACAAGCTTGCATCCTGGGTCTTCTACAGCCTCGGAATTCACACAGGTTGAAAGTCAGGCTAGAAGGCCCAGAGAATGCAGCGATAAAGCAACTCTCTCTCTGCCTACCCTGAAACTGAGCCCAGAGTCCCTAGGATGTCCTTAACACAAGTCTCTGTTGGCTCCCTGTCCTGCCAGCTGATGTTCGTGATATGCTCTGCAAAGGACCAGGATATCCTTTCACCAACTGTCCTTACCTCCGGGACTCAGCTTCAAAACTCCCAGAAGCATCCAAGCCCAGCCAGAGAAGGGAATCTCAGCAACCAGGAGCCGCTAGCCAAGAATCGAGAAAAGGCTGGCTTCCTAGTCTGAAGGAAGAAAACTTGGATCTATCAAGAATGGACAGTTCCTAACAAGGAACACAGGGGAAAGGAGGGTGGAGGTCCAGATTGCCCTCCTGCATCCAGCATCCTCTCAAGAGCCAGATGTGTGCTAGAATGCCACTAGGTATGGGTCCTCTGCCCACTCTGCTCCAGTCACTCTCTCCATGTCTCCATGTATGCCAACACTTGGAATCTGGTTGGCTGGACTAAAAGGCCTTTCTCTCCACTGCAGCCCTCCGACACTAAATCTCACTCAGAGCCTTTGAAAGGGCATCTGAAGGCCCTTGTTGGGATGCGGAGGGGGGGGGGACACGACTCTTCACTATGGCCCCCAGCCAAACTGCCGACTTGAGGCTGAAATCTCAAGCTGCTAAGGAATCTCCATTCTGAATTGACTTTCCAACTGGTTCCCAACTATGGTCTTCTAGCCAGGAAAAGGGCCATTGGATTTAAGTTTCCTTCACACCGCCCCATCCTGTCCTATCAGAGCCTTTCAGAATCCCACAGTCTGTCATTCAGTTGAGCCCTTTGCCCAACTTCAGGAAGGGAGAGGGGACCGAAGAGTCATGACCCAAGGAGATGCTAGTCAACCCTCTCCTCTCCCACTTTGCCCTCTTCCCATCTCAGCCCCCGGATAGCAGCTGGTGGTGGACATCTCTGCTCTCTGCTCATACTCCACACACATGCTTTCACATACCCATACACACCCATCATGTGCAGGATGACCAGAGCCACATCTGTGGAGAGCTGACTCCTCAGTCTCCTCAGCTAGGAACACCCCATGTGCAACTTGGGGTCTGTTACTGGAGGGGGCTGTCCTCCTCTACTGCTAGCCTTCAGAGAGGATCCCCTACACCTGGAAGCATGCATCCTTGATGGTGGTAGGGTACAATTCAACACCAGGCAATCTGGCTGGTTTTTGCCTGAAATGCAATTTTTTTTTCCTCTTGGCTCTGATCATTCTAAGCCCCAGAAAGCTGTGTTTTCAGACCATCAATGAAGAAAAGGTCAAATTTTGTGACAGTTCATTCAGAATGAGAGTCCACTTCCCTAAGGCTGCTCGAAAGGAAGAGCTGCAGGATGAATATGAGCCCAGAACATCTTCTGCCCTCCTACTCTGTCCCTCCTACCCCACAGGGTTACTGCCTCTGGTGAAAGCAAGCCTGGTGAAGGCCACGCCCCAGGGCAGGGCACTGTCCCCTGGGAGTGCTGCTATAGCTAGGAGGTAGAAAGTCGGTGAGCAAGCAAAGGGCCCAGGATACAGCCAACACTGACTCTACCAGACTACAAATCTGCAGGACCAATCTGGAGGGCACTCCTTAGACCATGCACATCCTCCATCAGCAAAGTCTACCTCCCTGTCTGGGTTATCCACAACCCTTTCTGCTGGAGGTAAAGGTGATCCCCTGATCCTGCTTGGTAGCCTAAGTCTCTCTGGACTGCCAGAAAGCCATGACACCCCACCCCCAGAACAGCACCTGCGCTGAAACAGATCACACACACACACACACACACACACACACACACACACACACACTTTCCAGAACATAGAATCCACACACAGCCTTGTAAACATCTTTTCTTCACCTGTGCAAGAGGAAATCAGATTCTATCCCTAGACCTTGCTTGCCAAGCAGCTGAGCTTTTACAAAGTATAAGGGGAGGGGGGGCTCTGTTGGAGATCAGAACCACTGGGCAGCCACTCCTCCCTGTCACAGAGGAAGGGGGCTAACCGGATGAGCAGTGAGTGGTCTTTAAGATCTGTTTTCCCCCTTTGCAAACATTCCCCACTCCATCTTCTTCTTCCCAAGGAGCGAACTTTGGCCCCTTTCCTTATGCCCCTAGCCCCGGGCCCCAGGGCGGTTGCTCTGAAGGCCTTGAACACCTATTTGCAAGCCTGCGCTCAAGCCTATCCATCTGGCTTGGGTCTAGGTGGAAAAGGAGGCAATGGGTAGGAAGAAACTTGCAAAGTGCTCCTGAGAGTGGGGAAATGGGGTGCTTTCCTGAGGCTGATTGGCAAGTAGGAGGTGACTACAAGGGCTCCCCGCATACGTCCAAACCAGGACCTTCTGCAGAAACCCACCGACTCAGAGAGCAATCAGGAAAGGAGAGACTAGCTAGATAGCTGCTACCCGCCAGCCTCTCCCCTCCCTCCTTTCTTCCACACTAAGAGTTGTATTTTTTTTTTTCTTCCTAACTTGCTGCAAATTGAACCCATTATTTTGAGAGAAATGAGCGTTATCACCGCCTGCAAGTAAGCGTGTGCGCGCGCGGCGCGTGAGTGCGTGCGGAGATGGTTTGAATGTTGGAAGTCTCCTTCTCAGTCCTCCGCGCAACCAGCCAGCTACCGCACGGCTCCCTCCTCCAGAACCTCCCGGGCTGTTCGCCTCCCCGGAGTCTCCCTCGGAGCCCCGGCCCAGTCTCCCAGCACGGCGCTCTCCCGCTGTCTCCCGCGGCGCCCTGCTTGCAGCCCCCAACCCCACCCCACCCCCGTGCCCAGCTTCCAGCGGGCGCCTGAACGCGCGCAGCCCGGTGTGGCCCCCAGACTCGCCACCTGCAGGTACTCACCTAAAAAGAAGAAGAGGCAGAAGGCGTTTGCCAAGATCATGTTAAATAAATCCCACAGTTGTGTGTGTGTGTCTGTCTTTCTCCCTTGGGTTTAAAAAATAAAAATAAAATAACAACGATAATAATAACCGCCAAGCAATGATAATGACCCCCAAATCCAATGCGGAGATCCCGCTGGGCCGCCGGTGGAAGATCCGGAGTCCTGGGGTTCTGGCTGCTGGCTGGAGGGGGTGGGGTGGGAGGCGGGTGGTGGGCTGCCTCTCGACGTCCCCCTTGCCACTGAAATCAAACACACGTAGCTATGTGTCTGGCTGCCTTCTAAGCCAACAGACTAGTCCTGAGGTCAGCCCAGCCCTTCGCGCGTCCGGGAAGGCGTGAGTCCCCGCGGGTCCAATTCCCCTGCACTTCCCAGGAGGGGACTGGAGAGGTGGGGGCGAGGCGATCTGAAAGTGAAGGGCTAGAAGAAAGCAACGAGGAAGGGGGGTCAGAATCAATGCAAATAGGAAAGAAATCCACCGACGACGGATAAGGAGCAATCCAGTAGGAGCTTCTAGGACGGGAGACCAGAGTCGCTTCTTTGGCACCAAGACGAAGAAAAAGATTCAAAAAAAAAAAAAAAAAAGAATCTCTCCCGCTAACCCTTGCTGGGCTCACTTTTTTCTAATGGAATTCCAGTGCTGGGGTGCTTGTGCTTGCGTGTGTCTTTCTCTCCTCCCTCCCTCTCCTCTCCCTCGCTCTCGCTCTTTGCTCTCGATCTCCGCTCTCCCTCGCTTGCCTCTCCCTCCCTACTCCCTCTCTCCCTGCTCCTCCCTCCGCCCGCTCCCTCCCCCTTCACGGCTCCCTCGCCCAGGCTCTCACTCCTCTCCCCACTCCTCTGCCCGGGGCTCGGCGCTCCGGCTCCCTGGCGGCTGGCAGCTCGGAGCGAGGGAGCGCGGCGGAGCAGCGACACTCTGCAGCAGCCGTGGTGGAGACTCGGCGGTGGTAGCAGCAAGGCGGCGGTGGTGCTGGCGCCAGGGAACACTGGCCTAGGGGTGAGCTCCACCGCTGGCTTCCTCTGCTCAGCTGTCCGCCCTTCCTGGGACTAGCCTGCCGCCTCGGCCAGAAACCGACTGGATCCCCGGGCTAGTGTCCACGCTCAAACCTACGAAGCCCACGAAGCCTCCACGCCCCCCTCCTCTCCATGCACTGTCTCGTTCCCCCTAGACGAGGGCTTGCGCCCCCCAAGCGCCACTCCCCCGGAACTGGACTCCTCCAGGGCCATGAGGTTTTGGAAGCCTAGGAAAGCTGAGTGAGGCTGGGGGACACTGAGGCCCCCGGTGCGGGAGCCATCCTGGATGCATGGGGGGGGGGGGGGGGCAGGGCAGCAGAAAAGCCCCGGCCAGGTGGAGGTCTGGAAGAGAGCATCACTCTCTGCAAGATGATGTATCCCTCGTAAGAAGCCGGTCTGGGTAGCACCCCAAAGGAACTAGGGTTCCCAAAGATGCCCCGCAGGCCAGCCCTCCAAGCAGGAGAGCATCCTGAATGCCTGGGTTCCGCTCCTACACATGTGTTCTGCATGCGGAGCTTGGGGAACTTTCACTGCTCACTGGCGCCTCTCTTCAGTAACCACCCCCCAACACACACACACACACACACACACACACACACACACACACACACACACACACACATCAGCTTTGCAGCCATTCCAGACTTTTCTTTCCCAGTTGGTCTCTCATCCCCTGGACCAGAAAGAAGGTTGTCTAGGCGTCCCAACTGCCTCCTCCGAGGCCAGGGCACTAGCCTGGGTTCGCACCACAACCTACTAGAGCACCGAGGCCTCCACTTCCAAGCCCCACCCCCCACAGAGATTGCTTGGGCTCCCCCAGAGCTAGTCAGGGAGCTGCTGGCCACTCCCGGGTCCCGAGGCTGCAGGTGGGGACCCCTCCGGATAGGAAATCCTCCCCAGGCCGGGAAGAAGGGGACAACTGATCCATCTGCCATTGGGCCCGGCTCACCGGCGTGTTTCAGTCACGGAATCTACAATAAAAGCCCAGAAGCACCACCGAAAAAGAAGCGTCTGGCTGGGAAAGGGTTCAAGGCGAAGTGAGGTTGCTGACGGATGTGGCGGGGCGGCAGACAGCCAGTGCACACACCGCAACGCTCTCAGGATCATACAACCGACCGACACTGGGCACCCTAGTTCTGTGCTCCTCTCTGATACACCCTCCGATACCCTGAATCCCTGGCTTTTCGCACTTGTGTGTCTTGCCTGCAGCTCCTCACACCCTGATTGTTAGGGCCTGGTTTACACCATGTCTCATCAACTTTCAACGCTGAAAAAAAAAAAAAAAGAAAGAAAGAAAGAAAGTGGTCAACATCCAAAGCTTATTTGGGAGTGTCTTAAAAAAAAAAAAAACATTGCTAAATATCAAGACGGCGGAATAGAAGAAATGCTAGAAATCTGCTTAGTGTGAAGAGAGGGGTCACTCACAAAACCAGGAGCCTTAGCTAGAGGGAGCAACTTCCATCTTGTGGATTTAGGCAGGAAGGCAGCTTTTCCCAACTGTGGGAAGCACCTAATAGGTGTCTCATATAGCCCATTGAAAGACAATGTTCCTAGACCCTACATCCAACAACAAACACTGTGATAACTAGGTAGTGGAGGGTTTCCAGCAGGAAATGGGGAAATGCTCAGTACTGAAGCACCAGAATGCTGGCCTCTCTCGTCCCTCCTCCAGGCCAATTCTGTTTTACAAAATGACTTCCCAAGAACCTCGGGAAGTCTCCTAGGTTCTTTCCAAAAAGTGGGGAACTTAAAGATCTGATGTCAGCCAAGTGTAGGCAAGTGTAGGTTAAAAGATGAAAAGCAATATGAGTTATACCTCTAGGGACTCTTAGCTCAGAAGCCCTCAGAGGCTGAGAGCCTCGGCATTAAATAAATAAAGGCCTTTTCACTCACTCGTCTACTTCCAGAGCCTTCTGATGGTCCAGGCCTTGCCCACCTCCACTCATTTGTATCCCTTAAAGGTCTCTCTTTCAAGGATACCCTAGAGGCTTCAAAACTACTGCTGAGCAATGCTTCCTTTACTCAGACCACATACACACAGCCTGCCTCTGTTAAGCCCTCGTTGAGCATAAGGAGAAAAAGGCTCTGAAACATCGGTTTTGTCCCCCACCTGTAGTTAAGTGTACTGAGCAAGCAGTAAAGGCAGCCAGGGATGCGCTCGACTGAGTTCCCATGGGAACAGGGATACAGGATTCTGGTAGTAGGAAGTGAGTGACTTTGAGAAGCTCCAGGCCTTCAGGACCATCCTCACAAGGACAAGGAGAAGTACCCACCACCACCACCACCACCACCACCACCACCACCACCACCACCACCACCACCACCACCATCACCTCCACCACCACCACCTCCACCACCATCACCTCCACCACCACCACCACCACCACCACCACCACCACCTCCACCACCACCTCCACCACCACCACCACCACCACCACCACCATCTGGCTTGTGTGACTGTGGGACACATTTACCTTGAACTCTCTGCACTAAGACCCATCACCATCTTCCAAATGCCAATCTGAACGGCTGGCTGTTCGATTAGGGTTCAATCCATTCACCAGGATCTACTGAGGAGAATGTGTTAGGCAGGGGTAATTTCATCTCTCTGAACCCTCGATTATCTCATATGCAAAGTGGAGAGATTTCTTAAAAAGCAACTTGGTGAAAGTTAGACAAGATACCACACACAAAGCCGCTGGCAGAATGCCTGTCTCACCCCTTCCCTCCTGGATCCAAAGCAAGAATGAGGCTGTAGGAGGATCTAAGCGTAATGAGAAACAGATTTAAAAACAGCAAGGGTTCAAGAGAAGCTGAGAGTGTTTTCGAGAAGATGGGAGCAGATCTTGCAAGAGGAAGTTATTGGGGTGGGGGGGGCGGGTGTCCGTTGGTAAATGAGACATGACACACTTAGATTCCCTGTGTCCTTTACAGTTTCCATGGGCCCCACCTTTGTGTGCCTGTGTTTGCATGGAGAGGGGGTGGGCAGCCTCTGGACACAGACTCAGCGTCATGATGCTCAGGGGGAGAGAAAGAGGACCATGAACTTCAGTGCCTCCTCTCCTTTGTCTTGTGGAGAAGAGTCTATCCAAAGCAAGAGCAGTAAGGAGAAAGGAGGCACGGAGTATCCACCCACACAAAGTGCAGAATCTCTTCCTTCCTGCAAGGGCGAAGGCTGGGGGCTCCCTCGCCTACAGGAGGAAACCAACCAAGAGTTTAAAAAAAAATGGCACCCCCATGGTTCAAAAACACACCAGGAAACACTGAGGTGTGCTCCACCACAGGACAGCAGCCCAACCCAGGACATTCACCACCAGCCAACCAGAATAAATTTACCAGATGCCTTATCTCTGCTCAGAACTGCACCAGAGGCTGTGGGTATAGGGCTGGGGTGTCTCCCTCGGGAAGCACTTAGAGATGGAGGTAGTCATCGCCTCTGGCAACCTGAAGGACCACTGGATTTCAGGACAGCTGTCCAAAGAGATCTCACTGTTCGCAGAAGTGAGACTCATCCTGGGGTGTGAGCAAATGTGTCCAGGGATGTTTCAGGCACGGGAGTTATGTGTGAGGCTGCTGTGGTGAGGAAGGACTGAGACATCCAGTAGTTGAGAAAAGCCTAGAGCACAAGCTGGAGAGGCCCGCTGGGAGGAGATCTGAAAGATCCAACTGGGAGGCGTGGTCAAGTGCCACATAGCACAGACTTTAGACTTGAGCCTCAAGCAGCCACTAAAGGCATTGGGCAGGTAAGTGACCTCATAATTTTAGCATACCGATACGACATGGGTATGAAAGATACAGATGAGTTGGGGGGCAGTTGTGACCGTGTTGTCTTGAGGTAATGAGAGCACCTAACAGGAGGTGGCTGTCGAGACTGTGCATTCTAAAACGAATCCGCGAGATGTTGGTAGCGATTTGAACACGGTGAATGGGGGAGGGAAATTGCCATCTCCTCGAGAATGGCCAGGCTTGGATGAAGACACCAACTCTCATTTTGTGGGCTTTGCCATGGGGAGAAAATAAAAAGGAGTGAAGTTGCTGGTGGAATATAAGCTGATACTCCTTTAATTCTTATACTAACTCCATGGGCTAGGTTAGTGGTTTAACTTACACAAAGTCCTATTCTAAGTGGGATAAAGTTAGGCAGCTGAGATTTGGGGACCTGTGTTAGACAATCTGGGTTCCATATGAATAAACAAAATGACAGCAGCTCTCTAGGCCTATAAATTCTGTATCTGCACTAAGGACATCTGAGATAATCCCTTTCTCCCTTCCCTATGTTTAAAAAAAAAAATGAGATTCAAAATCCTTTTTGTTATTTATACTTTGGTCCTGTCTGTCTTCATCATTGGAGTTCAAAGCTTGGGGCTAGAAAGGATCCTGCCCACATGAAACAGGTTCACAATGTCCAGCTCTGTGTCCCGAGTCTGGATTATCTTAGGTTTACCAGCCTTTTTCCGGTCCCAGGTTGCTCTCTAAGGACAGCAGAGTCCCGATTAGCATTGCCTTGGTCCAAGTCATTATGGATCCCAAGGCACAGCCCCGAAGGAAGGAGCCAGCCCGTCCCCGAAGGAAGGAGCCAGCCCGCCGGTTAACTGAACCTTCTGCTTCTCTGAGAGTGAAGGAGGCTTCACAGCAGGGTGAGTGAGAGCAGAGGAGGAAGACAGTGTACTGCACTCAGGGGCATTGATTCCTCTAATTGATTTTGGTCTGTGTTCTTAGTTCTTCCTCATCCCCTGTAGAGGTAGGGATCTCTGCAAAAGGTAGAATCTCTCTACTTAGCCCCTTCTCAAGCCCCAGGGACTGCTCTGTGACCTCACCCGGCCCAGGGAGCCCCCCAAGCTCCAGCATGGCCCACTGGAGAAGGAAAAGCCTGCTTGCTACAATTCCTTAGAGGGAGGGGTGCGGGAGGCAAGAAGTAGCTGCTGCCCTAAGCCGGGTACCCTCCGGTGGAGATGCAGTGCCCGCACACAGCAGGAACACCCTCCCCATCCAGGTCTTACGGCATCCCAGAGGAACCTATGACCAAAACTAACCTCCCTCCAAAGTGGGCAAACTTGGGTTGAAGTTTGTCCGTGACACAGCTAAGGTCATGGCACAGTCAAGGTCACAACCTACGCCAGCAAGTTTCCAATCTGGGACCAGAAAGCAGGTCCTTCTCACCCTATGGTAAGGAGTGAACTCTCACTGTTTTTCAGAATTGGGAAGGAAAGAAAGAATCCAACCTGCTGATGTGCTACATCACTCAAGATTTCTCCCAGGAGAGGTGGCTGTTGGGGGCAGGGGGCGGGGGGGGGGGGGGGTGGTGGCAGGGAAAAAGTACCCAAGTGCCTTGGGGACAGGCCTTCATGTCATCCAAGACAAGCCAGAACAGCTGGTGACCTGAACTCCCTACATCAGACCTCCAAAAAAGGCTACACCCCCGTCCTTCCTCACTACCGGCACACTTAACCATCACAGCACAGGCAAGGAACGGCTAGGAAACTGCCCTTCTGCGGAGCTACGGCAAGCTAAAACCCCAGACATGGCCTCGCCTTCCTTGCCGCCCTGACTGCTCTGCTGCCTGTGGCTGGCACATACTTACCACACCCAGCCCTGTGCTAGGACCAGCGCTGCACCTGACAACCCCCAGCTGCCTGGAACAACCCACCCGGCTGCCTTTCTCACAGGCACTGGCCATCTGCCAGGTTACTCAAGGCTAAGACAGAGAGGGGCAGTGACTGACTGCCTCTGCCAAGACTCCTGAGCAGCTCCTGCAGCCTGGCACCCCCAGGAGAGCTTTCAGCCCCAGTGGCTCCCCACTGGGACCATGTCTTTATTTAGCCAAGCCTGGCAAGGAGGTGGAGCATCAGCACGAGGTCTGAGACCGACTGTCACTCAAAGGCCCAACTCTGTATCCAGGGCCTGAAAAGCGTCTTGCAGGGGCCTTTGGACACAAAAGGAGAACAAGAGTGCCGCTTTCTAAGCAGCAGTGTCTTCCCTCTGCCCAGTGTGGAGTTTCTACATTACCACAGGTATCTGTATATCCACCCCATCACCCTGGCCTCTTGCTCTGAGAGCGTCTTTTCTCATTATCCAGAATTTTCTCTCCTTAGGCTGTTTTCCTGCTATCTTATTGGGTTTCCAATGGTAGGGAAACCTGGGAAAGTGTGTTTAAACACAAAAGAGCAAATCACTAATAGTAGAATCATGACCATCATCGGTTCTCGGGTCCAAGGCCCTCGGGCTTGTAAGGAACAAGAATAATGCCCACAATGATCAGGAGAGTATGGAGGGCATCCCACAGATTGCACACACCTGTGGGCAGGCAGCCACGCTGCCTGGGTGCTGGTCTGATGTATATACCATTTGTTTTCAACAGAGCAAGGCAGAGGCCACCTCATCCTCTCCCATTCCAGGCTGTACTCACCAGAAGGAAGTTACCACCTTTGTCAGATAGGCCCTGGGATGGCAATGTCAGCACTATAGGCTCCTGGCTCCTGGAAGGAGAGGGAGCTGACTGGACTGTGGTCTTCGCTCCTGATGGCAATGGGAGCTCAGCATTCTGCAGTCTTCCAAGATGCTCCGTGAAAACGCCCCTTTATGCTGAGATGGTTCCAGCCCTTCATCCTCTTGCTGT
Organism: Peromyscus maniculatus bairdii; assembly: GCF_049852395.1. Taxonomy (NCBI): domain Eukaryota; kingdom Metazoa; phylum Chordata; class Mammalia; order Rodentia; family Cricetidae; genus Peromyscus; species Peromyscus maniculatus. Next base: position 68,893,395 of record NC_134860.1, on the reverse strand, counting down.
CCTGAGACAACACCTAGCCAGCCAATGAGGCATCATGGAAGAGTCCCAGATGAAGGCTTGAGTTCTCTCTTGCTGCCAGCCCAGAAAAAAGCTTGATACTGTATAAAGGCTCATAACACAGCCTGATATGGTGAGACCTCAGAATGATGCCCCAGAAAGTGGGGGACAGGTGAGGCTGAAATGTTCCCCTCAGGTCTATATGTTTGAATACCTAGTTCCCAAATAGTGGCTCCATTTGGGGGAGGTTGTGGAACCTTTAGACTATGCCCAACTAGCAGAAATGGGTAGGATGGGCTTTGGAAATGACATCCACCTGGGATTCTAGCACAGCACCCTCTGCTTCCTGACCTAGCAAGAGGCAAACAAGGTTTACCACAAGCTCCCACCACCACAGCCAGAGTACCACCCCAGACACCCTACCTTTCCTGCCATAATGGACTGATAACCACCCCCGTGAAGCCATGAGCTGAAAGGAACCCTTCCTTCAAGTTGTTTCTGCCCCAACAATGGATGAGGGTTTGTGTACCGGAGAACCTCCGTCCTCTTGCCCTCCAGTCATCTTCCATCTAATCCACCTGAGGACTGGGCCAGCAGAGTGTATTTGCCACCAGCTCGGCTCCCAGCTGACCATGTGACCTCCGATCCTCTGGGACTGCAGTTGCCTACCCTGCCAACCTCAAGGCAGGATGCTCAGGCGAGATGCTGAACACAACAGCCCTTTGAAGTATATGAGACACCCTGCACGGACAGACCACTGTGATGGGTTTTTTTGGGCAGCCTACATCCTTGAGCAGTGAGTCGTGGAGCCCACCTTACAGCATCTGTTTCAGGGATGAGCATCCCATGTCCACTGCACATGGGTCTCTGTGGGAAAGAAGACCATCCCCTTTCACAAGTGGAGAGACAGAGGCTTTCTGGTCCCACTGTGGCTGTCCCTGTTAGCACTCCTCACACCCTATTGAAAAGGTTCATGATTTTGTCATACCCCTTCAACCCATAGCCAAAGTAGAACCTGTATCTTCATTGTCATCTATACCGTCAGAGGCTAGTACATAGATACTCAAGAAGTGTTGGGTGGGTAGATAGATGGATATGGATGGATGGATGGATGGATGGATGGATGGATGGATGGATGGATGGATGGATGTTTGGATGGATGGATGTTTGGATGGATGGATGATGGATGGAAGGAAGGATGGATGGATGGATGAATGGATGATGGATGGATGGATGGATGGATGGATGGATGGATGATGGATGGATGCATGCATGGATGCATGGATGCATGGATGGACAAATGATGCCTCTTCTGGGCCTAGTACCACCTCCTCTTTTCTGTCCTAGGAGTCTCAGGGATCTAACTGACTCATATAATAAATATATTTGCTTCCTCCTATTCTGTTCTCCATAGGAAAAATTGATAAATCTGACCAGAGGATTTTTTTTCACTGTTTAAATTCTTTTAATTCAAACTAGATTGGCTTATGCTCTTGACTTTAAAGCCTAATTCTACAAAGATTTAGCACATTAATGGGAATCCAACCCTTTAGAATTCCTGCTAGACCCAATAAGCCTCCTCATTCTTACATTCTAGTAGTGTAATCCCCCAACCTCTGCACTCTGGCCCAGGGACATTGATAATTTTTTTTTAAGTTGGAAGAAGAAAAAAGAAGCAACAACTTCAAGGTCCAGACCTGACTGATCCCCTCTCCACCAATATGGCTGAGAAGGATACAGCCCACAGAAAACTGGTAATAAGAAACCTGCAGAGAACTCTTGTTCCCTGCAACAGAAACCCCCCTCCCTGCACACACACAGTGACCACAGCAGTGGGACAGAAAACCAGTCAGGAGTAAGTGGAGTCAGTGTCTCCATTCACCTGATGCCTCCCCACCCCCACCCCCATGATCCCACTACAGGGGAAAACTTGACCAGGGATGTCTTGAGTTTACCACCTCACCTTCCATCACACTGACCACTGTCTGTTTCCTCTCCACCAGCTGCAGCTTTGCAAGTGAGTCTGGTAAACAAATCCTAAGCGAAGTGATAATCTATTTAGTTCCAATTGCCAATGGGGAATGTGTTCCAGAACCTGCAAAGTTGATCAGGGTTTTTTGTTGTTGTTGTTTTTTGTTTTTTGTTTTTTGTTTTTTTTCCCCATCAATAGCAATCAATCATTGGATTCTTCAATGCCTTCCTATTACTTCTCTCTCTCTCTCTCTCTCTCTCTCTCTCTCTCTCTCTCTCTCTCTCTCTCTCTCTCTCTCTCTCTCTCTCTGAAACATGTGCATTTGGGAGAAATGTTAACAGAGTCCGGGCCTTAATGCAAGCTAATGGCTCTCTAACAGGCGAAGTCAGTCTCTAGAAGAAAAGGGTTGGAATGAAATGAAGAAGCAAATCCACAGCCTTCTTGGGCCACTCCTTCCCCTTACCACACACTTGATGTTCATTGATCAAGCTGACATTGCTCATAGCAGCTCATAAAACAGCAGCATTAGGCAATGCAGCTTCTAAGTCACTTCCTTCATCTGTGAGTGCCAGTTCCATGAATCCTGAATCCCTGTCTATCTGGGATCTCAGTGAGGTGGCTATATAGCAGTTCCCTGCATCCTTCAAATGGCACCCAAGCTGACCTGTGCTGTGCCTGCCCATCCATATGAAAGGACAATGTGGTATCTACAATGCATTTCAGAAGAGAGGCGCTTTCCCACATCTTTGGGGATAGGAAATGAAGGGTTTGTAGGCAGAGACTACCCCCACTGGACTCTGACTACTCATTAAAAGAAATCCCTGCTAAGAAGGCTTGGGGAAAACAGGCGTTTCTTCGCAAGATTGTCACTTGGTGCTCTGGTCGCAGTGTCTGGTCGCAGGTATTACATCCACTAGCCTCTTGAACTCAGATAAGGAAACAGGATCTTCCTTCTGTACTCAGGGAGCAGCCAGAAGCGGGAGGCAGAAAGACGGGCTATCCAATGCTATACTTCTGCTTTGCATTCTGGTAGTGCTTAAGTAGACCACACAGGTGCAACCAAAAGCCACCCTAAATAACATCAGCTGTTTGACAGCCAGCCCAGCTCTGTCATTTTCCAAAACAGACATTGAGTAGGCCCCCAGGAGATCCACATCGCCATAGGAAGAGCAGAAAGGGCACCTAGGCACATTCTCCACTGCCAGCCACCTCCTTGACAGTCCTGTCAGAGTTAAAGCTTGCCAGATGCCCGGCCCTGAACTCTGTATTCAATGGAACAATGTACTGCCTACTTGCTCAACTCTGGACACAGAAATTGATACTGAGAGACGAAGTTTATAAGATGTTGACTCTGTTGTTCAATGTGACAGGCAGCAGAGGCTCCAGCTTAGAGAGGAGATGTAGATATACAAACAAGTAAGTGTCATCGAATCTGTAAGCTCCAATGGTTGAACCAGTGTCCAAATGGGGAAAAGAAGCTAATTGGAGAATGGGTATACATAGAAATAAGAGTCTTAGAGACCTCTTTTCCTAAACATACAAACTTTGCTGATCTCTACAATTAGGGAACATTTTGGCTATAAAATTAATTATTCTGAGCATACAAAAAGATAAGGATGCAAAACTACTCTATAATAAGCAGAAGAAAGCTACAACAGAAGAAAGTGTTCATGCAAAATGTCTATCTCTGGCCAAGCTTTTATGTTGTTTTAGGTTTGTAACAGCAAATAAGTGCAACTCAGAAGGTTTTCTCTACATGGAGCATGTCCAGCATACCTTGGCAGACACCTCTGCTTCAGGGAGCCTCTCAGACATCTAGGATAACTCATGCACGGTCATGAGTGCTTGTCAACCCAGAGCACACAGGCTCCCCAATCAAGGATGCAGGAGAAGCATGAGCTAGGGGACAGATAGCTAGTCAGAGGTGGTACATATGTTTGATTAATGGGTGATAACACATTAGTCGGGACCTACTCTACAGGCCCATCCATTAACCCTGGGACCAGTAGGAATATCTGATGGACATCACAGGGGACCAAAGTTGGGTATTCTATGACCTGCACAACTTAGGTTAAGCCAAGGGTCCTTTAAGGACATCTGGATCTGACTCTCTTGGGGCCAAGAAATTGCTGTGACCTGGGACTGAATATGCATTCTTGCTAACTCCAGAGCAACTGATCTCGGCAGAGAACTGAAGAGGAACCACCAGACTCCAGTTACTTCTGTGATTCCAATGAGCAGAGAGCTATGACAGTAATCATAACTAACACTGACTGAGCATTTACTACATGCCAAACATATATTTCCTGTATTAGCCCATTTAAACCTCACAATAACCTGGGGCGACCAACAATTGTACAGCTAGCCACTTGATCTATGAAGACACTGGAGAAAAAATGTCAGGTTCTTCACAGTTTTCAATTAGTTTTTTTTTTTTTTTTTAAAAAAAAAAAAAAACCTGGCTAGAATAACAGATTCTATCAGAAATACTGTTTCCAAAAAAACATCCATTTTGGGAAACAAGTCAATTCCTATGGAACCAGTCCACTAATTACACACAGTTTGCAAACTCAAGATCTGGATTCTCAGCCTGGCTCTGTCACTAGACTCATGACCTTGGGTAAGTCAAGTTACCTCCCTGAACCTAAATTTCCTCATCCATTAAACAGGGCCACTTGAAGTGTCCATTATTCATTCCCTTTGATGTGTTATAGAAAAGAGATTTTGCTATCTTAAACTTCCCTGACATTTATTGCATGACACAAAAATGTACCTGTGCATCACATATTCCATAGACATGAAACAAGGATCTGAAGGGAAGTCACATCTGTTAGATGGGAATCAAAACAGGACAGCTCTCTGGTCCCCTGAGATACACCTGAATGGACCCCTCCTGGCCTCCATCTGTCTGGTTTTCCTGCAGAGGTTTTGGCAGCGTCCCTCAAAGGGACACCTAGCTCAGTAATTTCCGTCACGCCATGGATGTTGTTCAAGTGCCCAGCCTGAGGCTGAGGCTTCCAGTCGGACCATCCCTCCCCCTCTCTTATCCTGGAATCCGAGCCTTGGTGCCACATCCAACACTTTCTCCTCTCGTCCGGCTTTTAATTACATTCAGCCCCACAAACCCAGTTCCAGTCTGCCTAGTCCATAGATCCGTCCCCAAAAGTGACCATCACCTTCCTTTGCCTCCCATAACCCTTCACTTGTGACTCCTTTCCCCTAGAATGGCCTCCCATTGTCTCTGTCTGTCAAAACCCTCCCGAGCCACACATGACAATGTCAAAAGCAGTTATCTGAGGGTGATAGGATTTTAGACTCTATCTTCTTCTTTCCAATTTCCCCCTTTTTGCATAACATGTTATTTCTATAATCAGAAAAATGCTATGACGTCATGCTTTAAGTCCATGCTGTCCTGTGAGCCCTTCCAGCTCCTGCCCTACCTACAGTCCTCTTTCTACTGAGAAATTCTAAAGATTTCATAAACTGCTTTATACTGAGGTGGTGATTCCATCAGTAAAATGCTTGCTGCACAAACATAAATACTTGAATTGACATTCTCAGAAACCACATTAAAAGACAGCTATAGTCCTAACACTAGGGAGACAGGGACAACGGGAGCCCTGGAGCTTGCAGGCCAGCTAGACTCGCCAAATCAATGAACTCCAGGTTCAGTGAAAGACCACATCTCAAAAAACAAATTGGGAAGCAATCAATAATGCCTTCATCCCCACCCCAGCACCCTTCATAGCCCTTCTGAAACAACAACCCAAAATTATTTTTAAAAAGTCTATTGTGCTAGGGACTGGGGAGATAGCTCTGTCAGTAATGTACTTGTCTTGCAAGCATAACACTTGAGTTCAATCTCTAGAACCTACATTAAAAACAATCGGGTGTGGTGGCATCTACTTGTTATCCTAGTGCTGAGGGAGAAAAAGCAACAGTTCTACCCAGCTGTGAACCCTACAAGACCAATCTACCAGGCAAGATGCCCATTTGTGCTGTTATAACAGTGGCACTACTGTTATGGAAGTAACCAACCACTCTGTGGTTTGACTCTGAGACCCCAATACACCGGAGACAATCCATGCTTGCTATGGTAAAGCTAATTAAAAACCCATGATGGTCACAGATCTGAGTAGGGGACCAACAGAACACTGTTGTTTAGCTAAAATGACAGTGAGTGTCAAACTACCTTCTAAATACTTCTGTACTCACAGACAAATGTTACTTTCAGACTTACTCAGAGGAGCTTCTCTTTCCAGTGAATGGGATTGAATGCAGTGGCTGCAACAAGATGCTGAGAATGAGTGACAGACGAGTGACCGGCCCTAAATGAGATACTTATACCATCCATATAAGGCTCAAGGAAAGTTATGGAAGATGAGGAAGAAAGAACGTAAGAGCTTGAGGGTAGATAGGGATACAACCCTTACAATCATGAACACACAAGAGCAGTGGGTGCCTGTATTGGGCACAAGAATTGGCCTGTCATTAGCCAGAATTGGGTGGAGGAGGGTCTCAGGGGCCCTACCTCTCACTCCTGAACTATTTGCTGAGAATGAGTGACAGACGGTGGTAAATGCAGGGAGAGGAAGAGTCATTGCCTTCAGTTGTATACCCACTAGTGACCCTACCAGACTCCACTGGATAGTTTCAATCCAATGGTCACACCAATGGCCCTGGTTAACTAAATGCACCACACAACAAAAGTCACACATCGGGAAAAGAGACAGGTTGGGAGAAGAGGGGATTGATGGGGGTGGAGAGACAGTAGCCAAATGCACTACAATGCTGCCAATCTTAACAACCTGAGTTCAATCCCCAGAGCACACATGTGCACACACACGCACACACACACACACACACACACACACACACACACACACACACTAAATAAGTAAATAAATAAATAAGCTGAGGAGGAAAAAAAACTCCAGCATATTGGCATACACTTTTAATCCCAGTGCTGGAGAGAGGGAGACAAGCAGATCCCTGGGGAGTCACTGACCAGCCAGCCTATCTGAATCAGTGAGCCCCAGGCCAGTGAGAGACCATTTCTCAAAAGAACAAACAAGGGCTGGTGAGATGGCTCGGCAGGTAAAGGTGTCTGCCACCAAGCCTGACAATCTGAGTTCGATCCCTGGGACCCACATGGTGGAAAAAGAGAACCAACTCCTGCAAGTTGTCCTCTGACTTCCACACACATGCCATGGCACACACATACCCACATTCATACACAAAAATTAATTTAATTTTAAAAATACAAGGTAAATGTTTTCTCAAGGCCCAGTGTTGGCCTCTGGCCTCCACATATACACACACATAAGTGAACAGATACACACATACACACACACACACACACACACACACACATTTTTATCTGCACTCTTTTGAAATCCATGGGTGTAGAAGCCAAGGACATAAAGGTCTGACTATGCTTGCCAGATGTCGGGACGGGGGAGGGTATGGTGATGGCTCAGAAATAGCGTACAGTGGGCTAAGGACTTTGATTTTACATAATCCAATGCCCTACATTCATATAGACTGTTCCTGACACTTCATTTGCCCACTAATTGAGTTTTATTAGCCCTACTGCATGAGCAGTCAAATAAGAACTGGAAAGGGAAAGCTACTTGGCCCAAGAGACCAGAACCCACATCGCCTGTCGCCCTGCCCAGTACCTTAACCACTAAACCACAACTGCCACTCCAAGACCTTATTAATAGCCATTTCTCCCGAGTCAGAGGCTGGACATGGCTTGCCAGGTTAATAATTTGTTTATTAGGTGTCTAATGAATTACTTGTTAATTGCTAACTTGATGAACAGCCAGCAGTCCCCATCTGCCTGGAAAAACGGCAACAAATAACCACAGAAGGGCCAGCCAAGCCCCAGCGATGACGGAACAGCAGAGGGTGGCTGCTCCCTAGACTGGAAGTCTGTCTTAGACAGTCTCCTGGAGCATGGCCAGGTGCCCTAGAGTGGGCATCTTCCACGAAGCCACTTCCTACTGAACTTAAACTGCCCTGAAACCTGAGTCTCCCCTGATCTTTCAAGTCTCTCTTCACCAACCCTGCCCCTTCCATATTCTTGGATTTATATTTTCCCTAAGCTTCCATCATTTGGAGTCAACACTACTCAATGCCATACAACGTCATCTTGTACTGCATATGCGTACATAAAGAGGGGGCCCTTCTATTCCATTATGGTGTTAATCCCAGCCCCACATGTAGAAGGAAGCCGCTGCCTCCACTAGACTCAAGGCTTTCTAAGAGCAGAAACCACATCATTCTTGTATGTCCTCGACTAGCAAAGGAGAAGTTCATACTTTCCCGTATGTGTCTATATTAGTCTAACCAAGCTGCCATAACCAAATACCACAAACTGCAGGGTTTAAACAATAAGCATTTATTTTCTGGACGTTCTGGAGGCAACAAGTCTGAGACTCAGGTGTGGGTACAGTTGGGTTTACTTCAGCTCTCTCTCCATGGCTTGTGGATGCCATTCTCTTTATATCCTCGCATGCTCCTTATTTCTTGGTTGTTGTTGTTTCAGGACAGGGTCTCATGATGTAGTTCAGGCTGGCCTGGAACTCAGTTTGTAGCACAGGGTGGTCTCCAACTCTTGATTCCCCTGTCTCTGACTCTGTCTCCTAGATGCTAGGATCACAGGCATGCTGATGCATGCCTGGTCTCACATACTCTTTCTCTATGCATGTACATCTCCATCGTCTCTTGGTGTGTCCACAATCCCTGTTCTCATGAGGACAACAGTCACATTGAATTAGTGGGCCACTTACAATTCCAGTTTTATTGTCATTTTCATTCGGTCACATCTTTAAAATTTTGTCTTCAAATACAGACAGTCATAGCCTGAGTTCTGGGAGTTAAGACCTCAACATGTAAATGTGAGCTACACCATTCAGCCTGTAATGGAGTCTTATCCTACACTGACAGTCTCAGTGCTAGGCACATAATTCCTTGCTCAGTATGTGCCCTGAAAGTGACAGGTGCTCCATGTTCACCACGGGAAGATCGGAACTTTGTGGTCTGGATTTCTGGTCTTGCAAAGAAACTGAAAAACCCTAGTGGAGTACTTAAGAAAAAGCCTCTGGGTCCTGTCTGCTCCCAAATCCAAATGGCCCTGATATTTTTGAAATCACTTTGCAATTGTGCTGAAGAGTGATGGTGATTCCATACATTTGCATAGCAATTTGTCTCAGCAGATCCTTTGAGCACTGCTGAGGGGCTGGGGGTGGGATGGTGGAATCGTCATGCTCCTCTTACGGAGTAAGAATTAAAGTGAGAAGGAATGAGTCAACTTCTTCAAGTCAAGCCAAGCGTGGCCAGTGGCTTTCACACCTGAGACTCCTTTGATCCCCTGTAGGAAAGACTCGGGCATTTTAATTATTGGTGTGCAAGCACCTAGCCCAGGGCCAGGTAGAGAGGTCACAGGCGGAAGAGACTGGGCATTGCTGATAACGGAAAATGAAGGAATACTTCCACCCGGAGCTGCTGAGAGTTAGGACTGACCCCCAGTTAGCTACCCAAATCCCTGGGAGACAAAACCAAACCTCAGGCCTCATAGCTAGGCAGCTTAGGGGTCTGAGATTCCCATATGAGGCCTGCTTTTCAGTTAGAGCCCCCAAAGACCAAGGTTAAGTTAGAAATGAGTTTGGGGATCTTCCTATTATCACTTCCACACGGCTATGAGTGACAATAAGAAAAACGTGCTTAGAGTACAATTGTGGATGATTTCATATAGTATTTATTTTTATCTCTTTCTATCACAGGTATTTTTAGAAGCTGCCTCAAATGCATTGTGAAACGAAGCCAAGTATGAATTTTAAAAAGGCACTATCTTGCTTCTCCCTCAGAGAGATGCTTCAAAATGGTTAAGGAAGACATTATACCCATTTGGCAGATGAGTGAAAGAAAGCAGGGAGAGGTCAGCCTTTGTCCAGCACTGTCCAGGGATGCTCCATGTACTCTGTCCTCTTCATTCCTGGATTCAGGGAATAGAGGGACCCTGAAGACCTGGACCAGAAGAGACTCTTCAGGGTCTAGAGGAGAAGGAGACATGTTCCACCTGCAGATGTACCTCTTGGGAAAGACACCAAATTTTGGAACAATTTGTATCTAAACAATTTTGGGTGGCACACATTCCCGCTGTTCCCTCCAGGCCCCGTGACCCCCTGTGTCGTGCCCAGGTTTGGTACCCCCATGCTGACCATGCTTGTTCCAGGCCCTATGACCCCTGTGTCATGCCCAGGTTTGGCACCCACATGCTGACATGCTTGTTCAGACGTCAACGGCGTCTGAGTTTGTAACCCATTAGTGCGAGAAGTGGAGTGTAGCAGCAACTTCCTCCAGAAGTCAAGAAGCATCAATGGTGGGTGCTAGAGGCCCTCAAAGCGCTTTTGTGAACCCCTCAATCAGCAGCAGCACCTTGCCCCAGTGGACCAGTCTGGCATCATCAGCCTCTAGGTGCTGCTCTCCTTTAGCACAACTGGATCTCATGTGTTACCTGTTCAGTTAGCTTCCTCCCCTGAAGTCGCCGGCCGCCCAAGTCCCTGCCTGAGCACTGTTTTTTTTACCGTACTTGGCCACAAACCCAGCTTGTGGCAGCTACATCATCACCCTTCTCCTACAACTCATAAAATCTCCCTGCTTCTGTGTGGGGGCTTGACTTCTCTGGCCCCGATCTCTGGGACCAGAGAACCCCCCTGGGAGTTGCTTTGCTCAAATATACCTGTTATTAGACTTTTCCAATTAAGCTTGATCTGGCTTACTGCATTGGCAGAGAAACCTAATTGGGAGGTGGGGGCAGAAAATAATGTATTATTACCCTGCCTGACCCTACCCTAACACACAATCTGAAGTAGATTATAAAAGAAGTTAGCCATGGGCCCAGCCCTTATGGGAGAGCTGGCCCCTGCACTTGGAAAAGTTGCCACCCCTCACCACTAGAGTTGGAGAGTTGGCTCTGCCCCTCAAGTCCCAGCTGCCTAGACTGACCAACTCAGCTACCACCCAGGCACACATCCAGAGCATTGAGTTGACCCACCCCAACACTCTACGCCATCTATGACCTGCCGGAGTGCGTGAAGGGACTGGTCCTACAGAAAGAACCCTAGCTGCAGGATCTCCATGACTCCGGGCAACAGCAGGACATCCAAGAGGAGTTTTGGTGAGGGTCCAGTATTGATGGTGTGCCAGAAGCCAGAGGCCTTGAACCTGACCAGCAAGTCATTACACGATGAACATGTGCAAGTAAAGCTGTTTGGACAAGAGGGTCTACTTACTGTGTGCCACACTGCAGCTCCCAATGCCCTTAAGGAGAATGACAGGGTGGTGGAGAGGAAGGAAAGACAGAGAAGTAAAGTGGTTTTTGTTGTTGTTGTTTGTTTAATTAATATATTTTTTTTACTTTATTTTTCTTCCTAAATTTTCTTTTGGGGAGTACACTACAAGGGTGAAGGGCAGATAGGGAGGGACTGGGAAATGAGTGGGATTGGGGTGCATGATGTGAAATTACCAAAGAATCAAAAAAAATGTAAAAAGAAGAAGAAGAAGAAGAAGAAGAAGAAGAAGAAGAAGAAGAAGAAGAAGAAGAAGAAGAAGAAGAAGAAGAAGAAGAAGAAGAAGTAGTTAGCCCTGGTTTCTCATCAGTTCAGTTCAATAAAGAGAATTTTGTGACCCAACTTCCCACCCACATCTGTTCCACTACTGCCTCGCCTCTGCATTCTTCTGTGATGAGCACTGGTACACCAAAGCTGCATCCATCCCAGCTCCATCCAGAGCACTCTGAGCTTTAGGTGTGCAAATGTCCCCCAACACACAACCCATTTCCATTCCCTCCTCAACAGGTCTCTGGCGTGGGTATGGTCGGCCTCCCTTTCTCTGATTTTTTCTTCCTCCTAATTGAAGAATGAGCCTCATGTGATCCTCCAATCTCTTCAAGTCCCTCCTTCCCCCTGGCAGAATCCTCTCTGGACATCGCTGCCAGGAGAGATCAAAATAGACTTCCACTCGGTATCGGCTCCTCGGTGTTCTGAGCATTCAAAACAGCGGGGGCCTTGGGACAACAGGACACAGCAGGTCTCGGCTGGAGCCAAGAGAAATGGAAGTGTCAACGGAGCTGTCATGCAGAGACCCAGTCCCAGCATGCTCGAGACAGCAGTGCAAGCTCAGGAGAATGCAGTTACAAGAGTGGGTCGTGGCCACACCGTGAATCAGTGGCCTGGTCACCAGGACGGCAGCTGTAGAACCAGAATCCTCGGGGACTCTGTGGCAAAAGACAACGGGGAGGAGGGGCATGGAGATAAATGCTTGCCACACATGCATGAGGACTGGAATTTGGACTCCAGAACCCAAGTAAATGTCAGGTGGGCGTAGCGGCTCACGTGTAATCCCAGTGTTCAGGAGACAGAAAGAAGTGACCCCTTCAGTAAGCTGCCTGGCTGCACTGGGTATATTCATAAGCTCTGGGTCAACTGAGAGATTCTGCCTCAATAAATAAAGTGGAGAGAGATTCATGGAGGAAGAGTCCCGAAGTTAGACTGGGACCTCCACATTCACACACACATACACAGATACACACACACACACACAGATACACACACACACACACACACAGTGTGCACGTGCACATGCACACACAAGTGTACCCACACACATACATACACACTTGATTTGAAAAAAAGAAAAATTAACAAGGTGAAGGTTCCAGGAATGTGGGGAGCGGTGCATTGAGGCATAAGTGAGACTCAAGCCTGTAGCACGGATCTTAAAAGGTCTTATTAATAAAATCAAACCCAGGGCCAGGTATTGGCGTGAACGCTGAATGATCAGAGAGACAGAACAAGCCACAGCCACCTCACCTTGCCAATTCCTCAGCTGATCCTGTTTCCTCAGACTAGAAGCTTCTCAGTCCTCATTCAGAGAAATCTCAGCTGAACTTTGCTCAAAGGCCTAAAAGCTTTACCAGGCTCTAGTTCCTGGTCCTGAAGCCTTAAATACCTTTCTGCTTTCTGACATCACTTCCTGGAATTAAAGGCGTGAGTCACCATGCCTGGCTGTTTCCAGTGTGGCCTTGAACTCACAGAGATCCAGATAGATCTCTGCCTCTGGAATGCTAGGATTAAAGGTGTGTGCTACCACTGCCTAACCTCTATGTTTAATATTGTGGCTGTTCTGTTCTCTGACCCCCAGATAAGTTTATTAGGGTGCACAATATATCAACCACACAAGCCCCCTAGGGTGGCCAGGAGAAGTCTATCTCCAGGCCTCTAGACAAATAACCCTGAGGGAAGAAGAACTGGAAAGTAGCCTGGCTCACAGCCAGGACATTAGGGGCAGGCTGCCTCTCCATCACCTGCAAAAGAACTTCGTACTTCGGTTCTCTCCAGAAAACCTACTTTCTAATTGAACCGGTTTGGCAAACAGGCCTGTGGATGTTCCTTCCAGGACTCAGGAAAATAGAGAAACAAATGCCCGCAGGCAGTGAGCCACATCCGGCTGGGGTCAGAACGGAACAGGAAGCAGAAGCAAGACCTGAGGTCCCTGCAGGGAGACCCCTTTGCTGGTTTACCTCAGCCTGTGCAGCAGGGAGAGACCAGAGCTTAAAGGAGCTGTCTGCCCAGACACTGAACCCTCCTGGGTTCCCAAGCCTAAAACCTGAGCTTTGTCTTAACAGCTCCTGGAGAATTCTGGGAGAGTTTACCTAGACTGAATCAGTGCCTCCCAGAAATCACTCTCTTCACACCTCTTCAGCAACCAGCAGCAGCCAAGAATGTGTCCTGTGCTCTCCCGCTACCTGGCACCTTCAGGTCTGGAAAACAGCCTTTGTCTCCTTTCTTTGCTTTGTGTTTGTTTATTGTTGTTTGGGATGGGGGTGGAGCTTGAAGAGAGGTGTTTTTTTGTGACAGGTTTCACCCTGTAATCTAGACTCACCTGGAACTCACTGTCTTCTAGGCTGGCCTCAAACTTGAGAGCCTCCTGCCTTAGTGTCCAGAATACTAAGTACAGACGTGGGCTACCATACCCAGCCCTCTCAGTGAATCTTAAGGCCCACGCTCCCTCCTCACAATTCTTCAGATACCTAGACACTGGAGGGTGAGGAGGAGATGCCCCTGGATACAAACCTCCCCCTAGATTCCAGACCGCCCTGACCTCTCGTTTACTGCGGAAGAGAATTGAAGTCTCTCTCCATCCCCAGACCACCCCCACACTCACTGCAGAGGAGGGCTTAGCTTTTTAAATTAAACATTAAAAACTATACAGATTCACAAGAAGTTGTAAAAAATAGTACAGAGCAGTCTCACAGACCCTTTGATCAAGTTCCCGGAATAGGAACAATTTACATAACCAAACTATAGTATCAGAACCCGGAATCAGCAATGATACAATGTGTATGCGCAGCTCTCTGCCGGGGGTACCCCACTAGTGCATTCAGGTGTCAAATCCAGAACTGTCAAACAGTTCCCACCTCCTGCCTTTCACCCTCCCCGGTTCACACCCTAGTCTGTTTTCTGTCTCTGTCACTGAGTTAGTTACAGTCTCTACCCCCATGGAGCTGGTGCTATTGAAAGTCACCTCACAGCCTGGGTGGGTCCAGAAGAGGACAAACAGGTCGACGCGGGCTGCCTGGGACAGAGTGACCCTTGACAAAGGGATCCTGGACTCACTTGGATACAGTCGCCCACATACTCAGAGCCTAAGTGCCACAACCCAGCCCTCACAGGTCCCGCTCAGATTCCTTGTCCCTTGTTATAATGTCCCTCGTCTGCCCGCCCTCCTGTACCACCAAAATCAGTCCGCGCTCTCTGCTGCCCCCATCAGGCAATCCATGCTACAAACAGCCCAGCCATAGGGCTTTAATTTGAAATTCTCCCCAGTCATACTTCCCTGATAGTGTACCTACATAATTCATTTTTATTACCTAAATATAGGGCTTAATATTGGTCCCTGTTAAATTTCATCTCGTTTGTTTCAGGCTTCATTTCAGCTTGTCAGGATGTTTCCAAACACTCAGCTATCTCTCTGGACTTCAATTATCCCTTCTAACTGTCATCTAAAAATTTAATAATCCTGCTCTCTGTGCCTTCATCCACGTCATAGATGAAATCAAGAAATTGAATAGGGTCAGGGCAGAGAGGCACAAGGCGAGGGGCCCTTCTCGGTGGAGGCGATTGAGGTTTGAGGAGCAACCTTTCAGGGGAATTACTCTGCAGCTCTTCCTCCGTCCGAGCACTCTGCCCACTACACCTCATATTTTCACTTATTCACAAGGCTGCCAGGAGAGATTTTTACACTCCCTGCTCATGAACGGGCAGATGAACCCAGATAGGCTTTGTAAGTTTGGGAGTAGAAAAGGAGGCCTCACGTCCTCTCAGATCCAAGTCACAGTGGCTTTGGGTCCCCATATTTCTCTGAGGACCTGATTCACGGATGTGCTGAGGAATCCTTGGGGTTATACACAGTTCCTCGAGGCTACCTGGTTCCTAGCCACAGAGAAAGCAGACATTCAGAGGCTGGCTTCAATGATTGACTTTGCTATGGATTTCTGTTCAGCTTGGGGCCAGGATGGCTCTCTAAGGTGGGAAAGTTTGGACATTAAGTTTGTCCAGGCTCAAATACTATATGCACTTTTAATCAAATATGTGTAGCTTTTCCTCATAGGCCCATGTAGAGTTCCGCGTTAGCCCTGGATCACATTTTTCTCTGCCTGAATCTTGAACCAACTCCCCTCCTCCCACTATAAGCCACCTCAAAGGGAGGACACAGCTCTTTCGTGCTATAGGCCTCAGGCACAGCCACTAACACAGTACCCCAGTGTAAGGAGAGAGCCTCCTTGCTGGTTTCTCATAGACCCCTTTGCTCCAACTAAGTTCAGAATAAAAACAGCAAAATAAGGGAGGGATGGCCCACAAGCCCACCTGTGATCCTGAAGTACATTGATAGCAGCCAGAGAGGGCTAAGTCTTCAGCTCCGGCCCCCAGCAGCCCCTGCCGAGCACTAGTTCCTGTTTCCCTGATTTACCGATCAAACAGCCATCAGAAGGAAGAAAAGGCACCCAGTTGATCCTTTTTGTTCTAAGTAACTCACGCTGGCTTCTAGCAATCATCTTTCCTTTCCAAGAACTCACACATCATTCGTTTCAGTCCTGTTTTGGAATTTCACCAAGAATCCACATCAAAAATTACTGCATAATCACTCACAGGACCAAAGAGGTAGCTGGCTGTCTGGGCTCGGTGGGTGGGTAGGGGTCTGATTAAGTGACAGCCAGGTACCCTAGTTTGCTTTCTGTTGCTGCCATAAGATGCTGACCAAAAACAACCGGGGTTGGGGGGCGGGGAGGGGCGGGGGGGGGGGAAGGGTTTGCTTCAACTTCTGGGTAACAGGCCATCATCAAGGGAAGCCAGAGCAGGAGCTCAAGGGGGAACCTGGAGGTAGGAACTGAAGCAGAGGCCACAGAAGAACAGAATGCTGCTGACTGACCTAGCCCAGGCTCACATTCAGATGCCTTCTGTAAATAGCCCAAGCCCACCTGCCTAGGGATACTAGTACCCACAGCACCACCAACCAGCTATCAAGAATGCCCGACAGACACGCCCACAGGCCAAGCGGATGGAGGCACATCTTCAACTGAGGTTCCCTCTTCCGAGGTGTGTCAGGCTGACAACCGAGATGAGCCACTGCACCCGGCTTCTGTCAATGCCACCAGCGTGACCTGCCCCTCCCACTGGCAGTCATACCTTCTCTGTCTCACACACAATACCCAAGCCCCCCAGCAGTGGTTCTCAGCCTTCCTGATGCTGCGACCCTTCAATACAGTTCCTCATGTTGCAGTGACCCCCGACCATAAAATCATTTCCGTTGCTGCTTCGTAACTGTAATCTTGCTACTGTTACGAAAATCGGAATGTAAATATCCGTGTTTTCAGAGGGTCTTGGGTGACCCCTGTGAAAGGGTCATTCGTCCCCCAAAGGGGTCAAGACCCACAGTTTGAGAACTGCAGCCCTAGTGGTTACAGTCGAGAATCCCCAAGTCCCCTCTAACATGGGCACAGAGACACCCAAAGCCAGTACCTCCGGTATTTTCTAATCTGCCTTCTTTGTGCCTCTTTCAAAATCAGTCTGCCAGCCTTCTCCTCCCTCCGTTCTCCCCCCAGGAGTAACAGACATCTTCATGGCTACGTAACTGCAGCTGTGGCCAAGCCACCAGGGCAGCAAGAGCAAAGAGGAGCCTAGCACCAGGGAGGGTGCTCAGGTCGGCTCTGAGCCGCGCCACGCACACACCTCCATCAGTCAGCGTGGCCCTCCCCGAGTGGTGAGTGGATGGAGTTTTGACTGCTGGTTTCCTAGCGTCCTTGTCTGTGATGCAGTAAAGACATGGCCCCTCGTGAAGGAATTCTAAGACTTAGGCTTGAATCGTCTCAGAATTATAGTAATTAAAATTGAGAAGAGCAGAACACAGGGCCTCCTCTATTACCCATCATTCCTGGGCTGACAGCCCGGGAGGTCCAACGTCAAGGTCACTCCGTCCTGCCTGCAGAGTGCCTCTCTCTTTCCCTCCTGCCACTCCTCCCCTCTGGGCACCAATGAAAGCTGGCTCTTAGAGGGCACAAGGAAGTGTTCCATCTGGAGCTGTGGGGACAAGAGCAGTCCTGGGGTTGGAAGGGACTCCAGTTCTATCCAGACCTATCTGCTAATTCCATATATTAGGTCACAGAGACTCCAGACAACATGAAATTGAACTTTCCTTTCAGCCAAAAGGTCCCAAGCCAGGTTAGGACCTGAGTTCTCCTGGAGACAGGTTTATTCCACTACATCAGAGCCATTCACTGAAGCCGGGTGCCATGCTAAATGTTTTACATTATCTACGTCTAATTTTCATAGCAATCTTCTGAGCCATCATTGTCTGCAGTTTGGATTGAGACAGTGGAATGACATGCCCCAGATGCCCCAGGTCACATGGAAAAGAACCAGCCTGGCCTACAGAGCAAGATCCAGGACAGGCACCAAAACTACACAAAGAAGCCCTGTCTCGAAAAAAAAAAAAAAAAAAAAAAAAAAAAAAAAAAAAAGCTGATGATTCGAGAACACCCCTCCCTTCTTCTTTCTTTCTTTCTCTTTCTCTTTCTCTTTCTTTCCTTGTTACTTTTATTGATTCTTTGTAGATTTCACAACATGCCTTCTTATCCCACTTATCTCCCCATCTCCCATTTGCCCTTTGCCCTTACAACCTTCCCCTCAATCAAAACCAAATTTAAAAGAAAAAAACAAAACAAAAATTAAAAAGGAGGAAGAGGAATAAGGAGAAAAGAAGGAAGAAGAGGAGGAAGAAAGAAGAAGAAGAGGAGGAGGAGAAAAGGAGGAGGAAGAAAAGAAAAAGAAAGAATCTTGTCCTGGAAGCTATAGTGTGGCCCATTGAGTCACTCACTTTACCCTTTAGTCCTTGCCTAGACATTGGTCTGGCTGGAGGCCTCTGGTTTCTGCTACACCAAGGATAATGGGCTCTCACTGGGGCTCCTCTTGGATATCCTTTTGTTGTCCTGTGTCATGAAGATCCTACTGATGGGGATCTGTAGGTTCGTCTCCTTCACATGCTCCAAAAGTGCATAAATTTGGTGGATGCTGGGGTGGGCCAACTCATAGCCCTGGTTCTGGGGCCGGGTGGTAGCTGGGTTGGTCAGCTTGCTACCTTTCCCTCATCATTGCTACCTGGGCGAGCTCTCCAGCACTGCCTCAGCTAGCTCACCCAGTGCAGCCTACAGCAAGAAGCAGACCAGTTCTCCTACTCTCGGGTCCTCATATACAATCCCCCTCACTCACATCACTGGGGTCAACTCTGTTTTGCCCAGACAAGGTGCAGGGCCCTCTCTCCAGATTGCTGTAGGGGAAATACAAGGGGGTGTCAGGGGTCAACTCTCCTGCTCTCATGCCCTCAGGGTTGGCTCACCTGCATCCCTGACCACAGGGTCAGCTCTAGTGTAATTCCCAGATGAGGTGCACGCCTGTAGTGAAGATTGGCCTATTCTTTTTTTTTCTGACCAGTGTCTGCCAAGCCAGGCAGAAACAAATCTGGTGGCTGTGGTGGTTTGAATGAGAATGGCCCCATAGGCTCATATGTTTGAATGCTTCGTCCCTAGTGGGTGGAACTGTTTAGAAAATTTGAACTTGTTGGAAGAGGTATATCACCATGAGTGGACTTGGAGGCTTCAAAAGCCTATACCAGGCCCAGCCAGCCCCCCATTCCCCTCTACCTCCAACTTCCAGATAAGATGTAAGCTCTCAGCATCTGCTGTAGCGCCATCCCTGCCTGCCTGCACCACGCTCCCTGCCATGATGGTCATGAACTCATCCTCTGAATCTGTAAGTGAGCCCCCAGTTAAATGCTTTCGTTTGTCAGTTGCCTTGACAGTGGTGTCTCTTCCTAGCAACAGATAGTAAGTAAGACAGGAGGATTCGTGAGCACATGTCCCTTTAGAGAAGCCCTTCGAGCTGCCGACAGGAAGGTCCCCGGTGAGCAGTCTGTCATTACATCCCCCTCAAAGAGTATAACCCAGACACTGAAGATCATGTGTGCACTGGGACCGGGAAGGAAAGGAACATCAAGTACAGTGCCTGGGGCCTGGCTTTCAGGGGAGAGTGGAAAGGCGGTTGGAAGCATGGAGAACCTTGTGTTTGACAGACTCTCAAGCTGAAGATAGTAAGATACATACACTTCTGTACCAGTCATTATTATGTTGCTTCAATAAAACATCATGACCAAAAACTTACTGTTCCAGAGGGATAAGGACCCATCGTGGCTGGAAGGTACAGCAGCAGGCAGACACAGCGGCCAGAGGAGGAAGCAGAGAGGTCACACACCACCTGCAAGCAAGAGCAGACTGGACATAGGTAAGGCTGTGTAGGCTCTGTGCTGGTTGATTGTTTGTTTGCTCGTTTGGTTGGTTGGTTGATTGGTTGGTTGGTTGGTTGGTTGGTTGGTTGTTTTTTGTCAATTTGACACGCCAAAGTCATCTGGGAAGAGAGAACTTCAACTGAGAGCATCCTGTAGTGGGTAGCCATTCCAGCTTTGACCTGGAAGTTCCAACCCCCATTGAGACTTCGGTAATGGTCATGCCTACAAAGTCATGCCTGAGAGAGGACACTGAAGACCTGAGATCTGGATGCGTGGGCTCTCTTGGTTCCTGGCCCCTGGATGCTGGAGGTAGATGGAACAGAGTTCTCCAGAGAACACCGCCAGACTGCGCTACACCTTTCCCAGACCCTGTTGCCTATCCCTTCACTTGTAAGTTACCCCACAAAATAAACCTCCCTTTTAACTACGTGGAGTGGCCATAATAATTTCACTAATAGCATGCCTCCATCAAATTGGCATATATGGTAATAATTGATGTAGGCGGGCCAAGGCCACTGTGAGCAGATCCTCCTGTGGGCGGGTGGTCCTGGGTCATAAAAGAAAACAATCTGAGCAAGCCATGAGAAGCAAGCCAATAAACAGTGTTCTTCCACAGCCTCTGCTTCAGTTCCTGCCCTTACTTCCCTTCATGATTGACTGCAACTGTAAGCAAAAACAAACTGCTTCCTCCCCAAGATGCTTTCAGTCATGATCCTTTTTGCAGCAAGAGAAAGCAAGCTTGGACACTCTGGAAGCCCAACCAAGTACTTCCTCCACCAAGCAGCACCTCCTGGACCTCCCCAAACATAGCCACCAACTGGGAACTAAAAGTGCAAATGCATGGGACTCTTGGGGACATTTCTCATTCAAATCACAACTTCCCTGAGTACTGGTGGCTCTGCATGGGAGAGCAAAGGATCCCAGATGTCCACTCTAGCCTCCCAATGTCTGCCCACCTCCTTCTCCGATCATCCATCACTGTTCTGGACCAAAGATGAAACTGATCAAACTTGAGAGAGAGCACTCTTATTTGAAGCTTATTGTCCTCTCCAAACTCAGGTTGAAATTGATTTGCTCTGTAGTGTTCGTAAGTTGGACCTTGGGGGGCAGCATTTGGGTCACAGGGCAGAGTCCTCATGAGTAGATCAATGATTTGCTTTTGCTTTTGTGTATGTGTGTATTGTTGCGGGGTGTGAGGTGTGTGTTCTTGCACATACAGGTGTGTACAAGGAACATGTGCACAGTTCATATGGAGGCCAGAGGTCACCCTCGGATGTCATTCATCGGAGCCATCTATCTACCTTGTTTATTGAGATAAGGCTCTCTCACTGGAACCTAGGGCTCACTGATTAACCTAGGCTGGCTGGCGAGCACACCCTGTCTTAATCTCTCCAGCACTGGGAACACGAGCACAAGACATACTTTATATATTATTTTATTTTTTATTTTACAATACTATTCAGTTTTTTACATTGGTATTGGGGATGGAATTCAGGCCCTCATGCTTGCACAGCAAGGACCTTCCTGACTGAGGCATCTCCCAGCCTCCTCCGTGTTTTGCTTGCAGGAATGCATTAGCTCTCTCAGCACTCTGAGAGCCTTTCTCTTTTTCACAAACCCATTTGCCCTTCCATTTTTCCGTCAAGATTTGCAACGGCATGAGATCCTCATGCAACTGAGCAGATGTCAGTATGTCAGAGATCAGAAATGCCCTTGCATTTCTCAGCTTCCAGGACCACAAGCCAAAATAAACCTTTTTTCTTTATAAATTATCTAGTGTTGAGTATTGGGTTATAGCAACAAGAAATGGGGGAAGACAGAAAGTGATGGGAGTATTTTACTCCTAAACACTAGCTCCATTCAATGGCCCCCTACCAAGGCTCTTGAATGGCAGGAGACTTTGGCAGAGGTAAATCAGGGGAAGGGAGTATGGAGTGAGAGAAGAAAATATGTGGGGAAGATAGCCCTACACAAATTGAGAATAGAGTTTCTAGGGTTTGGATATGATTTGAGTGTTCTCCCTAAGGCCTACGTGTTAAAGTCTTTATCCCCAGAGTAACAGTATTGGGAAGTGGAGGGACCTTTAAAAGGAGGGGCTTGCTGGAAGGAACTTAGGTCACTGGGCCCTTTAAAAAAAAAAGTTAGGCCCTTAAAGGGGATTAGGGAGGTTCTTAGGTGAGCCCTTGGTATTCAAGAAAGGGTGGCTATTAAAAAAAAAGTAAGCCTGCCTTTCTTCTTTCTGCTTCCTAGTTTGAAATTGGGCCATTTGCTCCTGCACCCATTCCCTCCATGATGTGAAACCAGGCCAACCCAGGTGGGCAGCCAGACCTTGAATTTGGAACCTTTAAAATAGCTAGGTAGACCTCTTTACTTCATAAGTATCTTGCCTCGAGTATTTCATTAGAGTGATAAAAAGCTGACCAGCACAAGGGTAGCAGGATTGTCCAGTCCCATAATGCCTTGCCATTGTGAACTTGGGAATCACACTATCGTGTTTCCAGGGAGGAGGGGTGCCGCCATAATGGTTACTCTTTCTGTGTGGTGGAGCAATTGCAATGTCATCGCAAGCTGAGTTATACCTACTCGCTCAGTGCTTTTCTTTGCAAAATGAGGATGATAATAGGATGTACCACACAGGATGCTTGTGAGAATTCAATGAGATGCGAAGTACCTCGCAGAGTTTCTGGCAGGTAATCAGCACACAGCAAATGTCACAACTGTATTATTGTTTGTATTTCTACTTAATGAAAATTTTTATTTTTACACTATTAGAAAACTGAAAGAGCTACAAGTTAGATTCTACAAATTTCAGTGCTGAGATCACGTCCTTCGGACAGTTCCATTATATTGCTGCTATTTAAATAAAAATGCACCTTCTTAGGAAAGATGGGAGAAGCACGTTCCCTAGTGCACCCCAAACGGTGCTCACATCCATGCACAAGTCGCTAGGCCAACGTGGCTCTCCCTGTATGCTATAACTAGTGTCTTTGTCAACTTGACACAAGCTAGGTTCCTTGGAAAGAGGGAACTTCAACTGAGAAAATGCTTCCATAAAATTGGCCTCTAGACAAGTCTGTGGGGGCATTTTCTTGGAGGATGACTGATGTAGGAAGGACCCCACTCATAGTGGGTGGTGCCAGCTCTGGCAGGTGGTCTGCTGGGTTGTGAAAAAAAAAAAAAAAAAAAAAAAAGCAAGCTGAGCCTGGTATGGAGAGCAAGCCAGTAAGCAGTGTTCTTCTGTGGTTTCTGCTTGGGCTCCTGCCCTGACTTACCCTGATGATGAACTGTGACCTGTAAACCGAGTACAACTTTCCTCCCAGAGTTTGCTTTGGTCATAGTGTTTATCACAGCAATTGAGGCCTAACGAGGACATCCCTGCTTCCGTAGCATGGGATCACCGTGTGATTCCATTTGGGGGAAGGGGACATCATTAGAGCTCTTTAATCAGTTTCTGTTTGTCCACATGTGTGCACATGCATTTAGAGGCTGTAAGGCAACCTTAGCTGTCATTCCTCAAGTGCCATCCATCTTTGTCTCTCACTATTCTAGAACTCACCAAGTAAGCCAGGCAGGCTAACCAATGAGCTTCATCTTCCCACCGCTGGGATTGCAAATGTGCACCATCACACCTAGTTTGTTTGTTTGTTTGTTTGTTTGTTTGTTTGTTTTTTACATGGTTCTGGGGATCGAACTCAGGTCCTCATGCTTGGCACTTTGTCAGCTGAGCAGTCTTCTCTAGCACAGTACTACTTTAGGTTTTAAAACACAAGGTAAAAGAAGTCTGTGGGACCATACAAACACCTGGGTCCTGATTGTCCTTGAAGCCCTTGCTCCAACGCTGAGCATAGACTGCTAAACAGGTTGTCTGCCTGTGTGCTTCCTGGAACACACAGTGGATCCTCTACGTCCCCCATCACTTCCCATTGCTGGGTACTCTCCCATGGCTTATCTTGGCAGCACCCTCACCTGAGGCTGAGATGTTCAGAATCTTAAGGAGTTGGAAATTACAGTGAAGTGTCACTTGCCAACAAGGATGCCTTCGGAGAAGTATGTCATTCAGCAATTTCATCACTGTGGGAACATCACCAAGTATGCACACACAAACCTGCATGCCCAGGTCAATCACTCCACGTGGTCTCTTGATGCAATCAAGACACAGAAAGCACGAGATATGTGGGGCTGCTGCTGGCCTAATGCCACACACTATTTTTTACAGTAAACCTTTGAAAGAAGGAGCACAACCCTTATGGGTACAAGCCACAGCAAAAGTAGAGTGTGGTGAATGCACAAGCCAGCAGCATAGCCACTTGTTATCGTGATCAAGTACCCTGAGTTGTTCGTAATTGTAAGATGCTCTCAGTGGGTGGCAGTGCATTTGTTGATGCCAGCATGGCCCCCAACATGAAAGTGATGCATTATACTACAACATGCAGTGCTGATGTTACCAGGTAAAGGGAATGCCCCCCAGCCTTACTATAATCTTACTATAATCCCATAAGACCTCATCATTGGCCAAAAGTCATGCCACACATGCCTGTGTGTGCAAAGACCATAAGTTTACCCCTTTTATTACATTTCATTGGCAACGTGCAGGTAGCAAGTAAAGCCCTAAGTTAATGTGTATAGTTTGACGTGGGCACAGCCATGTCAAGGACCAATGAATCAGCACCAAGAGAGTGGCAAAGCTTTCCTCAGGTGAGGCACAGGGGGTTAGCAAAGCCTTTCTCAAGTCTGAGTGTGAATGTTGACAGTGTGTGAAGAAAACGTCAGGCATAGCTTTCTAACTGTTAGAACAGTTATAGATTGAAGACTGCTCCTCTACCGAGACTCCTTACTAATATGGGCTGAACCTGACTCCTTGTTCAACCCTAGCTTCTTGGTTATCTGTATGTAATAACCCTGCCTCTTTGTCCAGCTATATGTAATAACCCCACCTCCTTGTTCAGCTGTATAGAAAAGTGGTTCTCAACCTATGGGTGGTGACCCCCTTGTGGTCAAAAGACCCTTTTGCAAGGATTGGACATCAGACATCCTGTATATCAGATATTTACATTATTATTCATAACAGTAGAAAATTGCAGTTATGAAGTAGCAATGAAAATAATTTTATGATTGGGGGTCACCACAATATGAGGAACTGTATTAAAGTGTCAGAGCATTAGGAAGGTTGAGAACCACTGATATAGAATAAACACACTGGTTTTCCAGGATGTTGAGACTTCTCCATCAGAGTCCAGTCCACCCAATCCCAGCTTATCTGTGTACACATGACAGTCCTTTCTTCATTCCTTCAAACTGCTCCTAGTCAGTTTTCCGGAACCCAAACTATGCTGCTGGGAATGTCATTCTGTATGCTGGGAATGTGTTGCTCCGATTCGGTTAATAAATAAAACGCTGATTGGCCAGCAGCCAGGCAGGAAGTAAAGATAGGCAGGATAAGAGAAAGGAGAATTCTGGGAAGAGGAAGGCTGAGAGAGGAGACGCTGCCAGATGCTTCCATGAAAAGCAAGATGTAAAGATATCAATAAGCCATGAGCCATGTGGCAAGGTATAGACTTATAGAAATGGGTTAATTTAAGATGTAAGATCTAGCTAGCAAGAAGTCTGAGAATTAGGCCATTCAGTTTTAATTAATATAAACCTCTGTGTGTTTACTTGAGTCTGAGTGGCTATGGGCCCAAGCAGAACTGGAGAAAACTCCAGCTACACCATGCAATGATGTGATACAGCAACAGTGCATATGTGGAAGTCAGAGGACAACTTGTGGAGTTGGTTATTTCCTTCCATGATGTGGGTCTGAGAATCAAACTCAGGTCATCAGGCTTGGCGGCAAGTGCCTTAACCTGCTGAGCCATCTCACTGGCCCACAACTACACTTTTAAAGAAGCATGCAGCAGAGCCATGTTCCCATTTTAGAGGGACTTCAGACCCAACACTGCCATTCTTACCTACACCCCTCCCGACACCCATCTCTATTCACACACTAACCTCTCTCCTTCCTTGTCCCCTCTCCAAAGTGGTAGTCAGGCTGATAATAGTGCAACTGTCCTAGGGGGTCACATGGGCATGTGTTCTGATTAGTCAGAGCCCACACTCACCAGGCACGCAAGCTACTCTAGGTGTTACCCATTTCAGATATCACCCTTGCCTGTTTCTATATATCCCCTGACCTCTCATCTGATTATTCCTACACAGAGAGCCTCAAACATCTACAATTGTCCTCCAAAGCCCTGCTTACAGTCTTCTCTTCTACAATGGCTTTCTTTGTGGAACTGACCCCTTCCCCATCCTCCAGGATGCTGGTCAAGGACTCTTTCACCCTGGAAGCCTTTTACCATAGCTTACCTACATGTTCTGATTCCTTAAAGTCTTTAATGTCTTCATTGGCTCTTTTCAAGCTGGATGATGTATATCACTGGAGGATGTGTATCACTGGAGGGTGTGTATCACTGGAAGGTATGTATCACTGTAGAATGTATATCATCACTGGAAGATGTGGATTACTGGAGGGTGTGGATCATCACTGGAAGATGTGTATCACCAGAGGGTATATATCACTGGAGGGTGTGTATCACTGGGGGATGTGTATCACTGGGGGATGTGTATCACTGAAAGATGTATATCACTGGAAGATGTTTACCACTTGAGGGTCATGTAAATCAATTCAATGGTTCATAATGAGCATCCTTTAACAAAACAGAGTACAAGATATCAGAATATATTGCCAGTGATAAATATTAATCACAGCATGCCCATATTCATATATGTGTGTTGCATACTAATACCAAGTGGAAAATATATTCATAACTGTGAGTTGGAAAACAATGGGTCTTGAGGCCCTCTACCCTAAACAGTACCATGAACCTGTTGTCGGCCTAGCTGATCCTCCAAAGGAGGGAAGTCAAGATGGAACTTCCACTGATGGCCTGGGTGAAGAAACTGAAAATGGTTACACACCATTGGAACTGCCCACCACTCTGCAGAAGTGCGGGGATGGTAAGTGGATAAGGGCAGGGACTCCTCTCTCCCTAGCACCCGGAACCAAACAGCAAGAGTTAAAAAGTAAGCGCTAGTGGATGGCTAATGCAGGTTGCAATAGATCACCCTGTGATAGCAGAGAAATCGAAATCTTCCCACAATTTATTTTCCTCTCATATGACACCCGTGGTGATCTGATAATATTAAAAAGTGCTTGTCCTTCATGCACGGGCCGAGAGATCCAGCCAGCTTGCACCCTCTCACATGAACTGTGTCAGGGAAGAGAATCGCAGCAACTGCCCGTGGTAACATACGTCACTCCTACTCCTGGCCGCCAGTCAGACCTGCTCCTCTAAACCTTGCCTGCAAGGAGTGTAGAAAATACAAGGGCTCGAGGTGGGATCTGGTCAGCAGGTACCAACTTCTGCAACACCACCTAGATTCTTAGCTCTCTTGAACTCTGCAGACATCTCCTATTTCCAGCCACTTGAAGGGGCATTCTATAGGGCTTTGGGGGGTCTGCGCTACAGAGAGTACCATGCTGGTCTCTGGAGGTACAGAAGGGATGGAGATCCTGTCCCACTTGGGGTCATAGCAGAAGCAGAGCCAAGCCAAAGGCCCGAGTATACATGGGTCACATGAAGGCACAGGGAACACCAATCAGAAACAAGGACAAGGGTCCCAGAGATGTGTATCAAGCTACCTACTACATTGGGTGTCTGAAGGACACTCACATCTGTGGAGCATCTCTAGGGATCAGGACAAAGCGTGACTCAAAATGATCTCCACCACAGTGATAGCTGAACTCTCCATGAAGCCGCTCTCATTAGCATGCCTTGAGTTCTTGCAGCACTGGGTAATGCTGGCAGAGGAAGCTTCCAGAAAATTCACTCAGACACAGAGATGCAAATCGTGACTGGTGTAACTCCCAGAGGAAAGTTTTCAGGGACGGGAAGGTCTGAGGGCAGTAACGGAAACTGATGGATTGCCCTCAGACAATCAGTCCCGGGTGCCAGGCAGGAGAGAGAAGAGACCAACACACAGGGAAATGTCAATCAAGGAAAGAACACTGTAGCGGAGCTTGAAAGAAAGCGGTCATCTTGCTTTCCACAGAGCAGGTGGAGCCTTGTTCCCTGGAAGACTCAAAGAGGCTCTCTGGGTGCCTATGGTCAAACCTGGGCTGCATCCTGAAAGTCAGTCATTGCTTCCTGAACACTGATAGCTGTAACCAGCTGCTCACACTCCTGTTGCCACACCACCAGCCCTTCCCACCACCATGATGGACCATAGCCTCTAGGACAGTGGTTCTCAACCTATGGGTCATGCATGATCCCTTTGAGGGTCAAATGACTCTTTCACAAGGGTCGAATATCAGATATTCTGCATATCAAATATTTACATTACAATCCATAACAGTAGCGAAATTACAGTTATGAAATAGCAATGAAAATAATTTCATGGTTGGGGGTCACCACAACATGAGGAACTATATTAAAGGGTCACAGTATTAGGAAGGTTGAGAACCCCTGCTCTGGGATCACAAGCCAGAGTAAATTCTTCCTTCCTTGGCCAGTGTGGTGTAAAAAAATAAAATTTAGAACTCCAGTACTTAGGAGGTAGAGGCAGGAGCATCAAGAGTTCAAGGCCAGTCTCAACTACATGGGGAGTTTAAGGCCAGCCTGGGGAGTTTAAAAAGAAATTGCCGCCAGGCGGTGGTGGCGCACGCCTTTAATCCCAGCACTCGGGAGGCAGAGGCAGGCGGATCTCTGTGAGTTCGAGGCCAGCCTGAGCTATCAAGTGAGTTCCAGGAAAGGCGCAAAGCTACACAGAGAAACCCTGTCTCGAAAAACCAAAAAAAAAAAAAAAAAGAAAAGAAAGAAAGAAAGAAATTGCCTCAAAAACTAACAACATAAAAATCCCTCCTTAAGTTATTGCTTTTGGGTGTGTTATCACAGCTGTGAGAGAAGTAACTCATACAATTGCTTAGGGTGCAAGTGGTCCTCTGGGGCCTGCCTGTGCTCATCATGGAATCCTTATGTCCATTTGCCAGACTGCTAGTTTTCTCTCTGCTCCTGTACCTAGCAGTGAGTGTGTTACCCTGACCTATGAGGACTAAGAGGGAACCTGCCCCTGGGGAGTTCTGGAGCACCATTGATAGATTCACCCTATCCTGCTCCTCCATCACCCCACTCCACTCCCCCCTCACTTCCTACTCCACCCCACCTCCACCCTTTCCTTTGCTCCTGCATTGGATGTAAAGACCTCAAGTCAGAATAGCCGTCTCACAACTATCATGTATTGAGCGCAAGGACGAAAGGCCAGTACACTAAGAGTGACCTGCAAAGGCAGAGGGGACTTTGAATTCTGGCAGATTCCCAAGCAGCCAAACATGCCTTCTGCCTTCTTATAAGATGGGGCATGTAAAGTCATAAGGTTTAAACTCTGTTTAATACAATGGCTTGTCCTTGAAGCTTAGTACTGTCCTAACCAGCCTACAGGTGAGATTCCAGGAAGAAGGAGGTTTGCATGGCGCATCATGCCCGTGGCCCGTGCCAGGTTCCACACAAGTGATGGTTGCATGGTGCATCATGCCCGTGGCCCATGCCAGGTTCCATGATGGATACAATATATGCTTTAGAGTAGAAAAAAAAAAAAAGTTTCACAGGAACTGAGGATCAGAGTCAAAAGGCAGTTCAAAGGAGGGGTTTCCAGGCTTTCAGCAAGGGAGTAATATGATCCTGTTCCCATTTAGAAAAATAATTGTGTCAATCAGAGAAAGACAGGAAGACCCCATTAACGACATAAATGGTGTCCCGTGAGTAGGGCCTCACACTATTTCGTAGTATCTACATCATCTAATAAAGTCATTATTTAAGACTTACAGACTGAAATTGAGAGGAAGTCACATTGTTATTTTCATGGGGGCTGCAATTAATTCTTCAATCAACCACCACTCAGAAAAAAAATGGCAGGGCATTTTTGATTCTGCCACCAACCCAGTTGTCCTCAGCTAGGTCACTTTGCTCTCCAGCTTTAGTGTCCTCATGTGCACCATAGGAACACACCCTGTGGTTGCCTCGGTCATCTCAGAGGTTGCCCTGGTACCCTCCTCCTCAGCACCACAAAATTCCCAGCAGAAAGTTAGAGAATCGGTCAGCTTAATCCCAGAGCCTGAGTGCAGGTGCTGTAGAGAATGTGGGTCAATAGCCCTGCCTGATATGGGAAGAAAAACTGCAGATAAATATACACACTTTTGTAAGTCCCAAATTACCTAGATCCCAATCTGGCTCCTTCTCTATATATAACATACATGTAAATTACAACTTTTTATAAAACTCTTCCAATCACCATTTCAAAACTGAGGATACGGAGAGGGAAAAATCAAACACCTCATGGGTCACCAACTAACCCCCCCCAAGTTCCTCAAGTACAGGGGAGACCCACAAAGACGAGTCACTGGACTCGGCATTCACCTGCCCATCAGCACGCCAGCTCTAAATTATATTTGACATTTAATTAAAACCCCAAGGCAGTGAAGTCAAGAACTGAGCCGCTCCAGCTCTAGAAGGGGAGCTGCTCTTTGCAATGGCTTCATTTATCTCCTGTCACCACAGGCGTCAACAGCCAGCCCCTGCCACCACCTCCCCTCCCCTAGTGTCTCCACTCAGCATCGCTGAGAGACACAGGAGAATATGAGAGAAGGACAGCAGTGTGACTGGGGGACAGGCTGTCTCTCCTGTCCTCCCTCACTTATCACACACTCAGGTGCCATCACTGCCAGAATGGACTGGCCTTCCCGGGCCAAGCCACCCAGAGCAAGTGTCCCTCAGGCTGCCGATACACATGCACGTGTGCACACTGTACTCACTACCTCTCCTAGAGACTAAATTTATGCCCTGCTAAGGAACAGAAACTCTTTTAGCATTGAGTCCTCTTTTTCTCTCTTCCCTACTGCCTTCTGCCTTTCTTCCACCCTCTTTCCTTCCTTTCTCTCCTTCCTCCATTCTTCCTTCCCTCTTCCTTTCCACTTTTTCCTTCCTTCTCTTTCTCCTCCCTTCCCCTCCTTAGTTCCCCATCCTTCCTTTCTCACCTTTTCTTCCTCTTCCCTCTCTTTTTCCTTTTCCTCCTTCACTCCCTCCCTCCTGTCCCTCTGTCCTGACAGCCTACAATGCTCACCACACAGTCTCCATACTAGTATACACGGGACAGTGCTGTGGGATGTTCTGTATGACCTGTGGGAGCCCGTTCTTGGGTTCCTCGTGGCTTTACCCAGCAGGTCCACATAGAGGATGATTAGGACCATGGGCTTGAGTACAGGTGTCTGAGATGGTCTGCACTTGGCTGTGCTGGGGGATGGTCTGTATGTCAAGTTGCTCTGATTGGTCAATAAATAAAACCTGATTGGCTGTGGCTAGGCAAGACGTATAGGCGGGACTAACAGAGAAGAGAAATAAAAGAACAGGAAGGCAGAAGGCGTCACTGCCAGCTGCCCACCAGGACAAGCAGCATGTAAAGATGCTGGTAAGCCATGTGGTAAGGTATAGATTTGTAGAAATGGGTTACTTTAAGATATAAGAACAGGCCGGGCGGTGGTGGTGCACGCCTTTAATCCCAGCACTCGGGAGGCAGAGGCAGGCGGATCTCTGTGAGTTCGAGGCCAGCCTGGACTACCAAGTGAGTTCCAGGAAAGGCACAAAGCTACACAGAGAAACCCTGTCTCGAAAAACCAAAAAAAAAAAAAAAAAAAAAAAAAAAAAAAAAAAAAAAAAAAAAAAAAAGATATAAGAACAGTTAGCAAAAAGCCTGCCACGGCCATACAGTTTGTAAGCAAAATAGGTCTCTGTGTTTACTTGGTTGGGTCTGAGCGGCTGTGGGACTGGCGGGTGACAAAGATTTGTCCTGACTGTGGGCCAGGCAGGAAATCTCTAGCTACAGGACAGCTCCTGCCCTGTGGTCCTCTGCAGAGATCCACGTGATACTGAACATCTCCCTTGGATACGGCAAGACCATGTGCAGTTAGCACTGACCAAGAGTATGGAAATAAGATGATCTGAGTCCAAGAAGAGACTCGGTGGTGAAGAAGGCCTTCGAGAACCAGAGCTCATGTTGGGCCTCAACTACCGATGTTCCAGAAGGGAGAAGAGGAGAGGCACAGGAAGCGGCATGAACAGCATGTGTGAAGGCCCGGGAAAGGAAGTAGGCCTTCTCTGCCCAAAGTCGAGGGTCAGGAGACAGTGTGGACACTTGATGCTCACAGAAGGCTGTGACTGACTGCGTAATCTGCCCGTCCTCCTGTGGCAGGCACTCCTGGGGGGCACTTCAGACTGCAAGGCATCCAGCAACCATGCAACGGTGCTTCAGAATGGACCACACCAAGCCTCTGATCACACAGCAGATGGGCCATGGGCTTCTCTGGGCTGGTTTCTCTTCCCATGGTGAAGCAGAAAAGGGCCTACCTGGTTCCTGATTCTCACAAGCCTGTTTTTTGTTTGTTTGTTTGTTTGTTGGGTTCGTTGGTTGGTTAGTTGGTTGATTGGTTGGTTGGTTTTTTGAGACAGGGTTTCTCTGTGTAGTTTTGGAGCCTGTCCTGGATCTCGTTCTGTAGACCAGGCTGGCCTCGAACTCACAGAGATCCGCCAGCCGCTGCCTTCCGAGTACTGGGATTAAAGGCGTGCGCCACCGCCGCCCGGTTCGCAAGCCTGTTTCACCTGACCGGGTGAATGGTTCAGGACACTAAGGTCTGTCCTGGAGACTGGTTTCCTTCACAGACCTCAGAACATACAAGCAAAGCTGGGCTTCCTCATGCAGACCCTGAGCCCAGCATAACAATGACACTCAAAGGCCCAAGGGCCACAAGAGGAACAGTCTCCTCTCACCTCCCCTGGTTCACAACCACAGTCCCAGCTGCTTCGGAGCTAAGAGACGCAGCAGCTGCGTAGACTGCATTCTGTCCACCAAGAGGAACTTCTTGGGGAACAAAAACAGCATAACCCAGGGACAGATGGGATGAGAGTCTGTCATCTTAGAGTTCTGAGGAGCCCACAGAGGTAACAGCAGATGTCAGGAAACCTAATTTCTAGGCATTTTAAGAAAAGGCCTCCAGTCCTGTGTCCAGAGACTGGGTGGGGGAGACAGTTCATGAACAAGGGGTCATAGTTCCTGGAGACAAGATTCTCATGTGATTCAGGGAGAAAAACTGAAATATCTCAGGAAAACATTCACAATTTCGTCTGCACTCACACTTTTTTCAGCTTCAGCAGGGAACCAGAAGTGGCAGCCGAAGGTAAGCCCCTGTTCCCTGCAGCAAGGAGGAGCTTTGCCCTGGAATCCAGTTCTTGTCACAGCGTTCTCTAGCTCCCTTGCGGGGGAGGGTTGCTTATTGGTTTTGTTTCATTTTCATTTTAAGTGGTCAAATGGTGCTGTGTGAAAATACAAAATTCAAATGTCAGCGTTCATAAGCACAGCTGTGCTCACTTGTGTACAGACTTGAGCTACTATAACAAAATGCTATAGACTAGGATGTTTGAACACTAGAAATGCATTTCCTCCAAGTCCTGGAGGCTGATGGTCCAGGGTCAAGGAGTTGTCAGGATTTCTGAGGTCTCTCTTCTTGTCCTGTGTCCTTACATGGTCCTTCCTCTGTGCAGGCCTGTGTCCTAATCTCCTCCTCCGTAAGGACGCCAGTCACTTTGGATTAGGGTCCAGCATGGTGACCTCATTTCAACTTAATTACCTCATTAAAGGCTCTGTCTGCATATAGGTACATTCCGAAGTACTCAAACTAGACGTCTACACACAAGCATGGAGGGCCATAACTGCCTTCGCACGTAGTGCAACATACAGCTGCTTTCACACACTAGTGATAGAGTTGCATCGGTATGATAGACCATGGGGCCCACGAAAGTGGCTCTGCAGCGTCCTTTACTGTGTAAAACCCATTTCCTGGCTGGCCCCTTACACAAAAAGCCTGGCCTTGGCCCTGGATAGTGATGGCTGTAATGTGCCATGAGGCCATTCTTTGCCTGCTTCTCTCTGAGCTCAGACAGGAACAGAGACACCTCTCATTTTCACCATTACAGCTCCCCCTAATTTTTATCATTTTTGGTTTACATTGACCAAACCTGTGTATACCTGAGGTATGCAACATGCTGTTGTGAAGTATATCCTCACTGTGGAATAGACTGACCTAGCTAATTGTCCCCTGGTCCTGGGGACACTGCAAAGGCTTCATGTGTGACATTTCAGGAAGGGTTAGGCAAGGAATTGGGCCTCTGGGGAGAAGCCCTCAGGTGAAAGGGGAACTGTATAAAAAAGAGGCCTCTGTCAATCTTCTTGTTCCATGTGAACCGGAATATGGCGCTGACAGTGGCCGGCCAAAGTCAACTAAGGGAACAGAAGCAATGGCTGGAGTATAGATGTGCTAAAGCTGTCAGCATTTGTGGACTGGGCATGAGCAGAGCTGGGCATGAGCTCCACATGGGTGAAGGGAAGTGCCAAAGGATGCTGGGCCAGAGAGATGAAAGATGCAGAAAAAGTCAAAGGGACCCAGGAGAGTTGAGAGAGGAGGGACCACAAGAGAAGGAAAGGCAGGTGACTGGGACCTGCCCAGTCAGGAGGGACGTTTGTAGTGAGCACTAGGTCACTGTGACATCTGCGAGAGACGACACACAGCATTCTGGAACACAGTGAGATGCTGGGACTTCAGAGAAAGAGCTCCAGAAAAGAGAGAAGGGAGGTAGCAGCCTAGGGCTCCAGTACTACCAGACTTTGTGAGGGGCAGGTCACTTGTACACGTGCCCTGAACACAAATGTACAACACACACAGGACAATAGAGCAATAGGTAAGTAATCTGGAGCCCCCAAACACAGGTGTCCTGGCTGGTTTTGTGTGTCGGCTTGATACAAGCTAGAGTCATCAGAGAGGAAGAAACCTCAGCTGAGGAGAAACTTCCATCAGCTCCAGCTGTAAGGCGTTTTCTCAATTAGTGATCAATGGGGGAGGGCCCAGCCCATGGTGGGTGGTGCCATCCCTGGGCCAGTGGTCCTGGGTTCTATTAGAAAGCAGGCTGAGCAACCCAGAGGAAACAAGTCAGTAAGCAGCACCCCTTCATGGCCTCTGCATCAGCTCCTGCCTCCAGGTTCCTGCCCTCTTTGAGTGCCTGTCCTGACTTCTGTCAATGATGGACAGTGCTGTGGAAGTGTAAGCCAAATAAACCCTTTCCTCCCCAACTTGATTTTTTGGTCATGGTGTTTTGTTGCAGCAATAAAAACCCTACCTAAGACAACAGGCCTTTACATGTACCCTCAGTCCCTCCCCTTTACACACTCCTACTGGAAAAGACATCCCCTTGGGAGCCAACTCAAGCCCCACTAGAAAGGTATGAAACCGATGTGTAGCAAAGCCTGCTCAAAGGGACACCAATGCATATCCTGCCTTAATAACAAAACTGGTCCCAGGCCCTACCAAGTCCTGGCCATGTGAGCTTGGACAGCTTCAGTGTCCTCACCTAGGGCTGAGCTCACCTTCCAGGCCCTTGCAAAAGTATGGTTGGGGGGAGGGGAAGCTATAATAATAGATTAATCCTAAAGGAGATCATGGGAAGAACTTAGACAGCTGTGTGAGGAAGGTTGAAGAACTGAACAAGTATTGGTTAGGCATAGCTCCAAAACCATCATTGGGACCTCACTGCTCTAAACGTCCATGGAGGAGGAAAGACAGCAGCTGTGCAAATGGGCTGAACGCAAGTGGGTTTGCTCAATACCCTCAGCTCACCTGCAGAAGTGTATATGCATCCGCTCTGGGTGTTCAGCCAGCTAAGGGGAGAGAAAGAGGCTCAACGTGGAGGAAATAACGTAATAGGAAGGGAAACCGATCAAGATATCCCATTGAGAGCTGAGCACTCGTAATCATGTATTCTCAGCATTTTGACCAGTTAGGAGCCTGCATTGACTGTTGCCTGATAGAAAAAGCAGCTTTCTCTGCCCAAGGTCGAGAGCAGTGCAGGTCTATGGGAATAAACATAAATATTTAGGAGAGGATTTGACAACATGACCATGTAGCAAAATGACAGAAGCAGGTTCCACTCCAGGGCCAGGGACCCTTCCCAGGCATAGGCTTTCATGGTTACCTGCACAAGACCCGAACAAGACCAAGCCAGCCAACATTCTAGCATGAACGGGGGAGGAGACTCCAAGACCCCACCACTAACAAATAGCAATTGATAGCTATGTGGGGGGAGGGAGAATCATTTTTCCTTGGGGCATAGCTTGCCTGTGTTTCCATAGATGGCCCCACACCTATGTTCATATGGGCAGCACTGATAATTGGAGGTTATTAATAAGGACATGACTTTGGCAGGAAGCTGTATTATGGGTGTTGAATGAGACTTGGAGGAGGGAATTGGCGAGTGGATACAATCATATTCCATTGTACACATGTATGAAATTCTCAAAGAATAAATTAAAAATGAAAGGGAATCAGAGGCAGCCTTCAGTAATATTATTCCCTTAAAGATCAAATGGGAACAAGACAGGCCTCCTGCAGCTGAAGGTTGCCCGGGTCCCACTTTGGCTAGCAGTAGGGGTGGGGAGGCCTCTGATAGAGAGGATGACTCAGGAGCAGGGTATGTGGGAAAGCATCACACCATCCACAGAGGAAAAAAAACAAAACCAAAGAGCTGTTGTGATCAGCTGGCAGGGGAGAGGAACATTCTAGGCAGAGGCCTGTGGTCAAATAAATGGCCCACACTCTTTCTTCCTCAGCATGGAGTACATTTCCATTGTTCTGCCCCTCATCCACATGCCCAACCTCCAACAGGAAGAGCCTTCAAGAGCACGCCCAGAGCTCTGTGTTCCTGCTCCTAAGTTAAATCACTTCTCCCTCTACCATCAGCCATGCCCACTGAGATTTCTGGCGGCCGTAAGCTCTGGAAACAAAGCACAGGCTTATGTTGCTTAATTCTGCCCTTTAAGTTCAAGTTGGAAATGGATCCAGGAGCCACTCAGGGAAATGGGTCTTAATACTTACAGGCATGAGTCCTGCTTGTCATTTAAAGTCACCAAGGGAGGAAGGGAAGCTGGAAAACCCACTCATTTTCACAGAATAACTGACCTGGCTGAAGTCTTCCTGCCCTGAGCAAAACCCTTACTTCATTTAGCGCACCCGGGGTTATACACAAGGAAGTGGCCTTAGGGATGACTTCTAGAAAAGTAGTTGAGGACAGTTGTCTTCCCATATGCTCACCCTGAAGCTTCTCCCATTCTCTTTCAAAAGGTTTCATGGCGGCAGCACCATCCACCAAACGAAGCTCCCCCAAAGACCTATCGACCCCTGGTCAGGCCCCTACCTCTCCACATCACCACACCAGAGCCCAAGCTTTCAAAGCCTAAACCTTCGAAGACTCGCCCAAACAATATCCAAGCCAAAGCATATTTCTAGAATAATCTCTTCTCAGGTGATGCTCCATGGACTGACTACCTAAGTGATGTAGGACTTGCTTTCTCTTTCACCAAAAAGTACTGCCCTTGGTGTCACCGGAGACCCTTATTCTGGGATTCATGTGTCCTCCCGGGCCAATAGCAAAGAGCAAGAGGCTGGCTTCTCAGCCAGTCCTACTGTGTAAGCCATGTGTGGGGAGTCCCAGTAGACCTCAGAGGTCCTCAAACAGAAAATGGTGAGTCCTAATCTGCCCTGAAACAGCATGAGCCCCTGGCCTTTTCTGCTTACAGCTCTCCTGGGGCAAACCCTCCCTCACTGAGTGGCTTAGAGCAGGAGGAATGTGTTGCTGGTTGTTTTACTCTTTGCTTTTTGGCTCTTTGCAGGGACCCACCATCCAGCTCCCAAATAAATCACACGGAGGCTTATTCTTTCTTAGGACTGCCCGGCCTTAGCTTGGCTTGTTGCAGCCTTAGCTTGGCTTGTTGCTAGCCAGATTTTCTTAACTTAAATTATCCCATTAAATTGCCTCTGGGTTTTTAACCATCTTCTATTCTATATTCCTTTCTTTACTTCTTATTCTGTGGCTTGCTGTGTAGCTGTGTGGCTGGCCCCTAATGCCCTCCTCCTTCTCTTGATCCTCTCATCTTCTCTTCCCAGATTTCTTCTCCTATTTATTCTCTCTCCCTGCCAGCCCCACCTATCCTCTCTCCTGCCTTGCTATTGGCTGTTCAGCTCTTTATTAGAGCAATCAGGTGTTTTAGGCAGGCAAAAAAAAAAAAAAAGAAAAAAACACAGCTTCACAGAGTTAAACAAATGCAACATAAAAGAATGCAACACACCTTTGCATCATTAAAACAAATGTTCTACAGCATAAACAAATGTAACCTATCTTAAAATAATATTCTATGATGGGAATGTGTCCTCTCAGTTATGGTAACCAAAAGTCAGAAACCAAGATATAGGCAGGCTGAACTCCCTTACCAAGCTCACAGGGAGAGTGCTCCCTGGCTCTTCAGATGACCCCCAATACTCTGGCTCATGGTGGTAATCATTCCACTTTTTCATAGCCTTTCTCCCTGTTACATCTCTCCTGTCTTTTCTCATATGAGAGCATCAGTCATTGGACTTGGCACCAAGATGATGCCAGGTGATCTCATATTGAAATGCTTCATTACATCTGCAAAAGCCCGACTTCCCAATAAAGTCATATGGCCCACCACCGGAATTCCAACACAGACATATATTTCGAGGGGCACAGTTATATTGGTCTGGTTACTGGTAATTCTCCTCCATGCGATTTCCTTTGCCGTATTTTGAGGATCAAATTCTATTGTGAGTTATGCAACGCCTGACCTTGCTAACCTAGCCCCCTTTCCCTTGTACCCACAAACCTCTCATAGTCCCCCTCTCTGTTCACCCCCTGTGCTGGGCTCCTCTCTCCAACCCTCTGCCCGTGGAGTCCTGTTTGATAAGCTTTCCAGCATATTCGCCCCTAAGGGAGAAGGAGAAGAAAGGGCCTGGCTCAGGGCCCTGAGCACCGGCTGACACCAGCTACATAGGCCTCTCAAAGTCCCCATGCCTCAGCTGCCTCACCCAAAAACAGGGGAGGACAGTCAGGGCCCAATGGCATAACATACACAGAAGAACCAGCACCCAATAAACGCTGTTCGCTGGGCATTTGATCTCTGAATCCTCATCTACTTAGGGAAAGGGCGGTATGTTATTATTTCCTTCTGCAGGCTTTGTCTCTCTAAACCAAGCTTCCTGAGGAAGGAGAGAGGTGTGCGACTCCTCTGAAACCTTCTTTGGCGTCTGGCACAGCGAGAGTCGGTGAAGACTCAAGGCAGCAGCTCTGCTACATTGATCGCCCTCAGCTCTGCACTCCAAACCAAAAAAAAAAAGCAGATGTTGGCTTGGGCCCCAGCCCCTGTCCCTCTGGTCACCTCTCTGGCCAACACCACCACCGTGGGCCTCATGTCACCGGGGAGAGGCAGGGTGGACTGGCTCTTGCAGGCAGGGAGCCAGTGAGGAAGGGGCAGTCATGGAATGAGGGCCACTGAGATCCAATTCCAGGGAGATTAAGGTGAGAACAACAAACTCCAGAGACTGGTAGTTGGCTGTAATTAGAGGGAGCAGGGAATCACAGCAGCCCCAGAGTCTCAAGGCCAGACTGGCTGGACCCATTCCTGTTCCAGGAGGGCCCTGTGGTCAGCCAGGCAGGAGGAGATCTCTCTCCATTAGGTCCTGGCAGGGAAAGTCGAGCGGGCTGCACTGCATCATCTGGGTAGAGTGGCTGAGTGGATGTGACATAATTGAATGAGGCCTCCACTTCCTCCACCCAGAGCGGGGGAATTAGCAGGCCTGACCCTCGCCTCAAGAGACTGTCTATATTCAGTCCCCATCTGCCTACATTGCTCCACTCCATGGCTGCCTGCTGAGGTGGGGGGGGGGGGGTAGGGATGGGGATGCTGGGAAAGAGCTCTTTCCAGGGCTGCAGGGAGAAACAAGGGGCAGAGATGTGGACAGGGAGAGAAGGAATAGGCCAGGGAAGTCCTGGGGGGGAGGGGAGTTCAGATAGAAGGTATAGTGATGGGCAGAGGCATAGAGCCACAGGACAGATAGCCAGGAAATGGCCAGAGGGAGGGGGGAGGGTGGCGTCGAGGGGTGGGGAGTGGAAAGGATGAGCAGAGAGCAAGAGTTAGCAGATAGACAGGGAGATAAACTAACAGTGTCCAAAGATACAGACATGAGCTGAGATGAGGGGGCAAGAGAAGAGATAAAAAGAGGCCTAGTACAGATGATATAATCTGATCTGCAGCCAGAGGAACAGGCAGACAGCAAGATAGGAGCCTCATGCAACATCAGGTCCCTGTCCCGAGGAGGCCCCTCCTCTTCCTCCTCTCTGTCTGCACTTCCTGTGTGTCAGGCGCTGCCCTAAATACTCCAGAGCCATGTACAGTAGTGCATACTTGTAATCCCAGGTCTCAGGAGGTAGAGGCAGGAGGATCATAAGTTCCAGGTCATCCTCAGCTACATAGGGAGTTTGAGACCACCATTCATGAGACCCTGTCTTGACCTCCCTCCATCCCTGTCCTACTTGGGTGGCCATTGCTGAGATAAAACACCATGAATAAAAGTCATTTGTAAAGGATTTATTTCATCTTATGCTTGCAGGTAACTGTCCATCATTGAGTGGAGTCAGGGTAAGAATTGAAACAATGCAGGAACCCAGTTGGAACCAGCTCTCTGGGGTTGGGAGCAAGGATGAGAACCACAAGCCTTCTGCACCTTACATGGACTCTGTCCTCTAGCCCAGGGCCTCCTGACACTCCCTCTTGTGACTGCACAGGCCAATCCAGTGCTCAGCCAATCACTGATTTCTAAAGTTCTATGACAGCAAAGACTATAGTCACTTGAAGGAGTCACTGTTAACTGGGGGGGGGGGGTGCTCTGTGTAACAGAGGAGTTTGGGGAAAGACAGAGGACCCTCCCCAGAAGAGTTCATGGTGTAGGGTGGGAAGCACTTCTCCAAGTCTTGCTCATTGACATTGTCATGGTTGTGTGACCCACTGGGGAAAGGGGAAGGGGGACCAAGGGGGTCAGTTCACCCATCACCTGCTGCCCTTGAGCATCCCCCCTGCCTGAATCTCGAAGAAGTTCCCTACAACAGG
Source organism: Peromyscus maniculatus bairdii (assembly GCF_049852395.1). Classification (NCBI taxonomy): domain Eukaryota; kingdom Metazoa; phylum Chordata; class Mammalia; order Rodentia; family Cricetidae; genus Peromyscus; species Peromyscus maniculatus. The sequence goes on along the minus strand of NC_134860.1, from coordinate 68,852,432 downwards.
CATCATCTGGAGGGCACTGCCAGGTAGATGTGCCTCTTTGGAAAACAAAGTCCCCACTTCTCAAGAGGTTTGTTCCCCTGTCCACCTAAGGAGCTGCCCTGCCCCCTTGACTGCCCACTGTCGTTTCACCTAAGTGGCCACTGGATGCGCTCTGGTGAAGCCGAGACTGCTGCCCTGTCCTTTCCAGCCTGGGCTCTGTGGGAAAGGGAGAAGGGCACCCATCTCTGCCTGCAGACATCTATGTAGGGAGCCCCAGAGAGAAGAGAGAGCTGGCCCGCCCTCACAGGCAGTGGTGTATTAACAGCAGAGCTGGGTGATCAACACCCAGGGAGGAGGCACTGACCCACCAGACTCTGGTAAGCAAGATAGAGCAAACCATCTTCTCCATTCTGCCTGCAGGAAATGAACTAGTGAAGATGGTGAGGGAGACGCATGGAGGGGAAGGAGGAAAACCGGAAGGGGCGGGCTCAAGAGAGAAAGGACAGAATAAACATAATGGTGGCTCCCAAAGCACGAACCATCGGCTCAAGCTCTGCTGGTACCAAGACCCCTGAAACCAAACCGTGAGCAGGAGCTAACCGAGGCCACATAGCAAGTGCTGATGTTAACGAGGACCTCGCACTGTGATGGTGGCAGCACCGGATCCTGCTTTGTGCTTCCTGGAGGAAGTTCCAGCTCTGCCCAAAGAATGAGAAGTCACACCCCACTCTTCCTGCTCAAAAACCCTCTGTGAGTCCCCAAAAAGGCTAGTCCTGGCAGCCTGAGATCTCTTCACAGGGCTCCAGCCCCTGCATCCTGCCCCCAACTGGCACTCCTCACACCTCCGTAATCAAGGCCCCCCCACTCCTTGCTTTGTAGTGATACCCTAAGCAGTCCTGTATTGGTTCACACAGAATCCTCTCCCTTCAGTGTGCCTCTCTCAGATGACCACCATGCTAGGAAGCTTCTTTGATTCGTCCAAGCCTCAGCATGCTCTTCTATCCGGCATTGCCAGGCTATGTTTTGTGCCTTTCTTACAGAGAAAGAATAACACTTATTGAAATTTGTTTTTCCTTCAGTATAAACCTGTATGTTTATCTCCACTTTACAAATGGAAAGATGGATGCAGAGGGGATTAAGTTACTCACACGGAGCACACAGGTAACTGGGGAATGAGTAGTGAAAACAGGAGTCAAGTCTAACTTGGAAATTCTGTTATACTGTGTATTATAGTTGCTGCTTGTTACCCATTTCCTCTCGGCCAGTGGGTTACTTGATAGAGAAGCTATGTCTTCCTATCTCTGCGTGTTTCTAGGCAGAGCACTTGGTTTGTAATGGGCACTCCAAGTAGACATTTATAAGATAGATGGCGGATGCTGGGTAGACAGTAGGAGGAAAGGTGGGCAGTAGATGGGTGAGTAGATGAATGCATGTGCATATGCGTAAGTGGACGGATGAATGAATGATGGGTAGCCAGTGGAAGGATAGGTGGATAATAGATGGGTGAGTGGTGGCAGCAGAGATGGATGGATGGATAGATGGATGGATGGATGGATGGATGGATGGATGATGGGTATACTTATAAAAGGATAGGTTGGTAATAGATAATTGAGTGGATGAATACACACAGGTATGCATGAAAGGAATGGATGGTGGGTAGGTGGATAGATAATGAATAGATAGGTGGGTGGTGGACAGATACATGGATGGATACATGTATGTATGCTTATGTACATGGACAGATGGATGATGGGTAGACAGGTAGCGGTATAGATGAGTGGTAGATGGATGTGTGAATGGATACATACACATATGATATTCCCAGATGAGAAAAGCATGATGGGGTTTGGGTACCACGTCGATGAATATGACCAGCTGAGAACAAACTCTCAGCAAAATGTGGAAGGGATGGTGGCAGGGCTGCTGTGGAATTGAGTAGAGTTGCTACACTGTGAGAATAGGAAAGGGTCACTTCTCCAAGACTTGAAACATAAATGTTGAACTACAGTATCCTTAGTGATAATTAAGTCCAGCCTCTTTCATCACTCCTGCTCTCCCATTTCACTGATAAAGAAACTAAGGCTCTGGGACAGAAATGGCATACAGCACTACACAGGCAATTTCAGCAATTCCGATTCTACAGAAACAAAATTACTTAAAATAAGGGTACAGTCACTTGAATGTCTTCGGTGGCATTCAGTGCCATGTTCTGATACCTAGGAGCCTCTGCTTGAGGACCTTTGATGACAAGACCAAGGGAAGATGTGCTAAGTGACCAGGGCTACTGGCCATCAAAACTTCATGGACTCATCCCTCCCTGCTGGAATCCTAACCCAGCTTGAAGAGAGTGGGAAAGGATTTTTATACAGCCACAAGCAGCTCTTGTTCTTGGCCTCCTTGCTGAAGGCTCTTGCTGCCCTCTCTCACCCACCTCCACACTCAGAGGCTTCTGCCACCCTCTTTCTCCAGGCCACCCTCATGCCAGTCTTGGGCAGTTTTCATTTGAAATGAACCAAACCCCCTCAAGCAACATAGTCATATTCTTTTCTTTGCTCCACAGGGTGCAGGGAATATGTATGAATAGGCTTGCTCTGTCTTGCTCAGACCTCCCTAGTTTGATTGCAAAGCACACGTTACCCTCCCAGCAACTTCACTAGCTGAGAACACCATTCATTCTTCTTCCAGATGGGGAAACTGAGGCACTGGGAGACACCCAGCTCAGACCGAAACAGGAAATGAAGACTGAGTGAGAATCCATGTACCCTTCAGTCCCAGCTGAGTCACCCCTGCCTGCCTTCTTGGGTCTCCACAAACCCCAGGCTGGATGAAAACTCGCTCCCCAGAGGGCTCGCTCTGCCTTCGTCTTCTCCACATCCTTCTCTTTGCCAGTATTCTTCCTTGAGTGCCCAGGAGCCTCTCCTCTGGGTTTCAGATGGAATTCCCAGAAGCCTGAAAGAGGAGGAAAAGGATACCCTGAGCACTGAGAGGTTCTCAGGAGCAGGGGGAAGGGGCCTGCCAGAGCATCCCTAATTCTACCTTTTGCCACTCCCAGGCTGGACCACTTCAAGCCCATTCCCATCAGAGCTCCCTCCCTTCATCTGCATAGGGAGTCCACTGAGGAGTACGGTTTTGCCTGCTTAGGGATGGTGCCTGAAGAGCTGAGTCCGGCCCCTCATCTCACCCACACCTCAACAGTCCTGCTATTGGAGTTTTATTTGAAAGGCTTTGGATAAGGTTTCCACTTAAGAAAAAGTTTCAGTGGTTGTGTTTAAAAGAAAGCAAGAGTGTAAATCCAATGGCCCAGAGATGACCTGTGGGATTCCTTTCTTCTCTGCGTCTCATTCTAATTCAATCCACACTCACAGCTTTGACTGTCTTCCCTAGTCAGACGGCCCTGACTTACACCTTCTTTCCTGTCCTCCCTATAAGCCAGTCACAGGAACCAGGCCCACGCAATTCTGGGTCCATGTCAAAGAGACAGCCCCACCTGAGGTTTAGGAAGCTCATGCCTGCTATAAAGATATGAGGCACAGGACATCTGTGCCAAGTATGGCAGTGAGTGCCTGGGAACCAGATAGAGCTTCAAGGTCCAGGGACAAGAAGCAGCTGTGGTGCGGAGGGCAGGTTTCAAGAAAAAACAATCTGAGGGTACAGCCCATTAGGGCCAGGAAGGTACCAAGGCTGTGGTGTCAGGCACATGAGGCAGCCTGTCACAGTGTGTATCCAGTCAGGAAGCAGAAATCAAGGGAGGCTGGAGTTCTCCTCCCTTTCTGTAAGATTTCAGCCTGTGGGATGGGGCTACTCACGCTCAGTAAGTCCCAACCTCAGTTAAGCTTCTCCAGAAATGGCTGCACAGATACAACCTGAGCTGCCCCATACCACCTCCCCTCCCACCCCAAATTCCAAAATTCAGTCAAGCTGATGAGATGGACCATTAGATCTGGGTGTGTTGGGGGCACAGCAAGCAAGCTGATCTGGTGTTACGGGTGCATGGGGCAGTAAGTTGTCAAGTGTCTGGTTCCTCTGTCCGCAGTTGTGTTACGGTTCCAGACGACGTGCTAGCCATTCATGTTGTTAGCCTCAGTTTCTCCCTTTGTTATAAACCATATCTAAGATTTATGTCCAGTGCCCTGTAATCTTCTCCGCCTTCTGCCTCAGGTTCTCTCCTGATGGTAACCTTGGTCATGAGTTTCCAAAGAGAAAAGGGATAACAGGGCCAGAGAGCTCAGATCCAAACCTGTCAACTGGGGACCCCGGGATTGTCCCCTTCTGTTCTGCCTCTGCCATTCTCAAAAGACTGGAGGGTACGGAGGAAGGTGCGGGGATGAAAGCCAGGATGTAGAAGGACCACATCCCAGACCTGCAGTGGAGAAAGACGCTGGTTAAAGAGTCTGGAGGAATTCCCAGCTGCTCCAAGGGGAAAACTCCTCATGAATATTCATAGTCACCAGAGCAGGAGGCCTTGTTTGCATCATTGAATTTCCCAAATGCCAAATGCCATGACAAACAGCAGTGCTGTCCTCTTGGCTGCCGTCTCTTGGGATGGGATGACCTCTTCTCTAATCATTCTCTTCCCAACAAGCCACTACCTTCCCCACTCCATCTGGTCCTCACCTCCACTGTTTGCCCTCCCCTACGCACCCCTCCTCCCCGTGTGAGTCAAGACCCTCTGCCAAACCCCAAGCTGAGCAAACAGAAGGTCTGAGCCCAGGAGGTAAGCAGCCAAATCCCACCAGGCCAGGGGCCGGGCTGACAGTTCTGGAAAAGGCAGGAGGGTGGGTACAGATAGCTCAGGACCTGGGGCACCCCCTCACTCCCTCTGGGAAAGGAGACCAGGGCTTTGGGGGACTCGGGTGGATCATTTTACCATCTCAATAACAGGAATAATAATGGAAGGCGGAAGGAGAGGAATATTGCTTCACACCTTACCTGGAATGCTACCATTAAGAAAGCCTTCACTGCAGACAGCCATCACCACACTCACTCCTTCGAAATGCAATTTCCATTTCGCCCAATCCAGAGCCCATCAGCGGAGGGCTGGTTAAATAAGCGATGCGTGGTGCATAGCGCAGAACATCAATGGCCATTAAAACGAATGCGGTATAGATTTAAAAAATAACAATGTCCATGATATGTTGCTAGGTGATATAAGAAAATTACCGAGCTGTGCTTCTGGGGAAAAAAAAAACGAATAAATAAATAAAGTAAATAAGTTGGTGCATGCATCCAGAAAATATCTGTAAAGACATACACTAAAAGTGGCTACCTCATCTCCCATATGGATGGATGGATGGATGGATGGATGGATGGATGGATGGATGGATGGATGGATGAGTGGATGAGTGGGTGAGTGGGTGGATGGGTGGATGGATGGATGGATGGATGGATGGATGGATGGATGGATGGATGGGTGGGTGGATGGATGGGTGGGTGGATGGATGGATGGATGGATGGATGGATGGGTGGGTGGATGGATGGGTGGGTGGATGGATGGGTGGGTGGATGGATGGGTGGGTGGATGGGTGGGTGGATGGGTGGGTGGGTGGATGGATGGATGGATGGGTGGGTGGGTGGGTGGGTGGGTGGGTGGATGAACGGATGGATGGATGGATGGATGGATAGGAAGAGACCACACTCCATGTGAAACATTTCCTGGCTGTTTGTTTTACAATAATTGATTTTATAATCGAGAAAAGCACTGCAGGGGAGGCACAGCAAGTTCCCCATGAAGAGAAGATGGCTGGGTTGCTGACGCAGGCTGCATCACGGCAGGACTCTGAGAGCACAGGGAGCCTGAGGGGAGGATGCAGGCAGGTACGGCCTCCTCCTCCTCCTCCCCTAAAAAGCATCCCCACAGGACCAGCTCCAGCCTGGCCTTCACCTTGAAATCCAGCTCCATTTCCTTCGCTAAGTGTTCGCCCCAGGCGTACTCTCTGGAGAAGCATATTAAGTAACTTTGGTAAATTCTTTGCGATTTACAAAGTGCTTCCACCCTTTCATTCATTCTTCAGACATGTCTGGAGCCTCTCCCGTGAGCTAGGTGCGCGGCCATGAAGAGACGGAGACTAACGCAGCCACATCCCTGACCCTGTGAGGCTTTCCCCGCGTTCCAGGGAAGAGACCTCAAGTGGCCAGGTTGGTGCTGCCCTGCCCTAAGAGCTACCTCCCAGTTGTGCCATGGGAGGTGGAAGTACGAAGGGGCCTCAGTCCCTCGGCCAGGGGCAGTGCTGCCCTTTCAGAGAGCTAAGTCATTAGGCAAAGGAAGAAGGAAGGAGCCTTGTGAGCAAGAGCTCTCAGTCCCCGACACCCTGCCAAGGGCGGTTGTCCCTCCTCAGTTAGTCTCCAGGACAACAGAGGTACCACACGGTTATCCTGCTTGTGTGTGAAGAAGGCAACCTTCAGAGGGTGGCAGCATGCGTGGGAGGTGGAGAGAGTGCGGGAAGTGCATCTCAGGTTCACAGCAGCGGGAAAGAGAGCTACTACTAGTTCCCTGAGATGCCCGCAGTGTCCTGATCTCCCTCTGCACCTCTGGTCCTGACCACATCATCCAGTGCTGTGCCCTGGTGCCCAAGCAACCTCGTGTCTCCCAGGCTGCCTAGATCTAGAAGCTAGCTTTGCCTCCATTACCTTCCAGGTTCTGCTCTGCTGGACCCTGGATGGTCCTAGGCAGATAGGACTCCCTTGGATCATAAACAAGGCTCCTATGAAACTCAGCCCTTCATGCTGTTTCCCTGTTGGGGTTGGGAGCTGGGGCAAGGGGGAGGAATCTTTTATGTTATAGTATACAAAGTATGTAAAGATGAGAAAGACCTGAGCTGGTCTGTTTGTCCTGTCTCACCATGTGATGCCCTCCACCATGGTATAATACAGCAAGAAGGCCCTCGCCAGGTACTGGCACCATGTTCTTGGACTTCCCAGCTTCCAGATTTAAAAGAAGAAAAATCATGTATTCTTTAAAAAAAAAAAAAAAAAAATGAGTTCGAGGCCAGCCTGGTCTACAAAGCAAGTTCCAGGAAAGGCACAAAGCTACACAGAGAAACCCTGTCTCAAAAAAACAAAATAAATAAATAAATAAATAAATAAATAAATACATACATACATACATACATACATACATATGTGGTGGTATTGTGTTCACCAAAATATTGTGTACCTTAATAAGCTTACCTGGGGTCAGAGAACAGACAAGCCACTAGTTAGTCAGTGATAGTACACGCCTTTAATCCTAGCATTCCAGAGACAGAAATCCCTCTGGATCTCTGTGAGTTCAAGGCCACATTGGAAATAGCCAAGCATGGTGACACGCCTTTAATCCCAGAAAGCCAGCCTTTAATCCCAGGGAGTGGTGGTAGAAAGCAAAAAGATATATAAGGCGTGAGGACCAGAAACTAGAAGATTTTGGCTGGTTGAGCATTCAGGCATCTGAGCAGTAATTCAGCTGAGACCCATTCCGGATGAGGACTCAGAGGCCTCCAGTCTGAGGAGACAAGACCAGCTGAGGCTCCGGCGAGGTGAGATAGCTGTGGCTTGTTCTGTCTCTCTGATCTACCAGCATGGACCCCAATAACTGACCTCGGGTTTGATTTTATTAATAAGAACTTTTAAGATTCCTGCTACATACATACATACATACATACATACATACATACATACATACATAAAAATAAAATACAGCAGCAGACAACAGATGAGGGCAGCAGGGGTGTGCCTTGCTCCTGTTAGGTGTCTGGTCCTCCCCATCCATTGTCGCCACAGAACAGGAATTCTCTACGCCTACACCACGGTTGCAGACTCCGACTCCCACACACCCTCAGGGCACTCCAGCTAGACCTGCAGCTTCACAAGTCGGCTCTCCAGAGCGACACATTCAAGTAAGGATCAACACAGGTGTGCTGATATGATCCTTCCATCTTGCTTATAGAATTTGGACCACCCAACACCACGGTCTTCTTTCCTGCCTCTCCCTCTCCCATCCCATGTCTCGAGGGATTCAGAAGTCACAGACAGAAATTCTCATTCTCACAACCAAGCAAGGGCCCCAGGCAGAAGGAGGCACGGGGGCTCCAGAGGTACCTGCTTAGTGGCCCTAGGCCCTTAGAGACCTTCCTGCTCCCAAAGATACTTTGGTGTAAGGAGCTTTCAGGATCACAGTGAAAGGAACAATGATAGGATATGGAGCCTGTCCTTCAGAAAATCAACTCAGCGAAGTGGCCAAAGTACCTGTGGGTATTAGCAGCAAAAGTGGGTCACTACGGAGGGGGTGGCTAAAAAAGGAAAGATCTGTTTCTGGAACCTAGAGTTGGTTGCCTTGGAGCTGAATATCCCCTGGGGAAGACCCAGAAATCTCACTCAGGCTGGCAGGAGCCATAGAACTCCATACATGTACTAAGCAGACAAAAAAAAATATGTATCTTGGCAGAAATCAGGAAAGTCTGAGGCCCTACCTACCTACCTACTCCATCATCATGGCCTCCATGGGTTCCCCTAGATGCACACCTGGGAGTCATGGCTGAGCCTTGCTTGACATGGGCCTGGTGGAACTGTACGGACCTCTCTCTGTTTTCTGGGTTGTTTCTAAACTGCTCCATTTCCCAATAAGTGGGACACACCATGGAGAGCTAACACTAAGTTTCAAGAGGGACAGGGTGGGACTCATAGAATGGAGGCTACAGTCTTGGTTCCCTCTCTCCCAGAGGCATCTAGGGATAGAACGCAGCAAGTAAGACCCATGTACTCTTCTGAAGGGAACTAAACAGTAAACCAACACCCTCATGGGTGATGGGTGTGGGAATGATGTCTATCTCTCCAATTGCTTAACACAGAGGAGAAGGCACAATGAGAAACCAGAGCAACCCAGACAATGTGACATCAGACACCTCACCTCCCCAGACTTCAGTCTTTTTACCACCAAAATGGGAAGAATAATATACCTTCCTGGTGGTTGGGAGAACTGAGTGAAATATATGCTAAAGGTGTGTATATAAGACTTACTCTTCTATACAGATATAAAGTACTGTTATGCGCTGTGGCTTGAATCTGAAATATCCCCCACAGACTAACATTTTGGATGCTTGGTCCCCAGCTGGTGGCACTATTTTAGGATGTTCTCAAAACTTTGGGAGGTGGAAGAAGTAGGTCACTTCTTAGGGAGGTAGGTTCTTAGCAGTATGTTATCCCTAGCCACTTCCCATCACTCTCTGTCTCCTGTCTGTCTTGGACTCTGAATAGTCATCCTATGCCGTGCTTTCCTGCTGCTGTGACCTTCTTTTCTTGGGCATGGGGCCCAAGCAACCATAGAATCAACACTCTGAAACTGTGAGCCAAAATGTATCCTTCCTTCCTTACATTATTTTGTGGTCATAGTGACATAAAAGTAACTAACCATGGTGATTTGATGAGAAGTGTCTTCCCCCACCCCCACCCCCCTGCCCCATGTATCTGAACGACTGGTTCCCAGTTGGTGGCACTGTTGGGGGAGATTGTACAACCTCCAGGAGATGGAGCCTTGATGGAGGAAGTAGGTCACCGAAGCAGGCTTTGAGAGTCCATAGCCTTGTCCCACTTCAGTTCTCTGCCTCTTGTGTTAGCTGTTAAAAATGTGATCGCTGGGGGCTGGAGAGATGGCTCAGAGGTTAAGAGTACTGGCTGCCCTTCCAGAGATCCTGAGTTCAATTCCCAGCAACCACATGATGGCTCACAGCCATCTGTAATGTGATCTGGTGCCCTCTTCTGGCATGGAGGCATACATGCAGGAAGATCACTGTATGCATAATAAATCTTAAAAAATAAATAAATAGATAAACTCAAAAAAAATTTTTTGAAATGTGATCGCTAAGCTTCCTGCTCCCACCACCTACTAGCATTCCCTCTCCTACTATTACAGGCTCTTACCCCTGGAACCGCAGGCAAAATGAGCTCTTCCTTCCATAAGCTGCTCTGGTCACAGTATTTTATCACAGCAAGAAAAAAGCAACTGGGACAGTAACTAAGATGATAGATAGATAGATAGATAGATAGATAGATAGATAGATAGATAGATATGTAGATAGATAGATAGATAGATAGATAGATAGATAGATGATAGATATGTAGATAGATAGATATGTAGATAGATAGATATGTAGATAGATCAATTAATAGATAGATAGATGATAGATATGTAGATAGGTAGATGATAGATATGTAGATAGATAGATAGATAGATAGATAGATAGATGGTTCAAAAAGTGAAATTGGTATAACCACACCTAACCATGTGGTGTTTAAGCCTTTGGAACTAGTTTACAGAAATTCTTATCCTCAGGTCCTTCCTATAAATAGCACCTCCAAATGTGCATATGCTGATAAACGCTAAAGTTGCGTGGATGTGCTATAGACTGAAAATTTATGTTATTACAAAATCTATTAAGTTGAAATCCTAAGCCCCAGTGGGATGGCATCAGTGGGTGGGGTCTTCGGAAGGCAACAAAGTCATAAGGGTGGAGCCTCACCATGAGATTAATGTCTATACAAGGGTGTCCCCAGAGAGCTTACTTGCTTTTTTCTCCTTGTTGAAACACAGCAAGATAGTTACCTGTGAAACAAAAAGTAAATTCCCACCAGACACTGAATCTGCCAGCACCTGGATCCTGGATTGCCCAGCCTCTAGAGTTATAAGAAATGAATATTGTTGCCTCGGCCTGGGCACTGTTATTACCATGACTGAAGAGACTGTGACACAGTAGAGTTAATGATCCTGTTCTCTCTGCTTTGGGCTATGGGAGAAAAAAAAACTCACTTATTTTCTGAAAAGTGAGCCTAGACACCAGGCTATGTACCTAAGTGTCTACCAGCCTTGCCCACTCTGATCTTGACCTGTGGCTGAGTGCACATGTGCTTCCCTGAACAACACTGAACAGCTTTCTAGATGTTACCCAAAGGACATGAAAACCAGACCATTGCGAATGCCCACAACAGGCTGGCCACCCTGTGATAAGTAGTCACAACTCCTTGGTGTTGTTCCCATTTTCCAGGGACCAAATGACTGGAGTCGGTTTCCAAACAAACACCCTCCTCTGGGTGCTCGGTTCACTCTCCGTACACTAGGCCCTTCTCCAGCTTTAAGCCATCTTCAGAGAAACTCAAGCTTCCTTTCTCCTTCCTTACTTCTGAACATATCCCCGCCGAGTCAAGGCCGTTCGTTTTCCTGTGTACAACACGTTGCCAGATTGCTTCTGATCTATGGAAGACCCCTGTGTATCCTGTTATTTCCCCCTTCACCCCGTCCCCACTCCATCTGTTCTAGTTTCCTCGCGGTTGCTGTGATGAAACATCCTCACAAAAAAAGCAACATAGGGCGGAAAGGGGTCGTTCGGCTTGTAGTTCCAGGTTACAGGTCCATCACTGAGGGGAGGCCAAGGCAGGCACTCAGGCATCTAGTCACATCACACCCAGAGAACAGAGAAAGACAAATAAACGGGCCTGTGCTGCCTGCTTGCTCCCTTCTCCTTCTGTGCTGAAGCTAGTTTTCTTCACGCTTTTTTTCTCTTGGATTCTCTCTTTTATTGATAATTTCATACATGCATAATAATGTGTTCTGGTCAAATCTGCCCCCATTCCCTCCCCTCCAATTCTTCCCCTGTCCTCACCACCATTTTCACCTCCCAATTCCATGCGTTCTTTTCTTCTTCTTTTTTTTTAATATATTTTTTTTAAGATTTATTTACTTATTATGTATACAGTGTTCTGCTTGCGTGTATCCCTTCAGGTCAGAAGAGGGCGCCAGATCTCATTACAGATGGTTGTGAGCCACCATGTGGTTGCTGGGAATTGAACTCAGGACCTCTGGAAGAACAGCCAGTGCTCTTAACCTCTGAGCTATCTCTCCAGCCCGCTTCTTTTTTTTTTTTTTAACCCACGGGGTCCGTTCGGTGTGGTCAGAATGTGCATGGATGTAGGGCCATCTACTGGAGCACAGGCAGCCCAGTATGTGCATGGATGTAGGGCCATCTACTGGAGCACGGGCAGCCCTTCAGAGGCCTCGTCACTGAAGAAAACTCACTCTCCCTCTTCACTCATACAGTTCAGGAGTCCCTGCCTAGGGAATAGTGCCACCCACAATGGTCTGGGCCTTACTGTATCAATGAACAGTTAAGACATCCCCCCCCCCAAAGCCTACGTATAGGATAAACTGATCTAGATAACTCCTCACTGAGGCTCTTTTCCCAGATGGTTCTATGTTGTAGCAAGTTGATATTTAAAACGAATAGTAACATCACATAAGTCCATCTCCTCTTCATAGGCACCTGTTCAGATGTGTCTGCAGCATTCAGTACACACATACCCTTGTCAACCATGGAGAATCATTCTGAATGTATGGAATGTTCAGAAATTGTCATATGAATGTTGTCATATGAATATTATTCTACATTCTGTTTTATCAGTCGTCACTGTCTGTTGCTCTCATACCTGGCTAGCTGATTCTAACACTGCATAGGATCCTGTAGTGAAACGCCCATCACAATCTGTTCTCTCTCCCATCTAGCCCCTTCCACCACACACAATGCACTCACCACATGCCCCCTTCACCCATGGAGGGGGGGACTCTCTTCAGGATTTTCTGCAAGATTCATTCCCAGGAGCATAATGATTGGACCATAGGCATATATATACTCAATTCAATAAATTCATAATTATTTGAGCTGGCATCTTTGTCTATTTGTGCTGCTATACCAGAATCCCACTATAAAGAAACAGAAACCTCTATTCTGGAGTCAGGGATATTCAAGGTGAAAAGGCTCACACCTGGCATCATCCCATGGCAGAAAACAGAAGGGTAAGATGGCGTGTGAGAATAAGAGAGAAGAAGGGAACATATCCTTTCATCCTTTCAACAGACATCCATTCTGGAGATAACTAACCCACTCCCTTCATGGCAGCACTGATCCACCTGTAAAGGTGTTATACATGCTACGACTAAAGTAGTTAAATAGATGACTAGCACCAAATTTGCCAGATTGCTTTCTAAAACAAGCAGGGCAGTTCACACTCGCAGCTGAATCAGCAAGTCTGGCTCACTCACGTCCCCAACAGCTCCAGGCCCTGACCTCACGTCAACCTCGGTCATCCTGATGGAGCCAGTTCCTGCCGATTGCACCTACATTCTTGAATTCACAGCATTTGGGCCACTTTTCAAATACTTCTTGTCATTTGGTCTTTGTTGAAGATGTGTTAGAAATGTGTTTCCGGCACGTGTAAGTTTGGGCACCACATTGGCTAGAAGTCCACATCCTCTCTTGGAACAGGAGGAAAAGAAAAAATGAGGGAAACTCCAGAAAAAGTGAAAGGAGGAAGCAGAAACTTAAAAAAAAAAATCATTTCCTGTGTAGATAAATTATTTCAGTCAGTCAACAAAGGTACCCTTACCCTTGTCAGTGGGCAGCCCAGGCTACAGAGTTCTCATAAATCTGAATCATTTATTCTTAGAATCCCTGATCCTGTAAGTCTGGGTGGGGTGGAGAATCCATATTCCTAGCAAGTTCCCAGGTGGTGTTGAAAGTGCGGGTCTGAAAATGACCGTGTTCAAAACAGGCCCTCCCAGTTATCATGGGGCAGGACCTGTAAAAACCCATCAGGCCTTTCAGAGGACACTAAATCCACTGGCCACAAAAAGTATTCAACTCTCCCACATGAATAAAGGCCAGCTCTTAACTTCAGGACCTGCTGAGTGGGGTGACGGAGACCCTCGAGGTGCAGCAGTCGAGAGGCCTCAGAGTTATCAGGGGTACCCCCTGGTAGGTCTTCCCGTGGCCATGATGGAGGAGCGGTCAGAACGGAATTGAGGAGAGGTGGGAGATCCTTAAATGCTCCATCTGGAACCTTACCTGCCTTCCTCAGGCCTGGCCCAGCCCTGTCCCCTCCCTCCTGCTCTTGACAAGGGACAAAAGGCACACATCACATTGTCATTTCATTCCTCTTTAAGACCCCCCATCATCTCATATGCTTTTCACAACAACGCTAAGGGAGTTCATTTAACAAGTGGGCACACTGGTTCCAGAGAGGCCCTGCAGCCCGTTAAAGAGGCTCTCCCCAACACCCCATTCATTACTGTCACTCCTGCTGTCCCCAAGGAATATTCACACAGCCGCCACGCCTGCCACCATGCTGGTCCTTCCCCTGTTACATTTGTATCAGCCCTGAAGTTCTTTGAAGGTCACTGGGACTCTCCTTCCAGGTCTCAAAGAGGGGGTGGAAGTCAAGCCCTGCCCCTCAGCCAGGCCATGAAGCTGGTTAGTCCCAGAACGCATTCCTGCACCTGATCCCTTGTCATCATTCCAGCATGGCACACCTCTCCTCCCCAGCGCCATCTGCCTCTGATGTCCTCGCCTCTCTTCTCTAACCACAGACACATTGCAGCTCAGACAGCATCCTCCAGGACTTCCCTGACCCTTCCAAGGCACTCCATCGGATCCTGATCCTTGCCCTCTTGGCCCGTGGCTGACTCCACATTAACTCATCTGAGCCACCATGCCACGAGGTCATGCGCTTCACGAGGCAGGCAAAACACGTCCCTTTCTTGGTCTGCTAGATCCAAGGCAGGAATGCAATGCACAGCCCCACAAGCATCTCCTCCTGCCCTCTTCTTCAGCCAGCTGCACCAGCACACAGTCTCAGATTCACCCTTAAAGGCAATGGGAGGAGGGGAGAGAACTAATTCAGCAGGCAGAGCCCCTGGCAGATCCCTGTCTCATTCTCTAGGTCCTTCTATCTGTGGATGACAGCCTTCCACCCTAACTTCCCGGATCTGCAGGGAAAAACAAAAGACACATGGGGCTGGCTTCTCCTCTTCCTCCTCCTCCTCCTCTCCCTCCTCCTCCTCCTCCTTCTTCTTCTTCTATTTTTAGGAAATTCAGGACCCTGTTGAGAGAATTTGGGGCCCAGGGTCTGGCCTTGGTGAATGGGGATGGGGGGATGGGACAAGGCTCAAAACTTGTCCCTGTCTCTCCTACTCCCTCACTCTCCAGCTCTTGCCTAGGTCATCATGTAAAGTGCATATTAAACTGTCTTGAAGTGAAAAAGACAGCTGCCTGAAGATGCCCCAGGATGGAGAGCAAGGAGACAGAAGGGCCAAAGCCAATGTATGCACACAGAACACATGTATATTTGAACGTGTGTATGAATATGCAAATTTACTTTGGGTTTGGGCTTTGCATCTGCAGGTAGTCATACCCCACACTGTGCACAGGTGCATGTGCACATACATACACACTCCTCTGTCCCTTGTACAGGCCCTCCCTTCCCCTGGCCCAGCTCTGGGGACAGCTCTGCAGAGGGTCACGTTAGGCACCTAGGAAATGAGCCTGCAGCTGTGATGACAGAGGCAGGTCCAGGCCAGGAGCATCTCTAGAGCCAGGAGGGACCAAAGAGAAGACAGAGCATAACCTAACTAAGTCAGTCCAAGGGGAGCTCACGAAGGAGAGAACCAGATAATGAGATGTAAATTGCCAGGGCTGGGGGCCCAGAAGTTACTCATATACAAATGAACATACCAAATCTCTGTTGAGATTAAGTTCAGGTTTATTTTTTTTTTAACCATTTTTTGACAAAATGAATGTCAATAAACTGAGAGAATGTGGAGCAGCAGCATCCATTCTGCAGAGAGGAAGACTGAGACCCAGCCACACAGTGCATCTGAGTGGGCGACAGAAGGAGGAGCTGCATTCTCACACTTAAAGAGCATCCAGACCCCAGCCAGAGCCTCTCCCTGCCTCTGGGTAAACCACTCGCCTCCCAAATCCCAGGAGACAAGATGCCAATCCAGGTTGTCCACACCAGCTAAGATAGGCTGACAACCAGCTGCACAAGTGTGGGGCCTAAAGGATGAAAGGGCCAGAAAGAGGGACCAGGAAGAAGTCAGAGAAAGTAATCAGAGTAGGTGAGTAGATGTGGAATACAAAGACGCCGGATGCAAAATGGAAAAGGGGTCTAGAGCAGAGTCTCCTGAATTTTCCAGAAACAGAACAGAGGTGGAGCAGGAAAAGCTACTCACCAGCCTCCCAATAGAGCAGCCTCTCCAGGGGATTTGGAATTGAAAGACGTGGGTTCTAATGCCCTCTCTGTAGTAGGCATGTGACCTTGAGCAAGCCACTTAACCTCCCGATCCCTAGTTTCAATATTGGTCAAGCAAGGAAGAGCGATACCAGCCTGCCCCCCTCCACAGGACAACCAAGGTTCTCATGAGATAATGGATGTGAACTGATTTATCAAGTGCTACACTTCTTCCTAGCAGGCAATCAGGTGGAGAGTTGGGGCCTGAAGGTAAGAGCCTTCCTAGCCACAAAAGCAATTAGATGTGCTGGGATGTACTGGGCTTCGTTCCTAAATGTTTTCCACCTCCGAGTTCCCAGACTCAGTGATGTGGGGTAAGGTCAACCCCAAATGGTCTACAAGTCAGATATGTCTTCTATTCCAGCTGACACCCATCACCTTCATGGCCCTAGACAAGTCACCTTTGAACTTCTACCACACAGAGGGCATGGATCTATGTGGTTCCCAGTCATGTCTAGGAGTCTAGATTTTTTTATGCAGAGCATGGATCCTGCCACACTTTTCACCCATGGTGACCCATGAAAACTTGGTCTGGGTTTAGTTCTTGCTGCTCTGGTAAAAAAATTCTCCTCTGCATTATCATGTGGAAGAGGAAAGCATTTTCACTTCCCTCC
This sequence comes from Peromyscus maniculatus bairdii, assembly GCF_049852395.1. Taxonomy (NCBI): domain Eukaryota; kingdom Metazoa; phylum Chordata; class Mammalia; order Rodentia; family Cricetidae; genus Peromyscus; species Peromyscus maniculatus. The sequence continues at coordinate 68,835,753 of NC_134860.1, read as the reverse complement.
GCAGACGAGAGGATAGGCCTTTCTGACCCTAAGACTTGGGCCAGTTTGACCCCGGAACATGGTAGTTGCAGGCGTTTTTCAGTGGTGCAGGGTCAGAGACCTTTCTGTCTGGCTCTCAAATCTCAAACAGGAGAAAAATTAGAAGACATGGGTACTGTACTTTTAAGTAGGTCTAAGAAAGATAGTGTAAAAAGCTGGAGAATGTGAAGAAAAGAACAAGAAGGGGCCTTGGACATGCATCTGGGTCACTGCGTCCCATTCCCCTGAAGTTCTCCTGATGCTCGTATGGTGGTTTGAAGGAGAAATGCCCCACCCCTCAGGCTCAGGCATTTGAACACTTGACTCCAGTTGGTGACACTGTTTAGGGAATTTTAAGAGGTGTGGCCTTGTTGGAGGAAGTATGTCACTGGGAGCAGGCTTTGAAAGTGGCCCTACTTCCGGTTTGTTCTCTCTATTTGTGCTTGTAGTTGATATGTGATCCCTCAGCTTTCTGCTCCTGTCACCATCCCTGCCCCTTGCCGCCATGCATCCCCACCATAATGAACTCTAATCCCTTTGGAACTGTAAGCCAAAATACAACTCTTTCATCTGTAAGTTGCTCTTGGTCATGATGTTTTCATCACAGCGACAGAAAAGTAACTAATACAGTCCAGGACTCAGAAGATGCCAAGTCAGGTGATCCAGACCGCCTCGAGCTCTAAGGAGACACCACAGGAGCTAGCACCTCAGCTTAGCATAGCATGCAGCAGAGCACATAGCCAGCCACACCCCTAGGACCACCAAGGCAGCACCCACTGTGACTGGGAGTTTGACTCAACAGCAGCGACCACAGAACTTACCCACTAAGCTTCTCCTTGGTTTTCAAGCGCTTCTCTCTAGGCCATGCAAAGTATTCCTAAGTACTTTACATTAAGGAACTGGGGTTCATGCTGGCCACAGCCTCAAGGACAAATGCTGCACCTTGAAGTTAGAGCCGTCCCTCCATGCCGGTATCACTGACATTTGGGGCCAGGTAACTCTTTGCTGTGAGGACTGCCCTGTGTGTTATAGGATATTGAGTTTTGTCCTGTCTTTTCTACCCACTAGATGCTGGGGGAGGGGGGTGCATTGCCGATTCCATTGCTAATGCTTTACCCTTAACAGGTCTTCATCTCCCTTGGTAGAGCCTGCAGAGAGAAAGAGGACAAAGCTTCCAGTCATGTATACCCTACTAGATACCCCTAGCTGCAACACCAAAAATGACTCCAGATATTACTAAATGCCAGAGAGGCAAAAACCTCTCTCAGTTGAAGACTACTGCCTTACATGTTCAAAATTTACATGTTCAAAGAGTACGCGCGCGCCCCCCCCTCCCCCCCCCCCCCCCCCCCCCCCCCCCCCCCGCCACCGGCATGGACTCACCTCATCTCAGACCAAGACATCTGATGAATTGCTGAGAGATGACTAAAATCACACTTACCCAGGGGACCATCACTTCCTAAAAAGAAATTTGGACCTTGTGATAGAATCAACTGGTAAATTCCATGGACCTCAGATGCAAGACATGCTGGAATGCTATTAGAGGGCCATATGGGAGAGGAGGACAATTTAGGATCTAAGGGAAGGGACTCAGAAGCAGAGCCCCACTCCTGGGCCCAAATCACAAAGCCCAATTTTGATTCTAATCAAGCTACTATTGATGTCTGTGAGTCCAGTAGATCTGGTCTCCCAGCAGGAGTTCTACCTAATTTCAGAGAGGTCTTTCAGAGTTTCAGCAGAATTTTTGCTAGTGGATAAAAGAGCAGAAAACATGTCTGACTTCCAAAAGAACTAAAAAATAGCCACAGGACTGGAGAGATGGCCCAGCAGTTAAGAGTGCTTGCTGCTCGTCTAGAGGACCCAAGTTCAGCTCCCACCTACAACTTTACCTCCACGAGATCCAGCTCCCTCTTCTGGCCTCCATGAGCACTGACACAAACATGCACATATGCATCCTCAGATACACATTCACATAAACATAAAATAAAATCATTCTGAAAATAAAGAAAACATTCAGCAGTCTTTTTAAAAAGAAAAAAAATTTCCAGAAGATCATTCTCTGAGCAACAAGGCTAAGACAGAGTCTTGTGCCCCTAAGGGGCTGAAACAACCAAGCTCCATTATGATGAACCTGTTGTGCCCAGAAGGGCTTGAGGGAAGAAGAGCTTCTGGTTACTTGGGGACACCAAGGATTCACCAAGGACACAGGAGAGGAATCGCTAGCATCCACACTTCTCCTGACCTGGTGGGTAGACCTGGGTATAAGGTAAAGCCCAGTGTCTGCCTATAGGATGGGTGCTATGCCAGCTTCCTGGCTAATACATTGCCAATCCCCATTGGCTGTGGAATCACAGAAAACTCATGTATTTCATCTAGTGTGGTTTGAATGAATGTCCCAAAAAGATCCTTGTGTCAATAAAGCCTTAGTCTCCAATAGGATACTTTCAGGAAATGACAGAAGCTCTGGGAGGTGGGAAACAGCCAGAGGTCTTGGGTCATTGTTGGCATGCCCTTAAAAGTGACTGTGAGACCTTGTTCTCTTGCTTCCAGGCTGGTGATGAGGAAGTAGTTTGCTCCACCACGCTCCTCTCCACTGCCACCCAGCATACCAACCAGAGACCTAAAAGCAACTACTTCATCTGACCTTCAACTAAAGACTCTAGAAACATAGAGCCAAATTTTACCTTTATTCTTCCTAAGTCAGTTGTCTTAGGAATTTGTTAAAGTGGCAGAAAACTGATTGGCACATCATCTCTCAACTAAATCAAGCTTGACGTTTATGGAGCTTGAGGAAAGCCGGGGAAAAGGAAAGCTGCAGAAGTGCGTCCACATGGTAAGTGACAGGAAGAACTGGCTGTGAACACAGACCAGCCTCCCTCCAGTCAGGTCACGGTCAAGCAGGCACGGGTTACTGTGCCTAGAGCAAGTAACTTAGGCTGGATGAGTTTCAAGGTCCTCCTCTATAAAGCAGTGCTAACGAGAGATTCCCACATCAAAGGAGCTGGGGCATTTAATGGTGTGATACTGTGAAATATGTATTTGGTCTTCTGGTTGTCTGGCACACAACTACTAAAATCATTAAAATATCCAAAGTGATACATGTCTTTTTGTATGCTAAATGAAGAGCTGGGGATTGGCAGCCCCTGGGCAAAATGAGGGGGCTGGTTATTGGAATACCTAGGCAGGACTAAAGGGTTGGGTCTTTTAGCCTTATTTCACTGACAACCTCCAGGCTGTGGAGATAGTCTACTAATTTAATCAATAATGTGTATGTAATGAAACCTCCCTAGAATCTCAAAAGGACAGCTTCCAGATAGCTGAACCCATGGGCCCAAAGACAAATGCCTTGCCTACACAGCTCTCCAACTCTGTCCGCTGTATTGTAGCTACAATAAACTAGTGGGTGTTTCCCTGAAGTCCTTGAGCTGCTCTAGCAAATTACACCCCCATGAGGGGTTATGGGATTCCCCATTTGTAGCTGGTTGATAAGAAACACAAATAGAAAGACCTGAAATCTGTAATGTCATCTAAAGTACAGGTAGGGTGAGAACAGCACTGTGGGAGTGAGCCCTTGACTCATGGGATCTGACACTAACACCCAGTAGAGTGTCAGAACAGAACTGAATTCTGGGACATCTGGATGGTATCTGCTGCATAATTAACTGTATTATGAATTTATTGAGATGTACTGATATATAATATACAAATTATTGAATTTATATATTGACATATTGAAATATAATTATACATGTCATTGACTATTCTATTGGCTCTGTCCCTCTAGAGAACCCTGACTAATGCAGAGCATACGTTCTCAGGCAGATCAAACTCCAGAAGTGTGTGTCCCGCAGCATTTGCTTTCATAGATCTATGTGGATTGTTGAGTGAGCACACAGGAAGAAAAAATAATATATGTGCATATGTAATATAGGTATGAGTTTGTTTATTCCTATAATCTAGGAAAAAAAATTCTATACATATCACTTTGGCACAGTGTAGAGCGCAAAAGGTCCTCAACAAGTGTGCTTTATTCCTATGACACCTCTGCCAACTCTCCAGAAGTGGCCTCTGCTCTCTCTTCTACACAGTGCAGAAACAACATCTGCTGGCCTGGGGCCATAGGCTTCGGGAACACTGACTCCAGGTGTCAGTCTCTGCATCCAAAAATGACCCAGACATCCTGATGCCCTTCTTACAGCTCCAGAGCAGATTCCTGCAGAGGAAGGTCAAATCCAAGAGCAACCACTGCTCAGAAATCAGAGGAACGCAGGGTCGCCAGGGGCAGCCCGTAGCTCCTGGAAATAACAGGTTTATCTTCATGTTCTGAAGCTCCAAGTCAGCGTGTGGGACACGGAGGTGGGGTTTGGCTCCCAAGTGGTCTCCAGCTGGGCTTGGATCCTCTGCAGAATCAGCAAGCATACCCTTCTAGGGCTCTGCCCACCACCCTTTGAAGCGGTGATTAAAGGCCAGCGTGCACGTTCAGGACTGCAGCCCCGATGGGCTCCTGTTGTTGGCCTGACCTCAAACATGCAGAGTGAGAGTGAACCCTAGAAGAAGCCAAGAGACAGGGACAGAGCCTCTTGGGAAGGAATTAGAGGCCCCGGTTTGCCTTAGAAGTAGAGGCAGTGCCCAGGAGATATCCTCCGAGGGGTGGACATTTGGGAGTCAAGCAAGATCGAAGGCTTGCTTACCAATAGGTACCCAGAGTTCACCTTCCTTTCCATGACCATCATCAGGCTTCTGCAAGCTCCTGAGGGCAGGACCCATGTTTGATTTTCTCTTTCCTATGTACCCAGCACCCACCTTCGTTGTTTTAGTGAATGAGTAAATGCATCACTCTAGAACACAGACTGTTACTTTTGTTTGAAAGAACAAAGCATGGGGATTATTAAATCAGGTGATCTGAAAGCATTATCTAACCCAGTAAATACTGTGATACTAACCCTGGCAGGTTTGCTAAGATTTTGTGGTGGCCACATTGCTCTAAGATGAAGATGTTTCGTCTAGGGGCTACAGAGATGGCTCAGTGTTTAAGGGTACTTGCTGCTCTTCCAGAGGACCTGAGTTTGATTCCCAGCATCCACATAGCCACTCATAAACATCTGTTAATTCCAGTCTTGGAGGATTTGATGTGCTTTTCTGGCCAGTGTGAGTACCAGGCACATGCATAGTACACAGACATAAATGTAAGCAAAAACACACATACACATTAAATAAATTATTCTTTTTAGGAAATGTTAATGTTTCATCTAGTGTAGCAAATACACGTACACTTGTTACAGCAAACCAACTGCTCACTTGGCAGCATCTTGCCCAAATATTTCGAAAATGAATTAACAGAGATACTTCCAGTGACCCTCAGACAACTGCCAGTCACTAAAGGCCATCTATATTTAAGCGTTGTAAAATATAGGACTCATACTTGCCCTAGTGACTTCCTCCAGGTAGGGAGCCCTATTTCAAAATTACCCTACTGCAAAATCAACAGTAGGCAAGCTTCTGACGGGCCTCAGAGAAATCCCACACAAGCTCCCCACATCAAGTGTTCTGAGTGAAGAAAATGTGGAACGGGCCTCACTGTTACCTCTCTAGCTTCTCTTACCAGCCAATCCCTCTTCCTCTCTCACCACAAAGCGGTGTCTCTATCACACGATGTATCTTCTCTCAAAGTAAAACAATAGCTTCCACTTTCATGGGGCTACTCTAATTCTTCTCTTGTGTTCTGGCTTTAAAAAGCAACCATCACAAATCTAATACAACTTCTACTAGGAAAACATCCCATGGTATTGGACTCTCCGTCCTGAGGCCACTTCCAAGAATGACATGCCATTACCAACCTCTAAGTCGGCACTGCAGTGAAATAAACATGATCCATCTCTGGCCAGTGATGCTTCGTCTCACCCCACAGATGCTGTACGCAGTTACAAGACGCCAGAGAGTCCTGATAAGCCAATTGCTTACCACTTGGGAATCATGTCACCTGGCCAAGAATCGGTAAAGAAGTCTTCCAGATCACTGTGAGTCAAGATGCCTTCAGACTAACTCTGTGTCCTTGCAATTATAACCCCTTCTTGCAAATCTTTCCCAAGGACAACACTCTCTTAATTATGCTACAGTGTGTGTCTACATCCCTGAAATTAGAGGCTTCTGCTGGCATTATGACTAGATGCTTATCTCCAAGCTAGAATATGCACCGTGACATGCTGATGTGCTCAACTACCAGATTCGAGAAAACACTCTCCAAAACAGCCTTGAGACAAGAGACATGCATGCACAAAGAGATGGATCAGACATGGTACTGAAGACTGAGAAGAAAACCACTCGCTTCACAGAGAAAAGAACCCTCAGCCCCGACCTCAGCACCAAACCAGAATAGAGCAATCCAGTTGTAAGAGCAGTTTTTACTCCTCAAAGGACAAAGGCAGAGAAGTACAACACACACCCCTGTTTCCAAGACCCTGGTAAGCTATTCTAGGAGGTGATGCACACAATTGTGGTGTAGATGTCAAATGTTCCTTGTAAGCTCATGGGTTTGAATTCTTGATCCCCAGGGAATGGCACTGCTTTGGAAAGTTATCAAACTTTTTTTATTATTTATTAATTTTTTTTTTAGTAAAACCAAAACTTATTCTAAGCCACAGTCATCCTAGGGCCCCCCCTGCCACATAGCCTCCCTGGTTCTGTGGGTTGCAGTCTGATTGTTCTTTGCTTTATATCTAGAATCCACTTATGAGTGAGGTAAGTTATCAAACTTTTAGGAGATGGAGATTTGCTAGAGAAAGTGAGTAGCTGAAATCCCCAACTGCATTTCCTGTCTGCTCCTCCTTTCCCAATTGTGGACACAATGTGACCAGTCACATCACCTTCCTGCCACCAAGCTCTCCATGATGGATGGCATTCCTTCTTAAACAGTGAGCCACAGCAATGGGAACAGTAACTAATGCTCACATAGTTACAAGTGTAATATCTGAGTGAGGAACTCAGGGGACATTCGACTCTCAATTCAAGTAGACAAGAGGAGACCTGTGTAGACGGGGAGTTTCCCAAAGAAAGCTGGATATTCCTTGCAAGTAGGTTTTAGTAGTGTGTTGTCTTAGTTAGGGTTTCTATTGTAGCCATGAAACACCATGACCAAAGCAACTTGCGGGGAGGAGCTTATTTGGCTTACACTTCTACAGCACTCACTATTCATTATCAAAGGAAGTCAGAACAGGAACTCCAACAGGCTAGGAACATGGAGGCAGGAGCTGATGCAGAAGTCATGGAGGGTGCTGCTTACTGGCTTGCTCTTCATGGCTTTCTCAGCCTGCTTTCTTATAGAACCCAAGACCACCAACCCAGGGATGGCACCACCCACAATAGACTGGGCCCTCCCACATTGATCACTAATTATGAAAATGCCCTACAGGTTTGCCTACAGCCCGATCTTACGAAGGCATTGTCTTAATTGAGGCTCCCTCCTTTCACATGACTCCAGCTTATGTCAAGTTGACATGAAACTAGCCAGCATAGGTGATATTAAGGTCCTTCAGTGACTGGTACCCCCGAATCCTTCAGAGCAATGGGAAAAGAAGGAGCACTTGCAGAAACCAACAAAGATATACTGACTTCAAGGATCAGGAGCTCAGACTCTCGAAGCAGGGGACCTATGGCCTGGTTGACCTGGGTATTCTGGGTTCTGTCATCCCGTTATAATTTCTCATAATTTCTCCCTATGCTTTCACATGTACAAATTTGAAAGAAGACTCTGTAATCACTTGAGTTAGCGGATTTTTGAGCAGCCACCCAGTGAACCCACAAACCTCTAAGAGACCCCCCTAGGGTCTAAGGTCATGTAATTCCCAACTCTCCTCAAAGGAGATTTTCCACCTAGATTGACTGAGATTTACATGTCTTCCAGGAGTCTCTTCCCCTAGCATAACCTCCTGTTAACCTCCTAACAGAATCTTCTAGAAGTCCTAGCTTGCCCAGAAAAAGGAAAAGGATTAGTTTAAATTTGAGAGAGAGGGAGGAGGGTTATGTGGAACAAGAGGCTCCATGAACACATGAAGTTTGGTCAGAGTCTGAGACAAGTTAACTGAATGCCCAAGGTAGATTAATAATCAGAACACACATGCGCGTGCGCAGGCACACACACACACACACACACACACACACACACACACACACACGTATGGGGGGAGTGGAAGGGCACACACAAAACACTCAGATCAATAAGAAAAAGGCAAACAATGAACAAATGACTTTGGAATTGTCATACAATGAAAAGTATATGTAATGAGGACAAATGAACCAAAATTTTAAGAATCACATGAGACTGACCCACCCAGCACCAAGTGGCCTGGGCAGGTGGAAGACAGCCACCGGCCCAGTGGGCACCACTATGATAAACGGGTATGTGGTAGGGAAATGGGAGATAAGGAGAAGCAGTTTGTGCCCTGTGGAGAGAAGCAGAAGTGATGATGTAACAGTGGTAAGAAACAGGCTGATATGGGCGGCATATGCTGCCACCTGGGGTCATGTGATGTCCAAGCCTATGCCTGTGGCCCTACCGCAGCTGGGGGCTGTATAAATGTCCATGGCTCATGTTACCACCAAAGGCCATATAGATGCCAGTGGTCTGGGCCCCCACCTGAGGCCACATTGATGTCTGGGGTCTGTGCTGCCACCAGGGCCATACTAATCTGAGTGGCCTGCGCTGCTATGGTGGTGTCCAGGCCTGAGCTGCAGCTGAGGGCCATGTCTGGGTCTGTGGAGGGTCTGTGTTGGTGTCTGTGACCTGTGTTGACACCGAAAGCTGTGGGGATGCCCAGGGTCTGGGCCACCGCCTGAGGTCATGTTGGTGTCCAAGGGTCACATGGCCACTGGAGTCACACCAATCTGAGTGGCCTGCACTGCCACCCAGGGCCATGGCAATGTCTGAGCCTGAGCTTCAGATGAGGGCCATGTCTGGGTCTGTAGTTGTACCACAGCTGGGTTCCGTGTTGATGTCAGTGGCCCATGTTTCCACTGAGGGCCATATGGATGCCCAAAATCTAGGCCACCACACCTGAGCACTGGAGAGCTGGCCCACCCTCGCTGGCCCCCTCAGAGGCTGGCACCCCCAGGAGAACTGGTCCCGGCGTTGTAGACATGGAGAGCTGGCTCCAAGACCCTCCACAGCCCTGAGGTGGACGATCCAGGTGGAGGCCCAGACTGATCAACTCAGCTACCACCCAGGCCCACATCTAGCGCTTTGAGTTGGCCTGCCCCAACATCTACCCCATCTATGACCTGCTGGAGTGTGTGAAGGGACCAGTCCTGTGGAATCATAGTCACTGGATCTCCATGGCTCAGGGCAACAGCCAGCTGGATATCCAAGAGAAGTTTAGGTGAGGGTCCAGAAGCTAGAGGTGTACCAGAAGCTAGAGGCCTTGAACCAGACCAACAACTCATTGCAATGAATATTTGTAAGTAAAGCTGTTTAGGCAAAGGAGTACATATACTGTGTGACACACTGCAGCTCCCAAAGCCACTACAACAAACGAATATGGGATAGAGAGGCGGGAAAGACAGAGGAGCAAAGTATTTTTCTTTCTTTTATGTTTTCTTAGTGGGGGGAGACTACAAGGGTGGAGGGCAGACATGGAAGGACTGGGAAATGAGTGAGATTGGAAATTCCCATGAATCAATAAAAAAAAAACACTGTGTTAATTAAAAAAAGAATCACATGAATAATCATCAATAATGTCGAAGGAAGAAAAGCAAGTTGGACATTTATGTGATGCTTTATATATACATCTTAAAATATGTAAAACTATATAAACTTTATACATCAATACACACACACACACACACACACACACACACACACACACTGCACTGTGTAGCTAGTTCTTCCAGATTGAAACATCCCCACCCAGAAGGAGGAGGGAAGCTCATTAGACTCAGGAAGTTATGGACACTTACAGGGCTCAGCGTGGGAGGGCAAATGAGAAATGTGCCCCATAGGCTCAGGCATTTCAACACTTGCTCCCCAGCTGGCAGAGCTTTGGGGGGTTTACAGGAGCTGCGGACTAGCTGGAGGAAGTAATCACTGGGGATTGACTTTGAGAGTCTGGACTCTCTCCTGGCTTCCAGTTTTCTTCCCCTCTCTCTGCCTCTGTCTCTGTCTGTCTCTGTCTCCATCTCTTGTCTGCCTCTGTCTCTGTCTGTCTCTGTCTTTGTCTGTCTCTGTCTCTTGTCTGTCTCTGTCTGTCTGTCTGTGTCTGTCTCTCTTGTCTGCCTCTGTCTCTGTCTGTCTCTGTCTCCGTCTGTCTCTGTCTCTGCCTGTCTCTGTCTCTCTCTGTCTGTCTCTGTCTCTGCCTGTCTCTGTCTCTGTGTCTCTCTGTCTGTCTCTGTCTCTGCCTGTCTCTGTCTCTGCCTGTCTCTGTCTCTGTCTGTCTCTGTCTCTGTCTGTCTCTGTCTCCATGCCCCACCCCCACTCTCTTGTTCCTCCCACCAAACCTGCCCTTGGCTGCACGTCTCCCACTACAGTGAACTCTTAAGTTCAAATAAACTCCTTCTAAATTGGCCTTGGTGGCATTTTATCACAACAGAAAGTAACTGATACATGAACTCCGTGAAACTTAGAAACTTAGGAAGTTCAGAAAGCCACAAGATTCACAAGGCCCCATTGCCAAAGTTATGAAAGCAGTAAACAATTGTTGGAGGAGAAGAGAGTCCCCTCAACCTGTGAAGTGGTCAGGGAACTCCAGAAATGCAGCTTTTAAGAGTCCTTACTGATTCTGAGGTGGGCCTGTCTGTGGTTCTGCTGTCTTTGAGATTCTCATACCTCTGTAAGTAACCCCTCACCCATTTTCCTACTAACAACCCCTCCCCCATGCTCCTTTAACTCCAGTAAAGCATGGAAGGGCTTTTGGTCTGTCTGCCCTATCTGGGATAAACAGACATTTGTTCACATCTCCACAGGAAATGTCAAACAGCTGTGTCAAAACACATATATGGTTTATTTACTCTGTGTGTGTGTCCGTGTGTGTCCGTCCTACCAGGGAAGCAGGTAGGCTGACTGCAGATCTTCACCCCTTCCTCTGCTCCTCCAGATCCAATCCCCAGTCTCATCCCCAGTTTTGCAGCAGACCACCTGATACAGCACAGCCCCACAACTCTAGTGGATCCCACAGATCTTACCCTCCAAACTTCCCTCCCTCCACCCACTGCCTTATCCCAGCCCCCAACTCCAGCAGGCACCCCTGGGAACCCACAGGCCATTCTGACCAGAGAAGCAAGTAAGCTAACTGCACATCTTCAACTCGCCCTCCATTCTTCAAAGTCCAATCCCTGAGTCTCTTCCTCAGCTCTGTAGCAAACCTTCTGCTGTGGCCTCTCTTCGCTCTCTGGCCCCATTCCCAGGGGACTAAGCAGATCTGGGTTTTACAAAACTACAGTTACCTTTAATACCACATAAAGACCCAAAAAAGAAAGAGAATTACAAATCAACTTCCTGTACGAATATAAAAGCAAAAATTCTGCATAATGCTTCCAAACCAAATCCAAGAACACATCAAAAAGATCATCCACCACGATCCTAAAGATGCAGAGATGGTCCAACATGCATAAATAGATAAATGTAATCCACCATATAAAGAAACTGAAAGAAAAAAAAAGATCATTTCATTAGATGTAGAAAAGGCCTTTGACAAAATCCAACACCCCAGCCGGGCGGTGGTGGCGCACGCCTTTAATCCCAGCACTTGGGAGGCAGAGGCAGGTGGATCTCTGTGAGTTCGAGGCCAGCCTGGTCTCCAAAGGGAGTTCCAGGAAAGGCGCAAAGCTACACAGAGAAACCCTGTCTCAAAAAAACAAACAAAAAAAAAAAAAATCCAACACCCCTTCATGATTAAAGTTCTGGAGAGATTAGGGATACAAGAAGCATACCTAAACATAATAAAGGCAGTTTACAGTTAGCCCAAAGCTAACTTAAATGAGGAGAAACTCAAAGAAATTCCACTAACAAGACAAGATTGACCACTCTCTCCATACCAATACAATAGAGCACTTCAAGTCTTAGCTAAAGAAATAAGAAAAGTGAAGGAGATCAAGGGGACATGAATTGGAAAGGAAGAAGTCAAAGGATCTATTTGCAGATGGTATGACAGTACACATAAGTGAACCTAAAAATTCCACTGGGAGACTCCTATAGCTGATTAAACACTTTCAGCAAAGTAGCTGGGCACAAAATTAACTCAAAAAAAGTCAGTAGCCCTTCTATTTACAAATGACAAATGGACTGAGAAAGAAATCAGGGAAACAACACCTTTCACAATAGGCTCAACTCATATAAAATACCTTGGGGTAACTCTAACCAAGCTAATGAAAGACTTGTATGACAAAAACTTCAAGTCTTAGAAAGAAATTGAAGACAACATCAGAAAATGAAAAGATCTCTCAGGCTCATGAATTGGTAGGATTAACATAGTAAAAATGACCACCCCACCAAAAAAAAAAACAATCTACAGATACAACACAATCCCCATCAAAATTCTAACACAGTTCTTCACAGATCTTGATAGGACAATTTTCAGCTTCATATGGAAACACACACACACAAAACACACACACACACACACACACACACACACACACACACACACACACACACAACAAAATAGCTAAAACAATCCTGAATAATAAAAGAATTCCAGGAAATATCACCATCCCCAACCTCAAGTTGTACTACAAAGCTATAATAATAAAAACAGCATGGCATCAGCACAAAACAGATATGCTGATCAATGGAATTGAATTGAAGATCCAGACATAAGTCCACATACCTATGGACACCTGATTTTTTATAAAGAAGCCAGAAATACACACTTGAAAAAAAAAAAAAAAAGCAGCCTCTTCAACAAATGATACTGCTCAAAATGGATGGCAGCATGTAGAAGAATCCAAATAGATCCATACTTATCACCCTATACAAACTCAAGTCTAAGTGGATTAAAGACCTCAACATAAAACCAGACACACTGAACTTGATAGAAGAGAAAGTGGGGAATAGCCTTGAATGCGTTGTCACCAAACGAAGTTTCCGGTACTGGGATTGGGTTACAACTAATTGAGTTTTTAGCTAAAGGAGTCCCATTGGAATACCCAAACTGTTGCCAAAACTGTAGGGTGCACACCACAAACTGACAGCAAAGACAAGCAAAGCCCTGATTAGTGCCTTACTCAGCCATCATCAGAGAAGTGCCTCCTGCAGCAGATGGAAACAAATAGAGAGACCCACAGCCAGACAATATGCAGAGAGTGAGAGATCTCAGAACACTCAGCTCTAAACAGAATGTCTCCATCAAATCCCTCCCATCGGGGTTCAGAGAACTTTGTGGAAAAGGAGGCAGAAAGAGTGTAAGAGCCAGAGCAGATGGAGGACACCAAGGAAACAAGGCCATCTAAATCAACAGGAATGATATATATATGAACTCACAGACAGAAGCAGTATACATGGGACCTGCACGGGTCATTTGGGTATATACTATGACTTTCAGTTGAGAGGTTTTTATGGGATTCTTAAGTGTGCGAACAAGTTGGTCTCTGCATCTATAGCTATTTCTTGTGACTTTCCTTGGGCTCTTTTCCTTCTGTTTATTTGTTTTGGCCTATTCCAATGTGTTAGTTTTTGTTTTATCTTATTATATTTCTTATCCCATGCTGTGTTATTATTATCTTTTAGAAGCCTGTTTGTTTTCTAGTGAGAGACAGAACGGAGGTGGCATCCAGATGGGAGGAGTGGAGGAAGGGGAAATCATAATCAGAATGTATAATGTGAGGGGAAAAAAGTCTATTTTTAGTAAAAAGGAAATAATAAATAAACAAACAAACATTTAACTGGACTCCTGGTTTCAGAGGGTTAGAGTCCGTGATGGTGGGACAGAGGCAGCAGGTGGCAGGCGGCAGGAGGCAGGTGGTAGGCAGCTGGCGCAGCATTTGAGAGCTCATACTTTGATCCACAAACAGGAGGCAGAGAGCACACTGGGAGTGGCATGAGTCTTTTGGAACCTCAAACCCTGCCCCCAGTGACACACCTCCTCCAGCAAGACTTCACCTCCTAATCCTTCCCAAACAACCCCCAACTGGCGACCAAGCATTCACGCCCTGGATTTATGTGGCACATCTCATTCAAATCACCACAGATACCCAAGAACAAGTATTTCAGTATGGTAGTGGAAAACAGACCAAGTGACAATCAAAAACATCTCCAGACAGTGTCCATAATTTCCTGGGAGGCCCTTAGTTGAGAACCATTCCTGTAATTTTATTCTTCCTTTATGTGACACATAAAAACATAAAATTGGGCTGGGGGGATAGTTTAGTCAATAAAACACTTGGTGTCCAAGTATGAGAGCTGAGTTAAAAGCTGCACACACAACCCTGGAGCTGCCCAGGCCCAGAACCAGGGTTATGACTGGGCCCACCGCAACATCCATCCCATCAATGATCTGCTGGAGCACATGAAGGGACCTGGCCCGGAGATCCAAAGCTGCGGGATCTCCACAACACAGGGCAACAACAGGGTATCCAAGAGGAGTTCCAGTGAGGGCCCAGCATCGATAGTGTGGTAGAAACCAGAGGCCTCAAAACAGACCAATGACTCACTTTTGCAATGAACACCTGAACATAAAGATATGTGGACAAAGGGGTTTACTGCGTGACTCACTGTGTCACACTGCAGCTTCCATGATGAGATTTTTAATTTTTTCCCTTTTTCCCCATTTTTCTCTTAAATTTTGTTTTATTTAGCAGGCAGTTTGCAGGGGGCAGAGGGTGGATGTGAAGGGACGGGGAAATGAATGGGATCAAGATACCTTATGTAAAAGATATTGTGATATATTGTGTACCCTAATAAACTTGCCTGAGGATCAGAGGACAGAGCCAGCTACTAGATTAGACATAAAGATCAGGCAGTGGTGGCATACACCCTTAATCCTATCATTCGGGAGGCAGAGATCTGTCTGGATCTCTGTGAGTTCAAGGCCACACTGGAAACAGAGCCAGGCAGTGGTGGCACACACCTTTAATCCCAGTACTGGGAAGCACACACACCTTTAATCCCAGGAAGTGATGTCTGGGCAAAGAAAGGTATATAAGGCGTGAGCAAACAGGAACTCACTCTCTTTAGGCTCAAGATTTCATAGAGGTAAGCACTAATGACTGCCTGTTCTGTTTCTCTGTCTGATCTTTCAGCTTTCATCATGATATCTGGCTCTGGGTTTTCTATTAAAAGACCATTTAAGATTCAAACAACAAAAAGACACATAGAATTTAAAAAAAAAAAAAAAAGCTAGGCACAGTAGCATCCATGTGTAATCCCTGCATTCCTAGCAAGGTAGGGTATTGAGACAGGAGAATTTCCATAAGCTCATAGACCAAGCTACCCTGGTGTGTGTAGCAACAGACAAGTGAACCTGTCTCCAAAGATTGATATCTATGGCTATCCTCTGACCTCCATGTATATCCATACTTACATATATGAACACACACAGATTAAAACAATGTAAAAAACTGTTCATATAAAACAGGGTTTCATGTGCTGGGCATGTAGATACACCATGCAATACTCAAATCAAGTCAAACATGTCTGACTCCCTCAAACATCCATCACTTCTTTATAGTGGCATCAGCGTCCTTCCAGCTTTCTGAAATGTCTAGTAAATGACTGTCACCTACAATTGCTCAGCTGTACCATAGCACCCAGAACATCTTGCACCTGTCTGTAACTCAATTCCCTCTGACGAACATCTCCACATCTGCCCTCCCCGGCTCTAGTTTTGTGCGCTCAGACTCTTCACCCTGTACAGAACCGGGATGTGAGTACAAGTATCAGAGGGGACCCTTCAGAACCCACAGAGGGGAATGCCAGCAGAGTAAAAGAAGAGGTATTCAGACAAGACTCATTGATGAACACACACACACACACACACACACACACACACACACACACACACACACGTGAACCCAGGGAAAAGACAGGATTTTTCCTTATAAAATACATCCTCTTGAGGTGTTTTGTTTTGTTTGTTTGTTTGTTTGTTTGTTTGTTTGTTTGGTGTGTGTGTGTGTGTGTGTGTGTGTGTGTGTGTGTGTGTGTGTGTGTGTGTGTGTGTTTTGAGGCAGAGTCCCCCTTTGTAGCCCTGGCTGTCCTGGAACTCACTATATAGACCAGGCTGACCTCACAGAGAGATGCCTGCCTCTGCCTCCCAAGTGCTGGATTAAACACATGAACCACCATGGCCTGCTTATAAAGTCTTGATCTAGCCAACAATTTGGCTTCTTTCCATCCAGTCCTGTCCCCAGCTCTGAAATCCCCTTGGGTCTGGAAACCTAGTTCCAACACAGTTATCAGGAACCAGGTAGGTCTAGAGTATAAGGGTGTGTCCAGATGCAATTGACTTTGCTCCCAGTTGTAACTTCTGATTCCATTTGGAGCCAGCAGAGGCTGCAGAGTAATCGAATTAGGCAAATATTATGGGGAAGAAAATGGGCCTGTAAGTAGCTTAAAGTGATGGAAATGACCTGAAGGTGACCATGCAAATGGTCTGTATAATATCCTGTAATAACCCTGTCCAGGCAGCCCGAGGAGGCTGGCTTCCAATAATGAGGTGTCTGATTAGAATAATATTCAGTGGGAGAATGTGTGAGTGTCTGCATAAATCAGGCCTGGAGAGCCTCCCCAATTAGCTGGGAAGGAGACAGGTAAGGTGAGTGCCAACTCTGTACCGAGAGGCTGCTGGGCAAGCTGCAACGGTGGGGAGGGAAACTAATCATCCTCTTAACAATTCCTGACATTTTACAGCACTTTATAGTTTATAAACCCTTTTCCTGGGCAATATTTCATCTGACCCTCCCACGGTTGCTTTAAGGATTAAATGAGACAACTTCTCTTGGGAGATAATGTTATCTTTGGGTTGTGATTTTTAGCCCCAGCAACCAGCATGTTCTCAGCACCTAATAGTTGTTCAACAAAGAGAAGCCACCGAGGACCATATATGACCATTTTCCCATCACCTGCTGCTTCCCCCTGTTAATACAGGAGACACAAGAGATTCACATCCATTCTCAGAAATTCTCCCTTCCTCTGACCCTGAAATAATGGCGCAAGATCGTTACTGTCTTTAGCAGATAGCTGCTCAAGAAGTAAGCCATTTCCTTATCCTCCCATCTCAGTTCCAAGAACAGGTACAAGATCAAACTCATCAATGGGCACCACCTGCCCAGGACACCTCATTCATTTGATGACTGGATATTGAGTCTCATTCACTGTGCCACTCATTCATACAATGGGTCGTTCATTCACACGGGCGTTCAGAGAAAGTTATTGTACACCCAGCGTGGATCAGGTCCAGGCAAAGGGGAAGAGGAGAAAATAGAGAAAACCTACAGTCCTAGAAGGCCACGTCTGGTAGAAGAAACACTCCGGTTCCCAGAGGACTGCGGTGTCAATATGATATGAGCTCTATTGATTTTTTTTTTTTTTAATATTTGTTTGCCAGCTAGTTTGGAAGGTTGTGGAGCTTTCAAATCAGAGGGCAGAGGTCAGTCACCAAGGGGAAGGTCTTGGAAGGTTACACTCAGCCTCTAGGTCCTGTCACACTATACTTCTAGTGTGCCGTGACATGAACAGCCTTGGTCCACAAACTAAGCACACGCATACACCTTTCTCACCATAATCGGCTAAAACCATGAGCCAAAGTAGACATTTCCTCCCTCAAGGTGTTTCTGTCGAGTATTGATTATGGTCCCAGTGATTGGAAAGCAACTAACGTACAGAGTCGAAAAGCCACAGGACGAAGGTGCTTTCTTTGGGAAGGGCTAGGCCACACAGCCATAGGAAAATGAGCATCGGGAGTCCTTCTATCTGTGACCCTGTGGTGTTTACAAGGGTGTGCACACCTGTCCCCTTATCCTCATAGCCCGGGTGTGAACACTTCCTGGGTGTGAAGGGTGAAGAACACTTCCACCCTTGCAACCTCACTGATAATGAACCTGAGTGTCTTGCCTAAGACAGCTGAACCAAAAAGCAACAAGATTGGTTTCCACCAAGGGTGCTAGACTTCAGGTCTGGTCTTATGTGAGTATTTGTGTGCGTGGTGTGGTGTGCATGCATATGTGTGGGTGCTCACGAGTGTGTGAGTCCTCATACCCATGCACTCACATGTGGCAGTCACGGCACAGCTTTTTAAACCTTCCCACTCATGGCCCCTTTTTACCCAAGAAGTTTCTCCATAATCTCAGGTATATAGGCATATAAAAAGGTATATAAATGACATATTTACTAATAATAAATCATATATAAATTCATTATAGGGGCTGGAAAGATTGTTCAGCAATGAAGAACACTTTCAGCTCTTACAGTGAACCCTGGTTCAGTTGCCAGCACCTACATGACAGCTCACAGTCATCTGTAACTCCAGTTCCAGGGCACCCAACACCCTCTTCTGGACTCCACAAGCACCAGGCATGCACACACTGCACATACATGCATGCATACAGGCATACATACAAAAGATAAAACTTTTAAAAGTTAAAAAAAGAAAAATCAAATTTATTTTAGAATAATTATTTGGTAGATGTATATTTTTATCATTCATCAAAGATTAAAACAAAGTTGGATGCTAATAAAATGAACATGCTTATTTATTTTCACATAAAGACTTAAATCTCGGCTGAATATTTGATACTGCAGAATGCAGAGTATTCAGCATTTTTCAGAGTGGATCAATACTTAAAATTTATAATCATCAGTGCTCAAAATACCACTTCTAAATGAGGAGTATAACGTGGCAGGCATATGTTTGTATGTTTAGGACCTGCTGTGGTTTGAATGTGAAATGTCCTCCATAAGCTTGTGTGCTTGCACACTTGATCCCTGGCTATTGTTAAGGGATGATGTTAAGGAAGGTTGTGGAGCCTTTAAGAGGTGGAGCCTTGAGGGAGGAAGTACATCACTGAGAGTGGACTCTGAGGCTTCAGGGTCTGGCCCCACTTCCTGATCATGCTCTGCTACCTGTTACCTTTACAAAATGACCAACCAGCCTCCTGTTCTTGCTGCCACACCTCCCCAACTGTGATGGACTGATTTTCCTCCAGCTGTAAGCCAGAATAAACCCTCCCTTCCTGAAACTGCTTTTCGACAAGCACTCGATCACAGCAATTTAAAAAAACAAAAAACAAAAAATGCCTTTAATCCCAGCACTCGGGAGGCAGAGGCAGGCAGATCTCTGTGAGTTCGAGACCAGCCTGGTCTACAAAGTGAATTCCAGGAAAGGTGCAAAGCTACACAGAGAAACCCTGTCTCGGAAAAAAAAAAAAATCAATACAAGACGGTTTTGGAAATTGTTGTAGATTCTAGCCTAATTGTAAGCCAAAAATCATGTAAATATTCTTTACAAAACTCATGAGTAACTCAAATAGCAAGTTCTAAAATCAAACATCCTAACACAATACAACCCCAAGACATACTGGTTTGATATTTACATGCTGAGGAAAGACTGTAGGGAAATTGTCTTTATTTTCATAATCAAATCATTATGTTTCTGTAAGAATAGAAAACTGTGCGTTCAGTTGAAAAAAAATGAAATTCATAGTATGTAATAGTCTTGGACTGAGCCAAAGTGCTTCAGGCAGCATTTATTGGTGTTATATGACATGATGACAGCATGCACGTGCAAAGTATGCATACTGTGTGTTCAGAACCAAGGCTGCAGTGAAGTCACAGGATACAACACAGGCACATGCTACCAGAAACATCTTTTACACATTACTCATTTGATTTTTGACACTTGATCCTTTTTTTTAATTAATTTATTTATTTTACATCTGGACCACAGTTTCCTCTCCTTCCTCTCCTCCCATTCCCTCCCCTATCTCCCCCCCCCCCCCCACCAATCCACTCCTCCTCTGTTTCTGTTCAGAAAGGGTCAGGCCTCCCATGGGTATCAACAAAGCATGGCCTATCAAATTTCAGTAAGACTAAGCACCTCCTCTTCTGTTAAGGCTGGGCCAGGCAAACCAGTATAAGGAATAGGTTCCCAAGATCCAGCCAAAGCATTGGGGACAGCCCCTGCTCCACTGTTACGAGTCCCACAAGTAGACCAAGCTAAACAGCTGTCACAGTGTATGTAGAGTGCCAAGGTCTGTCCCGACCAGGCTCCCTGGTTGTTAGTTCAGACTCTGTGAGTTCCTAAGAGCCATGCTAGTTGTTTCTGTGGGTGTTCCTGTGATGTCCTGGACCCCTCTGGCTCCTACAATCCTTCCTCCCTCTCTTCAGCAGGACTCCCCAAGTTCGGCCTAAAGTTTGGCTGTAGGTCTCTGCATCTGTTTCCATCAGTTACTGGATGAAGGTTCTCTGATGACAATTGGGGTAGTCACCGATCTGATCACAGGGGATGGCCAGTTCAGGCTACATATCTTACGACACACAGACCCAAGTTCACATTCAGTTACACAATCTCATATTGAGTCATTACCCATAGCTTAAGAAGCTATAGCCTATATCACACACTCCTAAAAGGAAAGGCTAAGGTTCAGGCTGTACCATAGATTCCCAGAATTGCTCCCTCTTGGTTCTGTCTCAACATTGGAAGACAAAAATAGAGAAACACATGGTCTAGCAGACTCGGGGAACTAGCCCCCTGTGCCCCTGGGTGACTAGCTGCTGCCTTACAACCTCATCAGGAGCCACCCTGCCGGAAGTAGTAAAGAACAACCACAGCTGAGAAGTCATTTAAACATAGGCAGAGTTATGGCATTTCCAGCCTGCAGAGCTAGAAGGAACTTTAGAGACGGGCCCATCTAAAGCACAAGCGTTCCGTGATAGAATGTGACTCTCCTTTCTCCTTGCCTCCCTGGCTCCTTTCAGTCTTCCCCTTGTGTTGTCACAGCACCCTCTCCTGATTCTTACCACTTATTAATTTACATCCCTTGAACATCTTCACACTCTGGTGCTTACAGGGCCCAAACAGGAAGTGGCTTTGTGCAATCAAGTGCCTGGTTGGTTGAGAAATTCCAAGGGCGACTACTGGTCCACTCTGTTACTATCTAGGGGTTCTTATTCGTTCTTTTCCTCTGCCAGTTAAAGAATTAAAAGGCAGGAAGCAGTGGAGAAATCCCAAGCACAGCAAGCAGGAGCCGACAGGATGTGCAATCGAAGAAAAGCTTTTAGTAGGGGTGAAGAAGCACACAGACAGAAGGCATGGGGAGAGGCGAGGGAGTGGGGGAGGTGTTTAAAGCCCAGCTTCTTCCTGAGGGCTGGGAGTTTTTAAAGTCTCTGAAGGGTCAATTTGAAGAAAGACAGGATGGCTGATTGGCTCACTGCTATTATATAAACAGGTCCTGATCCAGCCTTGAACTGGTTGAGTCAGTTATCAGCAGGGGTCCTACTGGAAAAGCCTAGAGGCCTTTGTGTTAAGGTCCGGGGTTTTGCCTCAGATCCAGAGGCTGGGAAGATGCCAGCCATCTTGAAAGTTCACCATCTCTATTACCTAGTCGTGGCCCCCTCCCCTTCTGTCTGTCCACCAGGGAGTCTAACTCCTAGTCTCTCACCGCCATTGTCACCATTCAGCAGCAGCATGATACCGGAACCTTAGGTTGTTTTTTTGTTTTGTTGCTTTGTTTTGTTTTAATCCTAGCTGGATTTTTGTGGGATTGGGAGGGGAGGAGGTTAAACTTTAAAATGCTATGTGCACAGCACAACAAAACACTGCAGGATCATTCATTTGTAATGTCTAGGATCAATTCACCTTTTGCCTCTTCTTTTCCTCTCCTTTTTCTGTTAGTACATCCATCAAGCACACGCGACCTGTGACCCACCCATGGCCAAGGGCAGCTGTGAAAGCGGCCCAAAATAAAATCACAAACTTCCTTAAACTACGACGATACCTGTTGACAAATGTGTTTGTTTGTTGGTTTGTTTTTGTAGCTACGTTGCACTGTTTTTCTCAGGAAAACACAGATGACAGCATCCTGACACACACCAAAAGGTGAACGTGTCTGGTCGGGTTTGTCACAAAGTTGAGAAAGACTTAGGCCAACACAATCTTCAAAGAAAAGATAAAGTGAATACAGGGGAAACCCTTTCATTTCCAACCCAAATAGAAATGTCAAGAACTTACACCACCACCGGCCTCAGGGTAAACCCTCTGAGAGTCCAGAAGGAAAGTCACAGCTGCCCCGTCCTCCCCCGCGCCCCACCCCACCCTCATACATATATTCCCATGGGCACACCCCCTTCTGCATTAACCTGCCTCCCTCAAGCCCCATGATTCCAGATAAATAAAAAATGAGTGCCTGTTCAATTGAATTGCTTTTCTGTTTTGTTTAATTACTAGTATTGTGACAATATTGTTTCCTGCCATTTCCAATGCAAATGAACAGTGTTTCTACTTCGCTGTGGAGTAAGCAATGTTTTATGAGCTGGCCCTGGAAAGCCAACCACCACTTAAAAGGCAACTCTCGTGGGGGCGTACTTGCCAAATCCCAAAGACTCAGCTTCAACAAATCAGGCCTGGGAGCTGCAGTCAGCTCCGCACTGAGCGCTGCCTGGGCAAGTGCTATTGGAGGGGCACTCTCGGTTTGCTTTTTCACGCCGCTGGTGCTAACATCGCAGACCGTGTGGGTGAGAAGCAGACTTGGAAATCACGTAGTCCACCCCCTCATCTTACAGAGGGACGAAATGTTTGCATGGACGAACAAGGAGGAAAAGAGAAAAGAAGGGGCTGGAGGGATGGCTCACAGGTTTGCTGCTCTTCCAGAGAACCCAGTTCTGTTCCCAGCACCCACCTCCAGTGGAGTCAGTGTCCTCTTCTGCCCTCCACTGGTACAAACGTACATAGCATACATTCACAAACATGCATATAAGTACAAGTAATAAAAATAAATCTTTTTAAGAAAGAA
This sequence comes from Peromyscus maniculatus bairdii, assembly GCF_049852395.1. Taxonomy (NCBI): domain Eukaryota; kingdom Metazoa; phylum Chordata; class Mammalia; order Rodentia; family Cricetidae; genus Peromyscus; species Peromyscus maniculatus. Next base: position 68,812,806 of record NC_134860.1, on the reverse strand, counting down.
AAGAGGGCTGGAGAAATAGCTCGGTGGTAAGGAGCACTTTTTTGCTCTTCCAGAAGACCTGAGTTCAGTTCCCAGCACCCATGTCATGTGACTCACAACCGCCTGTAACTCCAGCTCCAGGGAATCTGATGCCCTCTTCTATCCTCCACAGGCACACACACACACACACACACACACATACACACACACACACACACACACACACACACACACACACACACATATGACACACACTATATGAATGAAAAATAAAATTAATCTTTGAAAAAGGAAGAGAGAAAACAAAAGCAGCCAGCGTTCATTAAATTCATTAAAGCTCAGTGAATGCTGGGCATGGTTCTAGGCGTTATAGCTGGATGATAACAGTAATTCTTTCCAGTAACGGATGAGGCTCCAAGAATCAAGCTGTCAGCAGGCATACTTAATTAAGAGTTGCCTAGTGCAGCCACCTGAGGCTGTGTTGATGCCCATGGTTTATGCTATCACCGAGGGCCATATCTGGGTTTGTGGTCCTGATGTGGCTGGCGGCAGTGTTGATGTCCATAGCCCAGGTTACCAGTTAAAGCAGTGGGGATGTCTGTGGTCTATGCCACCACCTGAATCCATGTTGATGTCTGTGAGCTATGCTGCCTCACGGGGCCATGTTGCTATGAGTGGCCTGTGTAGCCACCTGGAGCCATGCTGATGTCTGTGGCCTGTGTTACCCCCGGGATCCACATTGGTGTCTGTGGCCCATGTTACCCTGAGGCCATATTGATGTCCTTGGCCTATGCTGCCACTAAAGACTATTATGGTGTCTGTGGCTCATGCTTGGCAGAGGGCTGTGTTGATGTCAGTGGTCACCAGAGACAAAGCAGAGATCCTTGGCACATGCTGATGCTGGAGACCATGTGGATGTTCGAGTTCTGTGCTATCACCAGAAACCACGTAGAAGCCTGTTTTCTGTGCTCTCGATGACTGTAAAGGGCAAGAAAGCGACTTTTGCAGTGGTATTGATGACTACAGACACACAGTTGAGAAAGAGGGACATAGAAGGCTTTTGTGTCAACCTTTACCCTCAACTCAACTCTCTCCCAAAAGTAACAGCTTAAAATGGAAGCCATCAAAGAGAACTCTTAAAAGTTGTGGTAAGGATGCTGAATTGTAGCTCTCCACAAATGATGGCTTCTGGTGAGGGTGCAGGTGAAGAAGGACTCAGTTTTGCCACTGGGAATTTCACCATGCTCCAGTGTGTATATGGACAACACAAATTGGACTTGTTTTCTTTTCTTTATTCTTTCTTCTATTTTTTTTTTGTGGGGAGGGGCGGGGTGGAAATCACAAGGGTAGGGGGTAGACATGGGAAGGCTGGGAAATAAATATGATAGGGGTACATGATATGAAATTCCCAAATAATCAATAAAAATAATATGTTAGAAAAAATAAATAAAGATAAAAGTTGGGGCTGGAGAGATGGCTCAGCCATTAAAAGCTAGGCTCACAACCAAAAACACAAGATAAAAGTCCAATTGCAAATTGAAAAAAATCAAAAAAAAAAAAAAAAGAGAGTTACGTAATTTCCCCACACCCTACCACACACCCAAATGAAGAGTATTGCCACCCAGTTATCTGATGTCCTTTCCTTCCATAGCCTGTAGCTTCCTGTAGCCTCCAAGGCAGTGGTTCTCAACCTTCCTAATGCAACAACCCTTTAATACAGTTCTTCATGTTCTGGTGAACTCCAACTGTAAAATTATTTCATTACTACTTCATAACTGTAATTTTGTTACTATTGTGAATTTAAATATAAATATCTGATATTCAAATATGCAACCCCCCCCAGGGGTTGCAACACACAGGTTGAGAAACACTACTCTAAGATGTAGGGATTCTTTATCAAGAAGAACCAAGAAAGCCTCTCATTTTTCAGATCACATGACAGTCAAAGTGTCCAGAATATAGATCTTCTCTCTAAAGAGCAACAAAAGGTTGATGAGAAAAAAAATAAATTAACATTAAATCAGTATTTCCCTGGGCTAAAAGTAAAAAAAAATCCCCAAAGATTTAAGAAAAAAAATAATAATCATCTGAAAGCCCACTTCCAAGAGTGCAGGGTGGGATGAGGAGTGGTCACATGACCACTGTTTACCTGGAACCTGAGTTTTAGTGGATCAACATAAAGAGGGAAAGTTCAGCAGATCAAGACCTGGTGAGACAGGTGAATCATATTTGTATCTCACACTCTCAAAAACTGTAAGGCATAACAGGAAATAAGAATACCTGGAGAGGGGCCTGGAGAGGTGGTCCAGCCGTGAAGAGCATTAGCTGGAAACTGAACCTGGATGCAGTTCCCAACACCCACATAGAGACTCTCACCATCAATAACCCCAGTTCCAAGGGATTCATTGCCCTCTTCTGGCCTCATCCAGCACTGCACACACATGATGCACAGATATAGATGCAGCAAAACATCCATATACATAAAATAAAATAGTAATAATAAATATTTTTATTAACTTAGAGTTACCTATAGAGAAAAAGCAAAAGTGAAAAAGTGATATGAGCTGTAAACCTCTGCAGCCAATCCCAGATCATGAGAGTAAGTAACAAGTAACAGTCGCAGGGTAACTATTTTGAATTGGGCTCTGCACTTGAGAGTTTTATGTGGATATATCCCTATAACATTGAATTAAACCAGTAAACCGGCTGGTCCCTAGGCCCAGGGATGGGGAATGGCTGAAGGACCCAGAAGTTTGGGAGGACCTGATAAAACAGTGTCTTCTTGACTTATGAATTCACAGCCACTGTGGTCACTTAGACAAAATCAAGCCAGTCAACATCCAGCATGGAGAGGGATGGTGCTCACAACCTCCCATCCCCACCTCACCACCCCCACCCCCGCAGCTAAGAAGCCATCAAAAGTTAATGGCTTCCGGGGAAGGGAGAGTCAGTTTTCTTTAGAGGTACCCACCACGTGTACATGGACAGTACAAATTGAACAGTAGGGTATTTTTAAGAGGATTTGAAGTTAAGAAAGAGGATGGAGGGGTAAAGAGTGGAGCAGGGGGCGAATATAAGCAAAACATACTGTATGCATGTATGTTCTCAAAGGATTAATTAAAATATTAAAAAATAGTCTTAAAATATCAGAACTGGAAAGTTTTACTCATCACCCAATTTCATATTTTAAAACTCTGATTCTTATCATTTTGGGCTCATAGAAAGAAGATGGAGGATGGACGGATGGATGGATGGATGGATGGATGGATGGATGGATGGATGGAAGGGCATAGGCTCATAGATACATACATACATACATGATAGCTAAGATAGGTAGATGATATATATTCACAAATGTACATGTACAGACATAAATATATATAGTCATACATCATTTGATAAGAGAGATATGTTGAGAAATGCATCACTAGAAAATGCCGTCACTGTACAAACATTGTACATTGTTCTTACACAAACCAAGGATGTTGTGACACCCTAGCCCATACAATCTTAAGGGTCCACTGCCAGTATTGGATCTATCTTTGACTGAAACATCCTCATGTAGCATAAGGCTGTACACATACAAATATGAATACATACACTGTGTCTTGGTGTAAATCTGTAGGCTGACATAAAAAAAAAAAACAGAAAGCATGGGAAATGCCGATAAAGTCTGTCTGTCAATCCTTCTGTCCCTTTTGTAGGAATATGGAGGCCTAGATAAGGAAGTCACTGGAATTTAAACAGAGTCCAGATGAGGATAAGATCTCGCTGTTGCTGCCTGTGGAGGCAAGGTGGCCCCAGGAACCTTCACCCTAAGCAGCTCATTGCTCCCTGAGGAGAGAGCCAAATAGCAGGCTGAGTGTGCATCTGACTGAGCAGGAGGGGATTATGGTTCAGTGCCTCCTTGGTGAACTGCTTCTTTGCACATCCCTCCTGCAGCAACACCCGTAGCCTTCCTGCTGACTCTGCTCTCATTCTATAAGACCTGGCCTCAGGGAGGGACTATTTGGTCTCTTCTGTATGCGAAGCTGTAAGTTACTCCTTTGCTCTCTTCTCCACAGCAATTTGCTCTTGTCCTGAAGGATTAAGTCTACATCCAACATAAGAACTTCTTATAGGAGCATTTCAGTCCCCAGTCATCAGCATCCCAGCCTGGAGGGAGAGCATGCAGCCTCTTTGTCACCTGGGACAGACATGGGTGGTCCTAAGGGGTGAGTTAGGGGTTGGCTTCCTCCCTCCCCATGTGATTCCCTTCAAGTGTTCTCTTCTTTGACCCGGAGTCCTCTAGTCCTCCTGCCTATGAAGTCGATAAGGAGAATAACAGATAAGATTATGAGGTTATGAATCTGCTATTTTTTTTAACACACTTAGCAAAATTTCTAATTCTAGATAAAGTCTGTCCCTTCAAAGCCTTCACCTTGGGGGACATGACATTTCTTTCAACAATGCTCCCATTCATTTCAGGATCCCTGTTTTAGGAATATTATTAATTATCAAATATGGATGCTTATAGATCAAAAACTATACCAGGGGCTTTACCCACTATTCCTTAGTATATGCTTGAAGGAAGAAATGTCCCCTTTTAAACGAAAAAAGGAAGCCTTATTCCAGCTGTATCAAGCCTCATCAGAGACCATAAGAACTTTAATCTCTCATTTTAGACATCATACTTGGTTTTCAACAACTCTAGGCTATTTCCAGAAATCAGACTTACCCTTGAAATGCAAAGAGTGACCCTGACAGAGAATGGTCAGAAGAGGGTATCACATGCACAACTGGGTTTTCCAAAAGGGAATTTAGAAATGCTTTATTCCATGGTAACATCTTTGCCAAAAGTCCATGGTCTTCCAAGATGTTTAGGGGTTTGGTTTGGTTTTGTTTAACTTTAAAAAAAAAAAGTGTGTGTGTAAAAGGGTACACACCACAGCCTATGTATTGAGGTCAAAGGACAACTTGCAGAAATCCATTCTCTCCTTCCACCTTGTAGAAGAGCTCAAACTCATGTCTTCAGGCTTGGCGCAAAGTGTCCTTTCTCTTTAAACTCTATTGCCTTGCACCTCCCCCTCCAAAAAGATTTCTTGATGTGCAAACTCACATGTTGTGTGCTGGAGGGGGAGGGGTATGCACACATGTGCAGATGTGTGTGCACATGTATGCATCGGTATGTGTTTCATCCACCAAAATAAGCCAGAGATACAAGCTGCACCCTCACACTTGCCTAAGGGTCTACAAGAAGGAAGAGGGCAAGAAAAAGGTGTTACCAAACTTCCTTCCTGTTCCATGAGAGGCCTAGCCATGTCTCTGCGGACTCCTGTCTGGCTCAGCACCTTCCTTTCTCACCCCTCTGGCTGTGTTTCTGCTGACTGAACACAAAGGAACTAGCTCCAAGATGGAGGGTTCACCTTACCCAGAAGGCCTCTCCCCTCCAGCTGCTTATGTAATTCCTACCTTTCTTTAGTGGATCATTGGAGAACTTAGGGTTAGCACACACTCTGCCCCGGCTTCAGCTTATCTTATCCTTCATATGAGCAACTGAGGTTTTCTCGACATTACGGATTTTTTTTAAAGGTTTATTTATTTATTATGTATACAGTGTTCTGCCTGCATGTTTGCCTACAGGCCAGAAGAGGGCGCCAGATCTCATTACAGATGGTTGTGAGCCACCATGTGGTTGCTGGGAATTGAACTCTGGACCTCTGGAAGAACAGCCAGTGCTCTTAACCACTGAGGCATCTCTCTAGCCCTGACCTTACAAATTTTAAGAGTCCATTGTCAAGCTCCCTTCTGAGCTGACTCATGCCCCTCAACACCTCTCACATAGCAATTCTAGGATTGCAGGGCCAGTGAGATGGCTCAGTTGAGAAAGATGCCTATGGCCAAGGCTGGTGACCTGAGTTCAATCCCAGGGACCTACATAGTTGAAACACACACACACACACACACACACACACACACACACACACACACACACACACTGGGGAGGTTTAGGAAGTACATCAGACTCTCACCCTGGTCACTCTCTGCACCATGCTTGTGATTGAGGATGTGAGTGCTCAGCTTCCTGCTCCTCCTGTTGTACCTACCGATCGCTTTCTGGCCTTTCCCACCATGATGGATTTTCCCTCTGCAACCATAAGCCAAAATACTTTTTTCTTCCTTAAGTTGCTGTGATAATCGTATTTTATCACAACAACAGAAAAGGTAGCTAATATACACACAGTTTTAAAAATATAAATGTTAAAAAATAATTTTAAGGAAATTCTGGAGGTGCCACTGGTCGCTTGTGCTGCTAAAAATCCCTACTCTCCTGGAAGGCCCGGGCTCTTCTCTCCTCTCTTCAGACTCGTAGGACTCCCTCAATTCCCCCGTCAGCCCATGAGTTTGGTTTACCTGAGGAAAGAGAAGTTTCTGTGGCCCTGCATTCTGCCTCTCTTCCTGTTGAAATGACTCACCAGCAACAACCAATGAACAGAAGGATTACACGATCCGGGGTAACATGCAGATTGTCCTTCACTCAGATTGGAGACCGTGTGCTCTCTGTCGTCTTTGCTGATTGGTCCGTCCTCCTCTTCCTGCTGTCTAGACTGCCCCAGGGATTATCTTTTGACTTACTATCTTCTCTACAAACACTCGCTTTCTAGGTAAATTCCCTCCATCAGGTGGCTTTTGAATACTGAGAAATATTCATCTTCCTATATCTAAGTCAGACTCCCCTGAATTTCTAGGCTCATATTTGCGACTGCTCAACCACCATAGACACTTGGAAGTCACATCTTAGGTAGGTTCCCTGAATCTTCCCACCAGGTCAGTTCCCCCCTCAGCCTTCCAGGTGTCAATCACTGCTCTGTTCTCCCATACCCAAAACCACTCTCACAATGCATCCAACCATCAAGCACCTGGTCGTTTCTCAACATCCACCACCTCCACTACCGTCACCCAGACATTCACCACCGTCATGTTATCTAGTTGACTGCAGAAGCCTCTATGATTCTCATGCCTCTCAAAACCTATCCTCAGTGCAACAAAATGAGATGCTTAAAATTAAGTCAGCTCCAGAGCCTCCGGGTGACTCAGTTAAGAAGAAGCATCGTGCCAGGCAGTGGTGGCGCACACCTTTAATCCCAGCACGAGGGAGGCAGAGGCAGGAGGATCTCTTGTGAGTTTGAGGCCAGCCTGGTCTATAGAGTGAGTTCCAGGACAGGCTCCAAAGCTACACAGAGAAACTCTGATTTGGAAAAGGGGGTGGGGAGTATTGCTATAAGAAAAAAACAGACTTGATCTGGTGTGGCAGAGTACTCCTTCAATCCCAGCACTCAGGAGGCAGAGACAGGCTAATCTCTATGAGTTCCAGGCCAGCCCAACTCTGTCTCAAAAAAAGAAAGGAAAGGAGGGAGGGAGGGAGGAAGGAAGGAAGAAATGAAAAAAAAAAAGAATATTCTAAAGAAAGAACAGTAAGAACCTCCATGATCCACAAAGTTGGGCTAAAAGAGCAAAAGTGCCCAGAAAAAGATAGACCACACATCAAAAAGAAGCCAAGCTGAAGAGGGCTCCAGTTGTGTAGCCCCCTGGGAAGGAATAGAAAACAGATGACCTATCCAGAAGGTAAGCCAGGCAGCCTAGGGGGAAAGAGCCTGACTGGCAATCCTACCCTCATCATAAGCCCACACAAACCTCATACAGTTATGAGTTTTAGTGAGATAGTGCTTCCTCTAGCATACGGGTCAGCAGTGGAGTGGAATCCCATTGTGTCGTTCTGTATTACTAGCAAGACATTGGCCTAGCATCATCTTCAGAAAGGTCCTAATATATGAAACTGAGAAATTAAGCTATCTTGAGAGATGGATGAACAGAGACAACCACAAATCTATCCCGCCACTGAGACAGTCCTGAGAGGCGGTTGTGAAGAGCAGGAGGGCTAGACACAGAGAAGCCGGAAAGCGCAGACGGGAGGAGGATCAGCTCACATAGAGTGATGCATATTCCTGTCCTCAGAGGCTGGAAACAGACCTCATCAATCGAGGCTAGCCTTAAAATGTGGTAGCCTTGAGCCTGAGGCCAGTGGGGGAATCAAGCTCTGGAGTCACTCATCTGCCATTCACTGATGCAGAGCTCAGCACTCTGAAGTGCATGCCTTCCCTTCGTCAAGGAGAGTAATACTTGGGACATCTTAAAAACACAAAGACATGTCCTCCACCTATACAGATCACAGCACTGTGGTTGCTTCCACTTGGGAGTAGCCTCTGACTAAGACATTAGTCATCCCCCAGGGGCAATGAGCTTAGGAATCTCCAGAGTCCAGCTCACAGACTAAAGCTAAGTGTAGCCAACAGAGGCCCCTGTTATGCGAAGAAGTAAGGATAATAAAACAGTTCTGGTAGGCATCAGACACTTGTCCAAGACAAGCTCAACATCAGCATAAACCACAGGAAAGATGAGAATCCACAAACTCAACTGGCGCTCTACAGCCCTGTGCATGCAACAGTCGGTCTGTAAGGGTCAGAGACCCACAAAGAAGCTGCTCCAAGAGATGGGTGAGTTTTCCTTTTTACTTCCCTCTCCTCTATCTCTCTCCCAACATTGTGCTTCCTCTATTTTTTTCCAGCAACTGTAAAAGCCAGAAGAACGTAAAACAATGTATGTCAAAGCCTGAAAGTAAGACTTCCATCCAAGATTGCTGCAGCCAGCGAGGCTATCTTGAGAAACTGGCAGATAAGTAAGAACATTGGAAGACAAGCACAGACCAAGGCAGTTCACAGCCACCGAGCCAGCACTGTGGAGGATGCTCAAAAGAATACTATACACCGAGGAGGAAGACAGATAGTCTCGCCCACAAGAGCACAAGAAGGAATAGATTTCAGAGCTGAGCATTGGGGTTGCACACTTTTAATACCAGCACTGGGGGGTGGGGGGGTGGGCAGAGGCAGGCGAATCTCTGTGCGTTCAAGGCTATCATGGTCTACAAAGAGAGTTCCAGGATAGCCAGAGCTGTTACACAGAGAAACTGTCTAAGGAAGAAAGGAAGGAAGGAAGGAAGGAAGGAAGGAAGGAAGGAAGGAAGGAAGGAAGGAAGGAAGAAAGAAAGAAAGAAAGAAAGAAAGAAAGAAAGAAAGAAAGAAAGAAAGAAAGAAAGAAAGAAAGAAAGAAAGAAAGGAGGGAGGAAAGGAGGGAGGGAGGGAGAAAAGGAGGGAGGGAAGAAAGAAAGAAAAGAAAGAAAAAAGAAAGAAAGTAGATTTCAGGAGAGGAATAGACAACCAAAGGACCAAAGAAGAGCCAGGAAGGAATTTGTTATGCCAAATCTAACACTAATGGAGAAGAAAAGAATGGATAATAATCCCACCAACCAGAAAACAATCCACACAAATCACAAGAATTAGTAAGCATCTTGAGGAAAGCCAAAGGCAGCTTTCCATAGTACATGTCCCAAATCATACACTCAAAATAAATAAAACTGCAAAGGACAACATCCGCAGCCACTAGGAAAACGACGGTGTAGGCAAGCAGCCTCTGTGCTAGCCCTGCCTGTTCGTGTCTATTCGTCTTTTCTCACTTGGGGGCCCTGAGCTCACATCCAGCCAGGCTTCCTCTTGTTACCACTGTGATAAACTGAAGTCCACTGATCTTCAGGTCAGAGGACCCAGGTGACAACCACATCACTGTCACCAGCATGTTAAGTGATGTTGGGCAAATCCCTTGGTCTTCAGCTTCCTTTCTGCAAGGGTTCAGACTGTGTCTCGAATCTCTTTGCTCAGAGTTCAGTGTTCCTAGGACATCAGTGATTTTTGTGAGCTCCCTCATAGAGGAATATGCTCAGTGAAAAGGGACCTGGAAGAGGGCTCAATAAATTCACAGGAGTGTGTACCCAGTGATGGGTCTCAGACTGAATGGCACATGGGGGATTTTTGTTTGGGGTAATGGGGTGGGACACTCCCATCACACAGTTGGCAATCTGATTCTAGACAAGACCTGTTTCACCCTAGAGTCTAGGCCTACCATGAGCCTCAGACCCCTACCTCCTCAGCAGAGGTGTGCCTGTGCCACCTACCCACCCACCCATCCACCCCACCCAGACCCCCGTGCCCGGGTATGACTGTCCCCTCTGTCAAAAACCAAGAAACCAGGCCAAATGCAGCAGCTTTGATCTTTGAACACAAAAATGGGTATTTTAGTCACTTGGGTGTCTGTACAGAGAGAGAGAGAGAGAGAGAGAGAGAGAGAGAGAGAGAGAGAGAGAGAGAGAGAGAGAGAGAGAATATCGAGGGCAAGAAAGGGCCAGGAGGAAAACCAGCTTTGACAAGCTAATAAATGTCAATTTCTGAGGGGGGCTGAGTGGAAGATGAATCCTTAGAACTTTAATTGGAGACAGGATGCTTTTCCTTTGCCAACAGCCCTGCCTCCTGCAGATCCCTCTACAGATAGTAAGTCCCTTGCCTATCTCTAATTGATGATAGGCCTCTGATGCTAGGATTTGTTTCTGGGCTGTCAAGATTCAGGTGGAATAGACTGATGCCCCTCAGAAAGGAGCAGGAAAGCAGCAGGATAGGGACCCCCCAAAAGCAAGAAGTCCAGTGGGCTGAGCAACCACACAAACAGCACTCTCAAAAGAGACATGGTCCCTCCTAGCTGGAGATACTTACTTCTGACCAGGCAGCAAGTCACATGGTGTCTTAATGGCTCCTAATCAGGGCAAGATGGGAAGAGAGAGCATCTTAAAGAGACATCTCCTTGTATTCACTGCTGAGGGAGAGGGTGGACCCCAGAGCCTCCACCACTGAGCCACACCTCCGGCCCACAAACATCTCTTTTGATGGACACTGAACATTTCAAATTTTTGCCTGTTGCCAGCATCACTATAACAAAGAGCTGAAAGCAGATCCTTGGCACTTATGCAAATATATTTATAAGATACTTTCCCAAAAGTGGAATTGCTAGGTCAGGAGAGCGATGTATTGAAAACATTGACAGTTATTGCCAAATTGCCCTCTGTGGAGGTTAGACACATTTCTCTTCCCATGAGAAAGATGAGGGTACCGATTTCCTCACAGCGCCGCCATTACAGTGTGTTATCAACTTTCTGGCCTGTTGCCAATCTGATAGGTGAGAAAATTGTTTACCACGGTGTAATTTTAATTTGCATTTCTCTTATTCTAAATGAGGTGGTGAGTAGTCATCTACATTTAAGAGCCATTTGTGTTTCCTTACATTAGACACACTTTGCTAGCCATTTATCTCCTTTGATCTCCATAATATCCCTGTGAGATCCACGAGGCAAATATTCATAATATCTGCATTTTAAAGTGATAAAGCTAACACTCAAAGCAGTTGAGATTCTGACTCGAAGTTACAGGCTGATGAGGCAGATCCAAAATACCTTGTAGGGTTCCCTCCCCCATGCCAATAGTTTCAATTTTTTTTTCATCTTATCTTCTCAATTAAGGTGTGCAATTTTTACCTGCTTTTGGATCAACACACACACACACACACACACACACACACACACACACACACACACGGGAAGGACACTGGGGTGTGTCAGAAAAGCAAGCCAGGAACCAGGAGTCAGAACCCAGAACCCAGGCTTCTAGCATGGTAAATTACTGTGGCTGTGTCCCTCTGAGCAAGTCCCTTGACTCTCCAGGCAGACTTTCTATATCTGTTAAACCAAGATTTGAACTAAATCACCAAAGCCCCTTCTAGGAAATGTTTATAGTGGGCAGAACTCCATGAATTTTTTATTATTATTTCTTTTTGAGTAAAGGAAATAAACACCCTAAGATGAGAACTCTCAAATCATAGCCATTTATGTGAACCTAGTTTAATCAAAGATGAGAAGTGAGAAGGCAGGAGGGTGATGGGGAAGGGGGCTTCGGGAAGAAGTGAGGAGGAAGGGGCGCTGCTATGGTGATATGCTGGAGCCAGATGGATGTGCAAGTCCATTGCAGGGTTTGCAGGGTTTGGAGCTGACTGATGTTCATTCAAGGGCTTAAAGTTGGCCAAGTGCTACAAATGGTAGCATTCCATCTCACTTGCCCAGAGTTGCCCATTTGCCATATTCATCTCTGCTGGAACAGAAGCATTAACAACAACAATAGCAACAATAATAATAACAACAATAAATAAGCAACAGGGGCACTGAGGCATTGACAGACAGTGTGGAGGGTAGGAGAACTGAAAAGATCTCAAAAACAGCATTGTCATGTTTAGACAGGAGCTGCTGACCACACTCGAGTTACCCAGGACATCAGATGACTCCATGTTACCTCTAGGAGGAAGACCACGATCCCTGGAGCAAACTGCAGAGTTCCTATCCCTGCTCCCCATAAGCTGATTGCTGCACCTAAGGGTCCCCATCTGAGCAATGGGGGGGGGGGGGTGATAACCACTGCCGCTCTCTTGGTGAGGGGTGGGGATGAATGAGTTAGCACTTGAAAAGTGTTAGAACAGAGCAGTAAGGTAGCTACAGCTAGACTGAGCGAAGGATCCTGAAGCACGAGGTTTTCGGTCCACCTGTAACCATGGGGTCGTGGGCAATCATCTTCTCCCTCTATGCCTGATTCTATATCTATAAAGAAGGGGAATGGATCCAACCAGCCTTCTCCTTCTGTGGCGCCAGGAGCCTCTGATCCATCATATGGGTTCCGCTCACAGTGAACATCGCACTAAATAAAATGTCCTCCCCCGGCTACCTCTGCCTTTCCCACAGTAGACCACAATGTCCTCTTCCCCCTTCTTTCTCCACAGCGGCCTCTCCTGTGGCTTGGCGCCCTTCCTTTACTCACCACACTCAAAGGACGTGCTGAAATGACCGAGCATGGGTCTCTCAGCCTGCAATGCTGTTTCCTTCCTCTGTCTTGGGAACGCTTCTGTCACCATCCCTGGAAACCTGTGATGCTCGGGGAGTCGGGCCTCCTTCCTCCGGGCCCCAGTACGCCAGAGCTAGTCCCTCCATCGTCCCCTCGTAGTATCACATGACACCCGGGGAGCTGTCAACCTCCCTCACTAGATGCTTTGGGCAGCTCTGCGCTCTTTCCTTCTGTGCCCATCACCTAGCTGCAGAAGACCCTCGACAGCAGAATGAAGTGAGGAGGGAGTCCAGCTACTGTGTGAAACAAGCCCTCCCTCACCCGCCCATCCTGTCCTCACACCATCTCAACCTGGTGTGATTCCCCAAAAGCTGCGAATGTTAGTGCGGGAAAGAGGAGAAATCATTCCGATTCAGACCTGGAAAGGACGCGCCAACCTGTTGAGCTGCCTATAGGCTGGGCAGTGTGTTCAGACCTCCCGGTTTTTGTGAGCTGTCACCCATGCTGGGGTGGGTCTTGGTGGTGCAGTTGCCTTTGAGTCATTTCTGCTCCTGTAAGTGACCCCCCTCTCCCACACTCCTGTAAGGAACCCCAATACAACTCATTGGTTCGCCACGTTGGACTTTGGTGATATCAATACGTTGGTCTTCTGTGGGATCCCTATCTGGAGTGAGTAGATGTGTGTGTTGTGTCTCTCCAGAAGTTTGTCACACAACAGGGAACAAGCCCTGTGAGGTAAGCCGGCACCTCACTCCTTGGTGTGGTAGCAAATCGGAGTTATTAAATTGATTGGATTGAAAACTGTGTTCATGGGAGGAGCACACACGCATGGATGTCCGTGACGGTGTTTCCGGAGATGATCAGGTCACCAGGGTTGAACGAAATCATGATCACGTCATCAGGTTGAGTGAATGAATTCATCAGTCTCTTGACATACTCAGAAGACAGCAGCGTTATTGGAAACCGTAAAAAGTAGGAGATGGTGTCTGGCCTTCTCCTCGCCCTGGCACTGGCTGTCACAGACTTGTGCTTCCCCATAGCCAAGCCCCGCCAGAGAGTTGGCACCTCTTCCACCCTCACCCTCCCCGCCACGTTTTTCTCTGTAGTACTCGCTGCCATCTGACTGGCTCGCCTTCACCTCTAGCTCTACTGTCTCTCTTGCCCTTCTACCTTGAAAGAAAGTAAGCTCCCTGGGGACAGAGGTGTTTTGTTTCTTTGTTCATTCTCCAATCCCACAGAGCCAAGACTACTATTTGACATTCTATTAGTGTTTGATCAATATTTGTTGCATGAATAAAAAAATTCCCCTGCCCTCAACTCAAATGCATGCACATACATACCCAAATACACGTCACATGCACATACCCACATGCACACATGTAAACTATTAAGGTCAGATTTCTGGGTGCCACCTAATTCCTACTGAAATGATCCTAATCGGGGTGTTGGCTGGTAATGAACTCCAGGCATGACCACTTTACGGGGCATTTGCCTTTTATAAGGTAGGCTTTTAGGAATGATAAAACTCCTTTTATGAGCCCATGGAGGGAAGCCATCATGGATGAATTATATGGCAGAGGTATTTTGTAATCCTTCCATCCCCACCTCAAAGTGCCTTCAAGAAGGTCTGCACAGAGGAGTCAGAACCCCAAGCCACAGAACATCCAGCCTCTGTGCCTTGCTGGAATCACATAACTCTTTAACTCCTAGAAAAGACACATCTCAGTTCTAACCCCTGATGTTCCCAGCCTGCTACCCTTCCCCAGTCTGCCCTCCCCTATACGAAGACTCATTTTGTCTTTGTTCAAAACTATTGTGCTCATGCACGCCTGTAGTTGGCATACCCGGAAGTATGGCTCTCTAAAGCAGGGCTCCCAGCCAGGCTGAGAGTAACCTTGTCCCCAGCTTCTGAAGCTCCTGATACTCCAGTGAAAAGTCATTAGGCGAGGACCCTCAAGTGACAGAAGAATTAGCACACCGGCCCTGAGCAGAAGACCCCACAGCGAGGGCCACAGTGATGACAGGCGAAGTGAGAGACCTTAGCAGGAGTGTCCAATGTTTAACACGGTGACATGACACTGTCTCCTACACAGTTCATGCTGTAGAACTCACCAATCAAGTTACAAAAAGAACAAAAAAAAAGAAAAATCTCCCAGTGTCTTGAGTAAGTTGGTGGCTTTGTGTGTTGGGCTGCCTTCATAGCTACACATCTGGCTTGCCTGCCAGTAGAAGGAGCCAGTGAGTTTATCCCACAGGAGAGGGCCCTGGGGTAACTGTCCCTGACCCTCAACAGCTCTGATCTGGGTCAGGGCACTGACGTTAGAAGATTCAGGCAGAGCACCTCTGAAAAGGGGGGCGGGGTGCAGCAGATTGTTCCTCTTTATGAGACACTGCCCTTAGTTAGGGACCCCCAGTCTGATGGGCAAAATGCTACCCCGCTTTGGGGATTATGTAAAGATCCACACACATCTCCTGGAGGAGGAGCTGGTGAGGTAGCAGGATGTAACCCCACCTCTAGCGGAGACCTAGGAGTGTTCACAGACCCTAGCAATGGCATGTCTATAGACATCCAGAAGGTGTCTGCCTGCAGACACTACAGTCTGAGGAAGCCCTCACCATCCTGCCTGGTGGCGCAGAACACTGAATCCTAGCTAGACAATACACTATGAGGACCCCCTCACAATCCTGCCCAATGTGAGCAGGAACACCCCTTAAGCTACCAGAACTCTGCATCGTAGCTACCCACACTCTCAGGCCTGGAGCAGAGGGCCTCATTTCTTGTGGGCTCTATGGGAAGGGCTTCTGGGCTTTTCTAGAATCAGGGAAAGGACTGGGGACAGCACTGCTCCCTTGTGCAGGGGTAGGGCGGTAGGTACCAGGCCCAGAATCCAGGTGCTCAGGACTTAGTCCCTAAGTGCATGCAGCCCACTGTGCAGATGGTCTCCATTGATCTGCCAGAGATTTTGCCAACTGGTCTGCTCTGCAGTCAATTCTTCTTCCAGCGCTCATCCCTCCTCCTCAGACCATCATCCATCTCCCTGCCTGGACCAGCAGGAAAGGGCAAGCTCTTAAAGGAGCCAGAGCCTAGGCCTCAGACACCTGTCAGCTGTCAGAGGGAGCAAAGCCTTCCTCTGTCCTGGGGCTTTGTCAGGGTTTGGCCATTCCTGTGGCTTCTGGCTGAGCCCCAGAGAGGGCCAGTGGAGCCAAGAAGAGGTGAATTGTCCAGGAAGGTGGTGCATGCCTATCACCCCAGGCAGAAGGAGTGCACATTTGAGGCCAGCTTGGAGGAAGAAACAAAAGAGAGGCGGTGAACGTGAGTTGTTTGTGCCTTTTGTGGGTCCGTCCTGTCCTCTCTCCGTTGTTCTACTGGATGACTCATGGAGACTCAGACTATCCTGAGATCTGAGAACATTGGCATCTGATTGTCGTGGGACGCTTTGGGGACAATGATGACTTGCTATTGAATAAAAAGACATGATTTCCCCTCACCTTATTTAACCTCATGGAGGTTGAGAGATGGCTACTACTCATAACTGAGATTAAAACACTAAGGCTGGACCCTCCCTTCCCAGGCCACCCCCACCCCCTAGGGATCTCGCTTCTTGGTGTGGACCCTGAGTCCCCCTAGGTCTTTTCCGCCACCTCTTTCAGACATTATTTCCAGCACATCTCCACTCCTTTGTGATTCCTGCTGGCTCATAAAAACACTCTCTATCAGGGACCCCACAGCCACCGCACTTGGTGAGGACCCAGAGTGTGCAACGAGCAACCAAAGAATAGAACACCCACCCAATAAAACATTCCAAATATCACACACAAAAGAACACAATGTGAACAGCCAAGACAAAACGCCTCCTCCAGAAGCCAGCAACCCTACTGCAATAGACCCTGAGAAAAAAGCAATTTGGCTGGAGCAAAAACAAAGACTTCAAAATAATAGTTAGGGTTATGTTAAGGACCTTAAAAAGGGCATGAATAAAGTCCTTCATGAGACCATGACCACAAACAAATAGTCCAATGAAACAACGAAAACAATTCAAGACATAAATAAAGAATTTAACAAAGAAATACAATCACTAAAGAAAACCCAAACTGAACTAAAACTGGAAATGAAAAACTCAAGAGCTCAAACAAATCCTCAGAGGTAAGCCTCACCCTCAGATTAAAAGACATGGAAGAGAGAATTTCAGGTCTTGAAGACAACATAGAAGAAATGGATACTTCAGTCAAAGAAAATGCTAACTCTAAAAAATCCAGGCAAAAAGCATCCAGGAAATGTATGAATAGACAAAACCTACAAATGATAGATATAAAGGAAGAAGAAGAAACCCAGGTCAAAGGCACAGAAAATAATTTTAACAAAAATTATAGAAGAAATTTTCCCCAGTCTAAAGGAAGAGGTGCCTATCAAGGTACAAGAGGCATATAGAACACCAAATAAACTAGACCAGAAAAGAAACTCCCTATGATTTTTCTTAACAGGACACCAATAGTGCAGATACTAAGACAAGCAATTAATAATGATGGTACCTCATGACGCTGAAAAGCTTCTGTACAGCAAAGTCCACCATCATTCTGGCAAAGGACCAGTCCACAGAATGGGAAAAGATATTTAACAATTATACATCTGATAAAAGGATAGCATCTGCCAGGCGGTGATGGTGCATGCCTTTAATCCCAGTACTTGGGAGGGAGGCAGAGGCAGGCAGATCTCTGTGAGTTCAAAGCCAGCCTGGTCTACAGAGCGAGATCTAGGACAGGCACCAAAACGACATAGAGAAACCCTGTCTTGGAAAAAAAAAAAAAAAAGGGTTAGCATCTAAAATATATAAAGAACTAAAAAGAAAAAATCGGATTAAAAAAAAACAATAACCTAATTGAGGATCACCTAGGAGATGGGGGCACACCGTGGGTATGTCTTTGGGAACATTTCCAGAAAGAACTGGGAGGGAAAGAGCCACCCTGAATGGGGGTGGCATCGCCCTCACAGGGCTTGGACAGATAAAAAGAGCCACCCCTTGAGAAAGGACCAGCGCTCCTCTGCCTCCACCCCAGGCCCACCATAATGTGTGCTCTTCTCCTCTGCCCTGCTCCACCACCACCGTGGACTGACACTTCCGAAACCCTGAGCTGAAATAAATTCTTCCTCCTGTATGTTGTTGCTGTTGGCCATTTTGGCCACAGTGACATCAGGGCCACTCTCCTCACTCACAAATACAGCCCTCAGGTTCAGACGATCCAACCTCCTCAGCCACCTGGTAGCTGCAGAAGTCATTCTATTTATTACTCAAAGGAAGCAGCCCTAGGGGAGGAGGGTCAGTGTCAATGAGATAATGACCCCGGTTCAATCCCCGAACCTACATCTTCCTGAGGCAGATGTGGTGGCAAGCATCTATAATAATACCAGGTGTGGATGGAAGCCAGAGACAAAAGAAGCTGAAGGGCCAGCTAGTCCAGAGTAGACAGCAGCAAAAACAAGAGAGACAGCCTACTTCAACAGCAGAAGCAACTCCTAAGAATCATCTTCTGATCTCTACATCATACCTGGGGGCGTGTGGGCGCGCGCGCACGCGCGCGCGCGCGCGCGCGCGCGCGCACACACACACACACACACACACACACACACACACACACACAAGAATAAACATGAGAATAAAAAGGAAGAGGAGGTAGAGAGAGGCAGAAGAGGAGGAGAAGGAAGAAAGAGCCCCTGAGCTTTCTCCTGGCCTGAGTCAGGCGGAGTTCTCCACATCAGCCGCTGCTGCTCTCCAGCCTGCGCAGTCCCAGGCTCCTCTAGTCCCAATTTCTCTCTTTGATACAAGCCTGTTCTTCTCAAGTTCACACTGTCCTTCTCAACTGGACTCCTCCCAACTCACCTCTCTACCCCCACCTTCTCTCCACCAAGCCTGTGCCGCCCGCCTGGACTCAGTGATCAAGTTAGTGAGAAACAGGCTGGCTCTTGTACCGTATTCCAAAATGCCTGCAAAGCCGAGCTCCATGGAGACTAGAGCACAAGGTAACGGGGGCAGTCGTTACCAGAGGAAAGCTGTCCAACCAGCTTGCCTTTGGTGCAGATCAGTAAGGTGGCCAGCAGGAAATGAACAGCCTAGGTCTCAGCAGCCCTTAATTAACCCAGGCCTCACCCACACCCTTGGGCATTTGCTTAGGGACTTGCAGGGTGATGTCGTGGAGGGAAGAAATCCTGGCTCAGAGAGGCCTATCCTTTTAGGGAGATGGAATAGGGGACCAGGCACCCCCTTCCTTGTGGTGCCTCTCTTATCCACGAGCAAAGTCACACAGCAACTCCCTGTGGATGTCCAAAGCCTCCACATTAGAGACTCTGTCCTCTGCATCCAGCTCGGATCCTCATAAAATGTAGACATGGCTGAGAGAGATGGAAAAGTCCACATGGCCTCTGTTTCCTTGGGTAGGAAATGAGGCTGTAGGCCAGAGGGTTGCTAAGGCCTCTTCAGGCTCAGGCATCCTGTCCCTGGCAGTCCCAGGGGAAAGGTGTTCCTCAGCCCCAGGGGCCTGCGGAGAGCTCTAGCCTGGGCAGGCATAAGGAAAAGAGAGGAAATGGAGAGAAATGTGAGCATCAGAGGGCAAACATGGCTGGCCATGCCCAGGGTTCTATCTGTGTGTGCCTTCTACAGCTTCAGACCAGGCTGCTTTTTGTTTTGCTTTTTTTTTTTTTTTTTTTTAACCGCTCAGACCCTAGCTCCAGGAGCAGGAAATGGCCATCCTCCCCTTCATCACTTCCTGGCAGCTCTGGGAGCCTCATTTACTCTGAGGAGTTGGACACTCTAAGCATTCCACAGGCTGGGAGAGTACATGCTAGCCCTGGGTTCTATCCCCAGAAACACATACATACATACATACATACACACACACACACACACACACACACACACACACACACACACACACACATCCACTAGGCAAGGTAAGCATAGGTTCTTGGCAAGCAGCAATGAGAGGTAAGAAGTTTCTAGATGGGCTATCCTCCAGAGCACCACAAATCATTGCACGTTATTCAAAAGCACCTATGTTTTTCTACCTCAAGAAAAAACTGAGTTTTATTTATCCTTTCAATCAGGATCACACACACTTGCGCTCCTTGCTACTTGGAAGGCTCAGGCAGGAAGAGGGTGATTTTGAGGCCAACCTGGGCTACACCGTAAGACTGTGACTAAAAAGGAAGAAAGGAGTGGGGAGAGAGAGAATAAAAGAGAAGACAGGAGAGAGGAAGGGAGAGAGGGAAGGAAGAAGGGATGGAGGGAGGAAGAGAGAGAAAGAAAAAGAGAGAAGTTATATCATGCTAAGTGTTTTCTGGACACCTTATTTCATTTCAATTTGTTTATTTATTTAGAGACAAATTCTCACTATGCAGCCCAGGCTAGCCTCAAACTAACCACCCTGCCTCAGCCTCCCATGTGTTGGGATTGTGGGCCTGCCTACCATACTTGGCTTCCAACAGTCTCTGGGCTTATACCCACTCCTCCTCAATGTCCTCCTTCATTTCTCCGAGCTCTTCCTGCTGCAGGGCAGTGGTCCCAGGATCCACACTGACCACACCAGTTAGCAAGTGGCACTAGCTGGGCCACCTCGTGCTTCTTCCCAGACAGAGGCCAGCTCCCTTGCCCCAAAGTGCTCCCTGCCTGGTGTGCGTGGATGCCAAGACTACAAAAGGACTACCCTGAGGCTACGTAGCCTCCGGGCTTGCTTCCAGCCAAGACCTTCTAGGCTAAGAAGCAGCTCGCCTGCCCTGCTCCTCCATTCCTAGGCATAACAGATCATGTGCACATCGGATTCACCCAAAGGAATCCCCCTCCCCCCTCTAGCTGTGAAAAGGAGAGGCCACTGGCAACGCTTTCCTGACCTCTTCTTGACCTCTCTTCCTCTTTTCTTTGCTTTTTAGAACCTTAGGTCTCTCTCTTAAGCAAATCCTTCCACCTCTACAAAGCCCAAGCCTACTCTGCAGAGACCAGGGGAAATCTGCTTGTCTATGACCTAGTGACCCTGTTAGTAAGAGGAGAATAACTTGCCTGCTGCTTTGGGGGAACTGTCAGGGGTGCCGATGAGACTGTGGGTGACACCAGGGCTCCACGTGTACCAGGCACGGTCCTGGGGAGCTATGTTTTCATTTGTTTCTTTCATCTTGGCCATAAGCCTCGAAGAAGTGTAGCGTTGTTACCCTCTCCTTTTCCATCGGTGAATACTGACGCGCGTGCGGAAGACGCAGCTGCCATTTGAGCAGAAGTGGGACTTGAACCCAGGGAGTCAGGCTGCTGCCTGTGTGCCCAACCCACAACACCAAGCTGTCCCAAGCACTCTACAAACATGGAAGTGTTGCAGGCAGTCTGCATACCGTAGCTCCCCTCTCCTCGCCAATCCTGGCCACAGCTAGGAGATTAATGGACTCTGCTCTGGGCTGGGCAGTAGAGGACGGGAGCCAAGCAGTGATGTACAACCTCCTGCCAGGGGGAAGCCAGCCTAACACCTAATCGGATCAGACACCCCTCCCAGGCCTTCATTCCTCTACCTCCTCCTCTCAGCTCCGACCCCACCCCCACCCCACGCAGTTCTACCCTGCCTGAGGTCTGCAGCTGCCCCAGTTGATTTTATAAATGGCCCTTGCAGGAGGTGGGCACCTTGGCTAATTGAATCAGCGCCCAGGAGGCAAGAGGCAGGAGGCTGGTTAGCATCACAGATGAAAAGTGGTGGCAGCAACAGCTTGAGTGTGGAGTCACCCGGGAGGAGCCTAAGTGAGCCAGAGAGGCCGAAGCAATCTGGGCCCTACCGAGATGCTGAAAGTCCACAGCGGAACCTCCTGAGACACCCCGCTGTAAGCAGGGGG
The DNA here is from genome assembly GCF_049852395.1 of Peromyscus maniculatus bairdii. NCBI lineage: Eukaryota > Metazoa > Chordata > Mammalia > Rodentia > Cricetidae > Peromyscus > Peromyscus maniculatus. The sequence continues at coordinate 68,791,167 of NC_134860.1, read as the reverse complement.
CAGGTTTCTGCAGATCACACCCAGCACACACAAACAGCTTGGACACGCTGGAGAAAGTTGGAACAATGGGAAAAGAGAGAGTCAGAAAAAAAAAAAGAAGTGAGAGAGGAGCATAGGACATCGGTGGTCATGAATTTGGGTACATACCTCTAGGGGGGGGGGACCCTCTTACCTGCCCTGAAGCCACTGCATAGTTCAGTTGTGTGTCACACAAGGACTTCTCAGTCAACAGCAAGCTGTATATAAAACTGCAAGAATAAAGTAAATGAAAAAATTCCTCCTGCATGGTTTGTTTGTTTATTTGTTTGTTTGTTTTAGTTGGTTGGCTGGCTGGCTGGCTGGCTGGCTGGTTGGTTTTTCAAGACAGGGTTTCTCTGTGTAGTTTTGGTGCCTGTCCTGGAACTCACTCTGTAGACCAGACTGGCCTCAAACTCACAGAGATCTGCCTGCCTCTGCCTCTTAAAGGCATGAGCCACCACACTGCAGCCTAGTATTTTCATGGTTCCTCTTCTATGCTCAGATGTTTACATACACAAATACCATTGTGTTACTATTGCATGTACTATTTCACACATAAACAAGCTCTACATGTTTGTATCCTAAGTGAAACAAGCTATGCTATACATATAAAATATAAATATTATAGATATGATTGTATAAATGTATATAATTTATGCATTGCATGCATATGTATGCCATTTAGTATACAGCAATTATATTAACACAGAGACATATATAAGCATACATACACCATATACCCCAGGTATGCAGTTAGAAGTCATCTAGGTATAAAATTCAGTGATGACAATGGGTAGTGACAAATTTCTCTCAGTGCAAGTCCCTTCATTAAGTAACCTATGACTGCAATTAAAATATTAAGGCCATCTACAAGTGTCTTAGATACAGCTAAGCCTCTCGTGGTATCAATGGATACCAAGCGGCTCGCCTTGAGCCCAGAGACCCTCTCTGGGCTGATGTCCTTGGCGATTCCATTGCCCTGGCCCACAAAGGCAGGTCTGTCTCCTTACCTTTGAACTTGTCCCTAGCAGCCTAGCTGGCTCAGCAGCTCTTCAAGGAGGCCTTGCCTCCAGGTGTCTGCCTGAGCTCTTTTAAGCTGCTTATCTCCCTGACCCATCACTAGTCATCTCTGCTCACTGCTCTCCACTGAGAACTCCCCTTGAGTTGGGTCTGGGGCTGTGGAGCCTTCCAGAATCCCCGCTTCTGGGTGATGGGGACATACAATGGGAGACGCTTTGTGGTGTTGGCTGAATGAATGATGCACACACCATGGAGACACGGCGGCTAAAGCTGGCTAGGAGGCACTTATAGCTCCCTTGCAGAATGGGGCACACCCACTGGCTCATTTCCTCTCAGAGGGCATCGAAAGCCTAGTCAGCGTTTCCCCGACAGCCCTCTAAAGACTTTCATTGCCCCTCCCAGCTTCCCTAAATGCTCTACTTCCGCAGCTGCCAACCCTCACCCCACTTTTCCCCAGTCAAGCTGGCCACCACTTCCCCCTTGCGAGATCACGTGATCTCAGAGTAGCGCAACCAGAAGTTCTGTCTCTTGAAGGTGAAGGGCACAATGGGACAGGGATCGGCTCAGAATCCTGTTTCTTGAAAGCGTGCACACACTTCCGGAGTAGAATTCTGAAGGTCTGAAGGGACCCGCTCTATAAAGCAGACTCCTGAAACTGCCCCCAGATGGCGTCAGACGGGGAAATTCGTCCCTCAGGACTAGGCACCCACCACGCCTGGCAAGCCTTGCCCCTGCTTGCAGTTTCCACAGGCTGACACTGCCCCCTGCTGGTCATATCCAGCATGACCACGTCAAATGCCACCTGAGGAAATTGGTAATGTGGCCTCCTTTGCTCTGAGACGCATCTACGGGACTCCTGCACCAATGCTCTTCAGTCATAACCTGAGGCACCGGGGCCCCTTAGAGAATTGAACCCACGAGGACCTTGGAACTCGGATTGGATGCAAACCTTAGCACTGACAAAAGGGTCAGAGAAGCCTCTCACCCACCCCAGCTTACCTACCCCTTCATTAAGTGGCAAAAGCTCCGGGAAAACAAAACCTAGGTGGCCACACACCTGAGATCTTGAGGGCATTGATCTGTGCGTCTGTTGCTCATTGCTCTCCTGAATTCTAGAACCTCCTCTAGCTCCAGCCCCGCTCAGACTGGACATTCTTCAGCCATCTTAATCCCAGTATGTGAGGAGCTAAGTCCCCACTGGAAACCTCCCTTCTTCGTGGGCCACATCCAGCAGACACCCATGCTCCACCGGAGCTAACTCTCTAACACGTTTTGGATCCACTGGAGGACCTAAGCTCCACCTCTCACCCCCAAGTCCACTTCCTGCAGCTCTGGGATTACTGTCCTAAAGATTTGGCCCGGTGGAATTCCTTATCCAAAAGCCTTGACCCTTACCCCACCCTCCTTACATATTCTGAATCAGCCATGAAGATGCTACTCCTTCACTTACAGTAGGTTTCTGTGTTGGTAAGATCTCCCAAGGTTCAAGCTATCCTAAGTCAAAATCGCATGTGACACACCTGACCTACAGAGATCAGAGGTCATTGCCAATGCCCAGCACTGGGGAAAAGCAGCCTACCTGTGTGTGTTGATGAGCAGGGAAGAGATAAAGTTCAAGGTTCAAAAATGTGGTTTCCACTGGATGTGTATTGTTTCCATGTTATCACTAAGTCAAAACTCCAACTGAACGGTGACGGATCAGGGATTCGATAGTGTCAATCAAGCCTTCCTGCCACTGAGTCTCCAACTGCTTCCTGACTCCTCCTCAGTGTCATCATCCTTCTCCCCAGCCAGGGTCCTCTCTCCTCAGACCCCTGAAGAAGCATCAAACTCCTTCCAACTCTGCAAAGCCCACCGTAAACACCACCTTTGGCTATGGAGCCTTTCTTGGCCTCCCAACGCTTATCTCCTCTGAGGCACACGGCCTTGTTTTGCTTTGTGTGGCACTTACGTCCCCTTCTCAAGGTCGGGCATCTGTGCCTTGTCTCTCTGAGCTCCTCACGCCCTGAGGCCGGCAAAGTCTACAGCTTCCTAGACATCATGTTCCATTGTACGGGCTGGCTGGACCAAGATGAGGAATACATGACCATTCCTCTCCACCAGCTCAGCTTTTGATCAGGAGAGAAACCATCAGGACACAACAGTCTGTGGGGAAATGGGACACAAGAGAGCCTTGTGCCCTAAGGGTTTAGGGGAAATTGCAGGGCTGGAAGGGCTCCTGGCTCCCATGGTATCACAGGCACCCTCAAATTACAAAGGGCGGGTCTGGAGCAGGAGAGATGTCTCAGCAGTTAAGTACTTGCTGCTCCTCCAGGGGACCCAGTTAGTTCTCAGCACCCACATGGCAGCTCCCAACTGCCTGTCAATCCAAAGCCTTCCTCTGGCCTCTGCGGTCACTGGGCATGAATGTGGTATACGTACATGCCGAAAAAGGGAGGTGGCCAAGTCAAGTCCTAGAAAAGGCTGGCCAGGGCCACACAACGGGTAAGTCTTATTCCTAGTGCATAAAAGACACAGTAAGTAATTCCAAGTCTTGGGGCTGATGAGATGGTTCATGGGTAAAGGTCACCACGACTGATGACCTGAGTTCAATCCCTGGAACTCACATGACGGAAGGAGAGAACTGACTCCGGCACGTTGTCCTTTGACCTCTGTGTGTGCAATGTGGCACAAGCCCTGCCTGCCCATACATAAGTAAACCAATGTAAAACAATGTTAAATGTCGAGTGTTCCCAGCCATCCAGATTTTCCACCAAGCCTTCATCCAGCCACTGCCATTTTTTTTTCTGTCCTTGCAAAAAGTAGACATGTTTGAAGATTTTCATGCTTTGAACAGATCTCATATTTCATGTGTTGGAAACAAAGTCTCCAAAGTTATACGCTCATGGGTTTGGAGGTGGGGCCTTTGAGAGGTGACTGCGTGGGCTAGTGCATTACCCAGGGATCAGCTTTGCTCTCCCTGGTAGACTTGGTGTCTTCTTGGCACTTGGTGTCCTCTGTGGTATTATCATGCAAGAAGAAAAGGCCCTCACTGGATGTCCACTCTGTTTGTGGACTCCAAAGCCTGAAGACCCATGAGCTGACAAAAATTTTCTTCTTCATAAACTACCTAGCCTGTGGCATTCAGTTATAGCAACAGAAAGCATCAAGATTAAACATTTTCCTATGGCACCCAGACCTTCTAGGGCCTCTGACCCAGCCTAGGCCCGGGAAAGACCTCACAGCTAGGTGAAGACGCATTCAGTGGGCCAGCCAGAGCACCCACCCCACCTCACAGCATCCACACGCCACAAAGGAGCAGTTCAAAATGAGTTTAATGACTAGAGGTTGAGGGACGACAGCCACCCTCCCTGCTAACCGGAAGCCAGGGTTGTCCCAGGGAGGGAACATCTGTAGGTGGGAGGCCCACACAAGCCAAGGAACCAGGGGATCTGTGGAAATCCTTTTGTCTCCTAACAGAACTGGCCTAAGTTCCCTTTAGACCCAAGGCAGGGAGAGGAAGTGGAAAAGTCGTAGGAGGAGGGTGGGTCCCTCCAGGGCCCTCTTCCTGCTCTGGGCTGGTGACTCACACTGTAAGCACACACACAGCAGCCCAAGCTTGGGGCTCAGGACGGGGCAGTGACCCAAAGGACTCCAGCAGAAGCCCCCCCCCCTCCACCGCTTCCAAAGACCTCCCTGGGGACCACATCTCCCATCTCCCGGCCACCTCCTTACTTTGGGCCTTTTTTAAGTATGACATTGTCATACTCCGTTGCCTGTGGCCAGCCAGGCACAGAGGAGTCTTGCTGGAGTGGGTTGGGACCCCCATCAGCAGTGGCCTGCTCCCTCCATGTCTCCCCCTGGCGCTCCCGTGGTCTGTCATAGAGGGAGAGGGCAGCCACGCCCTCAGGCTCGTCGTATATATGGTCGGGTGGAGGGGCCACGGGACCCTCCTGGATGCTGTCGTAGAGCGGGTCAGGAAGGAGCCGCGGAGGACCTTTCAGGATGCCCCTGAAGCTCTTCCCCAGGGAGAGAGCCACTGTATCAAAGGGTACGGCATATTCCCCCTCGGGGCCCCCTGGCCTCATGCCGGGCACCGGTGTGCCGGGGGAAGGGGAGGGCAGAGAGTCGTGGGGCCGGGAGTAGGGGCTTTCGGGCCGAGGCAGCACGGTGGCCATCATGGGCCCTGTGGCTGGCAGGGTTGGAGGCCCAGAAGGGGCGGCATTCTTCTGGGCAGCAATGGCCTCTTCTAGGGCTTGGAAGATCTCATTGCCTTGTCTCGTTTCAAACTCAAAGCTGCCTTCTCCGGAGACGCAGCGTCGGCCAGCCTCGAAGGAAAACGTCACCTGTGGGAAGGGGGGGAGGACGTTCTTTCAGCACCGTCGTTTCCTGGACGTCCACCCAAACACAGATGTTCTGGCCCTGGCCCCCCTCCATCGGAGACTTCTGCTCAAGCTCTCGTCCCTCTGCCCCTGTTTGCTGGGGTTGGCTGGTTGATTGTTTAGGGAAAGGCTCTCACTCTGTAGCCCAGGCAGGGCCTCCAACTCTCTCCTGCCTCAGCCTCCTTAGTGCCGACATTGGCTGTGTGCCGCTACATCTGGCCAATAGTTTCTTCCTGACAAGAACACCCACTCTCTCTCCCTCCCTTCCACTCAAGCGTCAACTGACTGACGCTCAAGAAATGTCAGCCGCTCCTCGGCCCTCCCCACCCCTTCTCTACCTCATCTCTCTCATCACCCAGACCTCTTAGGTTTCACTCCTTCTCCCTCCCTGGTCCTCCCCCCGCTTCCATTCTCTCTTTCTTTATTGCCTTTCTGGCTCTTCCTCTTAGGGAGCCCATCTGCGGTCTCAGCCTGCCCAGTTCAGCCCCTCACTCACCTTGTCACGCCCAAAGCGCCGAAGAAACCTGTAGGGCCAGTCATAAAGCTGTGTGCCTGGCTCAGGGCCACCCCACAGCTCCAGGGCACTCACCCCGGCCCTGAGAGTGTAGGAGCCTCGGAGCCGGCAACGCTCACTGGCTTCTGTGGGCCGCATGGTCACAGCATATTCCTTACGGGTCACCCCTTGGAGGAGGAGAAAAAGAAAGAGGCAGCTACAGGAAACTGTGGGTCTTGCATGCTACCCATCTGAGGCCAGCATGCCACAAGTTCTCATTGTGACCTATGACCCCCCCACCTCGGATCTTAAAGCCTGGGCCGCTGACCTCACCTCTTCCCCTAGAAGGCATCTCTCATGCCCTCAGCCACATCACCCTAATTCTGGGGCCACATCCTTCCTGCCAACACTGCCAGAGCCACAGCTTGGTTCTGTACCCCATCTCTCCCCTAGTCCCTGCAGTCAAACAAGCTACAGGTAAAGGCTGACCCCGCCCTCCTACAGCCAGTGTCCCTCCCCATGGGTGGAACTTAAATGCAAGAGCCCCTCCCCCTCTCCCCTCCCTCCCTCCCTCCCTCTCAACCCTATGTCTCCATCACCAGCCCACAAAGCGAGAACTAGGCCTCCCTTATCAGCACTGTGTTCTCTATTCACAGGACACCTGCACAGCCAAGCCCAGACAGACAGCAAATCTTTCCCCCATACAATCCCCCCGGTGCCACAAAGAGAGGGTCAAGACCAAGACCTTCAGCCTCCAATCAGGCAGGACAGGGTGAGCCAAAGGTGACATGCGGGCAAGCTGGTCTCCAACCACCTTTGGGTCAACACCAAGACGCCAGGAAGAGGCACTCGTGAGCAGGGCCGGGGCGGGGGGTGGGGGTGGGGGGTTGACCACAAGACAGGAAGGCTTGACCCGCAGCCAGTCCACACCTCTCCCTCCCACCCTCCCCCCTGCAGGGAGAGAGCGCCCCCTCGGCCCCTCGCCCTCACCTGTAGTTGAGCTGCTATACAACTCATTCTCCTCCATGCAGGGCCTGTCATTCTTTTCCTCCAGTCCTGCGGGCTCCTTCCTCTGCCCCTGGGGAGGTGGTCCCAGGTCTCACCGCCAAATCCCACCCCAAGGCCACTCTGGCGCACATACTTTCACTGTGGCCCTGACTGCACTTTAAATCGGGTTCCCATCCAGAAGAACTCCCCTAAAAGGGGCTCTGTTTCTTCAGCCCCCTGCCCACCGGAACTATCTAGCGTTGCCCTCCCTAGTGTTCCCATGGGCTGCCTTGTCCCCCTCACCGGGAAAGCCAACAGGCAGATGGCCTGTATCCAGTCACTGCGCTCTGCTGAGGGGGCTGCCAGCAGGTACAGGCGCTCCTTGGTCTCCAGGATGAAGGCACTGGTGTCCCGGGGACTGCTGGCCTCACTGCCTGCCTCGGCCACCCTCAAGCAGTCGCTGAGGCGGACAACCTTCCGAGTGGCCTCTCCTCGCCGGGTCTTCTCTGGGCCATCCTGGAGCTCCAGTCTGGCTAGGGCGCAGCCAGACTCTCCATATAACACGGCTGTGAACCGGCGCCACTTCTGAGCCCAGGCATGACAGGCAAAGGCCAAGAGGGAGTCACCAGAGGTGGAGAGAGAGTCATTAAGGGGAGAAGAGGGACCGTGGGCAAGGGAGTGGGGTGGGGCAGTAACACGGGGTGTGGAGAAATAGAGGTGCACATCACAGAAGAACCAGAGAGGCAGTGAGGACAGCGGAGACCGCGGGACGGGAATGAGAGAGCTAAAGATTAGCCAGGAGACCAAGATCTGCAAGCCGGGCTAGGACCACAGTACATGGCCTATGGATGCAGTGTGCAACAAGACAACAGGCCCATCTGTCAGGTACTGGGGAGAAGAGCCTGAGTCACGGAAGCCCAGAGAGGAACAGTAAGGGGAGGGCAGGCTAGACCAGAGACAAGTGTACACTCCATAGGAAGGCTCTGACTCCAAGGACTTCCAACAACTTTCCTTTTTGTCTCGCCATTAACAAGAAACCGAGAGCTAGAGACCCAGACAGGGAGAGGCAGGGACTGGGTGACAGCGGGAGGCAGAGGATCTTCTCCTTCAAAGAGGCTAGGGAAGGAGGAGGGTGGAACACCCCGGGGACACAGCTTCGTAGCAGTCAAAGGTGAAAGGAACCTCCACCGTCATCCCCAAACGGCCCCCTAACTCTTCCTTCCATATCCTTCCACCTCACCTCCCCCCCAATCCAATGAGGAGCGAGAAAACAAAGAAAAAGATGAAGTTGGCGTCTGCTTCCTTCCCCAGCGCACACACGAGGACAAACAGCCCTCAGCAAAGAGGGTGATCTGGGGCCTGGTTTAGGGGGCAAAGCACCTTCAAAAGGCGGGCTTCTCCCCCAAGGGCTTGTCCAAATTGGCGGAGCACATGGTCTCAAAGAGGGTCAAGGACATGAAGATCCCCTCTCCCCCAGGAATCAGCGTGCCCTCCCCCACCCCCAAGCTGCCCCGCCCGGAACCCAGCCTCGTGCTTACCTTGCCGAAGGTCTGCTGCTGCTGAAGATGCAGAAAGCCTTGCTTCACCGCCACCTCCTCCATCCTGACCATCACGGGTTCAGTGCCCCGCGGCCATCGCCTCTGCCCTCTCTCCGGGGCCTGTTCCCCCTTCTCTCTAGTTCATTTCCTCTCTGCCTAGAGTTTTCTACACTATTCTAGTCTGCTTGATGACGACAGGCTGATAGGCCCTGTGGTTTCTTGCTCTGTGTGTGCTTTTTTTTTTTTTTTTCATGAGTACACTTCAGGCTGAAGCTTCCTTCCTGCATTTCCAGTGAGTAACATACAATTTCTAAAAAAGCAAAATCTCACACTTCTGCCGAAGCTGGTGTGAGGGACTGAAACACAAGAACAAAGAGCCCCCCAAAATCAAGTGGTACAAGAAAGCCAGCAATGAGGGCTCTGTACTGCAGGCAGGATGCTGACTATTATCAGAGCTGGAAGAGACCTCGGGAATCAGTCCATACAACCTACTCACTGCAAAGAGAAAACTAAAGGTAGGGATGTCTGAAGGGCCTGTAAGGCTACCAGCCAGGTCCCACATCTCCCAACTCAGGCAAAGCTAAGCCATATTCCCAGTAATGTACAGAAACAGACGTAAGACTGGCAATTGGGGATCCCCAGCCAGCTACACACACACACACACACACACACACACCAGTCCCATTATATAAAAGTATTTCCCCTTTAATCCCAGCACTCAGGAGGCAGAGGCAGGCGGATCTCTGTGAGTTTAAGGCCAGCCTGGTCTACAGAGTGAGTTCCAGGAAAGGCATAAAACTACACAGAGAAACCCTATCTCGAAAAACCACACATACACACACACACACACACACACACACACACACACACACACACACACAAGTATTTCCTACCTGCCAACAATACACAGCCCTGTGGATAGTCTAGGATAAGAGCATTCCCTCCAGAGATTTATTCCCCAAGTACTTCTCAGCTGTTGGCTATCTTCGTCACGGGTGTTCCACAGACACTTGGGTTTCATGTGAAACTTACCTCAAATCGCAGGAGCTTCAGAATTCCTCGTTCTCTTTCACCAGCCATATTTTAGCCCTTGACAAAGGCAGGCCAGGCAGGAGCACATCTGTTCGCATCTTACCTGAGATCACAGAACTGAGATGGAGGGGGGTAGATTGTTAATGCAATGGAATTTTGCTTATTTGTTTGTTTCATTGGTTGGTTTTAGATGTTTTGAGACAGAGTCTCAAGTAGCCTGGGCTGGTCTCCAATACATGTGTCATCATGCCTAATTAATGCATTTTTTTAGTGTGTGTGTGTGTGTGTGTGTGTGTGTGTGTGTGTGTGTGTGTGTGTGTGTGTAAAGCATACCTGTGGAAGTCAGACATCAACCTCAGGTACCCGTCCTCACCTCCCACCTTGTTTGAGACAGGGTCTCTTGTGGTTTGCTCCTCATAAGCCAGAGTAACTGGCCCACGGGAGGAGGCAGCTTCTGGAGGTTCCCTGCCTGCGGGGATTGCAGACACTAATATTGATTTACATAAGTTCTGGAGATATGAACTCACACCCTCATGCCCGCATCGCAAGCCGTTTGCCCGCTGACTCATCTTCCCCGCCCTAATGCAACCTCTCTCAGGCCCTAACCAGAATGCAGATGCCATGCAAAAAGAGAATCACTTTTAGGAAAAGTCATGTTCCATGGAGAAATTCACCTTAGGGCCAGATGGCTTGAAGAAGCAGTCTGGAATAGTTAGGGAAACTGAGAATTAGACCATACTTCTGGGGGTAGTCCCATAAATGGTGTTTATATAACTCAGTCCATTTCTTCTACCATGGGGTTTCAGTGGCACACTGTTCATGCCGTCTGCTGTGGACGCCATGTGCAGACCAAAGCGCTCCGAAAGATGAATGGGACAGCTCTGGGTTTTGGGACCCGGGGATGTTACTCTAGCTTATCACCATCAGCCTTGCTGCCAGGGTTTGAGCAGGCTGGACCAAACACCAAGCAGCACCAGGAATGTTGTGATGGGAACACTGACCTGGGAAGTGGCTAGGAGTATGAAACGGGGCATGGATGGCCTCCTCTGTCTTTAGAGCATCATAGATTCTTCTCTTCCTTTCCCACCTGAGAAATTCTACTCGAACCCAGGTATACAAAACAGATCAAGCATTTACTGATAATCAAACATAAAGGAACATTTTTTTAAAATTTTATTTATTTTATTTTACAATACCATTCAGTTCTACATATCAGCCATGGGTTCCCCTATTCTCCCCCCTCCCACCCCCTCCCCTTACCCCCAGCCCACCCCCCATTCCCACCTCCTCCAGGGCAAATCCTTCCCCGAGGATTGCAATCAACCTGGTAGACTCAGTCCAGGCAGGTCCAGTCCCTTCCTCCCAGACTGAGCCAAGCGTCCCTGCATAAGCTCCAGGTTTCAAACAGCCAACTCATGCAATGAGCACAGGACTTGGTCCCAGTGCCTAGTTGCCTCCCAAACTGATCAAGCCAATCAACTGTCTCACCTATTCAGAGGGCCTGATCCAGTTGGGGGCCCCTCAGCCCATAAAGGAACATTTTAAAAAGAAGTCTTCAGTGTGTGTGTATTGTTTATTAAAGAAAGAAGCAAATTTCCATACTGAGATGAGTACATTTGCTCATTTTTACACAAATAACTACATGCTGGCTGAATATTTGATAATGTATGACACGAAAACCTCATTAATCAATCCCCACAGCATACTCATTGAAAACGAGGCACACTGGAGCTAGTGGTGGTCTGGAGGGCTCCTGCAAGTCTACCAGACCAGAGCCCAAGTCTCCCAACTCAGGCAAAGCCGAACAACATACCCAGTATTGAAATTCTCCTGCCTGCCTCCCATTTTGCTTATAGGGATCGCAGATGCTACTACAGCACCGATTTACAGAACGCTTGTCCTCGGTGCTTTTCAGAGTGGACTGATACTCTGATTTTACAATCATCAGTGCTGAGAATTCACTTCACATTCCCACAGTACAGGTGGGCATGGTGGGACACACCTGTAATCCTAACGCTTGGGAGGTGGGGCCAGGAGGATCAGGAGTTCAAAGTCATCCCAAACTACACAGCTAGTTCACAAGGTAAGCCTTGGAAACAAAAGATCCCTCCATCCATACATACATATATATACATAGTATAAAATGGCAGTAGTATGTTTAGGGTCATTTCAGAAGTTGTTGGAAATCCTACGCAAATCCTAAGCCAAAATACATGTAATAATCTTTTGTGAAACAAGTCAGCAATTCAAAGAGAAGTGTTTTGTTGTTGTTTTGGGGGATTTTTTTTTTTTTTGGTTGGCTTTTTCGTTGTTTTTTGTTTGTTGTTTGTTTTCAAGACAGGGTATCTCTGTGTAGCCCTGGCTGTCCTGGAGCTCGTTTTTGTAAACCAGGCTGGCCTCGAACTCACTGAGATCCACCTGCCTCTGCCTCTGCCTTCCAAGTGCTGGGATTAAAGGCGTGCGCCACCTCCACCCAGCTCAAAGAGCGGTTTTTAAAATCAAATATTCTAACAATACAATCCAAGGACATACTAATTTTACAGGTGCTGAGGAATGACTGTAGGAAAATATATTTTTTTTTTTCTGTTATCAAGCCATTATGTTTCTATAGCAGCGGCAAACTTGGTGTGTGCAGCAGTTTGTGGCCTATAATACTCTCGGATCTGAGCTGAGTGTTTCAGGCAGAGTCTCCGGCACTCCATGGTTTGGCAGTATGCACAGCAAACAGTGAGCATGTATGTTGTCGGTTTAGAAGCTACAATGAAGTCTTGCAGAGCATCGCAGAGAAAGCACTGCCAGAATCCCCTTCGACCCATCACACGCTTGGTTTAGAATCGTTAGTCTTGCATGTTCAGAGACCGTTGACAGTTGCCTTTTTTTTTTTCTACTCCATGCCCCATGTTCCGTTTCATGATCCCATATAGGGTTGTGACTCAAGAGTTTAAGACCCCAGGCTCTAGAGAGTCCGGTTTACCTGGAACCTCTGTGGTCTTTGCCTCTGGCTCTTGGAGAGAGATGGGGTTTGGAGTCACCCTGAGTGCAGGCAGAGCAATAGCCTTCACACTCTGACGGTCCGATCTTATCAAAAGCACAGGTTCCGGCGGTGGTGGTGGCTCATGTCTTAATCTCAGCACTTGAGAGGCAGAGAGAGATGGATCTTTGTTGAGTTCAAGGCCAACCTGGTCTACAGACCAAGTTCCAGGACAGCCAGGGCTACACAGAGAAACCCTGTGGTTCTGAGCAGTGTGGGAGTACATGCTTATAATCCCAACGCTTGGGTGGTAGAGGCAAGAGGATTGCAGTTCAAGGCCAGCCTGGTCTTAATGGTGAGTTCCAAGCCAACAAGGGCTACACAGCAAGGCTGTGTCTCAAAGCATCAAAAGAAAATCAACCCAAAAAAAGAATACAGACTCTTACTGGATGGCTCTGATGTGATACCACCGTGGAGTGGGCCAGCACGTGCCTCCCAGGTGTGCAATAAAAATGCTTTCTTGCCGGGCGGTGGTGGCGCACGCCTTTAATCCCAGCACTCGGGAGGGGGAGGCAGGCGGATCTTTGTGAGTTTGAGGCCAGCCTGGTAAGAATGCTTTTTTTCTCAACCAAGCCCCTAATCTTCCAACCTGAAGGTAAACCGGATATATTCCACTCACAACCACAGGGGGGCGCCCAGGTTTACCAGATTGCCTGGAAACTTTTTAAACCGGGCCTCACATATTCCAGACACCCGATCCCATCCCTGGCCCGCCGAAGCTGGAGAGGCACTCTTTCCACAGCTATAGTCTGAAACGGGTAAGGAGCTAGAGGCTACTAAGAGGACACACGTCTTCCATCAAGTTCAACTTCACCCGGCCGGGTTGGGAATCCTGAAGTGGAAACACTAACCACCGTACCTTCTGCCTGGCCTCTAGGGAACCACAGAGCAGGAATCGCGACTCCGTTCCCACATACAACAGAGGTGTAGAGAATGAGAGGGCTTTGGGGTCTCCAGGCCCCAGTGTCGGGAAGCAAAAATGTCACAAAGGAAAGGATTCCCAAGGTTCATACTGAGGGACAGGTGGGGTTTGGGCTAGCCCTTGGCTTCCTTACTCAGAGATTAGGTGACTCCAAAAGATCTCTGAGGTGGGGGGCAGCTACTCAATGGGCAGCTCTGGGCACACAAGAGAAAGGTTTAAAATGGGCAGAGAGATGATGTGGACAGGAGAAGGATAAAGGACTGGGCAAAGTAAGTGAGGATGAGGACAGGTGCCTGCCACCTCAGCTCCAGTGGTTCCTGACTGTGGAGGGTAGGACACATCCCGGGATTCACTGTTAGCCCCTCCCTTTCCCCCGTGAAGTATGTATAATGGTCCTCCTGTATCCATGGTTTCACAGACTGTAATTCAAAATCACGAAATGGAACACTCCAGAAACAAGCAATCCTTTAAAAAAAAAAAAAAGCGTAATGACACATTTCACTGTTCTACTTCATTGTCTATCATTATTCATCTTATTGTGGCTACTTTATAACTTTATCTTTTGTATATATGGGGAAACAGCATGCAGATGTTCCCTCCTATGTAGTTTCAGGCCATGTATCTCCCAAGGATAAGGGAGGCATATTGCACTAAGAAAAGAGAGGGTTCAGTTCTCAGCACCTTGGACCAGGAAAGGCACCGAGTAACTTTAAGAGCAAACTGGCCAGAACTGAGCCAGAACTGAACAGAGCATTGTGAGGGAGAAGGGTATAGAAGAGATGAAGTCAGACCACACAGCATCTATTCAGCGAGAGACCCGTTGAGGACTTTAAACAGGAGTGCAAATTATCCGTATTTGAGGTTAATTTTGCAGAGGTATGGAGAGGTACAGGAAGAAGGGAAGCTATAACAGGAACCAAAGTAGGGCTTAGAAGAAATGTAACAGGGATATCAGCAGTGAAGACAGGAGTCGAGTGGGGTGTGAATCAGATATATGTTCAACTGGACATGAAAGTGAAGACTGTGGAGAACTCTGAGGCTGAATAATCAAGATCATTCCTGAGTTTATTTTGAGAAACTGGGTAAGTTGGGTGAGGTACTATGAGAAGGGTAAGAGAAAGGGAGAACCAAATGTATCAGGAGAGACTGGACAGACACCTGAGTAGTCTAGCCTACTAGAAAGCTGTAATGTCTACCCAATCAGTCAAGTAGGGAAGCCAAAGAATGTCACTGCCACCGAGACCCCAAGAATCTACAACTGTAGAGCAACACAAAGCAGGAAGCCCCTGATTCCACCACCACCACACACCTTGGCCTCTTTACATTCATGGAACTAATGATTGGCCACTGGAAGGCTGAAGAAAGAGAGGGGGCAGAGAGGGAGAAAAGAGGGCGAGAAAGAGATTAACAGGGAGAGCTTGCCAGAAACAACAGTAAGCTCTGCCTTACTTCTGCGTCCTAAATCTTCTGAGTCAGTCTCATTCACTGAGCCAATTTTGCAGGCTGAACCCCAGCTACAGGGAAGTCTGGGTAATGTAGTTCCTACTTGTCCTACCTTCGCGAACCAGAAGACACACTAGGAGGTAGACGGAGGTTGCAACGACTGCTGAAAACCAGCCCAATATATCCGCAACAGAAATACTGTGGGCCTCATTACCATCCTCATTTGCACCGCAAGCGGCAGCCCCAGTAACAAGGCAGGTTTAGCTCTGTTAGCAAACTTAAAATAACTAATGTTGTCGAATTCCTGCTGATTTAATCTGGGAGCCTTGAATATAAGCCCGAGTGGAATCCAATAAAAAAATAGGAATCGACATTCTCTTAGCACAGAAAATTGTTGGCGGAGAATCGGGCCTCGGCGTGCAGATATTGACCTCACCCAATCCAAGAGGGATAGCTTTCCCCTTCAGCCAGGGGATCCTAAGCACCTCTCCCAGCACTGGTCAAAATAGCAATCGTTTTTGTAAAAATTAAACGGCGGCTCTCTACATTTTTGATCATCGCTCATTGGAGGCTATATCCATGGCTGTTGGTGGAGGAGGAAAAGACATTAATAAAAACAAGGCGATCGCGACTGGGGTTGCTGGTGAAACCCGGATCAGAAAACAATGACCCTGGTCCCCTAGAACAGGCTAGGAAAAAAAAAAAAAAAAAAAAAAACACAAACGCGGCCTGGTTAAGAACAGTGTTCTGGGAAGTCATGAACGGTGCAGGTAACCCAGGTGGAGGTCTTTGGCCCTGGGGCAGGGCCGTCCAGCGGCAAGTCAAGCAGGCCGCACGTGGACAGGCGAAGCAGGGTGCAGGGTTCCGGGTGCAGCCCCGACAGCACAGGGAACGGCAGGCAGCGTGGTCCACTTCCACGCGGCGCCCGCCCGCGCGCGAGATCGAGCGCGGCCCCTTTAAAACCCATGTAAACAAAGCTTTGTTCCCCCAGCTCCCCTCCCTCGCGCTCCCCCGGCCCTCCGCTTCCTCCCACCCGGCGTCTCCGGGCCGCTGACGTTGCCCGCGCCTCTACGCCGTCCCAGCGGCGCTGCGCATTCTCCAACCCAGGCCGGCCGGCCGGGGCCTGCGCAGCCGAGCGGCGCTACGCCACGAGCGTAGAGCGCCGAGGCCCCAGCGCGCAGGCGCAGCGGCGACGGCGGCGGCAGCGGCGGCGGCGGCCCCGGCCGAGGTGCGCGCTGGGGGGGAGGGGGGGCCTGAGAGGAGCATGAATGGAGCAAAATGGCGGATCATGTGCAGGTGAGCGAGCGGCGGGGGAGGGGGGCGGCCGCGGGAGCGGGGCCACGGAGTGCGGGGCGCACGCGGGGTCCCAGGGCTCGAGCCCGCCCGGGGCCCCGCAGGCCGCGTCGCCGCCGCTCGGAGAGGCCCGAGCCGCCGCCCGTCCCGCAGCTCGGGGCCTTTCCCGCCTCCCGGACCGGGGGCCTCCGCCATCCCCTCCCACCCGGCCCCACGCCTCACGCGGGGCGCTGGAAGGGCGGAGTGGTCAGCTGGCGCGCACAGCCGCGGCCCGAGGCCTCCGCGCAGCCCTTGGGGAGCCCCCCACCCCCCCTACCCCAAGCCGGGAAGGAGAGGACCCCCGCGCTGACTCTCCTGAGGGGCCCCCCCCCGGGTCACACCGCCGGCCCTCCGCGATCCACAAAAAAAGAGAGCCTCACCTCGCGAACCCCTCTCTCCCGATTCTTTCCTGTCGCCTTCCTCCTCACGCCCCCGAATCCGAGAGGACCCCCCCCCTGCTCCCCCGTCCGGCCCACTACCCCAGCCCCGAAGCGTCCTCCGCTCCCACTTCCCATTGGCACAACCGGGAGGCCCGAGCACCCCGTCCTCCAAAATGGGAGCTGAGGCCTTGGCCCGCCTCCCCTCGCATCCCCCCTGCCACAGCCTAGGAGTTGAGCGCCCACACCTCCCGTGGAACACGGGGTGGAGGGGGGTGTGTCTGAAACCAGAGCTGCAGGGCTGGGTGCAGACAGCACTCGGGAGGGTCTTGATCCTGCTCCAGAGCTGACTGGGGGTGCTTTTGGGGCCAGGCCACTTTTTCCCTCATAGATACAGCCGGACCGGACAAAAAGGATAACCCAAACCTAACCAGTAGTAGTAGCTGGAGCAAGTGCAAGCTGTTTCTTGCAAACTAGGTAAAGTTTTTGCTGTCTGGGGCTTCTGCTGCTCTCTGACAGTTACTGATGCAAATCCATTGTCAGGAATCTTTGGATTTTTCTATGTAACAAACCCCACAGCTTTGGGGCGGTGGGAAGTAAAGATTAGAGAGCAGAGTCGCCTTTATTTTGCACGCTGTGTGGCATCTCTCCCCAAGTTCAAAGAGTAATCTTATTCTGAGTGTGTTCAAAGAAAGTGGGATGGTGGGACTTCTAGTCGTTTCTTTGACAGAAGAAACTGATTAAAGACTCACTTCACAAGCTTGAGATTGGTGGAGCTGCACTCTGGAGTGGGCGGAACTTATCAGGATAGAATTATATCGCAAAACTTAACCACAAATGGAAGACCACAAGATTCGTGTTCTGCAGCAGTGTGGTGGCCTAATTCAGAAGGAGCAGTAAAACATGACAGAGTGATGATAATAATAATAGCGTAGACGCTACAGTAGTAGTTGTTTCTGTTGTAAAGGCATGAAGGTATTCATACGATTTTCTTTTTAATTTTTTTCATCTTAAAAAAGTAGGTAGTTCAGAATTAGCTATTGCACGTAAAGGAACAGAGCCAAAGCACAGAAATGATGTGAGACTTGCATATAGTAAACCCAGGTGAGCAGGGTGGTCGTGACGCATGCCTTTAATCACAGCGCTTAGTAGGCAGAGGCAGGCAGATCTTTGAGTTTGAGGTCACCCTGGTCTATGGAGCAAGTTCCAGGACAGCCAGGACTACACAGGAAAACCGTGCCTGGGAAGGGGGTGGGGGATAAACCCCAGGTGAAACAAAGTTTTTGAGTCCAGTCTTTTTGCTAAAAGGGGAAAATGTGCAGTGAGTATTCCAGAACTTTCTGATTGTACTACGGATCAAATCCAAAACTTTGAGAATAGATCTCTTGAACACTGCTTCAGGGAGTGCAGAAGTCATAACTTTTAAGAATGCACACACATACACATGATGTATGCACATACTTAGAGAGATGGCTCCTAGCACCCACCAGGTGGCTTACAACTATCCAGAACTTCACATCCAGGGGATCAGACACTTCTGACCTCTCCATCAGGCATGCACATGGAATACATACAAGCACTCATACATGTAAATTTTTTAATTTTTAGACAGTATATCTATGGGTTCTGTCTTTAAAAGAAGAATCTCTTCACATCCAGTCCAGTGTTTTTTAAGCAATACTGTTGTCATTTTGCATTAGAATGTCAAAATGCATCAAAGCCATCTATCTTCATAGTCTTTTTTGCCACAAGGAAGGTCTCATTTTTAGTGGGCTGTTTTTCTTCCGCCCACCAAAAAGTAAATAGACCAAAGAAAGAATTAATCAACTTCTCTAAACGAAGGAAAGCATACTTAAGTATTTTGTTTTTATTCTTTATTTACTTTAAGACTTTAATGTGTCACTCTGAATTAATTTGGAGTACTGGAACATGCTGGATTTTGTTTTGTTTAGACAACCAAGCTAAGTGTTAGTTAGACCCTTTGTGGTGGTGTTTTAATATAAAACCTTGCCATGAAAAAGATGCATTCTTCCCCAGGTTGGTTAGAGACTAGTCTGCAGAACACCGAAGGGGGTACCTGTTAGCACTGTTGCACACATAGCTTAATAAAGGACTCTGATGATGGGGAGCTGCATGTGCAGAACTAAGTAGTTGAGTATCTATACTTTTCTGAAACCAGGGTGAGCAGTTTTTTTAATGCCAAATAAGTGTTATGATTGTCAGATCTTCTCAGGCTTCTGAAATCTTAAGACATTAATTTTGTAAGGTTGGTATGGGTTTGGGATTCTTGGGGGTGGGGGGCGTGGAGATGGAGCCCTACTGACCTCAAACTTCCTATGTAGCCAGTGTTGGCCTTGAACTTCTGATCCTCCTTCCTCTACTTCCCAAGTGCTGGGATTATAGGTGTGTGCCACCACACCCAACTCAGGTTGTGTTTTATTGAGAATTTTAAGTACCATGAAACTTTAGTCACGGAAAAATTATAATACTTGGTTGGTTTGTCTGTGAGCCCTGTTATTGTCATAGTCAAGGGCCTTTAGAAGAGTGGCCCTAATGTAATGTTTTTCTTACTTAAAAGGTGTGATCTAACTTTGAATAGTGTAGTTACAAAGTATTACCTGGGGAGAAAACTAAAACTAAGCAATCATGATAGATAGGTAGGTAGGTAGATAGGCAGGCAGGCAGATAGACTAAAACTCATGTATTTGCGATCACAATAGATAGATAGGTAGGTAGGCAGGCAGGCAGAGAGAGAAAGAGAGAATGTTATATAAAGTTAAGTAAAGTTGATGGTGATTCAGTATCTTCTCATACTGGCCGGTAAATGCAAAGAGATAAATATTACTCAGAGAACAGTGGTATCGAAAAAATTAAGGAGGACCAGGCAGTGGTGGTATACTCATTTAATCCCAGCACCCGAGAGACAGAGGCTGGTAGATCTCTGAGTTCGAGGCCAGCCTGGTTTACAGAGCAAGTTCCAGGTCAGCCAGAGCTGTTATACAGAGAGACCCTGTCTCAAAAACCAAAAAGAAAAGATTAAGGAGGATCTTGCCAAAAGGAACTTGAGAAGAAAAGGAAGGAATCCAGTATAATTAGTTGAGTATATGTACATATGTTAGGCATATAAATCTAATAGAATAATTCTGGAGTTTTGTTGACAGAGCTCTGCTTTATAACTATAACAGGAAAGACTTTGCAGAGTAGTCATAGTTTGTTTTAAATTTCAGGTGCAGTAATTAAATATTGACTGCCAGTGTAACTCTAGAGAGTTAGAAGAATCATTACAGCTGGCAGGTTAAAATTTAACAAAGTCCAGAAATTAGCCTGGTTATATAGCAAAAGTGATTGTTGTTTCAGGTTTTTAAAATAAACAACTTTAGTAACTTTTCTGTTGTTGTTGTTTGTTTTTGGAGACAGGGTTTCTCTGTGTAGCCCTGGCTGTCCAGGAACTCACAGAGATCCTCTTGCCTCTGCCTCCTGAGTGCTGGGATTACAGGCGTGTGCCACAACTGCCTGGCTAACTTTAGAAACTTTTTCAGCTGAACAAATTGGCACAAAAATTCTTACTGTTTACTGTGCAAAAGATGCAGAATGAGAAAAGCCTGGAGCCGGAAGCTGAAGTGCTGGATTCTCGTATTCTCTTTGCACAGCCTCAGAAGCAAGCTTCCGCCACACAGGTGTAGACAGAGGGAGTGCATTGTTTCCGTGCATGTTCTCTTCCTCAAATCCCGCTCAGATGTGGATTTGCAAAATAATGTCTGTGGTTTGTTTTATTTTTGTCATGGAATCTCCCTGTATTTTCCTGGCTGGCCTTGAACTCCCAGGTTCAAGTGCTTCTCATTCAGCCTCCTAAATGACTGGAACTACAGGAGTATGCTACTCTGCCAGGCAAATATGTCTATTTTAAAATCATCTGTTTATATTTACTTGGTAACTCTGATATCTGTAGATTTCCTCTCATGAGAAAAGCCTTGAGAACAATTAAAGGATGTGTCTATGCATGTGGGTACCATGCGAATACTTGAGCAGTAAAACAGAAAGTATATGAGGAGGATAAAATAATCTCTAATTTAGTTTAAGGTAATAGAAGCATCAAAAAGATCCTTGACAGTATCTTACAGGAAAGAACTTCCATAGTTATCAGCTAGGTTTTCTGTCCTGGTTGAATTTTGAAAGTAATACTGTACCATTACCCTTTAAGAAAGGAGAGTAGCCCATTTAAACCAATAAGCTAGTATCTCTCTTTAGGTACAGCTACTTTGCTCCCTTCAATATGTGTAAAGAAGATAGTGCTTGTGTTTTTTTCTTATTTTTAAAGCCAGACATTTGTTATCTCACAGATTTTCCCCAGGGTCAGGGACCTGGGAGTGGCTTATCTCAGATGGTCCTGGTTCAGGGTCTAGTTGACAAGGTTTGAAAGTGCAGCCCTAGCTTGATTGAGGATGGAGAATCTGCTGTCGAATGCACCTTCTTTGATAGGCTCAGTTCTTGGTAGGCTGTTGGCTGGAGTGAGGGCTTTAGTTCCTCACCAACTGTCTGGAGGCTTCCATTCACCACCAGCCTTACCTAGTACACCATCTTTACAGGCTTTCCTTTTTAAACTCTCCAATGATGTCCGTTCAGTTTAAGTGACTCATGTGTTTCTTCCCCCCCCCCCCCCCCTTTCAAGACCAGGTTTCTCTGTGTAACAGCTCTGGCTGTCCTGCAACTTGATTTGTAGGCCAGACTGGCCTTGAACTCAGAGAGATCCACCTGCCTCTGCCTCCTGAGTGCTAAGATTAAAGGCAAGTGCCACCACTACCTTTAATCCCTTTTCTGATTTACTGAACCATGATCTACCTAAAGACAGGTTTAGACATTTTCATTGTTCAGCTTGATGAAGTTTCATAAAGTCAATATTCCTTTGTAAGCAGCTCCCACATTAATACTGTCAGTACTCAGAAGGCCTCCTGATGCCTCTACTCATACTCTGTCACCCCACCACCGCCAGGATAACTCCTAGCCTGTCATTTAGTTTTTAAATAGGCTTTCACAACTCAGGCTGAGTAACTTGAGAATTTCAACTTGAAAGCCAGGGAAAACATAGTAGTTACTCATCATATAGGGTATTTTTACTCATTTTTGAGAACACGATGGAAGCTATGTTAGTATTCTGGTGAGAGAAAAAGGAAGTCTGTATAGCTTTGGAGCCTGTCCTGGAACTCACTCTGTAGCCCAGGCTGGCCTCGAACTCACAGAGATCTACCTGCCTCTGCCTCCCGAATGCTGAGATTAAAGGCATGCACCACCACTGCCCAGCTTACAGCCTCTTAAAAAGCAGGAAATACTTAACAGAATGAGGATAGTATGAGGGGGCTGTCTTAGTAAGGGTTTCTATTGTTGCAACAATACACCATGACCAAAAAGCAAGCTGGAGAGGAAAGGGTTATTTGGCTTACACTTCCAGATCACTGTTCATCATTGAAGAATATAAGGACAGGAATTCAAATAGGGCAAGAACCTGGAGAGGCCACACACAGGTGCTGCTTACTGGCTTGCTCAGCCTGCTTTCTTATAGAAACCAGGACCACCAGCCCAGGGTGGCACCACCCACAATAGGCTGGGCCCTCCCACATCAGTCACTAGTTAAGAAAATGCCCTACAGCCTAATCTTATGGAGACATTTTCTCAGTTGAGGTTCCCTTCTCTCAGATGGCTTTAACTTGTGTTGAGTTGACAAAACTATCCAGGACAGGCATATATCAAAGTCATAAGGAAGGGAAAGGAATTGTTAACCACAAACACTAGACCCTTAGTTATTCTGATATCTGCATCCTTGGCTCTTATCCACTTCATACATATGTATTCTTTTGTATGCCAAAAAAAAAAACAAAACACATACACTCTTACTGCTGCAAAATGAAAATAATATACTTTCAAGAAAATAGAATTAGAAACTACACATTAGCACTAATTGGACTTTTAGGTGCTTGCCATTTAAGATTCAGAGCCATTCTCTTAAGATAGGTATTGTAGAGATGTTAGGAATGGAATTTTCCTTGAAATGAGTTGACTAAATGAAGAACTGCTATCCCTAGAAGACTGGAGAACTATTAGAAGATTTGGATATGATTATGGTGGTTGTAACTATCAGACTTAATGGGGTTGGGGAAAGGAGGATATCATCATTTGGCCCTTCACAGTAGTTTTCAGACTTCTAATATATCTTCTTTGAAAAAATGTCACAAACCCCATCTACTGCCTGAATTGGGAGGGGTGAGTACTAACCCAGCATGTTTCTAACCAAAGCCCGGATTGGCAGGAACCAGACTCAGAAATTACTTGATACATTTTGTTTGCTGTGCCATTCTGGGATTTCTACGTACTGTCCAAATGATAATTACTGGCAACAAGTCACTGTTTCAGTTATATTAAAAATTAAGTTCTTGAGCCGGGCGTTGGTGGCGCACGCCTTTAATCCCAGCACTTGGGAGGCAGAGGCAGGCGGATCTCTGTGAGTTCGAGGCCAGCCTGGGCTACCAAGTGAGTTCCAGGAAAAGGCGCAAAGCTACACAGAGAAACCCTGTCTCGAAAAACCAAAAAAAAAAAAAAAAAAAAAAAAAAAAAAAAAAAAAAAATTAAGTTCTTTAGTCATATTATGTGGATAATGGTTGCCATAATACATGCAGATATAAAATATTTACTTTGGTAGACATAGGGTATCTTTCTCCATACTCCATCTTATATTTCAGACAGGGTCTCACTGAATCTGGAGCTCACCAATTTTGGCAATACTAGCTGGCCAGCAAGCCCCAGGGATCCTTCTGTATTTGCCTCCCCCACACTGGGATTACAGGGACCTCCCCCTGCACCTGGCTTTTTATGTGGGTGCTGGGAATCCAAATTCAGGTCCTCATTCTTGCATGGCAGCATTTTATCAACTGAACCACCTCCCTAGTCCTATCATTGACATTTCTTTTGAACAGTGCTAATCTAGAGTAAGTATGCTTTTGAACCAAAGAGGTATAACAAGCAGAAATGGAATATGGGTTAGAAAGTTGTATTCTCACGAGCCAATAAAAATAAGCTAAATTATCCTTTCAAATGGGTGTGATGCACATAGACATATTGGGTGACTTATTTAAGATTACTTCCAGCCAGGCAGTGGTGGTACACGCCTTTAATCCCAGCACTTGGGAGGCAGAAGCAGGTGAATCTCTGAATTTGAGGCCAGCCTGGTCTACAGTGAGTTTAGGACAGCCAAGGCTACACAGGGAAACCCTGACAGCCCTTTCTGGGGGGTTGAAGGATTACCCCCTATATACTGCGTTCTATTCTCTTAGCCAAGTGATGACAAGAAGCAGTGTACGTGTAAACAAAATTTAATAACTTGAGAAAAGTCAACTTAATGTTTTGCCCAGAACACTTGGCAAAAGCAAGCCTAAGTGATACTCTTTATAAAATAGGTGTAAATAAAAATACATCACAAACATAAGGGTATCTTAGAGCTTCTAGAAAGGTACACATTAAAACAGCTCCAGCCATTTCCAATTTCAAACATAACTTGTCACGTTATTACATGACTTAAAAGTAACAAACTGGCATTGTTTAGGACAGTATTATTATATTAGTGATTTAGTAAGGTGAAAAAATGGTAGCTAAATAAAGTCATCAGTAAGCATTCATTAATCAGTTTTTTAAAATCATATTCTGCATCAAGATTGCTAGGCATATGAGGATATAAATGTGAATAAGATATAGCTCAAAGATCTTAACAGCTAGAGATGTATGCCACTAATGGTTATAAAGTGATATCAGAGATATGACATATGTATGTTGGGGTGCACCATGTAATGCAGGTCAGTTGAAGAAAGAAGGCATTCCTAAGATGAAATTTTTAAGGTCTATGTGGTAGTAGGAAGGTCTAGCCTCTTCTGATGGACTGAACCCCAAACAGCCATACAAAGACATATTTTTGAAAGTTACACAAAGTATTTCTTCATACCAAGGTCCCTAATTTAATTTACATGTCTTACTGAAGCAGAGCATCACATGCTCCCATGACTTTAGTCCTTATTATGTATCATGTGCAATGCACAATAATCCAAGAGCTTCAGGTGTACCTGAGGCATCGTGTGACCGAAGTCATGGGATGGCTGCAAAGCCCCTTCTGAAAAACAATCACTGTTTTTCCACAAGGATTCTTCAAGGTCAAAGTACTTCTGAAAAACAGTTGTTCATTCTAATATCTACCCCAGATACGGTGACTGCTAAATCCCTTCAACATGTATATACATAGAACATGAGACACAGGTGTCAGCTCTACTTCACAGAGCCAAGAAAGGCTTCTAAAGTGGTGTATGGTCAAGCTAGCTCTAAAAATACCTGGCATTCTCCAAGTTGATAAGCACACACTGTCAACCCTTATGCAGAGAGAGTACCATATGCAAAGTTATTATGTTCCTTGATCATTGCAGGACAATAAAGAGAAGTATGGTGAGGGATGAGGCTGACGGTAGGAGACCGGAACATGAAGAGTCCTGGTGGCAGAATAACTAACTGGCAAATGGGGAGAAAACTAACTCAGTATCGACAAAGTAAGAAGTGAGGCAATAGTATATACTAGAAACAAATAGATCTTGAAGGAACTAGTAACTGGGGGGTAGAAAATAGAGGCTAAATTGGGTAGGAGTCATTTGACAGGCATGTTTATGTACGTGTTAGTGGGGGTGGGGCGCATGTGTAAGTTGCAGGTATTTGTAGACCAGAGGTCGATGTCAGGTAGCCTTCTCAATCCCTCACTCCCTTATCTTTTAAAACTGTCTCTGAACCAATTAATAGTGATACGAATGGGAAGAAAGCAAGCTTCCACGTTTCTGGGCTGCTGAGTGGAGGAGTGACTAAATAAAATACTGAAGCAGGGAGTAAGATGAGTGTCAAGAATGGAGTTTGAGGTACTTAGATACATTTGAGCACAAAGACATCCAGTGGGCATTACATTTTTCAGTTACCACATTGGGTTAGAATCCATATTTTCTCTATATGTGTTTTGTTTTGAGACAGGCTTTCACTGTGTAGTGAGCCCAGGCCAATTGCAAATTCATGGTGCTGCCTCAGCCTCCTAGTCTCTGTAATTTCAGCCATGTGCTACCTGTGTTCAGCTTAGAACCCACATTCTCATAGTAAAGGCCATTTCAGTAGCCTTAGATGTTATAAATATGTTAAGTGTTAGCTGGTCACAATGTATAGCTATTTCCTTTGTTTTTGTTTTTCAAGCCAGAGTTTCTCTGTGTAGCCTTGGCTGTTCTGAAACTCACTCTGTAGACCAGGCTGGCCTTGAACTCAGAGACCTACCTGCCTCAGCCTCCCAAATGCTGGGATTAGCTGTCCTGGAACTAGATCTGTAGAGCAGCCTGGCCTCAAACTCAGAGATCTGCCTGCCTCTGCCTCTGTCTCCCAAGTGCTGAGATTAAAGGCATGGGTTACCACCACCCAGCACCACTAATTTCTTAACTCCAGCTAACCAGCATCAATTGTCCCAGTAAAGCAAAGCTTTCACTTGAGTGATTCTGGTATCTTGTTAATCACAGCTGATTCTTCAGCCTCAGCAAATCAGAACCACACATTCTTAAAATATGCAGCAGCTCCACTAGTCTTTAAGTAGCTCACCTGTCTCTCTGGAACTTGACGAGCCAGGTCTTCATTGTCTGCATTTCTCTCAACAGTCTTCCAGACTCCCACAGAACAGCTCACCGAGCTTTGAACGCTCAGTGGCTCTTCTAGCAAGTCCTTCCGCAGTCCTTCCCAAAATACATGTTCAGGTCTCTCACAGCAATGCCCTACTATCCTGGTACCAGTTTCTGCTTTGTTAGGGTTGTCATTGCTGTGAAGTAACACTGACCAGAACAGCTTGGGAAGGAAAGGGTTTATTTGGCTTACACTTCCACGTCACTGTTCATCATTGAAGGAAATCAAGACAGTAACTCAAGGCAAGCCCCTGAAGGCAGAAAGCTGATGTAAAGAGCTTGGAGGGAAGCTGCTTACTGGCTTGCTTCCCATGGCTTGTTCAGCCTGCTTTCTTATAGGACCCAGGACCACCGGGATGGCACCACCTACCATGGGCTGGACCCTCCCTCATCAATCACTAACAAAATGCCCTCCCACAGCTGGATCTCATTGAAGCATTTTCTCAATTGAGGCTCCTTCCTCTCTGTTGATTCTAGCTGTGTCAAGTTGACATAAAGTTAGGCAGCACAAGCAAACTCAGATTCTGTTAACATTGGTAAGAGCAAAGTCTTTGTGACAGTCAGCATTGAAAGTGGCATGCAGTTATGCAAGAAGAGCTCATTTTCTTAGGGGTTTAAATAAACTAGACAACACTGACCACTGTGATCGCCACCACCTCTTAAAGGTTTCTTTTTGTGTTAGGACAAGTGAAAACAATTCTTGTTTTGTTTTGAGTAAGTTTGTTTGTGAGATGGTCACAGTATGTATCCCTGGCTGGCTTGTAACTCACTGTACAGACCAGGCTAGCTACTTCCTCACAGAAATCTTGCTGCCTCTGGGCTATTATGCCCAGCAACTAAAAGTAATTCAACATTAAACTGCCCTTGATTTGTGTTATCTCTATAGATGGATGGATGTGGTTAGTTCTGGAGTCTTGGGATTGAACCCAGGGCCTTACACATTCTAGGCAAGAACGCTATCAAGCCTCCCCATCCTATTTTTTCCTCTTGGAAAACAGATTCCCTTTTCTATAGTCACTTCATCTGTTCATCCCCCATCAATTTGTTTTGGGAATATTCAGAAAAGACTTTTTAAAACTCTTTTCTTCTGTTAGAAGAGTATTCTAAATCTTACATCACAATGTGTCTGGTCTTTCTTATTTGCTGACTTAATTTTCCTGAAAAGTATTTTCATAATTTATACAGCAGTGTAAGTTTGAAAAATGAATTGAAAATTTAGAATTCCAGAGACTGAGAAAAACCAGCAGTGTGTGGGGTGTGCATGCCAAAGCCTTTCAAGAAATATCCACTTATAATTCTTTTACTTTTTTTCTGAGAGTAAATATGGAACTATGATTTTTTTTTTTTTCTGAGAATCAAAGTACAGGACTCCAAGATTAAGTATTTTTGATTTCTTTTATCTTTTTCTCTTTAATGTTCTGTTTGGGATTTTCTTATGACTCTGCCTTGTTGCGCCTTCTAAAAGAGTTCAGAGTGTGTTCAGGGTTCTCTCGTGGGAAGAGATAAGGAGAGATGAGAAGCTTTCTTGTGGATTTTTATGTCAGTAAGAACTCTGTGTCCTTTTTTTGTGCCTATATCTTCTCTCTTATCCTTCATAACTTTCAAATGTTTGTATCAGGAGTTAGGCTACATGTAAGTAGGCCAGAGGAGATCTAAGTCTTAAAATACTGGCAGGTAGTCTCAAAACTATAGGTTGTTCATTGTGTGTGTATATGAGTCTAAAGAAATAAAATTCAAAAGGAGAGCATTTAAGGAAAGTTGGCTATATGTTAACCTCTATTAGGGAATCAAAGAGACGTGTTTCCTTGTATTACAAGAAAGTATTATTTTATATATGATATCCTGTTGCACTGTACTGCCAAGATTGTAGGCACAGATCACAATCTAGGACTTTATAAGATAGGTGAAGTTGCCTTCTCATTTTGGTAGATTTTTTATAATTAATTTTATGTGTATGGGTATTTTACCTACAAGTGTTTCTCTACACCACATGCATGTCTGGAGCCTGCAGAGGCCAAAAGATCTCCTGGAACTAGAGATAGAGCAAGTTGTGAGTTGCCATGTAGTTGCTAGCAATCAAATTCCAATCTTTTGGAAAAGCAGCCAGTGCTCTTAACTCCCATCTTTTTGCTGGGATTATATGTTAGATTTTTACTGTTCTTTAATAGATGATGTGCTATAATTTGAAAATTCTACTACTTTGAGGCTTCAAAGCTATATAAATCATTAGTTCCCTAGGCATGTGTACATATTTGTTTTAACATTGGAATATTGTCCTGACCTTTTTTTTTTATTATTATTATTTGTTTTTGTTTGGTTTTTCAAGACAGGGTTTCTCTGTGTAGCATTGGCAGTCCTGGATCTCACTCTGTATACCAGGCTGGCCTCAAACTCACAGAGATCCGCCTGCCTCTGCCTCCCGAGGGCTGGGATTAAAGGCGTACGCCGCCTCTGCTTGGCCCTGACCTTTTCTTTAAACAGAGATGGGCGGGAGAAATGGCTCAGAGATTAAAGCGTACTAGTTGCTCTTCTAGGGGATCTGGGTTCCATTCCCAGTACCCACATAGTGACTTACAACTGTCTCACTCCAGTTCCAGGCAATCTAACGTCCTCTTCTGGCCTTCACAGGTACCAACTGCACACGTAGTACATGCATTTAACATGCTGGCAAAACCTATTCACATAAAATAAAAATAAAATTTAAAAGCCCTAATTATATAGAACAGTAGCTTGTTTCATGTTGAGTATTGCATTTTTATTACTATATGGGTATATTAAGAGAGCATTTTTTAACTGTTTTTATTTATTCTTTGTGTCTTTCACATCATGCCTCTCAATCCCACCCATTCCTTCCCGCAAAAAATAAACAAAGTAAAATGTGAGAGAAAAAAAGCAGGGAGGAGGAAGAAAGGAGAAAATCTCATCATGGAAGCTACAGTGAGTTTACAGCAAACCCCTTTATCCATACATTTTTACACACAGGCATTTATCACAAAGAATCATTGGTCTGGTTCGAGGCCTGTGGTCTCTGCTTCACCATCATTGCTGGGCCCTCACTGGGACTCTACTTGGATATCCTATTCCTGCCATGTGTCTTGGAGATCCTACAGCCCTGGGTCTGCAGGACCAACCTGGGGCTCCAGCAAATTACAGATGGGGTTGTTGCTGGTGTAGGCCAACAAATAACCCTGGTTCTGGGCCTAGCTAGTTGCAGGGTTGGTCAGCCTGCCAGCTCTCCCTTGTCTTTGCCACCAGGGTGAGCTAAGAGAGCATTTTTAAATAAACATTTCTCTGCCAATCTACTCTTTTTTTGTTTATCTAGACCTGAATATTTGGAATCTTTCATTTATGAATGCAGTAAGTTTGCTACATGCCTGTATTTATCTGAATAATAGCTATCAGACTAATGAAACAATTTTTTTTTATTTTATGTGTATGTTTTTCTTCATTAATGTATATTACCACGTGTGTGCCTGGTACCCAAAGATGCCAGAAGAGGGCTTCTTTCTGATCCCCTGGAACTGGAGTTAGACAGTTGTGAGCTGCCATGTGAGTACTGAGAACTGAACTGAGGTCTTCCAGAAGAGCAGCTAGTGCTTTTAACCATTGAGCCATCTCTCCAGCCCATTTGTGTGCCGCCTGAATTTCATTTGCAGGGGTGTTATAATAGCAAAAAGATTAAGAAAGTATACAGCAAAGCAGACCATCATTATCTTTGTGGTTAACCAAAGAAAGTTTGTTTTTGGCTTTGCTGCTTGTTAGAATTTGCTCTTAAGAAATAATACAAATTACACAGAAAAACCCTGTCCCGAAAAGCCAAAGAAAAAAAGAAAGAATATAAAGCAGGGCATGGTGGCACCTGCTCTTAATCCCAGCATTAGGAGACAGAGGCAGGTGGATCTGAGTTTGAGGTCAGCCTGGTCTACAGATCAAGTTCCAGGGCAGCCAGGGCTACGCAGAGAAACCCTGTCTCCAAAAAACACAAAAAGAAATAGTTAAAAGAACATTTGCATTAGTAAATAAACTGTCTTTGAATAAAATGCCATTTTCCCTCATGATGATTTCTCTCTTAGCACTGCACTAGTTATGATAACTTTTCCAAAATGCTTAGCACCAGAGATCAGATGTGAGATTTAGGGAGGGTTGTTGTTTTTTGTTTTCATTTTGAATTTAGGCCATATATATTATGAGATCTTAGAGATGGGACTGAAGTTTAAGCATGAAATCTCTTCTATACATACCTTTTGCATATGACCTAATTATAATTTCATCCAGTAATTTCAGTGTACTTAGGCTGTGACCCCTCACTTAAGGTCACTTAGAGAATTTTCCATTTGTGGGTTCATATCAGCATTCAGAAAGTTGTTTTTTTGGGTTTTCAGACTAGACATGGCCCATCTGCATATTTAAGTTCATGTTGGCACATGTGTGTTCAAGTGCAGATGCATGTACACACAACTTACTATGTCATAAAAATACAACTTAGTATTTTTAGTTCCAAATAGCTCTTAATATCTACTCTAATATTTTATAGTAACCCAAACTGTTCTTATTAAAAATATTTAAGTCAGGCAGTGGTGCGTGCTTTTAATCCCAGCACTCTGGAGGCAGAGGCAGTCAGATCTCTTGAGTTCGAGGCCAGCCTGGTCTACAGAGTGAGTTACAGGACAGCCAGGGCTACACAGAGAAACCCTGTCTCAAAAAAAAAAAAAAAAAAACCAGAAAGAATATTTAATGTTCTTTGATTCAATCTATTCCACATGGCATTTTATATGAAAAAAGTAGAAATGTATATTTTGTTTATAATTGAAAGTCATGTTGAGTCAAGTCTTGCTTCCCCACCCCGAGGAACTTTGTCAGATTTTAGTAGTGCAGTCCTCTTAACCTTTGTCTGGGATCTGAGTCTCTGTCCCTGTGACAAAATTTCCTTTCTTAGTATTTAATGGGATAAATCCACGGAGTCTTACTTTGATCAAAGGAATTTATTTGGGGTCATGGAATCCTGGAGGGGTGGGGCACAGTCCAGCACGGTTCTCAGGAGAGGTCTGCCTTGATCTGCACCAGCATCCAAGACCAGGAGATAGCGAAGAGAAAAGAGCACATGCAGGTCTTAAGGGTCCCTGGCAGCCTCACTAGGGGCAGTGGGTGCTTCAAGGCATGGCACAAACAACCATCTACTACAAACAAGTATTTGCTCTGAGAGCAGAGAGAGAGATCTATACCTGTGATTTTCTTCCTTTTTTTTTTTTTTCTTCTCCCACCTCTACCCTTATTTGTTCTTTTCTAGAACAGAAACTGTAAGATTGATATTTTACTTCAGTTTTGGTCTGTCTGCTTGCTTGCATGTGGTGCTGGGGGTTAACACAGGCCAGGCAAGAGCTCTTCCACTGAGTTGTATCCCACCCCGCTAGCCTGATAGTTTGTAAGTGGGTCAATAGATCAGTTCAGGTTTTGTTTTCTTTATTTATAGTAAGTTGTATTTTTCTAAGTTATTTTGTATTTTCAAAGATTTCTAACAGTCATAATATTTACACAATTGTCGTTTCTTTTCTCCTTTACTTTCACGAGAATGAACTTCCTTTTTCGTATGTGTCTGCTTTTACACCTTGTTTCTACAGGCGTATTTGAAAAACTGTCTTCTTTTGTCTGGAACTTTTTAAATTTAGCTTTCACTTTAGAGAAGTAGTAAAGCTGGGTATAGAAACAGGAAGACCAGTTGTCAGATTCTCTCACCCAGTGATGAGATGGCTTATTGTCTTTTTGAGATGTGAGTCTCTCTATAAAACCCAAGCTAGCGTTTATGTAGCTTGGGATGGCAAACTTCAGACCCTGTTGCTTCCAGAAAGCTAAATTGCAGATGTGTGCTACCACACCTGGCTTTCCATTGTCTTCTGGGTTTTTTTTTTTCCTTTATCCAGAGTTCAGATCAAGACACACACTTTCTTATCTCTCTGTAGCTTCTGAGATATTAAATTAACACTTTCAGAATAATTTTCTTCTTAGTGACCTGTTTATCGAGAATACTTTTCTCCCTGACAAATTAAGAACCCTGGAGATTTGCTCACACCTCTCCCGAAGACGCAGAGCAACTCATGTCCTTATAGACTTCCCAAAACACAAGCCCCTGGTTACCTGACCTCAAAGCAGCACTCTTCTCTGATATCAGAATAGTCACAGGTTAGCTTTAGTGTTTGCAATCTTGTTTTTAGTTCTTCTTCATTTTGGGACCTAATTGTTTAATCCTATGCTTTAATTAGTGCTACTGTGCACTTTAAAGGGTTCTTACAGTGTTTAAATACCAACTGCAGAGATTTGTGGTAGGAAAATTTGAACTAACTAACTAGTTTGCCAATTTCTGGAACCAAAAATCCACTCAACCTTATTTGTTTGTTTGGTTTGGTTGTTTGTTATTGCAGAGTCTCGCTGTGTAACCCTGACTGTCCTGAAACTTACTTTGTAAATCAGGCTGGCTTCATGTTCTCAGAAATCCTACCTGCCTCTCTGCCTAGGTAGTGCTGGGATTAAAGGTATGCGCCACCATGCCTGACTCACTCAGCCTAATTTGCAGCCTAATTTGCACTTTTTTTTTATTTCAAGGTTCAAGCTTCTTCCAGATTAACAAACTAATTGGAAAGTGACATGTTTAGTCAAAGTCATACAACCAAAGAGAACTGCAGTTAAAATTATAATCTCCACCTCTGTGGTGGTTTAAATGAGAAATATCTCATAGTCTCTGGCATTTGAGTACTTGGTCAGTTGGTGGTGATCTTGGGAGGTTTGGGGGTATGGCAGTCTAGTGCACCCTCCTTTCCACTAAAAGCATAGAGTTTTAGCATATATTTGGTATACACACACTATTTTTACTGAAGACAAAAATTTCTTCTTTCTCATAGTTAGGACTTTAAGGGAGATTACTTATATAGTGTAGTTTAGTAGAACAAGCATTGGATTTGAAGAAAGACCTAGGTTTTAATACATTTAATAGGGGTAAGATCTTGGACAAGTAACTTTAGCCCTTGGAGCTTTAGTTTTCTTGTACGTAAAATGGTGTTGAAGCTTTATACTAACTAAGTCCATAGGACCGTTATACCTGTCATGGTCCCAGAAAGGAGAATGCATAGATGAGGTCTGACTAGCTGACCTGCCTACTCTACCCCTTGTCTGTTTACCTAACTCATATTAGGTGGTCCTGGAGACTTCCTTTTCCTTTTTTTAATTATTTATTTGTGTGAATGTATCCTACATGTGTGTAGGTGCCCATGGACTCCAGAAAGGGGCCTTGAATCCCCTTGGAGTTGTAGTTACAGATGGTTGTGAGCTACTTGACATGTGTACTGGGATCCAAACTCAGGTCCTCTGCAAGAGGAACAGGTGCTCTTAACCACTGAGCTATCCCTCTAGTGAGACTTTTTTCAAACACAGCAATAGCGATGAAAAAACAAAATAAAACAAAACAACTGTAGGGTTTCTCACAGGGCCTTTGTTCCTCAGGCAGTTTTACTCTTAACCACTAGTGGCTAGACTGATCCACAATAACAACAGCAGTTCAGCATCTCAGGTACTGGAATCATAGGCATGTATCACCATTCCATGATGCTCAAGTGAGAATTTTCATTGTGGCAATTTAATTTATTTTTTAAATTTGTACCCTCAGGTGCTTCTAGATAATTATTCTTCTGCCATAACCACTCCATGTCAGTAAATGTAACCACTGGAAAAATTCTATCTTTTTGTTTCTCCAGGACAGTTTGAGCCATAGAATCTGTGGTCCTGCATAACATCCAGGTCACTAGTTTTCTGCCCTTTAAAGAAAGATCATATACAGTGCTTTCTTCACCAGTATTAACTTGCCAGAATTAAATAATACAGTCAACAATCTGGAAAGATTAATCTCCAAAGGTGCCAGAAAAGCAGTGTTTCCTAAGTATTTCATGCCTCATGGGTCATAGAAATTGGGAAACTGCATATTGTGTATCTCTTAGACAGTCATGATGTGTATTAGCATACTAAAGAACCTTAGACATGCTTTAGTTTGAAACTGCTTCTACTTTTCACTTGGCAGTTCCCAAACTGAAGTTTCTTTGATTCACAGAATCGTAATAGCAAATGTGGAATGCTTGCTGTTCTGTAGGTGAAGTTTTCTAGAGGTGTTTGGTTTTGTTTCCATTGGGTATAGAGGATAATACCTTCCTTACTGTGTGGTGTTGGGGGTCAAATGCAGGTGAGAGCTGAGAGGTGAACATTGAGTGGTTTTCTGTGCTCTGCTCACTGTCGAATTCAGTGCCTGTTACCCAAGACGTGTCTTAGCACAGGCTAAACTTCTCTGGAGCCAGTAGGATGGCTCAGGGCATAAAGGCACTTGCTGCCAAATCCCTTATGGCAGAAGGAGAAAATTGACTCCTGCAAGCTGTCTTCTGATCCTCCTTGCAAACTATAGCACATGGGTACACATACATAAATAAAGTATATTTTTTAATTAAGTGCAATTTTTAAGTTTTTATTTTATGTGTATGGATATTTATAATATCTGTGTATCATGTGCATGCCTGATGCCCTTGAAGTCCACAAGAAAACATCAGATTCCCTAGGATTGTAGTTTACAGATGTTTGCGAGCCACCATTGTGGGTACTGAGAATCAAATTCGGGTCCTCTGGAAGAGCAGTCAGTGCTCTCTACCCATGAACCAACTTTGCAGCCCCTTAAGTGGTTAAAAAACAAGACTTAGGGGGCTGGAGAGATGGCTCAGCGGTTAAGAGCACTGGCTGCTCTTCCAGAGGTCCTGAGTTCAATTCCCAGCAACCACATGGTGGCTCACAACCATCTGTAATGAGATCTGGCACACAGGCAGAATACTGTATACATAATACACAATAAATAAATCTTTAAAAAAAAACCAAACAAACAAGACTTAGTCTGTCATAAATCCTAGGTCAGTCTTTTTGGTCTTTCGAGACAGGATTTCTCTGTGTAACAGCCCTAACTGTCCTCGAACTCGCTCTGTAGACCAGGCTGGCTTTGAAGTCACAGAGATCTGCCAGCCTCTGCCTCTGAATGCTGGGATCAAAGGGGTGCACTACCATGCCCAGCCTTTAGGTCAGTCTTGATTGACTCAGGCTTCATCAAATCTATGTTCCAAATTGTATTATCTTCTTTAATGGTGAGGGTAACAAGGGCTCAAAGAAAATTCAGACTTGCATGTCTTCATTAGTTTTCAACATGTACAAAAACTGTTTAGAATAATGTCTTTAAATTTATACAATTAGGGGCTGGGGAGATGGCTCAGTGGTAATGAGCACTCACTGCTGTTCAAAGGTCCTGAGTTCAATTCCCAGCACCCACATGGGGACTCACAACTGCCTGATGCCTTCTTTTGGTTGCAGATGTGTGTGCATACTGACAAAGTACCCATATATATTAAATAAATAAATAAATAAATAAATAAATAAATAAATAAATAAATAAATAAATAAATCTAAAAAAGTTTATACAGCTATTGATAGATTGTAAATTACTACTATGGAACATACACAAATACATATTGGTTACATTAATCAATTTTATTTGGTTATTTCTAAAGCATACTTGAAGCAAAGCATTATGACACACACCTGTAGTCCCAGCACTTGGGAGGCAGAAGTAGGCAGATCTCTATGAGTTCAAGGCCAGCCTGATCTACATACTAAGTTCCAGCACAGCCAGAGCTACATAGTGAGACCCTGTTTAAAAAAAAAAAAAAAAAACTTGAACTCCATTATGAAACTATTTCATTTTTAAGGTAAATTGAACCTCTGCTTCTCAAAAGAAGAAACTTGTTAGTGCTCATGTGTAACTAACATTTAATTGGTGTTTTGCTGGCAGACCCTGCAGGAGCTGGGTTTGGTGTCCTTTTCAAACTGTGCTTGTCTAGTTCCTTTAGATTGCAAGCTGTGTCCTTCTGTTCCCATCACTGCCCCTTGTCACTGAAGTGTCCCTCTCTGCAATAACTACCAGCTGGTGGCATGGTTATTTCTTTTTTGAGTTTATTGGTTACTACTGAAAGGTCTGCTAAAATCACTAGAAGTTACTGCCTACTAACTTGATTTGGTTGTTGTACAGGATCAGGCAGAAATTAAAGTACCCTGAAGCAACAAGAAAGTTGGTGCCTGATTGTAGGTGTCTTTGTTCCTCTCTGATAAAACATTGAGACTTCATTAAGAAGGTACTGTGTTCAAATAGATAAGCAGTTTTTGCCAGTAGAATGTTATATGGCTAAAGGAAATTCTGAGGCCTTGGAATGATTTATAAAGGAATTATAAATTTTGCACTAAATTCCCACTTTTAGGGCTAGAGAGATAGCTCAGAGGTTAAGAGCACTGACTGGTCTTTCAAGGGTACTGAGTTCAATTCCCAGCAACCACATGATGGCTCACAATCATCTGTAATGAGATCTGGTGCCCTCTTCTGGCCCACAGGGGTACATGCAATAAAACACTGTATACATAATAAGTAAATAAATCTAGAAAAAAATTCCCACTTTTATTACTGAATGTCAGAGAAATAGGATAAAGATGTTTATGAGTTTTATGTCCTTTTTTCTCATATGTAGCCCCCTTTAAAGGGCCAATAGTGTCTCACAGACCTAGTATTTTGATTTTAATGTGATAGATATAAACAAACATATAACTAGGTATGAATTCCATGGGGCTCCCACTTTTTTTTTAAAACAAAGCCAGTTGCATTAAAATTAGCAGCATACATTTAATGTGTTAGATGGTACGTCTGTATTACTGATTGCAATGCTGTACGTTCATTTTGTTTCTATTGAGATAAAATTCACCACTAGAAAGTAAGGCTTGCAATACAGTCACAGTGGTGTGCACCCATCAGCACCATCTGATTTCAATTCAGAACATTTTCATCATACTTAAAATAAACGATGACCACTAAGCAGTCACTGTAAATTCAGTTCAGCATGCCAGTACTTTACCATGCAATGACCAAACTCTCGTTCCTGATGTAATGCCACCATTATGTCTTCTACGTAGCAAGCCTAACTCTGCTCCTTTTTAATTAACCCTCAGTTACTAAGGTATACCTGTGTGTCATTAGGCCACCAGTAAACACAAATGTATCCTAAAAGCATGAGGAAGTCATTTAAAGTGATCTACCAGATGATCCAGAATATACTGTGTTCCTTTTTTTAATACTCATCAAATGAAAAATCTGTTATTTTAGATGCCCACAGAGACCTGGCTGATCTCTAAGACTATTTAAAAAAGACCATTAGCAGTCATTCTTGAGATTCTGCATGTGCTTCTTCATGAGAATGTGGAGGATGGCTGTTCTAAACCCCTTACTACACTTTTGAATGTTTATAGGAAAATGGCCCTGCTGTCTGCAAATTAACTGGGGGGGGGGGGAGAGTTTATTTATTTCTCATTTTGGTAAAAATAAGATTTTAGTTACATAATTATTTTTCTACTGGGAACATAAAAAATACTCTATTTTGAAAATTTAAAATGGGTAATGAGGTGATTTTATATTTATCCTTTATATTACTTCTTTGTTCCCTATATTAGGGTTTTGGGGTTTTTGTTTTTTTCTTTTTGGGGGGTTGTTTTGGTTTTTTTGTTGTTGTTGTTGTTGTTTGTTTTTTGTTTTTTTTAGTTTTGGTTTTGGTTTTGGTTTTGGTTTTGGTTTTTTTGAGACAGGGTTTCTCTGTGTAGCTTTGGAGCCTGTCCTGGGACTCACTCTGTAGACCAGGCTGGCCTCAAAACTCACAGATATCCTCCAGCTTCTGCCTCCCAAGTGCTGAGATTAAAGGTATGCACCACCACCACCTGACTTACTAGTATTCTTTATAGCTTAATAAACAGATGTAAATTTTGCCTATACAATGTGCCCATTGTCTTCAAGGAGTAGCTATTTTTGGATTTATAGTGTATGTTTCTTTTTGAACTTCACTGTTAGTAAGATGGGATTTAATTTGTTTCATATACCCAAATAAAGTTGGTTGATTAATGTAATCAGTATGGATTTGTGTATGCTCTATAATGGTAATTTATAATCTGTCAATAACTATGTAAACTATCAATGTTATTCTAAACAGTCTTTGGCCATGTTGAAAACTATAAAAGATATGCAAGTTTGGATTTTCTTTGAGCCCTTGTTACACCAGTAAAAAAGATAATACAATTTTAGAACATAAATCAAATTAAACCTAAATCAATTAAGAGTGACCTAAGACAGAGTAAATTTTGTTTAAAGTATTTAAAGAAACTGCAGGGCTGCTCTTCTAGAGGTCCTGAGTTCAATTCCCAGCAACCACATGGTTGCTTACAACCATCCATAATGAGATCTGGTGCCTTCTTCTAGACTCTAGGCAGACATACCGGCAGAATGCTGCATATATAATGAATGAATGGATGAATCTTTGAAAGAAACAAACAAACTCACTGCAGATTTGGCTCAATAGTTAAGAGCACTGGCTACCATGTGGATGCTGAGAATTGAGTCCAGATCTTCTCTGTAAGAGCAATCAGTGCTTTTAACCACTGGGCCATCTCTCCAACCCCAAGATAACTTTCTAAGCTTTCGCATATGGATGAAAACAATATAGTAGTATTTGTCTTTTTTCATCTAGTTTTGTTTTTGGACATTATTAAAAGCTAGAGTAATCACTTGTGACAACTGAGTCTTGATTTTTTTTTTTCACAATTGAGCCAAGTTACTGTAAAATAATTGTGATAGGAGTTGATTCCAGGTATAGTGGCAATTCTTAAACATTCTATCAGGAAGATAGCATCTTTGAGGCAGACAATTGTTAGAGAATTTTATACTATCCTGAAAAATCAGAGAGCAGGTAACATGGTGGTAGGAGAAGAGGTAAGTGAATTAAATTCATGAGGATTTCTTGTTTGGTTTTTTTGGAGATAGTCTACTCTTTAGTTCAGGATGGCCTTAAACCTGGTGTGTGAGCCTACTTCCTTCCATTCCCCCAAGTACTGACTGGGGTTACAGGCTTGTACCTCACTGAGACATTTTGTTTTGTGGAGTTTATTTTGTTTTTCTGTTGTCTTTTTTTCCTTTTCCTTTTTTTTTTTTTTTTTTTTTTTTTTTTTTTTTTTTTTGATTTTTCGAGACAGGGTTTCTCTGTGTAGCTTTTCGCCTTTCCTGGAACTCACTCTGTAGACCAGGCTGGCCTCAAACTCACAGAGATCCGCCTGGCTCTGCCTCCCGAGTGCTGGGATTAAAGGCGTGCGCCACTACCGCCCGGCTTTGTTTCCTTTTTATACCTAACCATTTTATTGAACATAGACTTTTTCACACATATAATATCCCGATTATCGTTTCCCCTCCCTCCACCTCCCCTCTAATCCAGATTCATTCCCTCTTTGTCTCTCTTTAGAAAACAAACATTCCAGGCAGTGGTGGCACACACCTTTAATCCCAGCACTTGGGAGGCAGAGCCAGGCAAATCTCTATGAGTTTGAGGCCAGCCTGGTCTACAGAGCAAGATCCAGGATAGGCACCAAAGCTACACAGAGAAACCAAAAAGGGAAAAAAAAAGAAAAAAGAAAACAGGCTTCTAACAGATAATAATATAATAAGATTAAAGAAAAACTCACATGTTGGAGTTTGACAAGACAAACAAGGAAAAGAGGCCAAGAGAAGGGACAAGAATTAGAGATCCACTCAATTGCACACACTCAAAACACTAAACTAGAAGCCATAATATATACACAGAGGACCTGGTGCAGGCCCTGTGCATGCTACTTCAGTCATAAGAGCTTTGATCATGTTGATTTAGAGGACCGTGTTTTCTTGTTATCTCTGGCTCTTATATTCTTTCCACCTATGCACTCTTTCTACCTCTTCTTCCATAGGGTTCCCTGCACCCTGGGGGGAGGGGGGGTGGAGACATTCCATTTAGGGCTGAGTTTTCCAAGGTCTATCATACTGCATAATATCTGGCTATGGTCTCTGTATTTGTTCCCAACTGCTGCTGAAGGAAGCTTCTCTGATAACTGAGCAAGGCACTGATCTATGAATATAGCATTAGGAGTCATTTTATTGCTAGGTTTGTTTTTGGTTTTTGGTGGGGTTTTTTTGTTTGTTTGGTGTGTGTGTGTGTGTGTGTGTGTGTGTGTGTGTGTGTGTGTGTGTGTTTTAAAACAGTAATATTTGGTTTTACCTTAGGTCCTTGGGCTACCTAGTCTCTGGTTTTGGTCACCCATGGGTTTCATCTCGTGGAGCGGGCCTTAAGTCAAATCAGATATTGGTTGATTACTCCCACAAGCTTTGTGCCACCATCTTCCTAGCATATCTTGCAGGCAGGACAGCACTGTAAATCAGAGGGTTTGTGGGTGGCTTGGTGTTTACATTTCTCCTCTGGTAGTGTGCAGAGCACCTTCCTGTACTAAAAACATTAGAACGTGGGTTATGTAGGTATGTCTTCAGAGTAATGGAGATTGGCATCAGAGTGCGGAGAGCAACCTATAATCTTGGCAACAGTAGGCAACCCCTTTGGCCAACAACTCAATTAGATGTATCCCAAGCCCAGAACTGGAAGCTTCATTTGGTGACAAGAGATGGCCAGTTAGGACTCTGCCTCCCCCATTATTTGGTGATTTCATTTAAATTGCCTTTATATCTATATATATTTTAGGAAGCTTCTACTATATTAGGTTTCAATACTACCCCTCAAAGACCCTCAATTTTAACTGTCTCCCCATATTCCTTCCCTCATTCCCCTGTCCACTTCCCCTCCCCACTTGATCCTCCTATTCCACCCACCCTCATCCACCCGTAACTAACTATTCTGTTTCCCTTTCCTAAGGAGATCTAGCTATATGTACCCCATAGGCCCTTACTCAATGCCTAACTTCTGGTTCTGTGGATTGTAACTTGGTTATCATTGACTTACCAGTTATAATCTAACTATAAGCAAATAAATACTTTAAATGTCCTTCTAAGTCTGGGATACCTCACTCAAGATGATTTTTTTTTCTAGTTCCATCCATTTACCTGTGAATTTCATGATTTCAATTTTTTAATGGCTGAGTAATACTCCATTTGTGTAAATGTACCATATTTTCTTTACCATTCTTCTGTTGAAGGAAATCTAGGTTGTTTTCAATTTTGGGCTGTCACAGAGCAGCAGTGAATGTGTTGAGCAAGTGTCTCTGTGGTAGAATGAAGCATCCTTTGATGGTATCTCTGGATCTTGAAGTAAATCAATTCCCAGCTTCCCGAGGAACCATCACACTGATTACTATAGTGGCTGTACAAGTTTGCACTCCTTACCAGCAACGGATGAGTGGTCCCCATATTCCACATCCCCACCAGCATGAGCTATCACTTGTTTTATTGATCTTAGTCATTCTGACAGATGTAAGATGAAATTTCAAAGTAGTTTTGATTTGAATTTACCTGGTGGGTAAGGATGTTGAACATTTCTTTTCGGCCATTTGAGTTTCTTCTTTTGAGAATTCTCTTTAGATCTGTACCCCACTTTTTAATTAGATTATTTGTCTCCTTGATAAACCTGTTTTTTTTTTTAGTTCTTTATATATTATGGATATTAGTCATCTGTCAGATGTTTAGTTGGTAAGAATCTTTTCCCATTCTATAGACTGCTGCTTTATCTGAATGATGGTGTCCTTTGCCATGCTGAAGCTTCTCAGCTTCATGGGGTCCTATTTATTGATCTTAGTGCCTGTGATAATGGTGTTCTATTCAGAAAGTCTTTCCCTGTACCAATGAGTTAAAGGCTATTTCCCACTTTCTTTTATATTGAAAGACCCCCGGCTGAGATCTTTCTCCGGGAGAGACCCCAAACCCAAGGAACACACCGAAACCACAGATCAGATGCAAAAGCAAGAGGGTTTATTTAGACCAGGTACCTGGGGCGAAGTCTCTTGGAGGACTTGCGCGCCTTCCTAGGGCAAGGGGGACTTTTATGGGATCCCAGGGGCAGAGGCGCGGTTACAGAAGCGAGAAGCATAGTTACAGGGTCCCTATTGGTTGTTTCAAAGAAGGCCAGGGTGAACTTGGGGTCATATGTGTGTGGCTGATTTGGCCTTGTCCAGGCCAGCTGCTTATTCCTCAAGGCCAGGGGGCCAGCCATAAAATATCAACTGTCTTACTCCCAAGGCTGCTGACCACAGTTATCTCTCTCAAGGCTGGCCATAGCTATCTTTGTCAAGGCCGGGTAGCTGGCTATGGCTGTGAACTCCTGTTTTTCTGATTCCTGCAGAATGGCGTTTCTAAGGCCAAGTTATAGGGGGGGGGGGGCGCATTTCATTGGCCCAAAGCCCCATGTCCTCATAATGGAGCGGGGGTCTTTCATTCCCCCATTTTCTTTTGTACCAAATGAAATCTTTCATTTTAGGATGGAGAATAAGGGGTTAGCTCTATCTCTGACTGTCTGAGCCTCTGATATTGTTTGGTTAGGATCAAAGCCTGGGCAACAGAAACCCTATTCTTGATGAATTGTACCAATCTGTTGAGGATGTATGACCCAAACAATAAAATGAGCAGGAGGACGATTAGGGGGCCCATAATGGTGGAGACAAGGGTCGTAAACCATGGTGACCTTTGGAACTATCTTTTAAATCATTTTTGTTGAGCATGGCTACTTGGAGCTGTCTGAATTGGCCGGTCTCCATAAGGGCTATGGTTCTGTATCTACCCCAGTAGCTATTTTGTCCATGGTAATTTTTTCCAGTAACAGGGCCAGCGTCAGGGAAACAGGCTCTCTGGTGATGTCCCTCCTTATGTCAGGAGGACTATTAGGGGGATCAAGGGGGCCCCCGGGTGAGTCTTATCTTTAGTGGGTTTGGAGAGCGTTGAACTAGATGTCTCGGTGCCCTCAGCTTCGTCGGGTTCCTTGGCAGCCTTTACATGCGACGCGTGGACCCAAGCCGCTATCCCGTCAACCTCGGCTCTAGGTTCCTGGATTGATGGCGTCGGACCTAGACAGAGTCCCCAATCTTGAATGGGTGAGGCACCACCGGGCGGTTCAGTTGCTCCCGGCAGGCAGGGGTTTTTGCACCGTCTTTTGCATCAATTGGAGGGCTAGTGGCAAAAGAGGAGATATCAGAGTAAAGGAAATTTACAATTGGTGGGGGAGCCCCATACATGATCTCGAACGGGGTTAGGCCATGAGGCCCAGGAGTGTTCCGGGCTCGGTAAAGGGCTAGGGGGAGTAGGAGCACCCAATCTCTAGTGCCAGTTGCAAGCGTTAATTTGGTTAAAGTCTCCTTAATGGTTTTATTTGTACGTTCTACCTGTCCTGAGCTCTGGGGGCTGTATGCACAATGAAGTTTCCAATCGATCCCCCCGTAGCCTGGCCACCTCCTGACTTACCTGGGAGACGAAGGCGGGCCCATTGTCTGACCCCAATATCTGGGGTATTTTATACCTGGGAAAGATGTCATCCAGGAATTTTTTTTTTTTTTTTTTGGTTACCACGTTAGCGGTCTTTTTCTTGGTAGGCAAGGCCTCTGTCCATCTATGATGTAAGCTTGTCGCTCGGGGCTCCATTCCGCCCCCATTTTCTTTTGTTAGTTCCTGGTCCTCCGGGCTTCCGCCATCCGGAGGGCCTGGGTCAGCGCGATCAGCTCTGCCTTTTGGGCCGATGTTCCAGGTGGCAGTGGTGAGGTCCAAACTATCTCCGATTCGGTGGTGACGGCTGCTCCGGCCCTCCGTTCTCCTTCTTGGAGGAAGCTGCTCCCATCCGTGAGCCAGGCAGCAGGGTTGCGGGGTTGAGGGAGACAACTGGTCTGAACATCACTCGGTCTGGGGGCTGCTGGACCAGAGCTTTCACCGCATGGGAGGATAACACAGTTAATGGCTGTCCCAAAGTCAGTTTCCCTGCATCCTTGAGCAAAACAGCAATAGTGGCTACCCCGCGCAGACAGGGGGCGGGCCATCCTGCAGCTACCGGGCTTTTATGGCCCCAGTCTCTGTACCAACATTTCTTTTGCAAAGCCTGAGTTCTCGTCCACGAACAGTTTAAAGGGCTAGGACTTGTAGGGGGGTCCCTTTGGGTCCTGTCCAGATGTCAGCTG
Organism: Peromyscus maniculatus bairdii; assembly: GCF_049852395.1. NCBI lineage: Eukaryota > Metazoa > Chordata > Mammalia > Rodentia > Cricetidae > Peromyscus > Peromyscus maniculatus. The sequence goes on along the minus strand of NC_134860.1, from coordinate 68,746,834 downwards.
AACCTTTTTCTCGGTGGTCCTTCGATATCTCCTGTTACCTGTGGCCCCCTGGACCAAAGCTGTGCGGTCACTGAGAGGGCCTCCGGTATGGGTCAGGACTGAATGTTGAGCCCCGGTGTCCACTAGGAAGGTCACTGGCTGCCCCCTAATCTTGAGAGTTATCCTAGGTCGGGGGGAGGGGGTCTCCTGGCCTTGACCTCCCCAATCCTCCAGATTGAGGACCCTTGGCTTAGGTCTCCGAGACCCTTGAGGCTTTTTTTTTTGATCAGTCACGAGCCCAATGTCCTCTCTGTTTACAGTAAGCACTTTATCTTTGTCAAGCAGTGTTCTTTTTTGATCTCCCGTCCTAACTTTCTAACTCCCTCTCTGACCTGTCCCTGAGACCTTACAGTGGCCAGGACTTTTTTTTGTTTGTTTTTTTTTTTTTTCTCCCTCTGTGTCTCTCTAAGTCCTTTTTTTAAAAACGCGCTGCCGGCGTCTCTTTCTGGTAACCTGAGCCCAATCGGTAGGGGGTTAGAGCCCCTGGAGACCCGCTAAGAGCAACTGGCCAGAGATGTAGGTGTTCCCTACCTTCGCTGCTTTGTCCCGCCTTCCTCGTAGGCGACCGGCAATTGGGGAGGAAGCAGGAACTCATCCTCCGCTGTTTGGGGGCCGCTGCAGGAGCCGCCGGTCCCTCCGGCGCTGTCGGGGGGGTTGTAACACTCGGGGCGGGGTGACTCGGCGTCCATGGGTGACGCCGCCCCCTAGTCACCTTCCCCATATTGGGCCGGAGCCGGTCGTGGCACATCGCTGCGGGTCGCCGGCCAGGGGGCGGTCCCTCGCCGACCCCATCCCCGGCCCCGCCTGCGTGCCCCTGCCACATCCCGTGTCCGCCTGCGCCGCCGCTGCCGACTGTGCCGCTCGGCCGCCCATCGCACTATCCACCGCCCCTCCGAGCGAGAGGCTGTGGGGCGCTGCCGCCGCAGGCTCTCCGCCGCCCGGGTCTCGGCCGGCCGCGCCTGGGGCTGCCGCGCGCCGCCGGAGGGCAGGTCCGAGCCCGAGTAGGCGCGGGTGCGGCCGTTGGCGGCGGGGCCACTCTGCTTGGCGCCCATGTCCGCGCCGCCCCAGGCCCCCGCGACCGCGCCGCGGCCGCGCGGACGGGAGGAGGCGCGGGGAAACCCCGGCGCCCTCCGCCGCCGCCATCACCGCTGACGGCCTGCGGGGACTGGGCAGGGGGCGTCCCGGCGCCCTAGCTTCCCGGCGGCCCCGCCTGCGCGTTCTCTTCTCCCGCACCCGCTTGCAAGCCTGCCCGCGCGCCCGCCTGCGCCGGAGCAGCGGCCCGCGGGGAGAGGAAAAGACTCGCTGGTGTGGGGTTAGGGAGGAACAGGGAGTGGGAGGGATCCGCCGATCTGGCTTCCTCGGCCCCGGGATTCGGCGAGCGCTGCTGCCGCCGGGGGGCTGAGGGGAAGAGAAACGGCTTAACCCATGGGGGAGGTTCTGTTGTCAGGAGTCTCCACATGGCAATGTATGGGACCTGGTCCGGGTGGCCATGGGGACTGGAAGCAAAAACTTTTTTTTTCCACCTGTGAAATAAGACTGAGGTTAAAGGTTTCCTGACGAGGCCATCCTACATCTATTTTAACCCAATCGGCCTCGCAAAGAGTGATCTATTTTTTTTTTTTCTTGATTACGACTCCTTTGTTGTTGGCTCGTGTCTTTCTTTACGTCTGACCAGTGTTTAAGCATGAGGCTCAAGGGGGTGATGACAGTCTGTCCTATGGCTGTTTTTAGGAGGAGAACGGTTAAACAGAAAACAAAAAACGACAGACCAATACAAATAACACTGACACGCGCTGCGCGGCTTCGGTTCCAAACCGAAAGCAAAACCAGAAAAACCGTGCCCCCAGAGGGGTCTTCAGACCGTGCCACAGAGGGCACTTCAGATGAACCGTGGAACGTCTTCCAGGTTCCCAGATTCCCCTAGGACGTCTCCCAGGGTTCAGTGGCGAAGTCCAGACCCGTCGGTCCCCCCTTTCAGATCCACTGACACAGACAGATTATCAGACGCAGGCGCGGAGACAAACAAACAACATTTAACATTCAGACAAACAGACAACCCTCAGACTGGACAGGGATGACATAAATCAAGGCCGGCCGGCTTACCTCCTGATGGTGGGTCGGTGGTTCCAGGGAGGGGTCTCATTCCCCGTACGGGCCACCAAATGAAAGACCCCCGGCTGAGATCTTTCTCCGGGAGAGACCCCAAACCCAAGGAACACACCGAAACCACAGATCAGATGCAAAAGCAAGAGGGTTTATTTAGACCAGGTACCTGGGGCGAAGTCTCTTGGAGGACTTGCGCGCCTTCCTAGGGCAAGGGGGACTTTTATGGGATCCCAGGGGCAGAGGCGCGGTTACAGAAGCGAGAAGCATAGTTACAGGGTCCCTATTGGTTGTTTCAAAGAAGGCCAGGGTGAACTTGGGGTCATATGTGTGTGGCTGATTTGGCCTTGTCCAGGCCAGCTGCTTATTCCTCAAGGCCAGGGGGCCAGCCATAAAATATCAACTGTCTTACTCCCAAGGCTGCTGACCACAGTTATCTCTCTCAAGGCTGGCCATAGCTATCTTTGTCAAGGCCGGGTAGCTGGCTATGGCTGTGAACTCCTGTTTTTCTGATTCCTGCAGAATGGCGTTTCTAAGGCCAAGTTATAGGGGGGGGGGGGCGCATTTCATTGGCCCAAAGCCCCATGTCCTCATAATGGAGCGGGGGTCTTTCAATATCAGGTTTAGTGTATCTGGTTTTATGTTAAGGTCTTTTTTAAAGTGTATGTGTCACTGTGTGGTTGTGTGGTTGTGTGTGTCTGTGTGAGTATGTGCAGTGAGTGCAGTTGCCTATGAAGGTCAGAGGTATCAGATCTCCTACAGCTGAAGTTGCAGGCAGTTGTGAGATTCCTGACATGGGTGCTGAGAACTGATCTCAATTCCTCTGGAAGAGCAGTAGATGTGTGCTCTTAACTGCTGAGCCATCTCTTCAGCTTCAATGTTGAGGTCTTTGGTCCATTTGGAGTTGAGTTTTGTGCAGGGTGATAAGTATGGATCTATTTGGATTCTTCTACATGTAGCCATCCAGCTTTGCCAGCACTGTTTGTTGAAGATGCTATCTTTTATCTAGTATGTCTTTCTGTCTTCTTTATCAAAAATCAGGTATCCATAGGATGTGATTTATGTCTGGGTCTTCAAGTAGATTGCATTGATCTATGTTTCTGTTTTTGTACCAATACCACTCTTAAATTACTATAGTTCTGTAGTGCAACTCGAAACCCAGGAGAGTGATACCTCCCACAGTTTGTTTGTTTGTATGTTTGTTTTAATTACTTAGGATTGTTGTAGCTATCCTGGGTATTTGTGTTTCCATATGAAGCTGAAAATTGTCCTTTCAAGGTCTGTGAAGAATTATGTTGGAATTTTAAAGGGTATTGTACTAAATCTGTAGATTGCTTTTGGTAGGATGGCCATTTTTACTATATTAATCCAAGTGACACATGAGCTTAGGAGATCTTTTCAATTTCTGCTGTGTTCTTCAATTTCTTTCTTAAATGACTTGAGGTTTATATCATCCAAGTTTTTTACTTGCTTGGTTAGAGTTATCCCAAGAAATTTTGTAGTTTTTGAAGCTATTGTTAAAAAAAAAATCTGTTTGTCATTTGTATATAGGAGAGCTAATGATTTTTGTGAATTAATTTTGTACCTACCTACTTTGGTGAATGTGTTTATCAGCTGTAGAAGTTTCCAAGTGGAATTTTATGGGTCACTTATATATACTATCATATCATCTGCAAATAAGATATTTTGACTTCTTGCTTTCCAATTTATGTCCCCTTGATCTCCTTCAGTTGTCTCATTCCTCTAGCTAAGATTTCAAGTGCTCTATTTTATAGGTATAGAAAGAGTGGACAACCTTGTCTTCTTCCTCGCTTTAGTGGAATTGATTTGAGTTTCTCTCCATTTTAGTTGATGTTGGCTATAAACTTTTTGTAAACTGCCTTTATTATGTTGAGGTATATCCCTTGTATCCCTAATTTCTCCAAGGCTTTTATCATGTAAGGGTGTTAGATTTTTGTCAAAGGCCTTTTCTGCATCTAATGAGATGCTTATATGGTTTTGTTTGGTTGTTTGTTTGTTTGTTTGTTTTTTGTTTTGTTTTGGTTTTTCGAGACAGGGTTTCTCTGTGTAGCTTTGCGCCTTTCCTGGGACTCACTTGGTAGCCTAGGCTGGCCTCGAACTCACAGAGATCCGCCTGGTTCTGCCTCCTGAGTGCTGGGATTAAAGGCGTGTGCCACCACTGCCCACTATATGGTTTTTGTCTATTTGTTTATGTGGTGGATTGCATTTATCAGTTTCCATATGTTGAACCAAATTCCTGTCTCTGAGATGAAGCCTACTTGATCATGATTGAAGATCTTTTTTGATGTGTTCTTGGATTCAGTTTGCAAGTATTTTATTGAGAATTTTTGCATCTATGTTCATAAGGGAAGTTGATGTATAATCCTCTTTGTTGGGTCTTTATATGGTTTGTGTATCAGGATAACTGTGGCCTTGTAAAATTAATTTGGCAATGTTCCTTCTGTTTCTATTTTATGGGATGGTTTGAGGAGTATTGGCATTAATTCTTTGAAACTCAGGTAGAATTCTTCACTAAAATCATCTGGTCCTGAGCTTGTTTCAGTTGGGAGGTTTTTAATAACTACTTCTATTTCATTGCTTTTAGCACTGAGTTTGATTATTTCTTGCTTTCCACTCCTTTTGGGTGTTGTTTCTTATTTTTGTTCTAGAGATTTTGGGTATGCTGTTATGTTACTAGTATGAGATCTAGCCCCTCCCCCCTTTTTAATGTAGTTGCTTAGTGCTATGAACTTGCCCCTGAGAACTACCTTCATTGTGTCCTATAAGTTTGGGTATGTTGTTTGTTCATTTTCATTCAGTTCTAGAAAGTCTTTAATTTCTATCTTGACCCATTTTTCATTCAGTAGTCCGTTGTTTAGTTTCTGTGAGTTTGTAAGCTTTCTGTTTCTGTTATTGAAATCCAGCTTTAATCTGTGGTCCAATAGGTTGCAGGGTATTATTTCAGTTTTCTTGTGTCTGTTGAGTATTGCTTTGTGTCCAAGTATGTAGTCAATTTTGGAGAAAGTTCCATAAGGTAATGAGAAGAAAGTATATTTTTTGGCCAGGTGGCAGTAGCACACGCCTTTAATCCCAGCATTCGGGAGGTAGAGGCAAGCGAATCTCTGTGAGTTCAAGGCCAGCCTGGGCTACAGAGTGAGCTCCAGGAAAGGCTCCGAAACTACACAGAGAAACCCTGTCTCGAAAAACAAAACAAAAGTATATTCTTTTGTGTTTGGGCAAAATGTTCTGTATATGTTAGGTCTATTTGGTTTATAGCATCAGGTTAGCTCCAGCATTTCTCTGTTTAGATTTTGTCTGACCTGTCTATGAGCGAGATAGCGATATTAAAGTCTCCAATATGGGCCAGGCGGTGGTGGCGCACTCCTTTAATCCCAGCATTCAGGAGACAGAGGCAGGTGAATCTCTGTGAATTTGAGGCTAGCCTGGGCTACAGAGCAAGCTCCAGGACAGGTTCTAAAGCTACAGAAAAAAACCCTGTCTCGAAAAACCAAAAAATAAAGCCTCCCAATGTGTGATTTAAGCTGTAGTAGTGTTTCTTTTATACAATTGGGTGTCCTTGGGTTTGGTGCATAGGTATTAAGAATTGCATTGTCCTCTCAGTGGATTTTTCCTTTGAGTATGTAGTGTTCTTTTCTGTCTTTTCTGATTTCTTTTGGTTTGAAGTCTATTTTGTCAAATATTAAAATGTCTGTATCAGCTTGCTTCTTAAGTACATTTGTTTAGAATATCTTTTTCCATCCTTTTGCTCTGAGGTGATGTCTATCCCTTATGTTAAGGTGTATTTCTTGGATGCAGCAGAAGGATGGATCCTGTTTTTGCATCCATTTTGTTAGTCTGTGTCTTTTCTTAGGGAATTGAGACCATTGATGTCGAGAGATATCAGGGAGCAGTGATTGTTGTTTCCTGTTATTTCCTTTTGTGGTTGTGGTGGGTGTAGGTGTGGGGCAGGGTGCACACACATTGCTTCTCTTCTTTTTATTTGCTAGTCTGGGATTATCTATTCCTTGTGTTTTTTGGTTAGTTAACCTCTCTAGATTGGAGTTTTCTTTCTAGTGCAATGGTTCCTAACCTTCCTAATACTGTGATCCTTTAATACAGTTCCTCATGCTGTGGTGACTCCTAACCATAAAATTACTTTTGTTGCTACTTTTAGTTTGTTTGTTTGTTTGGTTGGTTGGTTGGTTGGTTGGTTGGTTTTTTCGAGATAGCTTTGTGCCTTTCCTGGAACTCACTTGGTAGCCCAGGCTGGCCTCAAACTCAAAGAGATCAGCCTGGCTCTGCCTCCCGAGTGCTGAGATTAAAGGCATGCGCCACCACCTCCTGGCTTGTTGCTACTTTATAACTGTAATTTTGCTACTGTTATGAATCAAAATGTAAATCTCTGATACACGGGATGTCTGATATGTGACCCTATGAAAGGGCTGTTCGACACCAAGGGTCATGACCCACAGGTTGAGAACTACTGATGCCTTCTGTAGAGCTGGATTTCTAGATAGATTCTGTTTTTATTTGGTTATCTTATGGAATGTCGTATTTTCTCTATTTTGCTTGAAAGTTTTGCTGGGTGTGGTAGTCTGAGCTGGCATCTGTGGTCTCTTAGAGTCTAACATACCTGTCTGGGCCCTTCTGGCATTTATAGTCTCCATTGAGAAGTCAAGTGTAATTCTATAGGTCTCCCTTTATATGCTACTTGGTTTTTTTTCCCTTATTGTTTTTAATATTTTTTATTTGTGTTCACACATAAATGTACACATTTAGTGTTTTGATTATTATGTACCAAGGGGACTTTCATTTCTGGTTCAGTCTATTTGATATTCTTTATGCTTCTTGTACCTTGATAGACATCTCCTTTAGGTTAGGGAAATTTTCTTCTATGATTTTGTTGAAAATGTTTTCTATGCCTTTGACCTGAGTTTCTTCTCCTTCCTCTATTCCTGACATTCTTAGATTTGGTCTTTTCATAGTGTGGTGATTTGAAAGAAAATGGCCCCCCAAAGGGAGTGGCACTCTTAGGGGTGTAGCCTTGTTGGAGGAAGTGTGTCACTGTAGAGGTGGGCTTTGAGGTCTATTTTCTCAAGCTTCACTCCATGTGAAAGTCAGTCAACTTCCTGCTGCCTTCTGGTCAAGATGCAGCCGGCTCCATGTCTGCCTGCTTGCTGCCATGCTCCCTGTCATGATGATGGACTGAACCTCTGAAAATGTAAGCCACCTCCTCAATTAAATGTTTTCTTTGTAAGAGTTGCCATGGTCATGGTGTCTCTTCACAGCAGTAAAAACCCTAAGACACATAATGACCCAGATTTCCTGGATGTTTTGTGCCAGGCGTTTTTTTAGACTTAGCATTATCTTTGACTAAGGTATCCGTTTTCTTCTATTGTGTCTTCAGTGCCTGAGAGTCTTCCATCTCGTTATTCTGTTGGTGAGACTTGTCTCTGTGGTTCCTGTTGGAATTCCTAAATTTTTCATTTTCAGATTTTCCTCAGTTTGGGTTTTCCTTATTGATTCTATTTCCACTTTTAAGACTTGAACAGTTTGATTCATTTCCTTCCACTGTTTGTGTTTTCATAGATTTCTTTAACAGATTATTTATTTCCTCTTTAAGGACCTCTATCATATTCAGAAAGGCTGTTCTGAGGTCTTTGTCTTGTGCTTCAGCCATGTTGGAATACTCAGGGCTGGCTGTAGTGTGGTTACCTGGCTCTAGAGGAGACATGTTGTCCTGGCTGTTATTACTGTGTTTTCACACTGGCATCTGGGTTTGGGGTGATTGTGATTCTAGGAGCTGATGTCTGGTCTGGTCTTTGTTGGGTGGGTGTTTTATTCCTTGGTTCTTGTTTCCTCTCTGGTTTTTAGGAGAGTGTGGTGTCTGTGTGTTGCATGGTAGGAAGTACTTCAAGGATCCTGATAGGTGTGGCTTCTAAAGACTCCGGGTAAAAATATATTTCTGAGTATTGAGAGCTGACACTTAGGAAAGGGGATGGACTGGGTAGGGCTGAGGGGTCCACAGAGGCAAGGATAGCTGAGTGTTCCACCAGGATCTGCTTAGTCTCTTGGGAATGGGGCCAGAGAGTGAGGAGAGGCCACGGGAGAACATCTGCTGCAGGGCTGGAAATGATCCTAGGGGACTGGACTTGAAGCAATAGAGGGAGAGGTGAAGATCTGCAGTTTGCCTGCCTGGTTTCCTGCCAGAATGGCCTGCGAGTTCCCAGGGAGTGCCTGCTGGAGTTGAGGTCTGGGATAAAGCAATGAGTAGAGGGAGTTAGGAGGAAAAGATCTGTGTGATCCCCTGAAGATTTGGGGAGGGGTGACTGTTTTAGTCACTGTTGTATTGCTGTGAAGACACCATGATGAAGGCAACTGTTATAAGAGAAAGCCTTTAATTGGGGCTTGCTTACAGTTTCAGATGTTTAGTCTGTTATCATCATGGCAGGAAACATGGTGACAGGCAGGCAGGCACTGGAGCAATGGCTAAGAGCTGCATCCTGATCCATAGGCAGAGACACAGAATTGAGCCTGGCATGGGCCTTTGTAACCTCAAAGCCCACCCCAGTAATACACTTCCTCTAACAAGGCCAACCTACTCCAACAAGGCCACACCTCCTAATCCTTCTAAGTAGTGCCACTCCTGATGACTAGGCATTCAAATATATGAGCCTAAGGGGGTGGGGGAGAATTCTTATTCAACCCACCACAGTGGCCACAGCTGGTGGTCTGCTGCAGAGCTGGGGATGAGACTAGAGGATCAGATTGGAGGAGCTGAGGGAGGGGTGAAGATCTGCAGTTAGCCTACCTGTTTCCCTGGTCAGAGTACTCATTTAGGCATTTTTAAGAACATAATTAGGAAACACATTTCATCTAAGTTTATTATCTAAACATTTGAGTCAAAGTCCATGAATTCTTTTTGTTAGTTAGTTAGTTAGTTAGTTAGTTAGTTTGTTTGTTTGTTTGTTTGTTTGTTTGTTTGTTTTTCGAGACAGGGTTTCTCTGTGTAACTTTGCGCCTTTCCTGGAACTCACTTGGTAGCCCAGGCTGACCTCGAACTCACAGAGATCCACCTGGCTCTGCTTCCCGAGTGCTGGGATTAAAGGTGTGCACCACCACCACCACCACCACCACCACCACCACCACCACCACCACCACCACCACCGCCTGGCTCAAAGTCCATGAATTCTTAATACTTTAAAAGCATAATAAAATAATTAGTTATCTTCAAGCAAGGTAGGAAATCAATGTATTGTCTTGAAAGTTGGCAAGGAAAAGAATTGAGATGGGCCTGGAAAGATTGCTCAGTGAGTTAAGAAGAATGTACAGTGAGTATTCTCTCCTTGGAGTCCCTCCCACTCTTGGGAGTTCTTTCTTTTTCTTAATCTACCTTTACTCTTACCCAAAAATAAAGGTGGGGTAGTTTGCAGAGGGTTTGGTTCTCAGCACCCATATGGGTGACTCACAACTATAACCCCAGTTCCCAGGGGTCCAACACACTTTTGTGGACTCCGAGGGTACCTGCACCCGTGTGTACATATACACACACTATACACATAATTAAAACTTAGAGAATTGAGGTTTACCCAAGCCAGAGAGGTAGCTCATCAGGTAAAAGTATTTGCTACCAAGTCTGATGAATCTGAGTTTGATCCTGTCTTAGTTAGGGTTTTTATTGCTGTGAAGAGACATCATGACCATAGCAACTCTTAAAAAAAAAAAAAATTCAGTTGAGGTGGTGGCTTACAGTTTCAGAGCTTCAGTCCATTATCATCATGGCAGGAAGCACGGCAGGCAGCGTGAAAGCAGACATGGTGCTGGCTACATCTTGATCAGAAGGCAGCAGGAAATCCACTGACTCACTGGGTGTGGCTTGAGCATATATGAGACCTCAAAGCCCACCTCCGCCTTAACACACTTCCTCCAACAAGATCACACATATTCCAACAATGCCACACCTCCTAATAGTGCCACTCCCTTTAGGAGCCATTTTCTTTCAAACCACCACAGATCCCTAGGTCCCACGTGGTGGAAAAGGAGAACTGACTCCTACAGGTTGCCCTCTGACCTTCACACACTACAGTGAACCAGCCAACTGATAATGAAAAACAAAGCTGGGATTGATGGCTTACATCGATATAATCCAAGTACTGCAGAGACAGGCTGAGTTCAAGTGTGTGTGTGTGTGTGTGTGTGTGTGTGTGTGTGTGTGTGTGTGTGTGTGTGTGTGTGTGTTTTGGGGGAGGGGGAATTGTTGGTTTTGAGACTGGCTCAGTATATATATAGCCCAGACTGCCTTAAGCTCTCACCTACCTCAGCCTCCTGAGTGTTTCAGTTTTTCTTTAAATTCTGGCTTTATAGAATACAGCTGGATTTTCATGTTTACTTCCATATTTAGCCTGTGATGATATATTATGTTGAATACAGTGTCTGAACAAAATCTAGTCTAACACAAATATTGTAGTGGGGAGGGAAGAGTTTGAGATTGTTGTGGGTATTCTGCAAATGGTAGTTTTGTGAAAGTTAGTTGCATTGTGTAATCCGATCTTTTCTGAACATTCCTTCCTCTGGTAAGTGAAAACCCATTGGTCTGCAGAAGTGTTTTATAATTCTCATATTGTCACATGCAGTGTCTTTAAATATCAGTGTTTTTATTGCACATACTTACTGTGTGCATGCCAGAAAGTAACATGTGGGAGTGGGTTCTGTCTCTCCACCTCAGGTGGAGAACTCAGGTCATCAGGCTCAGTAGCAGGTGTCTTTACCTGCTGAGTCAACTCTCTGGTCCTCACAGTTGAGACTTAGTAAGTTTTCACCATCAAGCACAATCTCAAGTAAAACTGGCTAAGTTTTTGTTTTGCTTTAAAGGAGTGGATGGCAGCCAAGAATTGGAAGCTGTGCACATGTTTGGGGTCACTGTCGTCGTGGTGGTGGTGTGTGCTAAAGTGCCATTGGGTTTGCCTGCCGTTGCTTCAGTGCTCTTGCAGGCATCTGCCGTTTGTGCAGGCATCGATACAGAAAAAGACGAAGGATTTGGGGCCGTTGTGAACAATGGCTTGGGTCTCACAGACCTCTTGGAAGTTTCAGGAAACTCCAGGAGTTTAAGAACTGTAAACCGGAGAATTTTATGTATTCTCCCTGGCTGATATATTCACCACTCTTCTTGGTTATATTTTGAGAAAAAAGAAAATTGAAAATAACTTGTTTTTAAGACACTGGCACACACTGGCTTTCCCTGGCTCATCTGGAATTAAGAACTTGGTATTTTATGACTGTTCCTTAAATAAAATATTTAGGGCTGTAGTGTAAGAATGATTGACAGTGTGTTTCAAAACACTCTACTTCACATCATCTGAGAAACATATAAGCCCCTTTACTCTTTGGATTGCTGTAGCTGAGCACATTTCTTTCACAAGCATATGTTTGCTATAGTACATATGTTTAAAGAAAAAAAATGTAAGGATAGAAAAACAAATTTTGATAGTACTAAGAGATGAGTTATATTATCAAACAGACACAATATTCCTTATTTTGTTCCCCCCTGTTTTGAAGGTAAGGCTAAAAGGAGAGTTCTCATTTTCTCCCTAAGAATCACAGACATTTAAAATCCCTGCCTCTATAATAAAGGAGTCTGTACTTAGGCTTGGTGGCTCTTGCCAGTAATCCAAGCTCTTGGGAGGCTTTGGCAGAGAATTGTGCGTTCAAAGCCTGGGCTACATAGTGAGTTCCTGGCAACCTCCTAACCTTCAGTAAGTGAGACTCTGTATCACAAAACAAAAAGAAAAAACGCACCTGTTATTGACGACATGCATATATGTATATATAGCATTTATATGTTCAATATTATTGAATATTGTGAGTAAGTACAGTATAAACTCATTAAAGGATAAGTTAGCATTGTTATGGTGTAAAAATACCTGTTGCTGAGTTCTTGATCAGTATGATCTGAATATTCAGAAAAACTTCATGAGGGGTTTATTTTTTGATTTTTGAGGCAGATTTTCATATTGTTGCCCAGACTCACCTCAGATTTGTCATCATTCTGCCTCAGCTTTTAGAATCCTGGGGTTTTAAGAATACACAACCATATTCTTGAGATTTAAAACAAACCACTAAATTGGTAGACAAAGAACATGTAGACATACTTTATCTGGGGGCCAGAGATGTATTTGATAAAGATAAAAATCTCAGTACCCTCAGATATTAGGCAACTAGATGGAACATGAAGTTTAATGTCAAGTATTTGTTGATCATTGAATGCTTCGATCAAGTGCTGTATCCAAGAGTGTAAATCAATCAATGAATCATTGATGTTGAGGGGAAAGTCTCTCTTCTGGCCAAAGTCTCTGATTTTCTTTTCTTTTTATTTATTTGTATTTTTTATGTAAAAAAATGTTCATTGATAACTTAAATAAGAGTTTTTAAAATATTTATTTTGTACGGAGGAGTGTTTGCCTGCATGTATGTATGTGTGCCTTGGTACCTGTGGAGTCCAGAAGATCCCCTGGAACTGGGTTACAGATTGTTGTGGTCCATTGTGTGAGTGCTAGAAGGTCCTCAAAAGAGCAGCAAGCACTTTTAACCACTGAGCAAGCCATCTCTCCAGCTCCTAGATAAGGATTTTTATTCAGTATATTTATTTTATGTTTTCTATGAACTGTATATACCAAAACTGTCCTCAAAATCTAAAAAGAAAACAATGAGTTTCCTGTCCTATATGATCTCAGCAGGTACCTAAACCTACTCTATAACCCCAGCAGTGATTATTATCAAATCTTTTTAAGAACACTGATATTGTTGTTATTGCTGCTGCTGCTGTTTTTAGATATATACAATTCCTTGAGACACAGAAATGAGTAGAGGAGGCCAGAGAGATGGCTCAGTGTGGTAAGAGCACTTGCTGCTCTTGTAGAAGATCCTAATTTGGTTCCCAACACCTACATTGGAATGCCCACAGCCACCTGTTATTCTGTCTCCAGGGCATCAAACACTCCAAGTCACTTGAATTTACATGTGCTTATAGACACATAGACATACAATTTAAAATAAGATCTTTCTTTTTAGAAATCACTCTAAGAAAGTTTTAAGTTGTCATTTTTATAAATACTAGGTTGAGCCATATAAAAATAACTGTTTTTGCAGGTTAAGAGGAGTGGGCATTTTGACACTTTCATGCCGTTCAACCTAACAGAAAATGAAGAATTGAGCTTTTCTGGATTTGTTTTCTTATTCATCCTCAGGAAAATAAGCATTGGGCCATATTCAACATCCTTTCAAAAGCATCTATACCAGAATATTCCTGAATGTGTTTACTATCTTACACCCCAGAATGCATCACAGGTGCTAGTAAACTGTCACATTCTCAAACTAGTGGATATGGGATTATTTCAGTGAAAATATGTCCTATTAAAAGGCAGTGGGAGGTTGAGTTAGTGTGGGCATGGAATGTATATGGTCTCATCCCTGGCTGACAGTCCTCACCAGGACTTGCTGTGCCAAGGCCCCTGGGCTTCTGTCAGTGCCAAATTAGCAGGTCAGGGTCCTGAAATGAGAACAGGCAAATGTTTCTACAAGTAATGTTCTAAGGTTTGCTGATCTCTGGAGAAAGCTCTGGATACATTGCTGCTTGCTTCTGTTTCACTGTTGGGTCACATCTTTCCCAAAAACCTCATAACCTTACACAGTAGTTGCAGAGCACCACGAGCCAGATGAGTTTATTATCAATTTCCACATTAAGTGGCTTCTGCTAAGTCCAAGTCTTCATAGTAGAGCTATCTTTGCTCTTTGGCATGCAGTTATTGGCTCCAGCAACCATCAGAGACTGACCCAGACAGCCTCGGGTTCTTTGCCCACCGAGGCCACTACATGCAGGGCTACTGTCCACTGAATAGCATGGCCCTGACAGAAACTGAGGTGTGTGATGCCTCCCCATGACTGCCACTCAGAAGAAGTTGATTTTATGTGTTAATTGTTCCTGAGTAACAGAGGGAACTAGCATTTAAAAATCCATTCATTAAAAGCAGTGTGATGGAGCAGAGTTTTAAAGTATGTGTGTGTGTTAAAAGCCAAGTGCTTAACTTTTCCCTAGTCTACTTCTAAGGTATGACAACCATCCCCTAACTCTGTCAGGAGTCAAGTGAGGTCATGTGTAGTTGGATTTTTCTTTGGGTTTACAGTTCACAAATAAGACACAGTCTTATTATTAATTATGGAAACTCAGCCTTAGCTTAGGCTTGTCCCACTAGCTTTTTTTTTTATTTATTTAACTTTATTTTATGTGCACTGGTATGAAGGTGTTAGATCCCCTGGAACTGGAGTTAGATACAGTTGTGAACTGCCATGTGGGTCCTGGGAATTGAACCCGGGTCCTCTGGGAGAACAGCCAGTGCTCTTAACTGCTGAGCCATCTCTCCAGCCCCATCCCCCACTAGTTCTTCTAACTTAAGTTAACCTGCTTTTATTAATCTATGTTTTAACTTGTGGCTTTTTGTCTCTTTTCATTCTGTATGTCCAACTCTCCATGTTTCATTGGTATCTCCTCCTACTTCCTCTCTCTGCCTGGAAGTCCCACCTATACCGCCTCTCTAGCTATTGGCCATTCAGCTCTTTATTAAACCAATCACAGCAATATATCTTCACACGGTGTACAAAGATTATTCCACAATAGTAATGCCTAGGGCAATGATCATTGTTGACTAATTTTGTTAGGGGCTTGACAACAGATACTCAGTTTATTGTAGTTTTGGAAGTCCTGGGTTTCTGAAGAAACTGTAGCTGACTGTAAACACTTTAATTACCAAGATGGAAAGATAAGAGTTGAAGATACAAAATCTGTCTTAGGGTCATTTTCATTTTGTTTTTTTTTTTTTGTTTTGTTTTGTTTTGTTTTTTCAAGACAAGGGTTTCTCTGTGCAGCCCAGGTTGTCCTGGAACTAGCTCCATAGACAAGGCTGGCCTCAAACTCAGAGATCTTCCTGCCTCTGCCTCCCATTTAAAGGCATGTACCACCACCGCCCAGCAACTAGGATTGACTAGGATCATTTCTTATTTGGGATCTAAGTTTTGTTTGTTTGAGGTTTTAAAAATTGTATGTGTATTAAATAGTTCAATTTTTTTGTTTGGTTTTGGTTTTGTTTCATTTTGTTACTTCACAGTCATACACTAAAATATTTTTTATCGAGTTGGGCTGAATGGACCTAAAATTACCTCATTTCCTTGGATGAAATGCCTTTAATCTTACTTATTTCTAGACTTTTAAGGACATTTCCAAAGAAACACTTGCCTGAAGATTTAATTAGCCAAGTACCATTTGTGGAAGGAATGCTTCATGCTCATAAACTACAGGAACTAATTTCTGCTTGTCTGAGGAAAAGCAGATTGTCTCCCTGTCAGACGTGCAAGATTTGGTGACGTTCCGCTGAGATGGTTAGGAAGCTTATGTCTGTGTTCTGGGAATACGGCTGTTGTCTTTTCAGCTGCTACGTCAAGTCAGTTTCAAGTGGTAGTGTACACAGAACGTTCCGCTGTCTTCCTCAGAATACTGTCCTTAAGCTAACTGCTGTAAAAATCATATGTGCCTTTAATTTTGTTTTAAATGAGCATTATTACAAATCTTAATTGATACAGAAAAGAAAGCATCTATACAGTGCCTAGCACATAGTTGGCGTCTAGCAAACTAATTGTCTCCTTTTGGGTAGACTTGGTGTGCTCTCACATCCACTGAAGAATCTGCCCATTTGACTAACCCCACTTGGCCACTAAAAGTTTGGATTCGTTTTTTTTTTTTTTTTAAACCTCTCTCTGAGATCTGTCTTAACCATCCAAGACTGTATGTAGCCTGTCTACCTCCCCGTGTACCCACATAAAGTCTTGGTATTCCAGCCAGGCAGTAGTAGCACATGCTTTACAAAGGCAGGCGGATCTCTGAGTTTTGGGCCTGCCTGGTCTACAGAGTAAGTTCCAGGACAGCTAGGATTAGTTACACACAGAAACCTTGTCTCAAAAACACAGTGCGGCTAGAGGGGTGTCTTAGTCCCCCTTATGATGCTTTCTGCTTTTTATGGCGTTTATCACCTCTCACATTTCTATAATGTGCTTCATATGTTTGGTATTATTTGTCTAATGCCAACACTAATGCCAACGCCAGGAAGCCAACATCTTCTTTATTTTGCTCACTAATATTACCAAGCATTTAGAACAGTATTTGGCACATAGTAGGCACTCATACCTGTCTTTAAATGGATCCTGTTTTCCATATGATAGAAAGGGGCCTTTGAAGAGAGAATTTTCTGATGTCATGTGTGTAGTCCAGTGGAACTACACATAAGCCACTGCAAAGCCTTCCTCTGATTTTGAAGTCAGTGTTCATTAGGCTACCATTCTGTCCATTTAGCTTAAATATCAATCAGCCCTCAGCATTGGGTCACACTTGAAGAAAATAGCAGCCAGCCCTAGATATATGATGAGCTGGTGTGTTATTGAGTTACTGCTGCTTTTCAGAGTATTGTGTTCTTAACCAGTAGTTTGAAAAATCCTTTTTAAAGAATATGGTACTCAAACTGACTTTATGCTCTTAACAATAATTATATACATGATGGCTTGTATCTGATTACGAGTCGTGTGGTTATGTTGATGCTGGTGATGTCAAGATAGTGAGAATCCCTAGAAGTGCTAGAGATGCAGCAGTTCATCACAACAGGATTGGTGACAGTCCAACCCAATCTGGGCAGACTTAAGTAAAAATCATCCATCCTATCCTCACATTGTACCCTCCTAGCATGGCATTCACCCTGTCGGTTCTCTTTATGAGAATTAGTTCAAAAAACATAATGCCAGTTTAGGAAGTAAAGAGATAGTGACTTACCTTTAGTCCTTTCCTGCAACAAGTTTATTAATGCAAATACTAGTAGGAGTGGAGAGATGGCTCAGCAGTTAAAAGTATGTACTGCTTCTAGGGGACCCAAGTTTGATTCGCAGCACCCACTCATAGCTACTTGTAACTCCAGCCCTAAGTGAGCCAACAACCTCTTCTGACCTCTGTGGGTACCTGCACATACAGACAGGCAGGCACATACCCATACACATAAAAAAGAAATTTTAAAGCATATTTTAGCTTCACCAATTAAGCCAACCAGGCGTCTTTCTCCGTTGAAGCCTTGTGTGGCTGTGAACAGCAGCCTCCTTGGAAGTGTGTACCCCATTGCCTACATGGATTGTCCTAAGGGATCTTGGGGACAGTTTTCTGGATGCTATTGATGCCTCTGATCCTAAAGCCATCTCCAATCCATTTTTCATAGTTCCTTTTAGAAGTCCTAGGGCAGTGGCCAGTGTGGGTCACACTGGCCGGGTCATCATGTCTATTTCATAATACCACTGTTCAGTTTACTCCATGGGATCACCTAACTAGGGATTTCTAAGGGTGGATGTATTTTTTTTTTTTCAATTATATAATTTAGTTTACCTTGGGCCAAATTACTATTTTCCTATATTTAAATGTAGAAGAATTTCATAGTTTCAAATATCCTGCTAAAAATGAAGAAGCTGTAATGTTCTTTCACATCTTCTATAAGCAGATCTTAGCAATAAATTGATTTTGAGTTTGTGGATTTTTTTAATTGGATATTTTTTATTACCAGTCATAAAGGTGTTGAGTTTTTTTTGTTTTTTTGTTTGTTTGTTTGTTTTTTCTTCAGAACTATTTGTTTTTTTCAAGACAAGGTTTCTCTGTGTAGCCTCAGCTGTTCTGGAACTCACTCTGTAGACCAGGCTGGCCTGGAATTTACAGAGATCCACCCACCTCTGCTTCCCCAGTGCTAGGATCAAAGGTGTGTGCTACCACTGCCTGGCTGGATTTTCCATTATTTTTATTACATTTACTCATTGAGGAATTACACATGTAAAAGTCCGAGGACAACTTCCAGGAGTTGGTTCTCTCCTTCCACTATGTAGTTCCCACAAATTGAACTCAGGCCATCACTACCACTGAACCATCTTACCAGCCCTGTTTTTAATTTTATTTTTGTTGTTAAATTTGTTTTTATTGTACTTTTTTTTTAGATTACTGAAAATTTGGTTAGTAAGTGGTTTCTACATAACCTCCCATCTCCTGTCCCCCATAGTTTCCTGTTTTTCCATTTCCACTTTGTGTTGTGCGTGTTTGGGTTTTAGCAAGGCTAAAATATTATGTATTTGTTGTTAGAGAGTCATTACACTGCTCTAAACATCCCCTGTGCTCTTTTTCATCCATCTAACTCGGAACTAATTTTTTACTTTTTCTACTCTGTCATGTTTGCCTTTCCCAGGATGTAAAATACAGTTGTAATCATTCAGTATGACATTCTTTTTTCACTTTTGTTTTGTGTGTACTTAAGTTCTTAGTGTCTTTTTGTATCCAAGTTTTGACTGTATAAATTTAAGTTACTATAAAGTTTGTTTGTAAGTTTTGATGCCGACGTGAGATTTCAGTTTCGAGGGGTATATATATACCAAGGAGCTCAGGTGGTCTGTGTTTAGAGTGTGTTTAGTTTCATAAAAACTTCACACTGCCTTCTAAAGGGACCGTGCCAGTGCACACCCACAATAGCAGTCTTCATTGTTGACATCTTTACCAACAACTGTACTGTCAGTATTTGTGCATGGGCAGCTCACTGCTCTTTAAATGTCAGGACCCTGGTGATATTGAAGTTAAGCTGCTTTTCACATACTTACCTGCCATCTGTATATCTGGTGAGGTGCCTATTCTGATCTTGAGGGGATTTTTGTTTAGGAAGGTTTTGGGTTTGCTTTGGTTTAGGAAGTTTTGCTTATTTTGTTTGTTTTCTTTTCTGTTTTTTGTTTTGTTAAGACAGGGTTGAACTGTAACACAGGCTGGCCTTAGACTCAGGGCAGTCCACCTGCCTCAGCCTCTTCTTCCAGTCTGTTGCTAGCCTTTTCATTCTTTTAAGCAAGTTAGATTCCCTTTGTAAGTGCATTTTACATAAGTCTAGAAACTGTAAGGACTAGAAGTATAAAGAGAAGTGGGGATCCTGGCATATAGACAATCGAATCAGTCAGGGTCATCCTTGGCTATATACCTAGTCCAAAGCCAGCCTGGGATAGATGAAACCCTGTCTCAAAAAAAAAAAAAAAGAAAGAAAAGAAAAGAAAGAGGAAAAGAGAGAGTACCCTGAGACCCTGGAGTTTCTGAAATCCTTCTTTTCTAGTCATTCCAACACAGTGAGGCGACTTGATGATTAATGACCTCAGAGACGTGTGAGCACTTCCTTTGCTCTATTGATTATAATGATTAAGCTTTTACTATTTTAATAAGATTTTGCATAAAATACTCTTAAGTTTGAATATGCAAAAATTATTAAAAGCATAGATTTAGGCTGGGCAGTGATGGCACATGCCTTAATCCTAGCACTGGGGAGGCAGAGGCAGGTGGATTTGAGTTTGAGGCCAGCCTGGTCTTCAGAGCAAGTTCCAGTACAGCCAAGGCTACACAAATAAACCCTGTTTCAAACTCCCCACCCCTAAAAAAAGCATACCTTTAAAATCATCAATGTATACTACCCAACAGCATCCCATTACAGTGTAAGTTACCTAATAACTCAAAACAAATAGCTCTTGGAAACTAAGTCTACCTGATGTAAAAGTTTATGTAAACATTCACACTTTGACTCCTGTAATGCCTAACCAGTAGGTTATCGCTTTCTGAACTTTGAAAGTCAACTGTTTAACCATTCTTGCTACATAATAAAGATCAGTATTAAGTTTCTTCAAAATCAGATAATATTAAGATAATATCACTAGTTTAACTAGTTAATGATGTGGGGTAACATTGTTATCATTCTCCCTGTATAGATAGTCCTACTTATAGAAACAGTCTTTAGGAGAATGGTTTGTTAGTTGTGTTTTGTTGCTGTTATAGAACACTTGAAAGAAGCAACTTAAAGGAAGAAGTACTCATTTCGTCTCACAGTTTAGGAAATGCATCCCATCATGTTGGGAAGGGTGTGGCGGTGGGAGAATCTCTGGGCTGTGGCAGTAGAACATGCAGTGACTGGTTCATATTTCTTGACAGCTGACTAAGAAGTAAAAGACTTCAGCCTCTAATCATGAATTCAGCCTCTGTGGCCTTACACCATGTGAGCCATGTCTAGAAGGTTCCATAACCTCCCAAACCAGTGTTTCCAGTTGGGACCAAGTGCTCAAGCACATGAGATATGGAGAACATTACACACTCAAACCATAACAAATGGTAAAATAGCAGAAAAATGTATTTGCATGTGGTTGTTTTAAACTGCAGGTTTGGACTCCCAAATAACTTAGGTGATCACATCCTTTCTTGGGGTGACCTTCCTGACTTACATACTTGCTATTTTCATAGCAGTGTGTACTGTTTTGGTCTTTTAATACTGTTAACATGGCAGAATCAAGTTTTATAAAAGACATTTGAGAGACAACCTTAAGGTTTTTATGAAGAAGGAAGTGAAAGTGACAAAAAAACAGTGGTTTTTTTTCCCTTATCATAGCACCATTTATAAATCAAAAGCCAAAAAAAGCACACATAAACCTTGTGCATGTTCAAACCAACAGGTATCAGTACTGAGAAGGGGAGATAGACATGGGCTCTAACCACTAACCAAGAAGCTATCTTTAGTTAATACCCACTGTCAAAAGAAAAATCTTTTTTGTTTTCTCCAATGGAGTCTCACTGGGTCTTTTAACCACACCTCAGGGTAGGTGTGTCCAACCTGTGAAAGGTTGCAATGTCAGAAAGTTGGAAATCCCTACATTTAGATGAAAGCTTAAAATGAGAATTCCCTGTGGTGATATTTTATTTGTGCTTTAATAAAGCTTGCCTGGAGATTAGGGAAAAAGGCCAGCCATTTTAAGTAAACAAAGTCAGGCAGCACACACCCTTAATCCAATCACTTAGCAGGCAGGGTCTCTGTGTATTCAAGGCCATATTAGGGAACAGAGCCAAGCGTGGTAACACATTTCTTTAGTCCCAGTACCAACCATAGAGACCTGGAGGTCTATAAAGACAGACAGTGACAAGGAAGTGAGGTAACTGGGCTAATAGCCAATGAGGGGGCAGAAAAGCAAGGCATATAAAGGCATGGGTAGACAGGAAGTAACTCGCATTTGGAAGCCACAGAGTTGGTGAGGTAAGGTTGGCTGGTGGCTTTTCCTATTTCCCTGATCTCTAAGGCTTTCACCCCTATATATGGCTCTGTGTTTTTTATTTAATAAGACCATTTAGAAATTTGTCTACATTTGGCGCCCAACGTGGGGCTCGAACCTACAACCCTGAGATTAAGAGTCTCATGCTCTACCAACTGAGGTAGCTGGGCTCTCCCTCCTCTTATATTCTGTCTCCAATTAAAGAGTTGAGAAGTGGTCTTGATGACTGAACATGACTTACCCCTTAAACTATTTTGCTCCCTGCAGCCAGCTCACAGTTGTCTTCTTAGGAAGACACTAAACCATCCTCTTGGTATTCTTGGCCTATCTTGAACTTCTCATGCCTGATTCCATTGTTACCTTCTTATGGAGTCCTCCTGTTTGAGTAAAGACATTCTTAAGCAGTTCCTTGAAAGGAGGAGCAAATGGATAAGAAATGAGTGTGACTTTGCATGTCCTAAAATAACTTTGTTCAGCCTTCACTCTTTGCTTGAGTAGAGCCATCTAGATTAAGATCATTTCTTCTTCAGTTTTCTGAAGGCACTGTTCTTTGGGCTTTTGTTGCCACTAGTGTTTTAGTGATGGCCAGAGCCATCACATTCTTGATCCTTTGTTGTTTTGTTTTGCCCTATCCCCTCCTTCAGCCAATCAATTTTCCATTCTATTTTGAATTTGGGTCATCAAGCTTGGTGGCAGGTAGCTTTGCTTTACCTGCTGAGCCATACTATTGTATCTTTTTGTCCCCAGTGCCTTTTGATGTAGCTTGCCCTTACACTGGGCACATCCATTACAGTGAATTGTTTTCAGTCTACTGTTCTTGAGTTCTGGGAAAGCTTTTTTAATTACTCTGCTGAGAATTTCTTCTTCCCCATTCTATTTTATGTCTGTAACTTCTATTGCCTGGATATTACTAAAACCTGCACTCACTACTCTTTGTCTTAACTTTGCTCTTATTTTCCATCTTAGGCTTTTTGTTCTGTTGTTTGTGCAACTTTAATTTTATTACCAAACTTCTGTCTCTGCTGTCATATTTGTATTTCCTGAGATCTCTATATCACTTCAATGTTTCTTTTCCCCAACACCCTTGTATTCCACAGTTGTGGTTTTCTGTTGTTTTTAAATCTCTGGTGGGCTCATCCCTTTCCCTTTCTTCTTGTCCTTTCCTGCTTAGTTTCTATTCTCAATTGATTCTTGTTGCTTGTTTAGCTCTGCCTTCTAGGCTAAGGTTTTCTGCAGGTTGCTGATAATCCTCAATTGCTTGTTTGTAATCAAGAGGTAGAACCTACTCTGGAGCTTATGGGAGCTCTTAGGATGAGGTGGGTGAGCTTGGGCATCACAGTAGAGCTGTCTGTGTGCATTTGTTGAGTAACTCCATGTCAATGTATCTTCAATTCTCAGTATTCAAAGGTGAAATTCTTCCATACTCCTGCTTGAAGAGCAAGGTCAGTCTACCAGCATGGTGAGGGAAGGCTTGGTCATATTCCATGTGGAGGCAGCCAGTTGTGAACCTGTTTGGTATGTGGAGTGAATGTCCTCAAGTGTACTCCTACTGCCTCTCTATCACCCATTCTAAGAAAGACAGGCATTTAGAAACATGGAGTAAGAGAGAATGCCAGAGCATCTGACTTTTTAAATGCTTGCATCGTCCTTTTTTGGGACAGCACACTTCACTCTACTGTAAGCGTGCATTATAAATCAAGTTTGTTTTCTCCTTTATCCCTGCTGGAAAGGAATTTCCACTGTCTTAGGTCATTTAAATCAGTTACTACTGGCATTTCTGGACTCTTAAAGTCCTTTCTGTCTTCCCTATCCTTGTTGGGTTGAGTTGACATCTTTTTTTTTCTCCCTAATCTTTTTAGTGTTGTTTTAGTTGAATTTGGGGAAAAGTAAAATTAGTGTGTGGTCAATTGAAATTTTAACCCAAAGTCACTGTAGAATTCTTCTTACAAATTTAGTTACCTATCTATGCAAGGCATTTTTATGACATTCCTACTGTGTGCTAGACATACTCTTTGTCTTTTTCATCATTCATTAATACAATCATGTTTGTATTAGTACTCAGTAAGGTCATTTTAAATATATGTAAGACAAATGGCAGTTGAAGCAAATATTTAGAATACTTGTTCAAGATTTTGAAATACATTATAGATATTAATATAGATGTTATATAAATAGGATAGTAAATACCTGTTTGATCAAATATGAGGCCAAAAACACAACTGTGTTGTAACCTCATTATTCCCTGTAATTATCTATATAAAATGTCTAGGAACACTGAATTGACAGGTTCTGAACCATTTCTCCTAGAGGAAAAATACAAGGTTAGGTACCTGCCAACCTCTGGACACATTTTCATCAACTAGTCAGTATATAAGCTGTGCTCCTGTTTAAAGACACATTTTTTAGTACTATTATTGACACTTTAACACTGAACCATTGGCCAAAAGCACTATCACCCATGCCTGAAAAAGCTTTATCAGACATTTTTCATTTATCAGGCAATTTCTTCATAAAGGAGCACCAGCTAGAAACCACCATTTGAGCGCTGTGGTGGGGGACGGAGGAGTTCATTTTCAGCAGTGAAATCACCAATAAAAAGCACAAAACTACAAAAAGTGAAAGCCCAAAACATAGTAGGAAATAAAACAACAACAACAAAAAGGACTATATACTTGTTTATATTGTGAGAGTCCCCCTTTAGAGAGGAATGTGTTTCCAGCAACTCAGGCTTTTCCCTGTGCATGTCCAGTGACTGAAAGCACTGTGAGTGAATGTAGATTTGTGGGTTGTAAATATATTTTAGCAAGTAGGTGAATTCAGAAGAACAGAATTCATGAAGAATAAGGACCTGTATCTCCACAGGGACAGAACATTCATAATCCCTTTAGTAGAACCATTGCAGATTTTGTGTGCATTTGTATGCAAACAAAAGGCTGCTCTATTCTAATAGATAATAGCCAGTAGCAATTTACATACATTATTAGCTCATTGATTTTTTACAACCTTATGAAGTAGGTGACTTTAAAAGGAGAAATTAAGATGATTTTGAATACATTCTCTTTTCCTTCCCCACCTTCAGCTAATAGAATAGGATTAAATATAGTTTGCTCTGTATTTTTTATGTGTGTATAAGTGTATTATGGGGGGCTGGAGAGATGGCTCAGTGGTTAAGAGCCCTGGCTGCTCTTTCACAGGTCCTGAGTTCAATTCCCAGCAACCACATGGTGGCTCACAATCATCTCTAATGTAAGCTGGTGCCCTCTTCTGTCATGTCATTCATTCAAATAGAGCACTCATATACATGAATGAGTACATCTTTTAAAAAAAGAAAGAAATTAAGTGTATTATGTGTGTACAAGTGTAGGTCAAAGATCAACCTTGGGTGTCATTCTTCAAGAGCTGTCTATCTTGGTTTTTTTGAGAAGGGTCTTACTGGGACCTAGGGGTTCACTAATTAGGCTGAACTGGCTGACTAGCAAGTTTCGGTTGTCCACTTGTCCCAGCCTCCCCAGCACTGAAATTTTAAGCATGTGCCACCACGTCCAGCTTTTTTTTTACCCTTAACACAAGTTCTAGTGGTTAAACTTAGGCACAAGCACTTTACTGACTCTGACCAACTCCTCTGATTACAATTCACTCTTAAGTTTAAAAAAAAAAAAAAAAAAAAAAAAAAAGCAGGTGCCCTGATTGTTGTCTTCATGAACACTTTACTATTTGTCCATCTAATTAAAAGTAGAAAGATAAGCAGGGTATAGTGGTGCACACCTTTAATCCCAGCACTAGGGAGGCAGAGGCATCAGATCTCTGAGTTCAAGGCTAACCTGGTCTACATAGTTCCAGGACAGCCAGGGCTACACCGAGAAATCCTGTCTCAAAAACAAATAAAAGAGAAAAAAATGGACAATAGTACTATTCATAGAGTTGTAGAACTAGAATTTCTTTCAAAGATCATGTAATAGCCCAGTATGGTGGCCATCCCTTCAGTTTCCCAGCACAGGGAGGCCGAGATAGGTACATCTCTGAGTTCCAAAACAGCCTGATCTAGACATCAAGTTTCAGAACAGCCTGGGCTACACAGTGAGACCCTATCTCCAAAATACAAACACTCATATAATTAAACCTACTTACTTCTATGGGAAATATGCTCCTGTAATTAACTTGTCCAGAGTCACACAGTTATGAGATGAGTATCTAAGCTGCTTAACATTTAGAAACTTTTTTCTCTACCTAAGTTGTATGTAGCCCTCTATGTTCAAAGGATTGTGTTAACAAATTTGTCAGAGTTAATAACCAAAGCTAAGCCAAAGTCTACTGTACAATAAGGACTGTTGCATCTCTCACCCTGTAGTGAACCATGTAAGTCAGAATTTGCAGTGGAGCACAAGGAAAGAGCCAGGTCTTTTCTGGGGAAGTATAGGAGCCTGCCCCACCCCCACCCCCTGGGAAGCACTTCTTGGCAACAGCTGGCTAAGAGACAGTGTTTCCCGACCTCCTAATTTTGTTATGAAAAGCTGTAAAACCAGATACTGTTCAGCAGTTTTGTCAAACTTTAAAGCTACCCTGTGAGGCCAAAACAGCAATGTCTCTGGGTCATTTCAGGTTGCTTGTATGAAACCTCAATAGGTCTAAATGCTGCAACTTGTAGGCCTCTGTACTGTTTGTGACTGTGACAAGGACCCTAAGCCAGCTTAAGACAAATTAAGTGAATGCTGATGGGTTAAATATATAATTAAAAAGAACATTAAATGTCCAGGTAGTCAGTCTGTTTACCTCATAAAATAATTTGTTAACATGTTTTGGCTATATTTTACCCACAATGCAAAGATCATGTGTGTGTTTTTTATATTAGAATTGATTCATATTTTGAGTCAGTATGGAATTTTGCAGTCTCACACAGTGGCACTCTTACTATCCTTATCTAATGCATGCAGCCCTCTGCAGAGTAGTATCTCTTGCGGAAGTATGTATTTTATCTTACTTTAGTCAGTAGACATTACACAGCACCTGTAGCTAAAAAGTGTTACCTCCGCAGTACTCTTTGAAAATAGGATATCGCCAAATACATCCAGAAACCTTGCCTTAGTTATTTGCTGAGCAAATACAGGAGGCCTAGTTCCAATGGCATGAGTTAATGTAACTAGTCTCCAGTCTCCAAGGTGTCGAGGAACATCTCTCCCATTACCATAGAAAGCAATGGACAGAATAAATACCTGGAGAATTGGGGAGAGCTGTGTTATTTGTCTACACATTCAGAAAGCTGCACAAACTATAAATACACAGCTCGATTGATATAAAGTAATCATTCCTGGGTAACGTGCACCCAGGCTAGAAATCAGAATATTTATCCATTCTACTTTAAATGCATTTGGCTTTCCATTTGGGAACCATTCCATTTATGGTATTGGAAGTTTAGCTTTAATAGACACTACCACGTTTCTGACATGTTTGAATCAGCTCGGCCTAACAGTGTGTGAATCTTCTTGAAGTGCAGCCCAACAGTGATCTTGGCTTTTCCATTTTAACTGTCCTAATGAGTATCTTTGTGATTTAAACTCCGATTTCCTGGAGATGCCAGAGATTACAAACCTTAGCCTGTTGGCTGTTTGGATGCCTCTGAAATGCATATTAATGTCTAATCTATACTGATTTCATAAACATTTTTCTTAAACTTACTTTTAAAAATAAATAATTTGCATATGTAAACATTCAGAGAGCTGGAAATTTTCCTACTGACTCCAGTGTAATAAGCCTTTCTGAAATAACTTGTGAGAACTTGACTGGTAAGTATAAGTAGGAAGAGACTTTTAAGTGTTTGGTTTTGGTTTGGGGGGGGGGGTATTTGTTTGGTTTTGTATTGTTTTTTTCTTCTCATTTAAACTACCAATATTTTCCAGCTTGGTAGCACATGCTTTTAATCCTAGTAGTTGGGAGGCCAAGACAGACAGGATCTCTGTAAGTTCCAGGCCAGCCGGGCCCACACAAAACAAAACTACCAATATTAAGAACAAAATAGAAACTGGTTACGAATAAAATTTTTAATTAGCTTCTGGAGGAGACTTTCTGTTTTCTTTGGCTTTATGAATTCTGATTGCTGTTAATAAATTATTCCTGCCAAGCTTGATGGCACATGCTTGTAATCCCATGACTCTGGAAGCAGATGCAGGAGGATTGCTGCAAATTCCAGGCCAGTGAAGGCTCCATCGTTAGTCTTTGTCCCTAACTAAGTAAATAAGGTCATTACTAATTAAAGGAGTTGATTTTGGAAAAAAAAGAAAAAGAATAACTTGAATTGTCTTTAAAATAATTAAAGATAAGGTGTTTTTTCCTGCTTATAGAGTATTATAAACTTTGACATAGGGGCTGGAGAGATGCCTGAAGTTAAGAAAGCATACTGTCCCAGGGTATGGTGTCACATGCCTTTAGTCCTTGCACTTTGGAGCAGAGGCCAGCGGATATCTGAGTTTGAAGCCAGCCTGGTTTACAGAGACACATCAGCCAGGGCTCCACAGAGAAACCTTGTCTCGAAAAACCAAAAATAAAAAAGGCATATTGCTGTTCTAGAAAACTGGAGCTTGGTTCCCAGCACCCATGTAGGACAGTGTAGCTCCAGCTCTTTAAGATCTCGTGCCCACTTTTGGTCTTTATGGGCACCTGCATTAATGCTCACAGATACCCACATTTAAAAATAAAATATTTCTTAGATTTTAGTCCGTAGCTTTGGGCCATGAAGCAAGGCAGGACTGTTTTGTTGTGTTTTCCTTTGAGACAGGGTTTCTCTGAGTAGTCTTGGGCACTACCACTCACTGCCCAGCTAAAATATTTCTTAAATCACATAGTTGTAGTAAAAACTTCAGATCATGAGGCTGGAGAGATGGTTCATTGGGTAAGAGCACTTACTGTTCTTCCAGAGGACCTAGGTTCAGTTCCCAGTACCCAAATCATGTTTCTAACCACTGCCTGTAACCCCGCTTTCAGGAGATCCAACACCCTTTGGCCTCTTTGAGTACCCATACACACGTGATGCTCATAAACTCACTTAAGCATATACGTACACATAAATAAAAATGATTTTTTATTTAAATTATAAGCAAGGTATAGTTACTCACACCTATAATTCTAGCGCTCAAGTGACAGAGGCAAGTTTGAGACCAGCCTGGTCTGCTTATCAAGTTCTAGGCCAGTCAAGGCTACATAGAAGTCTCAGTTTTCTTTATTTAAAAAAAAAAAAAACTTCAAGGGCCAGCAAGATGGCTCAGGAGATAGATAGAGGTACTTACTACCAAGCCTGACAGCCTGCGTTCTAGAAACTGGATCCCAAGTGGTAGAAGAAGAGGAGTCCTGCAGGTTGTCCTTCTCTTCACACTCGGGCCACAGCAAGTTCACACACACACATAAATTGATTAATGTCATTTTAAAAAGCTAACCTTTACATTTTTCAAGTTACAGAAATTTCAAATCTCCCATAACCTAACTTCTCAGTTGTAAATGACTTTATATTCATCCAGATTTTCTTATATAAATTAACATACAAATGACAATATACTTCTATTTTGCTGTTTGGTGGATGTGTGTATGTATGCCACATTGGTTATGTGTAGGTCAGAGGGCATCTTTGTAGAATCCATTTTCTTCTTACACTTTTATGTGGATTCTGGGATCTGTGAGTTTAATAATGGCAGGTGCCTAGCCATCCTAGAGTGAACATCTTGGTTGTAATGAACAGCGGCAACAGTTTGCATGGCAAGCACCTTTACCTGCCGTCTTGCTGGCCCGCTGTTTGTTCTTTTAACCTACCAATAATTGCCACTCAGTGGTTAAGAGTTCTTTAGTTATGCCTGTGTTGATTGGATACTCATTACTAACAATAAGATACCGTCTTGACTCAATTTTTTTTTCTAAGTATACCCTTGTCCATCTATCCCATTTACCTTCTAGGTCCCCAGGCAGAATACTGGCAGAAGTTCAGTATCTTCTCTTTTAATATCCCTAACACTAATGTTTTTCAGTGTGCAGAATGCCAGTGAGGAGGATCTAAATGGGTTGGGCATGGCCTAATTTTTTCCCCAATTCTTTTTTTTAGTTGAATCATCCTAATTATGAAAGTTCAGCTATTAAGTTAGTAAATCTTCTCTGGTTTTGGTTTGTTTGTGTGTTTGTTTTCCCATTAGGACTGGTGTCCTGCACCTTCATTGTAATGCCATGGTGGCTTCTGTCAGATAGCAGTCAGGTAAAGGACACACTCAGAAAAACACTTACAAATCTGATCCATGGGTTATGCTCGTTGTTGTTTCCAGTTAATACTTATATTTAATTAATGGGGAAGTATTGAGCCCTTCCAAAACATACATATACATATACATATATATATATCCTAATCTGTGAGTAGAAATCTCCAAAGTAGGTTGTTTGTTTGTTTGTTTGTTTGTTTGTTTGTTTGTTTGTTTGTTTGTTTGTTTTAAGCAACGAGGCTAATTTGACTGTTAGGTATTTGAAAACCAAAAGTATACAAACTAAGATAGGTTCCAAGCTAATTTCTGCTTTGTTGTATAATATGGTATCTAATGTACAAACAAAATTAGTTTCCTTATGTAGAATCAGCTTTTCAGTTAAATCATACTGTAAGGTCTGTGGTCTCAACAGTACTTCTTTTTTTTTTTTTTTTTTTTTAAAGATTTATTTATTCATTGTGTATACAGTGTTCTGTCTGCATATACACCTGCATGTCAGAAGAGGGCACCAGATCTCATTATGGATGGTTGTGAGCCACCATGTGGTTGCTGGGAATTGAACTCATGACCTCTGGAAGAACAACCAGTGCTCTTAACCTCTGAGCCATCTCTCCAGCCCTCAACAGTACTTCTTATGTTGAAATATGAGTAATTGGGCTGCATTTTATAGTTTGTATTTTATATGTGTGTATGCACAAACGAATACATGTTTAACATGTATTTTAACATCACGTGGCTATTGGCAAAATCAGTCTGGTTCTAGGCTAGGGTTAATGGTCTGAGTTTCTTGTAATAAAGCAGTACTTTCCTAGTTTGAAGATCACATTAAAGTTTGTAACTTTGCTTTTCTGTTTCGGTGGCACCAGATAGAATTTGCTCTGTAGACTATAGGCATGACAATTTCAGGAACAGAAAATAGCCCTTCATCTCTGGAGGCTTTTTCTGTGACAAGAGTAGCATCATATAATAGCAGTAGAGAGAAAGTTGACCATCTGTTTTCATGCTGTGGTGGGTTGTTGCCATTTTCGAGTGGAAGTAGTAGCTTTGATAGCTAATCATATAATAATGAGATAAGTTATTTTAGTTTATGTAAAAAGAGAAGACTTAAAGTCTCCCTAACTGCTAGATTTGCTGTGGAAACACTAGGAACAGAAGACCATACACACCTCATTCCTCTTGCCTTCCATGGGTACTTGGGTCAACATAGAAAAGGTGACTGTTAGCCCTGTATTTTTAAGACACTGCCACTGATTTTGTGGGAACAAAACTCTTACCCATTTAAAGGTGACTCTTAGCCCTGTGCTTTTAAGATACTGCCACTGATTTTGTGGGAATAAAACTCTTACCCATTTGTTCTGGAAACACGGAGGTAAAGCTGTTGTTCTTCAGACTTCTGTGTAAATGGCCAGGTTGGTTTTGTTGTTTTTAAACAGTCTTGTTTCCTGAGCTGAGAATTCATTACCAGTCTTACTCCTCAGTGTGTCTTGTCTGCTAAATTAACAAATCAAAACAGCAACGAAAGCCCCACCGTGACCTGTATGTTGGATCTGGTAATAAGGGATGCTTAGCCATCCTAGAATGAACAGCTTTGTTGAAATAAACATGGAAGAAGAGTTGCTGTGGGGAAGCTGCTAAAACTGGTTGATCAGACCTTCAGGAGCCTCCTTATACCTTAAGCAGCAGCAGTTCTGTTTAGAGAATGTGTGCTGGCTGTGAAGCTTAGGCGGTTGATGCAGTTACCTAATACCAAATGTAAAGCCAAACTTTCCTCTGTAGTAACGGTGTCTTCTTGATGTTGTCCCTGTTATCTGTTTTAAATAACTTGTTCCTTTTGTTATAAGAGGATCATTTTACATGAGGAAATTGAAGTTTGATGTTCAAACAAAACCTTATGAAGGAGACTTTAATCCTTTGTTTTAAAATGAGTGGATTGGCTGAGTATGGTGGCATACCATTAATCCCAGCACTCAGGAGGCAGAGGCAGGTGAATCTCTGAGTTCAAGGCCAGCCTGATTTACATAAGGAATTCCAGGATAGCCAGGGCCCTGTAGAGAGACCCTGTCTCAAAAAAGAAGAAAGTGGGGATTTATAATTAAATTGATTCCACTTTCAGTGGGGTCTTAGGCCGGTACTAGCAAGCATAAAATGACATCTGAAAGTGTTTTGTGGCACATATGCAGTTAGGTTCCCCCTCTATTTCCATGTCTGTGAGCCATGTGGAGTGGGGGATCAAGTAGATTCACAGAACTTGAGGCTTAAGATTTGACTTCACAGATACAAAGTCTCTGCTATGAGCTGAAGCTAGTGAGAAGTAGCTGGAAGTCAGGAGAAACAAGTGAGTCTCACTGTAGTCCCAAGACACTTTTGTTTGTTCCCTTTTGAGGATGAAGGATGGTGTTTGACTCTTTTAGGGTTTTCTGGAGTCTACCTTTGGTGGGAATTTATTAATCACATTGAATAAAATAGAAATCCTGCCCTAAGGGCTTTCCTGCCTTGTGGAAGAGCCTTGGGAAAGTGGCAGCATAATGAAAAGCATTTCAGACAGTTTCCACAGCCTGTTTCAGTCTCACTATTTTTATTCTTGTCAGAATGGTCACTTCTAATAGCCAGATCCCTCAAACGACTAACCAGAGCCTTGCATATTACTTACTGTTCAAAGTTCTTAAAGTCCAAACAATTCGTTAAAGACTAACATTTGCTGTTGTCTTCAGTCAGTGAAAGGGGGTAATTAAGTGTGGTTTTAACTAGTTCTTTTCAATGTTGCCTTGAACACTTGTTGAGTGGAAGTAGATTTGTTTGTATCTCTTTGGTTGTAAACAAAGCCACACCCAAACCCTTCCTGCCTCTGGAACAGGTTCAAGATTTGGAGACAGGTTTGTTTGGGGGCGTTTCCCTTGTCTTATCTACAAGTAAGCAGATGCTAGGGTTGAATTTATTTGGACCCTTTCACTTTAAATGTGGAGCTGAAGCAAGAATTTAAATATATCAGAAAAGTGTGTGCTGCACTTGAGACATGCGAGACTCGGGGAGAAAGGTGTGTAACATATTCTCAAATGTTCTCTTAGAAGCTTTGTAAGGTTGATGTCTTTATCTACGCAGGTAGCTGCAAGCTAGCAACTATTGCACAAAAGGAAAATATTTAAAACCATGTAAAGGTCTGTGTTGCATTAAATTATAGTTTATGTGCTTGATTTTAGCAACAATTCTTCTACTGGTACTTTTACAATTGGTGACAAAATAAGTTTTGAATTTTTGTTTGAATTTTTTTCTTTTTTTCTGTTTTATTTATTTTTTCTGTTATCAGCTTGATACAGTACAAATTCTTATCCTAATAGTGAAATGTTTCAGTGAGGCTTGCCCAGTGATTGAGTAAAACCAAAACTTATTATAAACCACAGTCATCCTAGGGTCCCCCCTGCTATATAGCCTCCCTGGTTCTGTGGGTTGTAGTCTGATTGTTCTTTGCTTTATATCTAGTATCCACTTATGAGTGAGTACATACCATGTTTGTCCTGGGTTTGGGTTACCTCACTCAGGATATTTTCTAGTTTCATCCATTTGCCTGCAAATTTCATGCTGTCACTGTTTTTCTCTGCTGAGTAGTACTTCATTGTGTATATGTACCACATTTTCTTAATCCATTCTTCAGTTGACGGGCATCTAGGTTGGTTCCAGGTTCTGGCTATACAAATAATGCTGCTATGAGCATAGTTGAGCGTGTATCTTTGTGGTATGATTGAGCATTCCTTGGGTATATGCCCAAGAGTGGTATGGCTGGGTCTTGAGGTGTATCGATTCCCAATTTTCTGAGAAACCGCCATACTGATTTCCACAGTGGTTGTACAAGTTTGCACTCCCACCAACAGTGGAGGAGTGTTCCCTTTGCTCCACATCCTCTCCAACATAGACTGTCATTAGTGTTTTTGATCATAGCCATTCTGACAGGTGGTATCTCAGAGTCGTTTTGATTTGCATTTCTCTGATGACTAAGGATGTTGCGGCATTTCTTTAAATGTCTTCCAGCCATTTGAGATTCTTCTTTTGAGAATTCTCTGTTTAGCTCTTTAGCCCATTTTTTAATTGGATTGTTAAGTATTTTGATGTCTAGTTTCCTGAGTTCTTTGTAAACTTTGGAGATCAGTCCTCTGTCAGATGTGGGGTTGGTGAAATTTTTTAAAGAACTTAGGAGGTATTTATTTGTAAGAGAAAGTATTTCATTTGTGTTTATTTCCCAAAGTAATGACTCAGAACTGTATAGGTATCTTATGAATTCTATCATATTGTTTTCTAATGCTTCAAATAAAGAGGCTACACATGTTTATAAAATAAAGGCTACTCAGCATCTGATGAGTGGCAGTTCCTGCTTCACTGGCATGGTTAGCTCTGTCCAGGAATTTCAAGTTCAAGTGTAATAGATAGGTAATTGCCTAAACTGACATATTTCTTACTGATCTTTTCTAGAGCCTGGCCCAACTAGAGAATCTGTGCAAACAGTTGTATGAAACAACAGATACAACCACTCGACTGCAGGCAGAGAAAGCCTTGGTTGAATTCACCAACAGCCCTGATTGCCTGAGCAAGTGCCAGCTGCTCCTCGAGAGAGGAAGTGTACGTAAGAGTTAACTAGTCCTAAAGGGTTCTTGTTAGAACTAAGGAAAATGCTCTGCTTCTAACTCTAGGGACAGACTGGGATAGTCTCTGCTCTGAGTCTTGAGTATCTGTTGACAGTGGCCTCCTAATCAGTAAGCTCTTTATACGTATATTTCTGTCCTGCACCAGATTCCTGGGATGCATTCTCTCTCTATTTTATGTTTCAGTGTCATCTCCTGTCCTTCGTAGGATGTAAGGGGTATGTCAGTCCTTGTTGTTGATAAACTTCGTGGTCTCTTTTTTCTCCTCAGCTCTGCTTACTGCTTGCTGAACAGATCTGAGGAAAATGACCATGACAATGGAAGTTAAAATGTTTTGTTGGTTTTTTGAGGCAATC
This sequence comes from Peromyscus maniculatus bairdii, assembly GCF_049852395.1. NCBI lineage: Eukaryota > Metazoa > Chordata > Mammalia > Rodentia > Cricetidae > Peromyscus > Peromyscus maniculatus. Next base: position 68,712,304 of record NC_134860.1, on the reverse strand, counting down.
TCACGTAGTAGTATGTCTCAAACTCAAAATGGGTAGTCTCAAACTTGGTATGTAGCTGAGGATGACCTTGAACTCCTGATCGTCCTGCCTCTGCCTCCCATGCTAAGATTTAAAGTGAGACCATGTCTAGCTAGGAAGTTTGGGTTTTAGAATTGGAATCCCTGCCAACTGAAGCTGAGGAGATTGATCACTGGTTAAGAGCATCAAATGCTCTTGAAAAGGACCCAGCGTTTGGTTCCCAGCACCCATGTCAGGCAGCTCTCAGATACTAGTAATTCCAGCTGTGGGGGATCAACCCCTGGCCTAGCCTTCCTTAGACAAAGGAATAGGATAAACTGAAGTTCCATTCTGTTTTTTCAATTTTTTCTTTCTCTCTCTCTCTCCTTTTTTTTTTGGTTTGTTTGTTTGTTTGTTTGTAAGACAAAGTTTCTCTGTGTAGCCTTGGCTGTCTTAGAACTCATTTTGTAGAGCAGACTGTTCTTAAACTCAGAAATCCGAGTATTTCTAACTCCTAAGTGCCAGGATTAAAGGCATGTGCCACCATACCCAGTTTGGTCTTATTTTTCTTGCTATTTTTCCTTAATGCTCTAGCAACTTTCTAGACATGCCTATCTGTGTTATCTTTTTCACAGATAAAAGGGAAGAAACTAAGAAAAGATACAAATACTAGCTATAATTACTGTGAGCCTGGTAGAGTGGAAATATAAATGATGATACAGTATTGTGTCTTGAACAATGTGTCCCTAAAAATTTTGTTTATAAATATTTCAGGGGTAGTGAATAGCTCATGCCTGTAATCATAGCTGTGAGGTAATTGCCATGAGTTCAAAGCCAGCCTTTGCTATAAAGTTAGACTCTATCTCAAAAAGAAAAAAGAAAAAAAAAAAAAACCTGCCAAAATAATAATAATTTACTTGTAAAAAATACCCTTTAGGCCAAAATATTATGAATGTGTGAAAGGGCTAATTTGTTGAAAATTAGAATTCTAATTGACTTATTGTTTAGTTTTCATTAGTATTGTCCAAATATTTATGTAATAATTAATAGTTGGTTAAAATCACCCTTTTTCAAAAAAACATCAGTTCAGGAATCTAGCTCTTTTTCTAAATAGGTGAAGATTACAAAGTCATGTCAGGGGGTTGGGGATTTGGCTCAGTGGTCCTAGCAAGTGCAAGGCCCTGGGTTCGGTCCTCAGCTCCAACAAAAACAAAAAAACAAACAAACAAAGTCATGTCAGGTTGAATAGTGGTCTGACTGAGGCTTTTTCTTGAAGTCACTGTTTGCATACTGGTCCAGAGCATGTGTCTTGGGAGATGTACAGTAAACTCTTTCACTCCTGCTGCCAGAGCCCACATACTCTCTGAGCTGTTGACTGTAGTTTCTCACCAACAGTTAGCAAGAGAGAAAGAAGCAGAATCAGTACAGTACTGAAAACAGTTGCATCTGTGCCCACTTCTCAGTGGCTCAGCAAGCCTATTAAAATTATGACTAAAAACTTAAGTTTCTATTTTTACAGTAAACTGTTTAAGTGTATGAGTATAAATTCAAGTCACCTTTGTAACTTTTTTTTCTGTTGTATTACTACTCATTTTGTTTTGTTTTTTGAGATAGGATCTCGATGTATATAGCATTTAGCTAGCGTTGAACTAGCTGTCCTCCAGCCTCAGCCTCCTGAGTGCTGGGATTACAGGAGTACACCACCACCAATTTTTTTTCTTAGTCTTAAGAATCTTTCCTGCCTGGTGGTGTTATGTAAAAATACTAACATGAGTGAATGTCCTTAAAACTTAGTTTCATGACAGTTATTTTTGACCTTCAGTTAGATTATTTTTAGTGGTTCTGAATCTGTTCCTGTTGCATGATTTTATGTAAGATTACCATACGTGATTCCTTCTTGTGTCATGACCAGCTGGAATGTTTTGGTGCTTTGAAAGTCCAAAATTTGTTAAAAGCATCACTGGAGAATAAAATGATATTCCATTATTAGGACATATTTTTTCTCAGAAATAGTTGACCTGAAGTTTACTATAAAATGGTCATATGCACTTCCTAGGGCTGTACTAATGGACAGATACAGTTTGGAGATGAACTCTGTAGTATAGTGGACTCTTCGGTACCACAGTTCAGTTTTCCTTTTATTCTAGTTCAACACTGAAGAAATGTCACAAGGTGAAACAAAAACCTTATAGCTGATTGCCCCGATACGATGGTCAGTGGTTTTTTTTTTTTTCACTCCTTTTCCAGTCCTCCTACTCCCAGTTGCTGGCAGCTACATGCCTTACCAAGCTTGTGTCACGAACAAACAACCCACTACCATTGGAACAGCGGATAGATATCCGTAAGTATAGAGCTTTCTGCTTTGTCTCAAAGAAATTTAGTTTGTAGTGTGCTGATAGTAACTAAATAATTAAGTAGTTGAGTGTAGTTAAGTGTATCTAGGATTAGGTTTTTTTCCAAGAGTTTTGGGTCCAGAACCATCCCTTTGGTTGCTAACACATTTCCTTATTCACTTTTTGTTTTCTTTTGTTTGTTTTTGAGATAGGGCCTCCTGTGTACCTCAGGCTGGCCTCAAGCCCACATTCCTCTCATCTCACCTCACACCTGTTAGGTTTATAATCATCCACCACCACACCCAGCCTGTCATTTTTTATTGTCACTGATACCTCCGAAAACTTTTTTTAGTTCTGCATATACAGCATTATTTAGCCATGTAAGAGTACATTTAAGGCTGCTATACTTTAGATTTGTCACTGTGATGATGAAAAATTCAAAAGCTTATAATAACTTTTCTGAAAAGAAAATTGTGATTTTAAATATCCCCATCCTATCTATTTATAAATGACAGTATTCTAAGTTAGACAAGTCCTTGGCAATCTCTTAATTACTCTTGGTGATCTTGATAACCCTTGCCCATAACCGAGGTCAGCAGGGCAAGCTTACAGTGGTCTAAAGCATGCACAGAACCCTGGGGTCAGTCCCCAGAACCATGAAGATCATCGTCACTGTCATCATCTTAAACCTCATTTCTCGGGAGTGTAAAGAACTAAGAGAGTTCAGTCTGAATTTACTGTTTCTGCCTAGTAAATGTATTCTAAAGACAAGCCTCTGTGTTTAAAGCCTCCTTAGCATGCAGACTGTTTCGTTTCTTAGGGAACTATGTGCTCAACTACCTTGCCACTCGGCCAAAGTTGGCTACTTTCGTGACACAAGCACTCATCCAGTTATATGCCAGAATCACAAAGCTGGGCTGGTTTGACTGTCAGAAGGATGACTATGTCTTCAGAAATGCAATCACAGATGTCACAAGGTTTTTACAGGTACAGTATACATATATGTTTGAGAAAGAGTGTGTGTGTGAGCACACAGGTGCTATAACAGAAATGGGGAAAGCAACAGAAATAGACTTGATGCTTATCTACTTTTTTTTCATTACATAAAATATCATTATCTGAAATACTCCATCTTTTTTATCATATGTGTGACCATTTTTGCATATTAGCATAAATAAATCTTGTCTATTTTGAAGATTCCTACACACTGTACCAAGCTAAAATGTCATAAAATAATTAACTGGTGTTCTATAGGTAAACATTTAGTTTGCTTCAATTAGGGGCTGTCAAGTCTTCAGTAATTACTACAGCACACACATCTTACCACACTTTGAGTAAGTATCTGTCAGTGAACTCCTAACCTTAAAGTTAATCAATCAGAAGGATAAAACTATTTATGGCTTTCAAAGATATTTCCAAATAATCTTCAAAAAAGTTCACTTTTTAAGAGTACCCTCTTTTTGTATCTCAGCCCTATAAGCTAAGTATTTTTGTTTTTATAACTTAGTAAAAATAACTTAGGTAAAAATAATTAGTAGTATTGTCTGGGTTATGAGTGAGACAAACTTTTATGTGTTTATTGGCTACTTTACTTGTTCTTCTGTGAACTTCCTGTCCAGTGTACATGGGTATTTTATGCACATGTACGTCTGCAGGCCTGGTGCCTGCAGAGGCCAGAAGAGGGCTTTGAATTCCTTGGGACTAGAGTTACAGATGGTTGTGACTCCATCCTCCATATGGGTGAACCCAGGTCCTCTGGAAAACTACTGAGCCATTTCTCCAGCCCACCTCTATACCTATTTCTTAATGTTGAAAAAAAAAAAAATCCCTTCTCAAACTTGGTTATTTATTTCATTTTATTCATTTGCCTAGAGGTATGTTTTGCAGTTTCTCTTTTAATAATGTTTATGCTGTGGTGCTTTGGAGAACTTCCAAATTTGATAAGGTTAAATGCAGCTGTCTTTCTTTAGGGAAGGTGGTTTTTGTTTTCTATAAGGCAGCAGGCTGAAACTAATTCCTTGCTGCCTTCTGTAGGCAGTTTTCATGGTAACAGGGAATGTGTAATTAAGTAGTATGAGTACATTCCAAAGCCAGGCCATGCCAACTTTCTCCTGTGCATTTGCTTACCAGGACAGTGTTGAATACTGCATCATTGGCGTCACAATTTTATCTCAGCTCACCAATGAAATTAATCAAGTAAGTGCTACAGCCTTCCTTATTGAAGTAAGTGACACATTTTTTCTTGGTATTGGTGCTTTCTGCTGTTTGTGGGGTGATGTTTTTTGGCAGTTGTGTGCTTTTGCGGTAAGTGATTAATGCCTTTTTCAAACAAAATAGACCCATTCGGTTTTCCTCTGTAAATGCAACCCACATCACTCTTTTTAATCTGGCCTGCTTCTGAGATCACCAAAGTATATTACGCTCCCATATCAGTTTTCCTTATTAGTATTAGTGTTCTTTTTTTTTTTTTAAGAGATGAGAATAATGATGTCATCTGTGTCAAAACCATACCAGAGTGTGGGAGGCTGAAGCAAGAGAATCATCATGAGTTTGAGGCTGAGCTATGTAGGAAGACTCTGTTTCAAAAAGGAAAAAAAAATACTGCCTTACTCTAGTGAAAGAGTTTAATTGTGAAATAGCAATTATAAAAGTGAAATTAGGACCAGGCGGTGGTGGCGCACGCCTTTAATCCCAGCACTCGGGAGGCAGAGCCAGGCGGATCTCTGTGAGTTCGAGGCCAGCGGGGGCTACAGAGTAAGTTCCAGGAAAGACGCAAAGCTACACAGAGAAACCCTGTCTCGAAAAACCAAAAAAAAAAAAAAGGTGAAATCAGTTACATGTTTGTGGCCCGTCTGCTCCTGTGTACATTCCTATCTGCTAAAGTTATTTAAAAATCAGTCCCCAGGCTTAGGGTTGTTGCTCAGTGGTAAAGTGCTTAAGGAGCACACATCAAGCCCTGGTTCTTAGAGACACACCCACTGGGCATGGTGTGCACTTCTGTAAATCCCTGCACTGACAGGTGTAGACAGAATGATCAAAGTTCAAGGCCAGCCTAGGCTAGAGATCCTGTCTCCCCCAAAAAAAGGTAAAGTAAAATTTTTAAAATATAAGTAATAGAAGTCAGCTCCCATGTGATCCTGGTGATCTTTCAGAATGAATAAATTTTTCTTTTCCCGTTATTTTTTCAAGTAGTCATTGATGTCACCAAGAATTACAGAGGAAGCACCAGTGGCTATTTTCTTCTTTTTTTTTTTCATGTTTTCTCCTTTTTGCTCTGGCTATTATCATTTTGGTTGTTTGCTTCTGTATTTAACTAAAATTATATAATTATTAAACAGGCAAGTATTGATATTAGTTGTAACATCCCACATTAAGTTGCCAGCATATTAATTACATTGGCATTATTGTTGCTATTGCTAATAATTATGCAGATGTTTTATTAATCCTAAGAACTTCAAACTGTTAAGTTGGTACTCTTTTAATGCTCTAGATTATAACCTGTTCAGATTGGGCATCTATATTGTATCATCTGTTAAGTGCAGTTGCCATTGTGAGCAGCAGTACCAATAGCTTAGGCTTTTGAGGAACTATGATGGGCCAGCCACCATTCTAAGTTAACTTATTTTATTCTCAACAATCTTGTGAGGTAGGTATTGTGGCTGTTCATTTTCTGGATAAGGAAACTGTGATACATGATCATTTGTCTACAGTTTCACAGTTAGTGAGCAATGCTGTCTAAATTTGAGCCCAGATAGTCTTATACCAGATCCTGTGTTGTTAACAACAGACTGTTCAACCACTGTTGCCTGTACAGTAAAGAGAGCATCCATTAGCCAAATACAAAAACCATAGGCTTAATGTTCTCTCTCAAAGCTTGCTCCCCACCCTGTAAATAACATGAGAATTGGTAATTTTTAAAGAAACATTTTCCATGTGTTTTAGTTAAGTGATTGTGGTGTGGAGTGGACCATATGGTGACCATTGCTGCTTGACAAAGTTCCAGCATTTCAGCTTTTCGAATCACAGTTCTCCAGCACCTTTTTACTTTCATTATTGTAACTATTATACCTTTCCCTTGGGGAAATTTTGTGCAGGCTTTAAGAAGTGTACAATGGTAGCCTCTTTAAATAAAGTCATTCTTTGGGAAAAATCCCCAACACTTTGGAACCATATAGCATGATAACTCTGCCTAGTCCCATTCAAGTTAACACCAAGGTGCTAGAAAATTTAGGGAAGTAACATATGCTTGATATTTGATAATCAAGATTTAGACATTCCTAAGGCCTACTCAGGTTCACAGCAGTGTTTGTCTAGCTTCATCTTTGCTCACTTTTAAGCTTTAGCTATTTGGATAAACTAAGTTATACAAAAAACTACAATATTCTGTAATGGAGTGTCTGATCCCCCAAGAAAATCGTTTTCCCATCGTCAGGTATTTTTATATGTCCCTATTCCCTCAGGAGCTTGAAGAAAGTTCTTGCTTGCTAAAAAGGGAGATATTCTTATCAAGAGGAACTTGTGGTGCTTCCATTAACATATGACTGCCTATTGTCTAGGTCAATGGTAGCTTCCTCAAGCCACACCCCAGCTTAGATGCCTCCTATCTCCCATGTATTTCTATGTGCAACTATAGAGTTTAAAAGGTGGCAGCCATCTGGATTCACCCTCAGATCCTGTCTGTCTCCTACTCCACATATCTTCTTTGGGATCTGAACCCCCAGCTGGTCACTGGAAGTGGAGGGCGGGGTGTAAATGAAAATGTGCTTGACATAGTTAACACGTTTGTTATGAACATTACAACAGTATATGGTACTATATATGTATAAACTTTAGCAATGGCCTGGCATGGTTGTTAGCATTCAGACTGGCCCCTTGGGGACCTGGCCAATAAGCAAGCAATACCTTGGCCCACCCCGTCTCTCTCTCCATACACACACACACACACACACACACACACACACACACACACAAGGCTGTGTCTACACCTCTGCTCTCTACCTCTCTCCCTCCCATTCTCTCTCTTTCCCTCTTCCCTGTCTTCGCCCTCCCCCAACACTAATAAAACCCTGTCTCAAAAACAAACAAAAAGCATAGCTTCATCATGTAAGATATACAGCACAGTGACATGGACAGTAAAACTGGAATATTTTGAACCTCTAAGTAATTTTCCATTACTTACTGGTTGGCACATTCAAATTAGAAAGTATACTTCTCTTTACCATTTCTGTTTGAACCTAGAGGTGACATTTTGGAAGGTTTGCTACTATGATTCTTCAGTGTGACTAAAACAAAATGAACCCTTCTTGGGTGCATTGATCAATAAATCGAAGAAATTTAAGTTTCAATTAAGTGGCTAGACTACAAGTACTATAGACAACCATAATTCTTTTTTTCCACTTGTTGAGTGTCTACTACGCGTTAAAAATGCAGGGATCACTATTCTATAGCAGCGGAAAAACAGTGGAATGAGAGACCCTTAGAATGATTTCAGATCTCATTCCATGTTGAAATAGGCTAGAGAGTGAAGTGAGGCTACAGGCCATTCATTTATTTTCAAGTTCATGCCATTAGTGATTTTTTGAAATTGGGCAGTTGCTTCCGCCTGGTAAGTTAACTTACCAAAGCCCAGCCTTGCTGCTCTGTCTGGTTTTGTAGATAAGCCATAATATGACATGATAGCAATTGCTGGCAATGCATACCAACAGTTTGTGCAGTTTTGCTTTTCCTTTATACACTAGAGAAAAATGAGGTCATGGTAGCCATGAGCAACACCCATCACCCTATTCTCCACATCTTCCTACTAGATCTGATTTAACAATAAATTAAGCTGTAAAAATGAATTTCGTGTTTATATTGCATTATTGGAAATTCTTCTGGTTTATTTGAAATCTACATGAACCCCCACACACTGGAATTATTTTAAAACTTGGATTGGCTTATTCTTGTCTACACAGGCAGACACCACCCATCCTTTAACCAAACACAGAAAAATAGCTTCTTCTTTCCGAGACTCATCACTGTTTGATATCTTCACACTTTCCTGCAATTTACTAAAACAGGTATGGTTATAAGTTCGGTTATAATTCCTGGTCCCTTTCCGGGGTAAGAGTGGGTGGGATTTGTTAGACGTCAGCACCTGACTGAGGCCATCATCTGGAGATGGAGAAACAGCTAACCAGGTTGATCACTGACTTAGAAAAAGGATTGCGTGGTTCCCCCATTTAAAAGCTACTCCTCTGGGTAAAAGACAGTAAGAGAACATTTATTCCTTGTTCCTGTCTTCAAGAAATCTAGTTTACTACAAAGTTAGAAATTTGCTGTTTGTTACTTTATAGCCACATAAAATGTCTCTATACAGAATGGAAGCCTGTTAGCTTTATGGTGTTTAGATTCCTAAGTGTTCTGCAAGCAGGTTTAGACTACATTGTTACCATACAAAACTAGGTGAGTCTTCTATCCCCTGCTGAGTTAAAAGCAGCAAATAAGCAAGCAGCATCTTCTTTAAAGAGTAGGTTTTGAATTTTTTAGCATCCACTTAGATTTAATAACCTGAAGGAATAGGCAATATCACATAAGGGAATTAACTGCTTTAAGTAGAGAGCTGGTTTTAATTTCATCTATTGATAGCATTAAATTTAATCAAAAAAAGTTAGGTAGAGTACTTACATGCATGAGAGCCTGGCTGGGTTCAATCCCCGGTGTCACAAAAAACAGTAAGCCTGTCATGATGCGGTATGCCTAGGCTACAGAATAAGGCCCTGTCTCACAAATAATTAAGGAAGGGAGCAGGGAGAGTCTTACACTTTTGTAACAGTGGTCAGGTGGCTTTTTCAACATGGGAAGCTACTTGGGGATAGCCTCTGGGTTTTTTGGTTCACTTTTATGTGTTGTTGCTCTCATTTTCTGATATTCCTCTGTTTTAGCTCCAGAAACAAATTTATATTCTTTCTGTTGCCCTATTTATGACACCCATCTTTTATTCACTTGATTATACTGCAAATTTATAAATGTTCCATTGTCCAGCAAGCTGCCGGGCAAAGCTGTAGTACCCACAAAGCTGTAACATCTGCTGAGAGAAAGCACTTCTGAGAAAACTAAGGATGAAATCCTCCCTGATCCTATCAGCTCATCACTAAGGCCTCAGATACTATGGACCAGTATCTAGCTCTTAAGTCTACAGATACACTGCAGATAAATATGTAATATTCGGGAGTAATTTTGTTTTAGTTCTCATTAGAAAAATATTTGGTAATGATGGTTCTACAAAGAGGAAGGGAATTGTAAAGCTTATTCTGAACTAGGTCCATAGCTTTATTTAAGCCATGCCTAGAAATTACTAAGATCGCACACCCAAACGCCAAATCCTGTATTGCTTAGGATTCCCAGTGGCCATTATGACTACATATGAAAAAGAAGTGTTAACCAGGGGATTTCTCTAAATGTCAGCTTCATATTTTTATATGTGTTGATACTAAAGGAAAAAGTAAGATTTTTTTTTCATGATAACATTGTTAATAAAACAGCAACATCTTTCTGGAGTAAAAACATCTTACTGTGCTGAAGTACAGCCCTCCTTTTCCAACTTAGCAGCATAGTTCTGAAGCAGGGAAAAGAGACTTGTTTGGAGCTTGTTCATTATGTGACAATTTTTGCAGGCATCGGGAAAGAATCTGAACTTGAATGATGAAAGTCAGCATGGCTTGCTAATGCAGCTACTCAAACTCACCCATAACTGTTTGAACTTTGATTTCATCGGCACATCTACTGATGAGTCCTCAGATGACCTGTGTACAGTACAGATCCCCACCAGCTGGAGATCAGGTAACAGAGCTCCAGCCTAAGTCTAAGTCTGCCTGCCCTGTGTCTATAGGTTAATCTAGAGAGGCCCCGTAATTCTTTATTTTTTTTAACAAAATTTAATGGTTTCATGTGTTTGTTTACAACATGGTAAGGATTCATGGAGAAGTCTTGTGAATTCCTCCAAGCATAAGAGAACTTAAAATTACTAAATAATACCAGACTTCTGGGAAGTAGGAGGGCTTTTGTTTTTTGTTGTTGTTGTTGTTGTTGTTGTTGTTGTGTTTGTCTGTTGGTTTTTTAATTTTATGTGCATGGGTGTTTTGCTTACATGTATGTCTGTGAATCACTTGCATGCCTGGTGCCCTCAGAGGCCACAAGAGATATTGAATCTGTAGGAATGGAGTTACAGACAGTTGTGAGTCACCATATGGGTGCAGGGAACCAAACCCAGGCCACTGGGAGAGCATCAAATGCTCTTAACTGCTTAGCTATCTCTCCAGCCCCCACTTCTGTTACTTAAAAACAGGGTGTCATAAGGTTTTACTTACCTGTGGTCCTAGCTGATACAGGAAGATCCCAAGTTCAAGGCCAGCATGTATATGGCAAGACCTAGTCTTAAAATAACCAAAAATAAATGAAAGAATTTCAGAGTGTGTTTTTTCTAAGGAAAAACTGTAGAAAGAGGAGTTAAGATTATCTTAAAGTTCCTTGAAAGTTAAAAAGATAAACACTTCATAGAGGAGCTGAAATCAGTAGTTTTTAACCTAGAGGGAGAAAAAGAAAACAGCTCTTACTAGTTGATAACTTTCTAAGAAAATAGATATTTTTTTGACAAATAATCAGAAGACTATGGTCCCTAATACATAAAGCTGTAAAATGCATGTAGGCCTGTGCGGCAGAGTCAAGTCATATCCTTTATCTTTTTCCTCCTAGCGTTCTTAGATTCTTCTACTCTGCAGCTGTTTTTTGACCTGTATCATTCCATCCCTCCCTCATTCTCACCTTTGGTAAGTCAGAACCACAGTTTTTAAAACAAACCTATTTCTAGAAAGTAGCATTGGTAAATAAACCTTAGGTCTGTTTTGTTTTGCAAAATCATAGAAATAAACCAGACTGATGGCTGGAAGATCTCTGTGAGTTCAAAGACAGCCTTGTCTACATATCAAGCCCAAGAACAGCCAGAGCTAATAGGAAAACCCTGTGGGTTTTATTTTTGGCGGGGGGAGGGGAATGGTGATAGAAATATGTCATAGGATGGATGTACTAGGATTAGTTACCCAGTGTGTTGATGCTGAGGTTATAGCCTAAAAGTTCTAGCAGCAGAGTCTTCATTGTTTTTAATTCTTCCTGTCTATTGTCAGGTTATGGCTAACTGTCAAGCTTTTTCTGTCCCATCTTGTGCCTGTAACCCTAGTGATTGCCACAAGTTACTGTGTGAGGATTCATCTGATACTTGTCTAGCTTAACATTGAGACTGGCATGAGATGTTTTTAAAATCCTTCAGGCACTCCTGTAACCCCAGCACATGGGAAGTGGCGGCCATTATATTGGGAATTTAAAGTGATCCTATCTCCCATATACCAAGTTTGAGGGAAAGAAGAAAAGAAAGTCTCTGAGGCCAAAGTTACACAGTGATAAATGATAAAATGAAAGACAAATAGGCCTTTCTTCCAAAAAAGCATTAAAATTCTTATCTAGTGGGTAATGTACCTTAGATCACAAGGTCATTCAGGTTCTAAAACGTTGTTGGTCCAGGGATTTGGGGACTTAAATACTATTCTACATGAAATATACATAGAAACACAGTAAAGTAATGGAGATTTCTTCAGTGGATCACTTTCCTGGCCATTGTACTTTTCCAAATTAACACAGGCCTTCCCTTTAGCATAAATATTAGTTCAGTGTTATGTACATCCTTAAGTCACTTCAGGAAAAAGGAGCACAGTCAAGAGGGGTAGTGGGTGAAAACCCTGTTTGTAGTTGAGCAAACTCACAGTGACCTAACAAGGCATGGTAACATGTGCCCTTTGCAAAGGCTGGTGAGTGCAAGCCTAGGAGAGCTCAGCCTGCACACTGAGCCTGCACACTGGGAGACAGCCATACAGCAGGAAGGAGGGCTTCTCTGTCTTCTCCTCCTGCCCTCCTAGTGCTTCCCTGAGGGAGAAGCCGGCCCAAAGCAAGAGCAACAGCTGTGCTGCTGCTGCTGCTGCTGCTGCTGCTGCTGCTGCTGCTGCTGCTGCTGCTGCTGCTGCTGCAAGTCCACCTTCCTGGGAACACAGCGTGCAGAAAAGGCCAGAAACTGACATGTACAGATAGACAACACGTAATTAACACTCTGGGAAAAGGAAGAAAACATTTTTTTCAGGGCATAGATTTGACCTGATTATTTTATCATATAGTTCTGTAAGCAGAGCTTTATTTTATTGAAACAGGAAAAAAAAAATCTAAACCTCAAGCTTTATTGAAGCTATACATTGCTTGACTTTTTTTGCAGCTTAACTATATATAAGTAGGAATCATAAGAAGTGATTGGAGTAGTCAAAGATACTGTCTAAGGAAAATGTCCAAGCTGGATGTAGTCATGGCCGTTGCTTTGATGAACTTGGATTGAATGCTTCTTTCTTTGATAAAGCTGCTGAATATTAGGGAGGCCATAGCTGCCTGTCTCACTGAGTGTGTCTGTGCTGTGTCCTGCTTGCAGGTGTTGTCCTGCCTAGTACAGATTGCCTCCGTCCGCAGATCCCTATTTAACAACGCCGAGAGGGCCAAGTTTCTCTCTCATCTTGTTGATGGTGTTAAACGAATACTGGAAAATCCACAGGTAAGGTTTCTGAGAATGTATGTATATACTGAATTTGTGTGACTGAAGTCTGAGGAAGTTCATCACATGGCAGAAATCCCAGGAAGCAGCTTAGGCTGCTCTTCTGAAGATCTATGGATGATTTTGGGGTACATTTGCTCCAAGGGAGGAGTATGAGTCCCGTAGCTCTAGAATACAGAAATCATGGGACAGGGTCATCAGATACAAGCTAGCTAAGATGGAACCAGTGATTCTTACTCCCTCAAGAAATTAAAACTCTAAAGATTGGTTTTTGTTTCTCAGTGTTTTACATTAATATGAATAACCTAACTTATGAGGCTATTTTTAGGTTGGAAGGGAAATACTTCTTTTTCAGAGATACATTCCTTAATTTGATGACTTCTCTCTCTCTCTCTCTCTCTCTCTCTCTCTCTCTCTCTCTCTCTCTCTCTCTCTCTTTTTTTTTTTTTGGCCCCAAAATTCATCTAATACTACTTTTCTTCCAAATATTCTCTGTAGTTGGGGAAAAAATTCTAGAAGAAGTGTGTTTTAAAATATGATTAAGCTTTGTCCCTTTCTTTTAAAATGCCTTTATTCATTCAACAAACTGTATTAAGACTTACTGTGTCAGGATTATGTATATGAATAAAACAAAGTTTCTGCTCTGATCACTAATAAAGAATAATATTTATAAGGAAATACAAATATACTGATACCTTTAAAGTTTTGTAGTACTGGATATAATTATATACTAGGATATAATAAACATCTAATACTTGTGATACAATGTGAAACACTTGTGCCGCTTTTGTTTATGATAACTAAGGTGCTTCACTTAGTGATCGTTTTGACATATGTAGAAATGAATAGATTCCCTTTGATCTACAAGAAGCAGACACATCAAAGATGGTGCCCATTTCTGCCATTGACCATCTTACAACCTTAGGCAAGTAGTGTGATCCTTCTAGGGCCTGTTTCTTACTCTTCCACTTGAAGCTAGTGATCCCATCCCATGGGTGAATATTTTGTGCTAATGGGAAAATAAATGTGATCAAACCTTTTAAAAGTAATACTTGACTTGTTTGGAAGCCGTGATTTGCAGCCCAGAAGCTGAAAAATAGACTTCCCCGTGCCATGCCAAGCATATATCCTTCTTGGGGTGTGGTGATCATATTTTCCATTTTATTTTCTTCCTATGCCGTTGCCAGAGTTTATCAGACCCAAACAATTACCATGAGTTCTGCAGACTACTGGCCCGGTTAAAGAGTAACTACCAACTGGGAGAATTAGTAAAAGTGGAAAACTACCCTGAGGTTATCCGATTGATAGCCAACTTCACAGTGACCAGCCTACAGGTTTGTCTTTCATCTCCTTGTCTTTCTGTTTAATTATTGGGTTCTCGTCTCTTGCGTACTGGTTTTAACTCTATAAAAATATTATTGGAGTTGGAATATAACTTGGTGGTTGAGCAATTCCCTAATACGTGTGAGGTACTGCTTCAGTCCTCAGAATCACAGGAAGAAAAAAGAATATTTTTATTACACTCACACATACCCTGCAATATAGTTACTATTGTAGACTATTTACATTTATAAGAGTGTAAGGAAAGGGTTGGAGTTGTAGCTCAGTGGTTAAACTCCTGCCTCTTATTTGTGAGGCTCTGCATTTGGTCCCAGCACCACAAGAAAAACAAGTGTAATAGCCTTGGTTAGAGGAACTTGTAGAAATAATAAGGGCAATATTTAAATTGGAGAGAAGGGCTAAGGACATAGTAGAGTGCTTGCCTAGCATACTTAAAGCCCCGCTGGGTTTAACCCAGTACTGAGAGAAAGCAAAAGGTAGAACTGGGACCTGGACTGCAGAATGAGGGGACAGAGCCCCCTCCTCTTGTCATGGAGCAGCACACTGAGAGTCCCTTGCTGTGTGGTTCACATCACAATCACCTGAGAGCTTGAAGGAGCACAGGGCTTGGGTCTCATCCCCACAGTTCTGGTTCACAAGTTCCAGAGTGGAACTTGGGCATCTCTTATTTCTAATAAGCTGACCAGCAGTTCTCTTATATTCTGATGTCTCAAACCTACTTTCATGTGTCTTTCCTTGTCATCTAGATTTATATAGCCAGCACAGACCACCTTTCTCATTAAACTCTGAAATCTGAAATACTAGTGTTTTACTTTTTTGTTGGTGTGATAAAATACCATGACTAAAAGCAACCTACAGAAGGAAGAGTTTGTTTATTTTCAGAGGGATGAGTCCATTATGGGCCAGGCATGGTGGTTCATGTCTTAATCCCAGCACCCAAGAGGCAGAGGCAGGTGGATCTGTATGAGCCTCGTCTACTTTTGAGTTCCATGTCATCCAGGGCTACATAGCAAGACCCTGTCTCAAAAGAAACCAATAAAAAGAGCCCATTGTGGTAGAGGGAGGGTTAGCAAGGGACAAGCATGATGGGCAGGGTCAAGAAGCTCACATCCTCAACAGCAAAGAGAGAATGAACTTGGCAAAGTTAGGAACTCACAAAACCCTGCCCATAACAGACTTCCTCCAACAAGGCTGCACCTCCTAAAGCTTCCCAGACAGCACCACCAACTGGGACCAAGTGTTTAAATGCCCAAGCCCACTTGGGACATTTGTCATTCAAACCACCACTAGTAACTACCTTAAATAAGTTACCAAATACATAGATTCAAGCCCCTAGAAACTTAGTTATCTTGTTATTCTTTGTATCAAATGGCCTAGGATTTTGTGTACAGAAATGAAAAGCATGCCTTTTCTTTTGTCGATCCTCAGCACTGGGAATTTGCCCCAAATAGTGTGCACTATCTCCTGAGCCTGTGGCAGCGGCTGGCAGCCTCCGTGCCATATGTCAAAGCCACAGAGCCCCATATGCTGGAAACATATACTCCCGAAGTCACCAAAGCCTATATCACATCCCGTTTGGAATCTGTGCACATCATTCTAAGGTAAGAAGACATGGACTACCACCATATTCCCTAACCAGCAGCCTTGTTGTCAGACTTACTAGAAGTCACATCCCAAACTGACAAAGGGAGACGTGTGTAAAATCTGTGTTTGTTTATGGCCATCTGCCTTTGTCTTTCCCTCCCATACCTTGTTCATGTCCCCTGAATCACCGTCCCCAGCAGTGTTTGTGATAGAAACACATTACATGTGCTTGCCCTTGCTTGCCACTTATTATCTTCAAATGTGAGGATTGTTTGTAAAACCCAGGGGGTAAAAGTTATAATGTCTAAGTATGGAATCTAGTGAGACTTCCTAAGGAAAAAAGTAGCTAAACGAGATTATAAGGTCAGATCATAATCAACTCTAATTTCAGAACTTGTAAGGATATGTAGTTCTAGCACGCTCATCATGGATTTGTCATCTTAGCATAAGAGTTCCCATCTACCTTAACTATTAACTGGACCAGAAACCCATAGTTAAAGAAATGTCAGACCACAGCTAGAGAGATGATGGCTCAGTGATAGGAGCACTGGCTGCTCTTCCAGAGGAACTGGGTTTAATTCCCAGCACACACATGCCAGTTCTCAACTGTCTGTAACTCCAGTTCTGGGGACCTGACTCCCTCACAGGCATACCTACAGGGAAAACACCAATGCATATACAGTAAGAATAAATAAAAAGGAGCCGGGCAGAGTGATGAATGCCTTAAATCCCAGCACTCATCTCTGTGAGTTCAAGGCCAGCCTGGTCTACAGAGCTGGTTCCAGGACAGCCAAAGCTACACAAAGAAAGCCTGTCTCAAAAACCCAAGAAGAAAGAACAATAAATGTCAGGCCTTTTAAGACATGTCTTATATTAAATCAAGTTGCCTTTGTTTGTGTTACTTTGTTTTTGTTGGTGGTTTTGTTGTTGTTGTTTGACGGTTGTTTGGTTTTTGTCCTTTATTTGCTCAGAGTGGGTGCATTCAATTGTCTTTAGTCTGTGGTTGGTTGGTTGGTTGGTTGGTTGGTTGGTGTGTGTGTGTGTGTGTGTGTGTGTGTGTGTGTGTGTGTATCAGGAGTCAATTTTCTTTTTCTATCATGTGGTCCCAGGGGCCAAATTCAAGTCATCAATCTTGAAGGGCCTTTATCTGCTCAGCCATCTCACAGGCTCAAGTTGGTAGTCTTACTATTTATGACAAATCATTTCAAAATATGAGTATTCATGAAGCTCACTAGAAAGCCTTTGTCTGATTCATCTGGCTTCCAGGAGGCAGTGCTAGAGGCTAGAGGAATGTATAGAAATTCTAGACACAGGAAGCCAGTTTTAATAACTATATACTTTTGAGTATGTTCTGCATTTCATTTTTTATAAACTATCAATAGTAATAAGACCACTTGTGATCTTATGAAAATTAATAGCCTAGCATTGTACATAGCAAGTGGGAAACATACAGCAGCCAACTCTTGGCTGCTGCTGCATCTGGCATTGCCATGCTACAGTAGAACTGGAGAGATCTCAGCCTAGGGCAAGGTGTTATAAACTCTGGAAACCAGTAGATAAGGTAAGACCTGGTACAAAGCCACAGTTCTGAAATCTGAGGTGGGAAACTAAACTCTATCATTTTGGTACCAAAATATACTTGGAAAAACTGGGTATAAGCCAAGCCAATTTATAAACTTTGTTTAAAAAAAAAATCCCACTTAGCATGATTATTATAGTTATGTGTTTGCTATATAGCAAGATTGAGTTTGATAAAATATGGGGTTCATCAAAGTTTTTACATTGCTGGGGAAAACATACTGCCTTCCCCTTGAAAGTTTCTGAATTCCCTGACCTCCTTTGGCCACAGTAACTTCAAATGCAGGAGTATATACAGTAATCAGAAAGATTGACTAGGGATGCCTGGAGTAGCTCAGCAGTAGAGTGCTTGCCGGGCATGCACAAAGCCCGAGTTCAGTCTCGGCACCACAAAAGCAAATTTTGAAGGAAAAAAACAAAAAAAGAGGGAAAAGAAGCTACTCTTTACAGGTCTTCAAGATGGCTCAGTGAGTAAAGATGTTTGTCTTCAAGCCTGACTACGGTCAGTTCCCAAGGCCCACTTGGCAAAGGAGGAAACTGACTTCTACAAATTATCTACATATATATATGCACTTGGGCATGCATACATACATAGTTACAGTAAAAATATAATCTTAAAACAATTTTAAATAAGCTGGGCGGTGGTGGCACATGCCTTCAATCTCAGCACTTAGGAGGCAGAAGCAGGTGGATCTCTGAGTTCTAGGCCAGTCTGGTCTACTGATCAAGTTCCAGGACAGCCTACACAGAGAAACCCTGTCTTTTTAAAATATAAATATATATTTTAAATATATTATCAATAAAAGAAAGAAAACCTAAGTGCCAGGAGCTCAGAGGGTTTAGAAACGTAAGTGCCAGGTTCAATGGCAGACAAATGCTAAGGAATTGGGAAAGTTCAGTGACGAGAACTTTTTAAATTTCCTTCCTTGGGAAAAATTGATCCTCTATTGAGGAGAAAAAGCTGCTGTCAGGGAAATTAATGGGCATGTTTTTTTAAGAGGGTTGCCTTCTTTCTTGGGAGTAGGGATGGCCTGGAAGATCCCCTGGAGGATACAGGTCTGGTCCAGCAGCAGTTGGACCAGTTGTCCACCATTGGGCGTTGTGAGTATGAGAAGACATGTGCGCTCCTTGTGCAGCTGTTTGACCAGTCGGCCCAGTCCTACCAGGAACTGCTGCAGAGTGCCAGTGCCAGCCCAATGGACATTGCCGTGCAGGAGGGTGAGTGCAGTGTCCGGGGAGCACAGAGACACTGTCAGCCCCCTTCACCTCTTGCTTCCTCCCTTTGTGCCCTTCTCCCAGCCAAAAAAAAAAAAAAAAAAGGATTATCTGCTATCACCTCCATGCACACAGAGTGAGTGAATGAATGAATAAACGCCACAGGGGACTAGGGTGGAATAATCATACCTGCACTGGGTTGCGTTAAGGAAGAACTGCACTCCAGAAACGGTGGTCTGGTCTGATACAGGAGTGCTTATTCTCTGATCATTTTCTCTTTGATGTCAGCCTCAGTAGAGTAGAATGACAGCCGTCCTGTATCAGGAAAGTAAGATTTTATGGCGTTGCTAGAATACTCCTAAGATTGAGGAGTCTTGCCAGGTGGTAGTGGTGCACACCTTTAGTCCCAGCACTCGGGAGGCAGAGGCACGTGGATCTCTGAGGGTTGGAGGTCAGCCTGGTCTACAGAGCGAGTTCCAGGACAGCCAAGGCTACAGAGAAACTGTCTCAAGGGGTAAAAAAAGATTGAAGAGTCTTCTAGTAAAAAGTATCTTTGCAACACTAGCAAAGGGACACTAAAGAGTCCTCTTCCTACTCCAGGACGACTGACATGGTTGGTTTACATCATTGGAGCTGTGATTGGTGGCCGAGTTTCTTTTGCCAGCACCGATGAGCAAGATGCTATGGATGGTGAGCTCGTCTGTCGGTAAGTGTGCCCCATGGAAGCTTTTATTCTACTTGAGTACTCAGCATCTACTGGACCCTCCTGATGCTTTCTACCAATTGCAGAAAACCTGCTTAGGCAACATAATGCTAATGAGGATGTGGACCTACTATGCTAAGCCAGCTAGCTCTCTTTTGTGCCTGCAGTAATAACTCTACCTATGATTTACACTAAAAAAAAAAAAAAAATTAACGGTAACCAGCAAGGAAATGCTATAGATGGAGTTGGGAAAGCTATTGAGGGCTAACTGTTGGTCTCTTCAGGGCCAGTATCTAAGAGTTGGAGACTTGGGTTTTATTTGCAATGCTGACCCAGGTCTAAAGGAAACCGGTTCCTTGGTGTCACTCCTGCAGCCTCACAGCCACAGGATTTCACATTATTTTGTATCTGTGTTCTCCTTTTATTAAAAACCACTAAGTGAGTGTTAAAACTTACTGAAAGTTTTCTAAGTTAAAATGGGGAGGCAGAGGCAAGCAGATCTCTGTGAGTTCGAGGCCAACTTTGTCTACATATCAAGCTCTGGGCCATAGTGAGATCTTACCTCAAAAAAAAATTAATTCATTTTACTATAATAATAAGCCCATTGCATGCTCACATAACCTTTCTTGTTTATTTACTTGTTTCTGAGAGTGACTTCAGGTATTATGCTAGGCACGTCTCTACTACCAAACTGTATCCTCCTCCCCTTTTTCCAAAGGGGCTTTACATCTCAGAAACAAGTAAGTAAACAAGAAAGGTGTTATGAGAAGAGTAGTGTTATCTACAATTTTCAAGCCTTTGTCATGTTTAAGATAGCTAGATCCTCATGCCTGCATCAGTCTGTGGTGATACCACACATCTGCAGCTTATTACTGCAGGAGTGGGATAGAAGGGGCCAGAATGTTACTGTGTGTTTTAAAATGATTGTAGGGCCATACAGAGAGCAGCCATTGTTAAGACTTCTGAACTCTTGAGGTATCTTCCCTAGGGAGAACCCACAGGAACCTGGTGTCTTGCATTGTATTGGTCCCAGAAATCTCAGTCTATAAATCTTAGCCTTCTAAAAAAAATTCCCATTTGTGTCTTTTTACTCCCATATTGTTTATCAAATTTTCTTTTGACTTTGGGTACCTTAATTATGACAAGTGTACATGGTATTGCCTCACTAGCACTTTTTAAGGGTAGTGAACAAAGATTCCATAAGAATGAAATCCAATACCTTTCTGATACCACATGTGTGTCATAATAAATGCAGTGTAGACAGTATCTTGTGGACTGTTCTCCTCTTGGGTGTTGCAACACAGTAAGTGAGTCTAATTTACTCATGATATGTTATAAATAGTTGCTGTCTTCATTCTATCAAATGCCAAATGACTCAATTGTAAGAAGACCATTACCAGGTGTGGTAATGGCATACCATTATTCCTCATTCAACATTGGCCATATCCTTGTTTGGGAGAGAAGGGTCCAGAGCAAAGGATTAAAGTCATAGGTAGTAGTACATCTGCTCTTTGTCCCTGAAGGTGGTCCTTGCCTATGACCTTTCCGCCATGGCTCTGTGACCTTCCTTTCATGGCTCTCTGAGAAAAAGAGACTGAGAAGCACTGGGCTAGTCCCACTCATCAGCATTGGTGAATTTGAATGCAGAAGATCACTTTATCCACGATCTCTCAGGAGTTCCAGAAAAAGACAATTACCTTTATATTCATATTTTACTACTGTTTATAAGCAGATATGGAGACTTAGTTTCCTCACCACCATTTAGAGCCTGCAGAGAAGACAATTTCCAAAGTGTGGATAAGGAGAGAAACATGTGATGATTTTGAAGTAGCTTACATTGTTTAGAATGCCCAGGATATCTTGCTGTTGAGAGAATCATCACTCCTCTTCCTCCAGGGTACTCCAGCTTATGAACCTGACAGATTCCCGCTTGGCTCAGGCGGGTAATGAGAAGCTCGAATTGGCCATGCTGAGCTTTTTTGAGCAGTTCCGTAAGATCTACATTGGGGACCAGGTGCAGAAATCCTCGAAGGTAACAGACTCACAGTTAGCTCCATTTCTCACTTCCTGGGTGTGGAGTTGCTGATGGAGGGGAAACAGTTGATCACAGTTACAATAAGCCTCCAGATTTCCAGTATTGGGAAAATCCAAATGTTTTCTCTTAGTCTGAGAATTCTGAGAATCATCAATGAATTGGGCCTGTTTCTCTAGTGCTCCATATGCTTAACAAATGGCCAGTCAAAACATCTGTTGTACTCTCCCAAATTGGCAGTTCTTAATCTCTATACATGAATTAATGCTGAGAACAGCCGGTAGTTTTGGCAGTGTTTGGAGAATTTCAGGATTGAAGTGGTCCAATAAGAGAATATAGTCTCTCTAGTATTTAGAACATTCAAGCTAGCCTATCCCTTCAGTGCATACTTCTCAGAGCTGTCCTACATCTTATCCCTTTAGTGTGGACACAACTTAGACAGCCCAGGTTGTACTCGTTCTATGTCATCTGATTGTTTTCTCTTACTTTGCATGACGCCAGCTGTACCGCCGACTCTCAGAAGTTCTGGGGTTGAATGATGAGACGATGGTGCTGAGTGTCTTCATAGGAAAAGTGTAAGTGTTGTGGCTCACCGTCAGCAAGAGGCCCTGCAGTCCTGTTGCAACTGTGCAGTGACCCAGGCACTGTGTTGCCACTGCCTTGCTATTCCAGCCTTGATCGTTTGCGTCAGAGAATTGTGCATTTGAGTGTGTGACACGCTGTGCTTAGAGATATGGCCCGGCCCCAGAGCATTCCAGGCTTGTGTAGAATTTTACCGAATCTTCTCTTTAGCCTTTGGAATCACAGTTGAAATCCTGTCAAGGCATTCATAAAATGGAGCTCCTCCCTGGTGATTGGTATTTGTCCTCTCACTCTCGGTCATTGAGCTGTCCGGGATGCCCAAAGTAGGCATTTGTTTTCTGGTGCTGATTTCCATTAGGAATGCCTGCCCAACCTCAAGGGGAGAGCTTCACTCTCCCATGGGCTTATTCTTCTCAGGAAGCATCATACCCTCCAGGAGTCTTGAGTTTCCAAAATCTACTCCTGCTGTTGGAATGTCTTCAAAGTTGGTGCTCCTAATTGGCCCTTTTCTTGTTTTTGTTTCTGTTGTTTTTAAGTTATGTCCCTTGGTTACATTTTCCTCTTTTCAGGAGCTCAATTTATCATAGCACACACTAGGAGTCAAATAATAACCCAGGGCTGTGTGCAAAGTACCATTTTGCTTCCTTGCAACTGTCCCAGCCTAAACACTGATACCCATGAGCTGGTTACTAATTTAAGATGGAAAAAGCCAAGGGGGTCTAAAGGACTCTGCCAGCCAAGACCAGAAGCAAGGGTTACTAGAGTTCTGCAGCTGACAGTGGATGGTGCAGGTGCAGAGGTGCATACGTCTGCATGTTATCACTGCCGCAGAAATCTCTTACCCTTGCTGCAGAAATCAGCCCTGGAGTGCCCCAGAATTCCAAGGGCCTGGGTATGGGCCAGTGTAGCTTTGGAACCAAGTAGTGAAGATTATCTGAAGGATAATTTTTCTAGTCAACCAAATGTAAGTACAGAGATTTTATACCCTTTTTTTTTTTCTTGTGGTCGTGATGTCTGTGAATTGGTGATACAGATGTATGCTGACTTTTGATTGATGAATTTCTTCTTTCATCCCTTAAGGAAATCAGGTGCAACAAAAGTTTCTCTTGCTTCTTTTTTCTTTTTTCCCTCCAGCATCACCAACTTGAAATACTGGGGGCGTTGTGAACCAATCACCTCCAAGACGCTGCAGCTTCTCAATGACCTCTCCATTGGATATCCTTTAAGTGAGACTCTGAGACTCTGAGCAAGTTAGAAAGTCACATGGTTTCTGCTGCCACTTTAACTTGGGTGTAGCTGGGACTCAAGTGTCTTCTATTTTCCTAGGAGCCAAAGGCAATAATTCCAAGTCCCTAAAAGTGAGGCTCAACCCAATATAATAGTTGACTATAGACATATCCCTGACTGATCCTAAAATTCATAAATACTAGGAGACCTGGGACCTGGCTCACTGGTATGCTCTCTGTAGCTAAGCTCTTAGCAAAGCTTCATCCTAACACTAAGCTTTCCCCCAGTAGTGGCCTGGAACCCTTGATCTGAACAACATCTGCTGTGAAGTTTGGATTACTCCACAGTTGGGAGGGAGCCAGTAAGTGCAGAAAACACTGTACAATTTCCCCAGCAACTTTTTCTCACAGTCTTCAAAGACTGTCATAGCTAGTCCCTTTCTAGATAGGAGAGGAGTCTATTCACAATGCACAGTGGTTACTTGCGCAGGGCTTTAAGGCATAAAGTCCCTCTTGAAATCCTGCCAGGAGGAGCTGCTCTGGGATAGTCTGACTCTGAGGAGAAATTGCTGTGGTACTGATTTTCTTAAAAGTAGCAGTTTGGTGTGAGTGTTCTCTTATTAATCAATTAAGTACTAACAAACACTTTCCTATTTGGCATATTGTGCTCCTGTGGTTTAGAAAATAAGATGTCTAGGGAAAGCATGCTAACTCTGAACATGTCTTAGTGTGTGCCACACTTTCCTTGACTGTGTCCCTTTGTCTTTACATACAGTAGTGTAAGGAAGCTAGTGAAGCTTAGCGCGGTACAGTTCATGCTGAACAATCACACGGTGAGTGATCGCGGCCCTTGTCCTGTCTGTTCTCCAGCCACCCACATAGCACTTCCTCAGCACTGCAAAGCAGCTGCTTCAGTTGAGGCCCTGGGTCCTGCAATTCTGCCAGATTACACTCCCATCATCAGAGCTCCTCAGGATGCCTGGGCTGTACCAAAGTCACCTCCTGCTGTATATACTCGGGATAAGCCAGTAGTAACAGCCATGATACCTTTGAAAAATTAAAGCATCCGTGTATCCTTAAAGAGTGACCATGGGGCCGCTAGTGTGCAAGGGCTCAGTAATTCTGAAATTACTGACTTCTATTCTACCTCTAACCCATGTTTTTACCTTTTTAACTTGTTTTCTTTTTTTTAATAGAGCGAGCACTTTTCATTTTTGGGTATTAACAATCAGTCCAACCTGACAGACATGCGGTGTCGGACTACCTTCTACACAGCACTTGGGCGTCTCCTCATGGTGGATTTAGGTACTGCAATGAACTCTAGTAGCTCAAGTCATCTGGCCCTGTACTAAATTTTTATCTGAGGACAGAGTAGTAGATATGGGGGACCTCTTCTCTGTTGTTTCAATAGTAACAAAAACATCTGAAATAACACCCTCTTTTCACAAAAAAACACACCATGCTGTCATGCTCCCTGTACTGGAATAGAGTAACAGTATGCAACCAAGTTTTAATCTTGATGTGCCATGGCTTTCAAATTCTCTTCAAGCTAGATGCAGTAGTGTGCACCTGTTATTCCACTAGATGCAGTAGTGTGCACCTGTTATTCCACTAGATGCAGTAGTGTGCACCTGTTTTATTCCACTAAATGCAGTAGTGTGCACCTGTTGTTCCACTAGATGCAGTAGTGTGCACCTGTTATTCCACTAGATGCAGTAGTGTGCACCTGTTTTATTCCACTAGATGCAGTAGTGTGCACCTGTTTTATTCCACTAGATGCAGTAGTGTGCACCTGTTGTTCCACTAGATGCAGTAATGTGCACCTGTTTTATTCCACTAGATGCAGTAGTGTGCACCTGTTTTATTCCACTAGATGCAGTAGTGTGCACCTGTTTTATTCCACTAGATGCAGTAGTGTGCACCTGTTGTTCCACTAGATGCAGTAATGTGCACCTGTTATTCCACTAGATGCAGTAGTGTGCACCTGTTATTCCACTAGATGCAGTAGTGTGCACCTGTTGTTCCACTAGATGCAGTAGTGTGCACCTGTTGTTCCACTAGATGCAGTAGTGTGCACCTGTTATTCCACTAGATGCAGTAGTGTGCACCTGTTGTTCCACTAGATGCAGTAGTGTGCACCTGTTGTTCCACTAGATGCAGTAGTGTGCACCTGTTATTCCACTAGATACAGTAGTGTGCACCTGTTGTTCCACTAGATGCAGTAGTGTGCACCTGTTGTTCCACTAGATGCAGTAGTGTGCACCTGTTGTTCCACTAGATGCAGTTATTTGGGAGACTAAGACAGGAAACCTGGGTTTGAGACGAGCCAGAGCAATATGATAAGATCCTTGTCTAAAAGAACTTTTTCGAAGACTATAAAATTCTCTCTCTCTGACAACCACATGTGTAAAATAAGAGAATTATTGAGATTCTTAAGTGCATCTTGTTGGCGAGAACCACCTCCACCCCACACTAATAAGCAGACCCACCTTACCCAGTCAACAGAGGTTTAATTAATTATGTAGTCTTCAGTGCATGGGAACCAGGGAAGTTCAGTCACCTGAGTAGCACTGGTGGTCCAACTAATAATCACGAATGCTCAGTGGTGTTTGCTGTTGTGATTTTGAGCTATTTTAATCTACTCCTACTCAAATGAAACACTACTAAGGAAAGTGCATGTGATTAAAGCCTCCAGAAGCATCTCGCCTAGTTCTAACACGGCAGCCTTGGTACAAACCAAACAGTATGTAGTACCTTGTGCACATGCAGGTCTCTGCTAACATTTGACTTTAATTACTACTAACACCCATTGGGATAGTAAAGGGAGCCTTTGGATTGCCCTGGGACAGCCACCTTTTTCACCCCATCTTATTTCTCAAGCATTCACAGCTTGGACTTGTTGGCCTCAGAGTCACACCTAGGGTTGTTTCCCTTGCAGGAGAGGATGAAGATCAGTATGAGCAATTCATGCTTCCACTCACGGCAGCGTTTGAGGCTGTGGCCCAGATGTTCAGCACTAACAGCTTCAATGAACAAGAGGCAAAGGTGAGTCCTCCACCTATGAACCAGTTGGCTTCCGGCTAAAGGCAGAGCCTGGTAAAGCTGGGATTGGGCAGCTGCCAGCTGCTGAAATGGTGCAACTTATCTACAAACTATCCCCTGGTTGGCATATGAATCTCTTGTGCTCTTGAGAGTTTTCAGTTGAAGGTCTGGTAGTCATAAAGCCTATTCATATTAAAATGTATTCGTAAACAGTGTTTGGGGATTGTTGTATACATTTTTAGATGTATCAACATGAGGTTACAGTTTTCTTACCGTCTTTGGAATCACTGTTATATCTTGAATAATGTCCCATTTTAATTTTTAATGGTGTTTATTAGTGATTTCACTGTTTTTCTAGACCAGTACCAGGTAATTCGTCATTGCAAAAAAAAAAAAAGACTATTTTATCTGTGTTTTCTACTCTTACCTTTGTTTTCATACTTTTCTTGAGTTAATTCAGTTCTTTTCAGTTCTTTCTTGCTGTAAAGCTGTAAAACTATAAGAGCCTTTAGTCATATTCCAAAAGTTTTTCTTTGAAATTTTTTTAGTTTGACAACAGACTGTACTATCTTAACTATTTTACATGTATAGTGTTACATGTTTCTCCACTATCATGAAACAGATTTTCTCTTTTTTAATTGAAAAAAAAAAAAATGTTTTCACACCATGTGTTTTGAGTACATAGTGTACTCTCCCCAGCTTCTTCCAGATCCTTCCCACCTCCCCCACCTACCCAAAACAGATTTTTCAAAACCCCAAAATTTTGATAGATGCCATTTCATTATCATTGAGTTCTTTGTAACTCCTTATTTCTGTGAAGATTTCTTTTGAGGGGCCTAGCAATTATGGTTTCATGGTAGGGCACTTAACTAGGGTACTGGAAGACCTTGTTTCAAAACCCAGCACCACAAAACAAATACCGTAAGAGATTAGTCTTTGAAATTCCATAGTCCATGCATAGGGTTTTGGGTTGAGTTTTTTGTTTTGTTTTTTGTTTTTTATTATGTATAGTGATCTGTCTGCATGTATGCCTGCAGGCCAGAAGATAGTGCCAGATCTCATTGCAAATGGTTATGCGCCATCATGTGGTTGCTGGGAATTGAACTCAGGACCTCTGGAAAAGCAGCCAGTGCTCTGAACCTCTGAGCCTTCTCTTCAGCCCCCATGTGTAGAATTTCAAGTCACTTTTTTAGTTCTTGATTCTGGCTCTCAGAATCATTTGATTGTTACTCTCCTGTTTTTACTTAATACATGCTTACTCTCCTGGCCTGTAGATACCCATACCAAACTAGGAAGACCTGAGGATGTTAGTGTTGGTAGTAATGCTTTCTGCAGTATTCCTAAGGACACCCAGGCTGAGCAGAGAGACACCAAACAGCAAAAGGGTGTTGATGAGAGGGAAATGTGAGGTTTGACCTGACAGTTTATCTTGTAAAAGCCTCTAGAGTCAGCAAGGTAGATCAGTAGGTAAAGACATTTGCTGCCAAGCCTGACAACCTGAGTTTAGTCTCTGTTGCCCACACAGTGAAGGGAGAGGACCAACTCCTTCAGGTTGTCTTCTGAAATGCACTCTGACATGGATATGAGTATACATGTGTATGTACACACAAAAAATAAATAAAATGTTTAGAAACTTTGTTAATTTTGAAAGATAGAAATCTAAGAGACTTTACAGCAAGGTAGTCAGAGAACAATAGCACTCTGTATAACTTTGTCAACTTTGTGCTTGTGTTCGGGCATCTGAGTCATTCTAAGGGGAGTGATTTTACATAACATACCAGTTAGTTAAGAGTATCAGTGAATGCTAGCTCTTTTCCATCATCGTAGTGCCATCCAAAGCAGGTAAAATTACCTAAAGAAACCAGGCTGACCGTAGACTATAGTTGTCACCCATTATTTCTGCCATGGCCCTTGTAACAAGTCTTTTAGATTGATTTATCTCAGGCTAGAAAGTTAAGCTCATGGTATCAGCTCAAAGAGAATTGTTTGCTTAAAGGAGACTATTCGTAGTGTAGTATAGCAGCTTTTGCTAAACAAGTCAACATCCTCAAATTCCCAGGGATTTCAATAATAGATTTTTAAGGCAGTTGTTCTATTAATCAGGATGCCCAAGTAGAAATTCTATTGAGAAAGAGAATATTAGATTTATAATTTGCAGGGGGTGGTTGCACATGCCCCAGAGTATATATGGAGGCAGAGGACAGCTTTGTGGAGTCAGTTCTCTTCTACCTTTATGTAGTCCAGGGATCAAATTCAGTTTACCAACTTACACAGAAAGTACTTTTCCCCCTGAGCCGTCTTAGCAGTACCAGAGAGGGAATCTTGATGCAAACTGCATCTCTACTCTGAGAAGCAGCATGACCGTGGAAAAGTTTCGAGGCCTTGTCAGAAAGGGAAAGTATGACGTCTTACAGCTCCAGCGTTGAACACAGGAGTCTTATTTCTCGGTACTAAGGATCCAGGGAAGGTACCATGTTCACTTCCTCTTGGTAGAGTGTTCTTGAGTTCCTTTAAGATAAAGAACTCTGGACATAAGCCTTTTCTGCCTTTATATAGCATTTTCCCTTTTGAAAAACTGAGTTATTGTGATTTCCTTATCTTTACACATCTCTTTAATGTCTTAAAATGTACCGTCCTTGAGAGTCCTTTCCTAGCAGACAATGAGGCTATGGATTCAAGCTCAAGTATGGGGAGCAAGATAGCTTAACTTCATTTTTCTCTATAAGGAGCCATAAGCCATACTGCTTTTCTGAGTATAGAGTGTGTGTGTCCCTTATGTGAAATATCTGGGCCAGAGATATTTGAGATTTCAGGGCTTTTTTTGTTTTTTTGAGATTTTGGTATATTTGCATATATATAAAATGAGATAATTTGAGAATGGGATGGGACCCAAGTCTGAATACAAAATTCACTTATGTATCACATCCACCTTATGCACGTGGCCTAAAGGTAACTTTGTTTTTTCTATTGATCATGGGGACTTTCTTATTCTTTTGCAGTGCAGGGAACTTAGGGGACACAGCACTGACCTGTCTCCCCAGCCCAGTAAGTCTGTATGAACAGTTTCATCATTTACTGGACACACTGAAAAGTATTTTGTATTTTGGAGGATTTTGAATTTCAGATCTTGTTACAAGAAATCTCTAGCCCATGTATCAAGTTTCTAAAACTAATTTTCCAGGTGAAAAGATTCCATTCTAACATGAAGGAAATGGATTCAGAATATTGGGGGAGGGGGTGCTGCGAAAGGAAGACTTTGATTGCAATTGTGTAAAATTCCTATCAGAGGGTTATAGTTGGGGTGTTTCTCCTGTTTCTACATCCTGTTACAGAGAACTCTTGTTGGCCTAGTGAGAGACCTGAGAGGGATAGCTTTTGCCTTCAATGCCAAGACCAGCTTCATGATGCTCTTCGAATGGATGTATCCTGACTCCTACTAGAAACCTATTGCACAGACAGTAACTGGAGTGAAGCTATGTGTTGGGAGTGCGAAGGACGAGGTTTGGGGAGGCGAGAAAATGGTTTTCAAAAGATCTGCTAAAAGTTGCAGTGGGACCAAGCACCAATGTGGAACTGCTGCACATGAATTTTACTATGAGGAAGCCGTGGTGGTGCAGGCCTTTAATCCCAGCACTCAGGAGGCAGAGACAGGAGGATCCTTGAGTTTAAGGCCAGCCTGGTCTACAAAGCAAGTGCCAGGACAGCCAGGGCTGCACAGAGAAAACCTGTCTCAAAAAAACAAAAACAAAAAACAAAAAAAGGAAGGAATCAAAAAGAGAAAGCCACGTGGTCTCCCATGCCTGTAATTCCAGCACTTAAGAGAGCGAGACTGGGAATCATGACTTTGAGGCCAGCCTGGGCAACATAGCAAGTTCTGTCTAATGAAAGTAAAGGCAGAAGAGAGACATAAAAAACTTGTAGATCTGTCTAGGAAGAAAGCCTTAACTTTACTGACCTTGTGACGTTGGCTCAATCAGTCATCAAAATCTGAGGACTTGTTTTTCCGATAGTTTCTTCCAACATAAAAGAAATAGTTGATCTCTTGTCGTGTAAATGGTAAAGTATAAATAAAAATATGGAATATGGGGGCTGGAGAGATGGCTCAGTGATTGAGAGTACTGACTGATGTTCCAAAGGATCCAGGTTCAATTCCCAGTATCCATATATCCATATGACATGCAGTCAAAATACCAAAAAATAAATTTTAAAAAATAAATATTTAAAAAATAGGAAATACACTATGTTCTTCAGAAGAAAGGCACTGAGAATTGAAATGTATCTCTCAATGCCTATTGTATGGATGTATGTTTGCTTATTTGCATGCATGGAGAGAGAGATTGCACACATAGAAAAACTCCCCAGGATAGCGGTTAGCAAACAAAACAGAAAAATAAAGAACTGTAATATGAGTTTGTGCTTGATGAGCACTGAAAAATTATTTAAACTCTTTCTTGTGGCTTCAGAATATCTTCCTTAGCATCTCCTTTATAGCTATCCCTCCTACATGCCAATTCTCCAGCGGGCAATTGAGCTCTGGTACCATGACCCAGCCTGTACCACACCTGTGCTCAAGCTGATGGCTGAATTAGTTCATAACAGGTAAGCGGGATGGTAGCTGCTCTGCTGCTTGAGAACCCCTAAGGTGATTCACTTTCTTGTACTCTGGGCAGATTGGGGAGCACTGCTATCAAATTTGAAAGCTCTAAAAGTGTATGTGTTCTTGTTTGAAAGAAGGATACTGCCAGCCACACAAAGCCATTGCTGTCTACAGGAAATAGATCACCAGATGAGCTCAGGACATCCTCTTTTGTGTGTTTGTTGGGGGGTTGTTTTGAGACAAGGTCTCACTAGCCCAGGTTGACCTTAAATAATATATAACTGAAGGTGACCTGAACCTAATCTTGCCTCCTCCTCCTGGGTGCTAGGGTGACAGGAATGTGCCAACATATCTGATTTGTGCAATGCTGGGGATCAAATCGGGGCTTCCTGCATGCTAGGAAGCACTTACTAACTGAGGTAGATCCCCAACCCAGGGTATCTGTCCTCTTCCCCTACCACCAGGATATCCATTCTTAATAAGAAGGAAACTTGGCAACCAAGATTTTGTTTTCTCCCCTGCCCAAATATACACAAGTTGACATTTGATAATGGTAGTCTGTCCATTTTAGAGTAGTGATATATAAGAAAGATATACTGTTTTAAATACCTTTTTTTTTTGAGATCTTATTTTATTTTTAATTATGTGAATGGGTATGTACATGAGTACATGTGCCTGCAGAGGTCAGAGGCATTTGGCTACCTCCAAAACTGGAGTGTAATTACAGGTGGTTTTAAGCCACCTGATAGGGACGCTGGCAACAAAACTCAGGTCCTCTACAAGAACAGTACATGCTCTTAACTGCTGAGCCATGTCTTCAGCTCCTAAACCTTTTCTTAATGTGTGGCAAGCGGCTCAAACTTAGGATCCTAACACTCAGGAAGCTGAGGTAGGAGGATTGCCACGTTTCAGGCTAACCCAAGCTACAAAGTGGGATCCTGTCTCAAAACAGCAGTGTGTAAAGTGGTGAAGTGTTTGCTATGCAGCAGGAGGACCTGTGTTTGTATTCCCAGCACCCACATAAAAGTTAGGGATGGCTATACATATCCATAACCCATACTGAAAAGAGAGATAGGCAGATTCTCATGGTGCGCTGACCAGCCAGTCTAGGCAGAACACTGAGCTCCATGTTCAGTAAAACACTTTGTCTCTAAATATAGTAGTGGAACCAGGCATGGTGGCACATGCCTTTAGTCACAGCACTCAAGGGGCAAGGCAGGTGGATCTCTGTGAGTTTGGCTAGCCACAGCTATATAGTGAGACCCTGTTGCAGGGGGGGGGGGGGGGGGCGGATGAAAAGCAGTGTAACAAGAACTCCTGATCCAGGCCTGTGGCCTCCAAACACATAGGCAAGCACACATGTACACACACATGCATATATCATCACACACATACACACACACACACACACACACACACACACACACACACACACACACGAAGTTGTGTATTAGCCTAACTGTAGCTAGACCAAGATAATAAAAAGAAAAACTCAATACACCAAATTTTAGATTTGTCTTACATTTTAGAGCAAAAAGAAAAAAATAGTGCCTTAGCTTTGCATTTGTGGGTATGTTAATCAATTTCTCATGATACTGCTGAGAATTTTTAAAACTGCTATAGTAAGTGAATATAATATTCAGAGGGGCCATAACCTCCCATGAAGCCTACATTCAAGAGCTAATCATTTATAAAATAGTTATCTGAGAGTACCCAGTCTCTGTTAAGAAACTTCTTAGCTATTGTGGACAGAATCTCTGCCCTCAATTGATGTAACATATGGTAAGAAGGACACTAAAAACAAGTAACATGCTGGGCAGGTGGGTTGCTATGAATTTGAGGTCAGACTAGGCTATGGTGAGTACCAGGCCAGCCTGGACTGCAGCATCAGACCCTATCCCCCCAAAAACTTAAAAAGTACGGAAGAGAATTTTAGCAGTGATTAAATGTTATTTTAAAAGTAATAGAATTGAACCGGGCGGTGGTGGCACACAACTTTAATCTCAGCTCTCGGGAGGAAGAGGCAGGTGGATCTCCATGAGTTTGAGGCCAGCCTGGTCTACAGAGCAAATTCCAGGACAGCCATGGCGGTTACACAGAGAGACCCTGCCTCGAGAAACTTAATTTAAAAAAATATATAATAGAATTGAGAAGAGTAGGAAGGAAGTCAAGGAAAGCCTCTCAGTGAAGCTGATGGGTTTTTTTGTTTGTGTGCTTCTTTGTTTTGTTGGTTTTTCAAGGCAGGGTTTCTTTGTGTAACAGCTCTGGCTGTTCTGGAACTCACTTTGTAGACCAGGCTGGCCTCAAGCTCACAGAGATCTGTGTGCCTCTGCCTCCCCAAGTGCTGGGATTACAGGTGTGTACCACCACCACCCTGCTGAGAAGCTGATCTGGCATCTGAATGACAAGATTCTGGTAGAACTCCAGGTGAAAGCTGTTGTAAGCAGTTAATACTACTGTAGACACCCTAAGATAGTTAAGGCTTGCTGGAATTTGAGACAGAGCACCACCTCTGTGGCTGGATCATGGTGAGCAAGCAGAGGATATAGAGGAAGTCAAGTTTGTGGGCAGAGGTGCCTTGGTACAGCAGTAAAGGAAGAACAGACATTTATCCTCACTGCAATAGGAAGTTACTAAGCATTTCATGCAGGTTTGTCGGTGATCTTGCTTACTTCATTTAAGGGTGTCATTCTAGCTGCCTGCCATGTGAAGAATAGACTAGTGAGGCAAGAGTGGAAACGGAGAACATGTAGGAAGTGAGTGGACTTGAGCATGATTAGACAGGCAGGGGTGGGGTGTCAAGAAGGACCTCTGGATCTTGCAGGCCTTAACTAGTCAGGTGCCATTTAGCTCCAAAGTAGCTAAAAGAGATGTTCTGGCTCATGAACAGTCAAGAACCAAAACTGAGATTATTGAAATGTATTCTCCCTTGCCTGATATTTGAGTGTTAGAGCATTCCAAGTCCCTTAGTGTTCTTCTTAGAAAGTGGTAATAGTGTCTACGCCCCTCCGTCTCTTGCCACCGAGACTGTGGGTAAATGCAAACAAAAACTTGTGAGTTAGTACCAACAAATGACTGGTAGAAGCTATACCTTAAAGAAAATTGAGAATTTTTAAAAGGCTTAATTTTGTCTACAGTCCTGTTGTTTAGTTTGGTTTGGTTTTATTTTAATGTTTTCATTGTTTGAAGAGCAGAACTTGAACCTAAAATGGTGAGCTTTAAGAAAAAGCACCATCATTGTATAAAAAGTATGGTTCTTCCCTCGGTGGAGCAAGCAGTTTGCAGCAGTAGTAGAGCACCAGTGAGAACCTAGAATATCCTGTTCTGTTCTACCAAGAAAAACCTTTAACTTTTTGTCCTTCTGTATTTTCTGCTCAGATCTCAGCGACTCCAGTTTGATGTATCATCTCCCAATGGTATCTTACTTTTCCGAGAAACCAGCAAGATGATAACAATGTATGGTAGGTACTTTAGAGAGGCATGTCCCTGGAAGTGAATCCAACTGTGTGTGGTCTCAGGTTAGACTAAGAGTAGCCAGGAGAGCATTCCCATGGGGTGCTGTGTTCCTTATATATAAGTATGAGACTGCTGGATGTCACCAAAGGCCTGCTGAAATATGTTGTATATGCCTGTGTATAGGACAGTTGGGATGACTTAAACTGTGAACGCTTAAACTATAAACACAAATGCCTTTAATCTCAGTACTCAGAAGGCAGAGGCAGGCAGATCTCTGTGAGTTCAAGGCCAGCCAGAACTACATAGTACAACCCTGACTACAAAAAAGTATTATGAACATGGTTGTATAAATACTTCCTGTGTTTTCTCAGGCAATCGTATCCTGACACTGGGAGAGGTGCCGAAAGATCAGGTCTATGCTTTGAAGCTCAAGGGTATCTCCATCTGCTTCTCCATGCTAAAAGCTGCTCTCAGTGGGAGTTATGTCAATTTTGGGGTCTTCCGTCTCTATGGAGATGATGCCTTGGAAAATGCCCTGCAGACTTTCATCAAACTGCTTCTCTCTATTCCTCACAGTGACCTCCTGGTAAGCCTAAGCCCCATTGGCAGTATCATGCACAGATCATGTTAATTTTTTATGCCTATGACTACAACTGAATGTTTTTTCTAAGAAACTTCAGCTTCATGCCTTTAATCCCAGCACTCAGGAGGAAGAGGAAGGCAGATCTCTGAGTTCAAGAACTGCCTCGTCAACGTCAAGTTCTAGGCCAGAGAGAGCTATATAGAGATTGTGTCTCAGACAGACAAGAAACTGCAACCTTATTCCTTTCTGCTATAACTGTGTCTTTTGTTTTCCCAACTGAAGAAACTAGTTTATTAAAGACCTTTTCCCTTTGTGCTAAAGTACCAAATGATTCAACTGATTTTCTTCCTTCTTTTTTGCCCAGGATTACCCCAAGCTCAGCCAGTCCTACTATTCACTACTGGAAGTCCTGACCCAGGACCATATGAACTTTATTGCAAGCCTGGAACCTCATGTCATCATGTACATCCTCTCTTCTATTTCTGAAGGACTTACTGCACTTGGTAAGGACCAAGGTTGTCTGGTGTGTGCCACTTACCAGTCTCTAAAAACATTGCTGCTGTAAAATGTTGGCCTTGACAACCCAATATGATACTCATGGTATAGTCTCATCAAGCAAGTGCTTACTGGTCCTGG
The DNA here is from genome assembly GCF_049852395.1 of Peromyscus maniculatus bairdii. Lineage (NCBI taxonomy): Eukaryota > Metazoa > Chordata > Mammalia > Rodentia > Cricetidae > Peromyscus > Peromyscus maniculatus. Next base: position 68,676,778 of record NC_134860.1, on the reverse strand, counting down.
CTCAGGTACCACTGTGTGAGATATTCAGGATACAGTGACAGAACATACTTTTTCCTTACAGAATTTTTCATCTGGTGGGTAAAACAAATACCTGAATAGACAAGACACATGGCAAGTGAATACAGAGGAATAAGTAAGCTCCTGGCCCTGAGAAGATGGGATCAGGGAAAGCCTGGCATCAAAGTATACATGTAAAAGCTGGATAGGAGGTCCATGACAGTTGCAGGCACAGCAAGACTAACATTTATAGGCAAGAAGAAACCAGGAAATCCAGCTGGCTTATGAGGAAGGCTACAGAGAAATAAAGTCAAGCTGAAAATAAGCAGAAACAGTGTGCACATCCAGCAAGGTCCCCTGGGACGTATTAGAGGATCAGTCCTCTCTCTTGAGCATAGTAGAAGCTGTAGAAGTGTTTCCTCAGCTAGTTCCCCGTTTCCCTCCTAGTCCTTTCAACCATTTTGGTATTAGGCTGAGCAGTCATGAGAGAAAGGACTTTTGAATTATCTATTGTGAACTATTCACACCTCACTGCCATTTTCGTGATACCTCCATTCTTCTTTCCAAGACAAAGCCATATCTAGGATAGTCCATCCCCAAGGTATCAGACCTTGCCTTGGGAGCCTGCCTACACATTGCCCCGTTCCTCAGATAAGCTGTGGACCTCCCCAAGATGCTTTAGAGATAAGGGCCAGTACATAGCCCATTCTAACCAAGGCCAATGTGGGCAGGCCATATAAAATTGGATTTGACGATGCCCTCCTCCACCAGTAACTCAGGCTCATACTTCAGACACCTGGGTTCTATAGCTCTTTCTATTTCCAGCAGTATGGTTTTAGATGAGTCTCATTATCTCTCCAGGCTGGTGTCTCTGTTGTCAGAAACCATACTTAACCTCCTAGAGTTCTCAAGAGCATATATTAAAGTATTTATAAAGTAGTGATGGCCCATGCCTTTAATCCCAGTACTTGGAGCAGAGGCAGATGAATCTCTTTGAGTTTGAGGCCAGCCTGGTCTACAGAACTAGTTTCAGAACAGCCAGGACTACACAGAGAAACCCTGTCTTGGGGGAAGCATTTAACAAAGTATTTGGCACAAATATAGCACTTGTTGAATAAGATTTTTTTAAGTGAAATAAAATACATTAAGCCAATAATTTAGTACTTACCATTATGTATTACATTCCATTTCAAAGTTAAACTGGGCCTTGTGTGTACTCAGTAGTGACCTTGGCTGAGCTCCCAGTCTAACCACATAATCTTAGGGGATTGCAGCCAGTATTAATCTGTTTGCCCAAGTCATCCGCAGCTCAGCATTCCTGCTCTCCCACATCTTTCTTCCAGACACCATGGTATGCACAGGCTGCTGTTCCTGCCTGGACCATATTGTGACATACCTCTTCAAACAGCTGTCACGAAGCACCAAGAAAAGGACAACACCCCTGAACCGGGAGAGTGACTGCTTTCTGCATATCATGCAGCAGCATCCAGCTATGATCCAGCAGGTAAGGAATCTGAGGGTTAATTGGCAGTGGTGGTGTGTCCCGCTGTGGATGAACTCCTGCGAGAGAGGGAAGGCCAAGCCAGCTGATGCACATCTCACTATGTTCGTGTTCTTAAAATGGCAGTGGGTTTTGAATTTTCTAGATCTGAAAAATAACTGAAATGATCTGAGTGTCATCTACCCATGTCCTATCTCATGAGCACTCACTTCCATGAAAATTGCTCTTCTCCCTCACTGCTGGGAAACAGAGCATAAGTTAGCCACACCTAGCTTTCTTAGAGCAAGAATACAAGACAAAGCTGGGAAGTGGTGGCACACACCTTTAATCCCAGCACTGGGAGGCAGGGGTAGGCGGAACTCTGTGAGTTTGAGGCCAGCCTGGTCTACAAAGTGAGTTCCGGGACAGCCAAGACTGTTATACAATGTGTGGAGGAAGATACAACACCAAATAGATAAGGAAGTAGAAGTCAGTAATATGGCGAATGTTTAAGCTGATAATGTCCAAGCCAGTTTCACGACTGCTCACTGCTCTCTTAAATAGCAGTAAAATTATTCACATCTTAATCACACTCTCAGAGTGTCATAAAGCTCTCTTCTCTAAGACCAGTACTTGGAAATAATAGTACAAGGAGCTTTTTGCCTGCTTAAATTTTGTATGCTTCCCCCCATCCTATTCCCCACAAGTCAGAGTGAACAGGGAAAGACTACCTATAAATAAAAGTTTACCATGAAGATTTACAGATATTTTTCTAGTTTACCCTGCATAGAAGAGACCTGTTTAGGCCGGGTGGTGGTGGTGCACACCTTTATTCCCAGCACTCAGGAGGCAGAGCCAGGCAGATCTCTATGACTTCAAGGCCAGCCTGATCTACAGAGCTAGATCCAGAAAAGGCGCAAAGCTACACAGAGAAACCCTGTCTCGAAAAACCAAAAAAAAAAAAAAAACCCTGTTTGGAGCCTGTCCTCCTACTTAATGTAGCTGCACGCTAACTGGATCTCTGCCTTCTTGCTGCTAGATGCTGTCCACGGTGCTGAACATCATCATCTTTGAAGACTGTAGAAATCAGTGGTCTATGTCCCGACCCCTACTTGGCTTGATACTACTTAATGAAAAGGTAGGCAAGGACCAGCAAGAGGCTCAGGAGATAGGTACTTACACCAACCCTGACAGCCTGAGTTCAGACTTTTTTTTTTTTTAAATTAAATCTTTATTTTATGTGTATGGGTGTTTTGTCTGCATGTATGTATATATACCACGTGTGTGCCTGGTACTCTTGGAAGCCAGAAGAGGGCATTAGAGCCCATGGAGCTAGAGTTACAGATGATTACAAGCTGCCATATGGGTGCTGGGAACCAAACTGAAGTCCTCTAGAAGAACAGCCAGTGCTCTTAACTGCTAAACTATCTCTCCAGCCACCACCCCTCCCTTAGGAGAGAGTGTGTGTGTGTATGTGTGTGTGTTGCTGGGTGTAGTGGTGCACACTTTTAATTCCAGCACTCAGGATGCAGAACCAGGATGATCTTTCGAGTTCAAGGCCAGTCTGGTTTATAGAGCAAGTTACAGGACAACCAGATAGTAAGACCCTGGCTTGAAAAGAAAAGGGGTCTACAGAGCTGGCTCAGTGACAAGTGTGTCTGCTCTTCTTCCAGATGGACCAAAGTTTGATTCCCAGCCTCCACATCAGGCAGCACTCAACCATTTGTAACTCCATCTCCAAAGAGTCTGACACTTTTCTGTCATCTGAGGGCACCCAGACACACACACACACACACACACACACACACACACACACACACACACACACAGAATAGTAATAGAAATAAATCTCTGAAAACAAAAAGAAAAGGTAGGAATGCCAGCTCCTGGCCCAGCCAGAGGTTTATAAGGTAATAAGCCTTCACATGGCTGTCACTTGGCAAGGAGGCCTGGGGGTATGGGCCATTGACTAAATGTGTCCTGTTCCTACTTGCCTATTGAAGTCTGCAGTCAGATTTGGCAGCCTATGCCTAATATCCCAGCATTTGGGAGGTGAAGGCAGGAGGAGCAAAAGTTTAAGGTCATTCACAGCTACACAGTGAGTTTGAGGCCAGTCTAGGCTACATGAGACCGTTTTAATAAAAACAATCCACAGGTGGCAGTTAATGGGAAGGATGAAGGAGCACTCTCCCTTAAGTAGTGAAAAAAATCCTTTAAAGGGAAAGTTGTCCCTTAGACATCAGAGCACCTGAGACCTACACTCTAGATCCAGCTGTCACAAAGCCTTGCGATTCCCCTGAAAGGGAGTCCGAAGCCAGGTCTGGTAGCACATGCTTACAGCTCCAGCACTTGGGGAGTGGACAGAGAGGCAGGTAGATCCAGAAGTTGAGGGTCCTGATGAGGCCAGTGTTTGAACTGTGCAGTATATATTGAATTGTAGTAGACACTGCCTTCCTTGAAGAACATTCACCTGCCTTCTCTCACCTTCTGTTTTGCTCCTTGACCCACAGTATTTTTCTGACCTAAGAAACAGCATTGTCAATAGCCAACCACCAGAGAAACAGCAGGCCATGCATCTATGTTTTGAAAATTTGATGGAAGGCATTGAGCGGAATCTTCTGACAAAAAACAGAGACAGGTAAGTGTCTGGGTCTTGCCATCAAGTACTGTTATTTTTTCAGACTACTGAGAAACAAGGGCAGTTCCATAAACATTTCTGTTCACCAGATATGATCTACCTAAAGCAGTCCTGTCTCATAGAGAGGCAAGCTACATGTCTGGTTTAAATTTCTCCATGACAAGTTTTAGTAGTAACCCAAAACATCTAAAGTTATGTCAGTGTATGTTTTAAAATTGAGAATGTAAACTTTATTTTGCTAAATCTTTAAAACCATATATATGCATATATATTACACTTAATGGCATATCTAAACTGAGATGCTAAGTTTTTGTCAGAAACACCTAATCTGAACTACATTTCATAAACTTGACACAGATTAATAGATTCCTGTACCCTGGTTATGCCAAACATACTTGGAAGTTTTCTAAGAAATTAATTAACTATCTAGATTATCTTCATTATTTAATTCTAATGAAAGCATTTTAATATAAGTGATTAGGCTGTGATGGGGAACTGAATTTAAATATTATTAAATTTGATTCAGCTCTCAGTTTCACTGGCTCACTAACCATCTGTGGTTAGCAGCTTCCATATTGGAAAAACACAGCTCTGTATCTTCGGTCTTTTAGCATTGACTTCCTAAGGTTAATACCCATCTCTTGTCAAGCAGTTAATGTTGCCTATGGTGCTGCCATGAGCCCAGCATGGCCCTCCTAGCTCCAGGTTTGACCATCTCTGGCCTGCTGAGAAGTTGCCAGGCAAAAGTAGAAATGTAAACAAGGCTACCTTTCCCTAATAGTCCTGAGACTAAGGCTAGCTGATTAGACACAGTTCCTGTGCTCTGCTTCTCAGTAGCTATTTCTGTACTTAGGATAACAACATTTTAGGCAAAGACCTTTCATTTCTACCTCCTCCCCCAAACCACATGCATCCTTTCTGCAGGTTCACCCAGAACCTGTCAGCATTCCGTCGAGAAGTCAACGACTCAATGAAGAATTCCACTTATGGAGTGAATAGCAATGACATGATGAGCTGACAACTCTTGGACTCTACCTGTACAGAGCAGCGTCCCTTTGGTCTGGTCCAGAGGTTGAACAATTGCAAGGGAGAGAGCCTGGCTGATCCCAGCTCCTTCCTCCAGAGGTGTGGGGGAAATGGCAAAGGTCAACTAGCTATTTCCCCAAGAAATAACGGGGGTGTGCGTGCACTCACTAAGGGCAGGGCGCTGCTGGTTCCTGGGGGACTGGGTGGGAAGGGTGGTGGGAGGAGACAGAGACAAACGTCTGAGACTCCAGCCCCCTCCTGGGGCCACCCAAGCAGGGAGAGCCCAGTGTCCTGCCACAACCTGCCTTGTATAAACATGTACATTTTTTCATAACATTTTGAACAAGGTTTATATTGACTCAAGTTTAAAAACAAAAGTGTGACTGAAAAATTTTTACAGAGTCTAGTGCACCAATGCTGATGTGAGGGGTTATGTATGGTGAGTGAAGAAAAATGTGTATTGTGGTGGCCTGAAGCTTTATTGGACAAGGATGTGTGAAAGTGCAGAGATATATTTAGTGACACAGTGTAGAGAGGCAAAAAAAAAGGAAAAACTCCAAATGTATATTTTTTCTTAATGCCCTTCCCCACCCCCGCCCCCAATGATGCGTTCCTGTTGCTGTAGTAACCCTTGTTATTAGGAACTCGGAGCCATGCGGGAGCACCATCCTCCCCATGCATGGATGCTGCCCTGGGCCCCAGCCTCCTGCAGTAACAAACAACTCCAGCTAAAAATGTCTGGTGTTCTGATCGCTATCCTTTCTTCCATTCTACTTAACCCTCATCCTTAGACAGATGCCTCTTGCTGTTCAAAGTTGGATGTATGTCTTAGGATTCTTGGTCTCTGTAGGAGACGATGGAGAATTGAGCCATTTGCTCTCTTGTTGAGCAATTTGCATGAGTCCACCAGAGGCCTGATGTGTGTGGCCATAACTTTGTCTTCCCCAGCCCTTGAGGCAGTGTGTGTGTGTGTGTGTGTGTGTGTGTGTGTGTGTGTGTGTGTGTGTGTGTGTGTGTGTGTTTATGTATGTACCCTGCACTCATGAATGTATGAACTGGAGGAAGTTACTACAGAGGAGAGGTTCTTAATAACAAGGTCTACCTAGCATGAAGTATTTAACATTCTCCCTTGAAAAATATACATTTTTATAAAATAAAAACCATAATAAATGTTTTGAATATTAAAAAAGAAAAGCTAACCTACAGAGGAAAATTCAATGGAGAAAGCTATTTGCCTTGTACTTCCCCACAACTGTTGCTGCTAGTTGTACACTCTCTAGTTCAGCTCTTACCCATGGGACATTAATCAATTAGGTTTTATTTTATTTTCCTCAACCCTCACAAACAAGCCTGTTAATTTCCTTCTCCTCTGGCGACTGTGTGGTGAATCTTTTCTTGCGTGATCAGGTTGCGGATAGACTTGTAAGGGTGTTTGCTGCATACAGTGTAAGCATTGTGACCGCCAATAAACTTCAGTGGTTTCTACTGACCTGGTTTCAGCAGTCAAGTGTAGTGTGTCCAGGGATGTGTCTCACTTAAACACATGGAGATAATTTAATCAATCATGCTTTCTTTTTTAAAAGCCACCGGATACAGAAGTCCCTCTGCCTTAAAAAATTAACTCACTGTATCTGACTCAATTCTTTAAAAATATGACTGGTTCAGCGAACATACTTGAAACATAGTGTATTGCTCTCCAGAGTTGTCAGAATGAGGCCACTCTTCCTCTTTTCAGGTCATGAAATGACTCCCTGCATATAAGCAGTAGTTGAAAGCCCCATTTTGTTAGTCCTTCCATCTGCTTCTCTGATATAGGCTGGGCTTCATTTATCAGGCCTTGAAAAGTTAGAGGCAGATGTTTCTCCTGGAATACCACAGAATGCAGGGGCAAGATCAAGCAAATAAAGAACACTAGTTTCTGGGATTATGGCCCTATGCTACACAGTGCCTTCAGTAGGAGGGATCTCCATTGCCCAGGACCATTGAAAAGCACAAAAGTAGAAGACAGCTGTGTGTGTGTATCTGCCTACACAGGCCCAGGTGCCAATCTGCACATTCTTAGGTATGCTAGTTAGTACTTTTCTGTGCTGTTTGAGCCTTTGGGAACTGGTACTGCCTGCTGGGTCCTAAAAGGCAAAAAACTGTGTTTTCATGTCTACAAGGCAAGTAGAATGGCAAGTATGTTAAGGTAACAGTTGGTCAACAAAATCCCAGTGTCCTTCCTTCTCTCCCACAAAATGATCCCAAGGCAAGAAACTCACTAGGGATGGTGGTATCTTTGGTGCATCACAGTGAAGTGTCCGTGGTTAAGATCTTCCACAGCCCCACCAAACTGTGTAAATCTTAAGTCTTTTACTCTTCAATTGGTGTGGTATCAAATGCCTTTAACCCCAGCAGTTGAGAGACAAAGGCAGGCAAATCGAGGTTCAAGGTCAGGACGGACTACAAAGAGACAATGTCTATCTTCTTAGCAATCATGGAAACTGTTTGTGGGTATCCATGCTGTTTCTGGGCACTGGGTTCATCAGATCAAAGTCTACACAGTGATTCCTGGAATCAGCTATTCTGAACACCTATTCTTTTAAAGACAACTACTAAATCTTATTATGTGCATATGTATTTGTTAGCTTAACCCAAGTAAATGTAGTATTTTCCTACTAAAGTGCAAACCAAAGAAGGGGTTTTACCCAGAGTGGAAATAATAGGTTTTTAAATTCTGTTCTTTGATACGTGTTCTCATGGCCAGGTTGGCCTCAAACTTATGTTGTAACCAAGGCTAGCCTTGAATTCCTGGGCCTATTTGGCTCCATATACTAAGTATTGGTATTACAGGCATGTACCTCCTCCATGCCTGGCTAATAAGAAATAATGACTTTCAGCAAAAGTGTCAATTTTCTAATGGAAAGTGACAAACCATTTTCTTATAGTGCCCCAGTCAGCTCTGTCCAAACTAGAATTTCTAATGAGATCTACAAACCTAAGTTGTTACCCACTAATGTGTCAAGCAAGTACCAAAGCAAAAATGGAGAGGAAAAACAGTTGGGTTAACCTGCAAAGGGCCTTTAAAAAGTACACTTTTGAAACAAATTTGAAGGAATCAAAATGTGCATCTCCAACTATAATGGAACATTAACTACATAGTAGATCATGTCTTAGTAATAGATCCTCCCAGCTATCTTCTGGATCAACAACACTTGAGTGTTTTCCAACCTTGGAACACCAGCTAGTCAGCCACTTTGGTGTGCTTCAAGAACAGTGTGTCCATTAAAGGAAGCAGCTGCCAGACAGTGGGGCTGACACCATCAGAGTGAAGTGTAGAATGGAGTTTGAAAATGACTGTCCTAGGCAGTATGGTTCTCAGGACAACCTGACTGTCCTTGTCATCTGTTTATTCATGACATTGGCACCTGCTGGCCAGGGCCTATCTAGTAGTCGGCTACAGAAAAGGAGTCAGTGGAGTCAAAACATTGATTTCAACTCTTCTGCACAGAATCTATTAATAGTATACAGTGACTTTAGGAGTCAGCAGGGTGGGGTGGAGCCCCATGGTTCAACATGTACCAGGCCCTGATTTTAATCCTCAGCACCCCATTCCCCAAGATCAGTGAATAAACAGTTTATTTATTTATTTATTTATTTATTTGTTTGTTTGTTTGTTTTACATCCCAGCTGCAGTTTCCCCTCCCTCCTCTCCTCCCAGTCTCTCCCCATTACCTTATTTTTTAATATTTTTATGTTGGTTTTTTTGTTGGTGGTGGTTTTATTTTTTTCGAGACAGGGTTTCTCTGTAGTTTTGGTGCCTGTCCTGGATCTCGCTCTGTAGACCAGGCTGGCCTCAAACTCACAGAGCTCCACCTGGCTCTGCCTCTGGAGTGCTGGGTTTAAGGGCGAGCACCACCACTGCCCAGCAATGTTTATTTTTTTAAAGTTTAATCAATTTAAGTTTTGTTTTGGTTTTTTTTTTTTTTATGTGAGTGCTCTATCTGCATGTACAACTGTATATCAGAAGAGGCATCAGACCCACTATAGATGGTCATGAGCCACCATGTGGTTGCTGGGAATCAGGACCTGTGGGAAAGCAGCCAGTTTTCTTAACTGTTGAGCTATCTCTCCAGCCCCCACATTATGCTTTCAATTAAAGACTTCATAAAGCACTCAGCACACGGAAGTACCTATTACCCTAACCCCTCTCATCACTGGGTTACAAAGGCGTGCAATCTGGGCATTGGAGAATCACCTAATTGCTGCTACCGAACCACAAGTTATACCGGTCAAACATTGGGATTCATGGAGAACAAGCTCACAGGAAAAACAGGAAAAAGCCAGACACGGTGGCTCATGCCTGTAATGGCAGCACTTGAGAGACTAGAGCAGGAGGGTTGCCATGAACGCCAAACCAGCCTGTCTTGGGGACACAAAGGGAGAGACTGCTGGAGACATGGTCAAGAGCGGCTGCTGCTTTTGCTGACGGTCTGAGTTAGCTCCAATCGTCTACATCCGGCAGTTCCAACTACCTGTAACTCCAGTTCCACAGGCTCCAACAGCTGCTCTGGCCCTGCACCCAAAGGCACATATGCGTAATTTTGGTAGTTAAAAAAGCTCAGATCTGCCTGCCTCTGCCTCCCAAGTTCTGGGCTTAAAGGCGTGCAACACCACGCTGGCTGTAGTTCAGTTTTCTTTAAATAAATGGATAGTAGACATAGCCTTATGAAAAGCTCAGAGGAGGTGCGCATGGTGCGCACCTGTAATAGCAGCAGGGGAACAGTGGAAGAATCAGATCAAGAACAGATAACATGACTGCCCTCTTCCCCACCCCCGAACCCCCACCAAAAAACCAAAAAGGCTCAGAAGAACCACTTACACAATAGTTACTCCCCACAACTAGTAAAGGGTGGAGAACATAGTCTTCAAGTCAGAAAATACATGCCTCTCCCCAGCTCTCAAGGGCACTTAGTAAAACATCTGAAGCCCAATTCAACTGGAAAGTGAAAATAACGAGAGCTGAAATGTAAACACTTAAAATGAGTACAGCCGGTCATTACTTCATATGATTCAACACCTCTTAAATCCAGTCTGGGGCGCGAGTCACAAAGAATATCGAGTTACAAACTTTATTGACAAGCTATAAACACTGCAGCAGAACCCTTCCGCTTAACTAGACAGGTGCAACAGCAGCTCCCGCAGCCACACCATCCACGTGCCATTTACATCTGCAAAACCCACTTTTGTCAAATGTATAAACTATGCTCTTTGCTTATCTGCAGGCCCAGAGACCCAAAGGTCTTCTTTCCCTTCTGTCTACATCCCTAAAGTTTTAGAACCTGCTTGTTTGTTTGAGATGATCCTAATCTTGTCCCTTATCTGTCCCAGCAACCAAAATGTGCTCCTTCCAAGCCAGGACCAAAGGATCAGGTCACGTCGTGATGGATGACAAGGATGTGGCTTATGTGCCGCAGATACGTTTGCTGAAGGCAGGAGGCTGAGGGTGGAAAGAGGTACTGAAGTGAGTGAAATCCCTGCGGAGATCCCAGCTTGACCAGCCGCACCTGACATCAAGCAGAGCAGCTGGAACCAAAACCTGCGAATGCGCGGCCCCCGGAAGTGATTCCGCGCGTTCCTTGCGGCGGAAGGGGACGCCGCGCCTAGGTTGCATCTGTGCTGTGCAGAATCCCCAGATCAGAGCCCGCCCCTGTTCTGCGCATGCGCAGTAAGGATTCGTGCGCCGGGTGCTTTCCGGCCGTAACTGCAGGGCTAATCTAAAGCGGGAAGACTTTTTCTCTGGGCCCTGTGCTTGCAGAAATTTGAGTTTATTTGCGTCGCGTTCTCACACTGGTATCCGCCGCGGTTGTCACAGAGTCCCTGTCCCAAAGTTGGAGTGATAAACCAGTGGGGGAAGTCGCAGACGCAAAGGGTGCTCTTCGTAGTACTGCTCCCAGCGAAGCCCTGCCCTGACCAAGAAGGCTCGCAGAGATAATATGGCCCGAGAGATAGTGTAGCCTTCTTTGTGCCTGAGTGAAGAATGGGCCTGCAAGAGGTTGGGGTTTGATCCAAAAAACGGCTTCTAAAATTCCAAAGGCCCCTTAGCAAAGCAGCCCAGTAACCAGTCTGCTTAATCGACCAGCCTAATGGAGCGGACACTGAACCAAGGCTAGGGCTGTGAGAAGGAAGTGGAGGAATATTGAGAGGCGGGTCAACGCAACTTTTTACCAGCTGAATTTGAATGGTCTCCTGCGATTCCCTAGTTCCAGAATGGAGTCAGTCACCTGACAGAGAAAGAGGACGCACTGGGCAAGACTAAGGGCGGGTTGTAAAGAAGACAGTGCACTGGGTGAACCTGAGTGAAGGCCCCGCTCCGCTCCTGGAGATGTCAAAAACATTTCTGTAAAATCAATACCAGTCACACAGAAACTCAGAAGAGGGGAAACACTTCATTTTACTAAGCAAATATACTTTGAATACAAAAACCAAAGACATTAAGGAATAAAAGAGTGTTTAGGGGGCTGGAGAGACGGTTCCACAATTTAAAAACACTGGGTGCTCTTCTAGAGGACCTAGGTTCAATCCTCAGCACCCATATGGCAGCTCACAATGGTCCATACCTTCAGTTTCAGGGACTAAACACCATCTGGCCTCCTCAAGCCAAGGCATGCACATGGTGCGGTCTTACATGCACAGACATACAGAACACCCATACACATAAAATATTTTTTAATTTAAAGCTTTTAGACGAATGTCTCATGAATTTAGAGACATTCTTACCAAAATGTAAACGTGTCAAAATCAATAATATATAAAAAGGAATAATATGCCGGGCAGTGGTGGCACACACCTTTAATCCCAGCACTCAGGAGACAAAGGCAGGCAGGTCTCTGTGAGTTCGAGGCCAGCCTGGACTACAGAATGAGTTCCAGGAAAGGCGCAAAGCTACACAGAGAAACCCTGTCTGGGGGGAGGGGGGGGGATAATACAACATGATTAAGTGTGGCTGAGTCTAGAATGCAAGGTTGATTTAACTTTCGAGAATACGAGACTGGAGTGGTGGTTCAGCAGTTAGGAGCACTTGCTGCTCTGCCAGAGAGCACTGGGTTCGATTCCCAGCACCCACAGGGTTGCTCACAACCGTCTGTAACTCCAGCTTCAGGGGCTCTAACTACCTCTCCTGGCCTCTACGGACACCAGGCACTCAAGTGCTCAGATATACCATACAGACAAAACACCCACACACATAAAAAAAATTTTAAATGTTCTACAAAAAACATAAATGTAACACCACGTAAACTAAGGAAAAATTAGAGATCATCTCAGTAGATATAGAAAATATGATGAAATTCTAAACTCATGATATTAAGTTTGAAACCCAAAAACAGTCTCCTGGGGGTGCAGCTCAGTTGGCAGAGTGATAGCCTAGCCTGCAGGAAGTCCTGGGTTCAGTCTACAGTACAACACAAAGCCCAACACCGTGATGAATGCTTTTCATCCCAGCACATTGGAAATGGAGGCAAAAAGATCAGAAGTTCCAGGTCATCCTCAGTTACTTAGTGAGTTCAAGGCCAACTTGGAATATATGAGGCCTTATCTCAAAAATAACAGCAAAGAAGGAATAGAAAGTAACTTTCATTTTTTTAAGATTTATTTATTGTGTATACAGTGTTCTGCTTGCATGTATGTCTGCAGGCCAGAAGAGGGCACCAGATCTCATTACAGATGGCTGTGAGCTACCATGTGGTTGCTGGGAATTGAACTCAGGACCTCTGGAAGAGTAGTCAGTGCTCTTAACTTTAGCTGAGCCATCTCTCCAGCCCAAGAAACTTTTTGTGAGTGATGGTATTAGGGAACAAACCTGGGGTCTTGTACGTGGTATTGAATGTAATCCCAACAGACATTCTTAACCTTATAATCTACAAAACTTGCCAACAGCATACTTGAAGGTGAAAATGGGATCTTTCCCCTTAAAGCAAAAGGTTATCTGTAGTAACACAGACCTGCAATCCTGGCACTTGGAAGGCTGAGACAGAAAGGCTCAAACTTCAAGGCCAGTCTGGGAATATATAAATGTATGTAGGTGTGTGTGTGTGTGTGTGTGTGTGTGTGTGTGTGTGTGTATGAAGACTGTGTCTTGGACAGAAAGGGGGAGAAGGGGAGGAAGGAGGCAGGCCAAGGGTAGCAGTACACAACTTTAATCCCAGCATTCAAGAAGCAAAGGGAGGTGGATCTCTGTGAGTTTGAGCCAGCCTGATCTACATAGCAAGTTCCAGGCTGGCCAGGACTACATAGTCAAACCCTCTTTCAAAAAGGGGGTGGATGTTTTACCAAAGGTCCTAACCAAATGAATGCAGCTCAAAGAGAAAAGGCACATAATCTCAAAGGAAGAAGTGAACCTTGTCTTATTCTCAGTGTCCTAATTTGGAGTACAAAAAGAGCCACTGGAACTGGGAAAACAGGGCCAATGTATGAAAGTCTATTGTTTGTTCATGGGTTTTCATTTTCAGGTTATCATACAATGGGTTTCACATTATGGCACTTCATACAAATGTGCAGTACTTTGTTGTCATTTGGTCTTCTTCCACATGTCCTCTCCATGTCACCTAGGTAACTAGAATCACTAGTTCTCTTTCTTCCCTACAAAAACCAGTCTTGTGACATGCTTGTTTAACCTGTCCAAGACCCTGGATTTGCCTAAATTTGTTCTCTACTACTGATGGGGGAAATAAAGGTTATTTGTATGTACTAAAAACAATTAGATTAAAATTTAAAATATACACCATTTTCCATGGTGTCCAAGACCATGAAATACATATGAATAATTTTAGATCTGTGCTAAAAGCTATAGGATAATGCCAAGGAAAAAATAGACTGTAATGTGTTCATAAATGGCTGGCTCCAAAAGCACTGTGATGTCCATTATCTTCGTAGTGGGTTTTTTTGGTGGTTTGTTGTTAAAGAGACAGAACACAGGGCTTCCCACATGCTAGGCAAGCACTTTACCAGGGAATTACATCGCCAGCCCCTAACATTGATCTCTGTGTTCAATAAAATCTGAAATTTTTTCAGTAAGTGCTTTACATTTTTATTGGTGTATATTCGTTGTATATAGTGATGGGTTGCATAAAGACTATTTTGGTTTTTTGGGTTTTTTTTTTTTTTTAAGATTTATTTATTTATTATGTATACAGTGTTCTGTCTGCACATATCCCTGCAGGCCAGAAGAGGGCACCAGATCTCATTACAGATGGTTGTGAGCCACCATGTGGTTGCTGGGAATTGAACTCAGGACCTTTGGAAGAGCAGCCAGTGCTCTTAACCTCTGAGCCATCTCTCCAGCCCCAAAGACTATTTTGTTTTGTTTCTGAATCAGACTCTTGCTGTATAGCTCTGGCTGCCCTGGACTTTCACTCGATAAACTTGGCTGGCCTCAAACTCACAGAGATCTGCCTGCCTCTGCCTCCCGAGTGCTGGGGTTAAAGTTGTGCTCCACTTCATCCAGCTACATAAAGTTATTTTCATGTAAGTACTTTGTTCAATAGAAATTTCAAAAGGCCTTTTTGTAGAAACTGGTGTGTTGATTAAGTATCTGTGAAAATGCAAAGAACCTGAAATAGTTAAAAGTCTTGCTTTTAGCTTCTTTAGATTTATTTTATGTGTGTGAGTGTTTTGCCTGTACATACATGTGTGCACAAAATACTTGCCTTGGAGGTCAGAGGAGGGCATCAGATTCCTGAAACTGGAGGTACAGACGGTTGTGAACCACCCTTTGGGTCTTCTGCAGCAGCAGCCAGTGCTCTTAACCACTGACTGAGCCATCTCTCCAGCCCCTAAAATCTTTTCTTTTGGTGCTCAGGATGGAGCCGAGGGCCTTTCCCATAATAGCCAAGTGCTCTACCACTAAACTATACCCTCAGGCTTAAAATATTTTTTTAAAATAAAAAGACTGGCTGGGTCACTCATGTGACCTGATCTCAAGATCTGCTATCAAGCCCGTGTGGCTCTAGCTTGAGGGCAGACAAGCAGACCAATGAAACAGAAGACAGTCCAGAAAGATCACTTGACAGCGAAGATGCCAAGGTCAGTGTACCAGGAAAGGATAGTCTTTTTCAGAATTGGTGTTAGAGGAACTGGATATGCATTTGAGGGAAAGGCAGGAGGTGAGGGACCAACATTGAACTTTTCCTACTACATAAATAAAAATGAACTCAAACTAATGTAATAGCACATGCCTGGAATCCCACGTCCTCAGGAAGCAGAGACAGATGCTCACAAGTTCAAGGCCCTCCTTTGCAACATGAGATACTGTTACGGAGTTCATGATACCTTGAGAAATCAATCTGGATTATAATTAGTTACATTTATTAAAGTAGCTAGCAGGACAACAGTCTCTGAGCCAACGCTGAGATTGCTTCATGAAAGAGGGGTGAGGGGAGGGTTTTTAAAGGTGAAAACCACAGAAGACTTTGAACATCTACACAAGCAAGGCAAGAGCTGTTCTGCTCTGTCAAGATCAGGTGACCTCAGATTAGTCCTTGAATGCCTACAGAAGCAGGTTACAGAAGCCAAAAAGCAGTTGTTTTGTTTTGTGGGAGACAGGGTTTCTCTGTGTTACCCTGGCCATCCTGGAACTGACTCTGTAGGCTGGCCTTGAACTCACAGAGATCCACCTGCCTCTGCCTCCCGAGTGCTGGCTGGGATCAAAGGCATGCACCACCAGGCCGGGCCAAGGTTGTATATTTTTGCATGGGGGTTGACTAAGTCAGGGTTCCTGGGAAGTTATCGTCCAGGAACTGGAGTCAGAGACAAACAGCTAGTGGGCACCAGGATGTATGCCTAGCATAAAAGGGAGTTTCTTTAGCAATCACAACACCATCTCAGAAAAGTGAACTCAAAATATATCATACACCTAAGAGTCAAAGCTAAAATCAGAGTCAGGTGTGGTGGTGCCCGCCTATAATCCCAACACTTGGGAGGGAAAGGCAAAAGAACCTTGGGTTCAAGAACAGCCTTGCTGCATAACAAGACCTTGTCTCAAAAAGGAAGGAAGGAGAGAGAGAGAGAGAAGGAGGTAGGTATGAAGGGAGGGAGGGAGGGAGGGAGGGAGGGAGAGAGAGAGAGAGAGAGAGAGAGAGAGAGAGAGAGAGAGAGAGAGAGAGAGAAGGGACAATACAAAATTTGGAGTGAAAAAAATCTTTGGAATACATATATTTGACGCAAGACAAATACCCAGTATATATAAAGAACCTCTATAACTTAATAAGGAAATAATCTCAAATAACTCAACTTTAATAACTGGACAGGCACTTTGAAAATGCCATAGTCATTACCGGTGCTTCCTGCCAGATGGCAAAGCATCTCTAAGTAGCAAAGACACCCTCTCTTGTGGTAAGTCCCCACTGCCTGGGCACAGTGGTTCTCCAGTAGGGCTTCTTTCTGGGCCAGCAGCAGCAGCTTCACCTGGAAACTGGTAGGAAATGCAAATTCTCTTGGCCCCACCTAGACCTGCTCAATGGGAAACAGTGGCGGTGATACTCAACAGTCAAGTGCCAGGTGATCCCAGGCAGGAGGGGAGGAAGGAAGGAAGAAGGGCTACTTCTTTAAGGCTAATTGGGTACCTCCCCTCCTCTTCCCCAGGCTTCTTAAGCCTGGTGTGGGAAGCTGGCCCTTGGGTGAAGTTCTGAAGCCAGATGAGAACCTGCAGGTGGTGGTAAGACTCATGGCTGGCAGCACAGTAAGCCTGAGCAGGGCTGTGAGTGGGATGTGGATCCAACCGCACACATCCAGGCGTCTCCTCCCTCTCCACACTGGGATTCTGGGAGGGGCCCCAAGGGCAGCCACATCATCTCAGCAAGCTTCCAAACTTGGGTTACACAAAATCACCATTCTCTCCACTGCTGTTTTGAGTGTTTCTGTCTCAGGCCTAGGGATGCTCTGATCTGTTGGGGGGGTGAGGGGAGGCAGGGAATGACTTGGCCTTGGCCTCCAGGAGTTTTCAATGGCTATTACTACAGCCACAATTCCCCAGGCCTCAAAGTAAGCTTTCCTTACATTACTCAGGAGACAGTGATAACAGCTGAGCTCCAAACCAGGGACCCAAGACCCTACCTCCCACCACAAAGCCACCCGGCAAAGCAGCATGAGTCGCCAGAGCACCAGCAGTGGGACAGAAAACACAGCAAAGCTCATACTCTGGGGTAAGGGCGAAGGCTGTCCCCAGCAAAAGTGGAATGGGCTTGCTGGGGTGCTGTGCCCCTAACGTGGGGGGAACCCATGAGCCTCCCAGCCCCACGCTGCCATCTTCTCGATGCAGGCGGTGAGCTCAATCACGAAAGGCTGACTTGCACCTTTAAACCCCAAGGGGAAAAGAAGGACAGCTGTAGACTGTTGCTCAACACGGTAGGTGCCTCCCAAAAAAAGGAGAAGGCGGCTGGGACAAGCGTGCTTCTCTGGCCTCAACAGGTAACAGCTTTCTCCCATCACCCTCCTCAGGTCTGCTTAGGGGAGAAAGCCAAAGAGGAGGTGAATCGTGTGGAAGTCCTGCCCTCAGCCAACCAGGAAGACAGAAAATTACCAGTCACCATTGCCTCACTGAGGGCCTCCGTCCTACCTATGGTGAGTCTCTTCCTTTAGGCCCAAGGAAGCGATCACTGCCTAGCTTCATCCTCCAATGGGCCTGGACGTAAATGTGGGTGCCTTCATGCCCTGGGCTTATAGCCATGCTAGAAAGGCAGTATGAACAGTGTCGTGTTCAAGCCATTCACTACTAGTCACCAAGACATGGTTGGTGGCTTATATTTGGGTTATGTGTCTAGAAATTCTCTTCCTTCTGGTATCTCATACTGTCCACAATTCATCGCTGTTTGTGAATAATAACAGGTTTGTAGTTCGGAGGTCTTTAAAAATGTGCTGGGGATGGGGAGTGTGTGTGTGTGTGTGTGTGTGTGTGTGTGTGTGTGTGTGTGTGTGTGTGTGTGTGTGTGTGTGTTTAGTCACATGTGCCATAGCATAAGTGGAGATCAGAGGACAATTTTCAAGAAGTTGTCTCTCCTGTTGTGGGTTCCAGGAATCGAACTCGGGACAGCAAATGCTTTTACCTGCTGGGCCATCTCTCCTGCCGTTCGTTGTCTGTTTGAGACAGGCTCTCATATTGTATCACAGGATAGCCTTAACCCTACAATTTCCCTGCCTCCCCCTCCTCGGGGCTGGGATGATAGGTGTGTGCCACCATCCTGGGCCCTTTTCCCTCTTCCCATAGCCTCACTGTGTTGCTCCATGGCCTAGGACTTTTGGTATAATACAAATTCTGCCTGACTTAAAACTGAGCTTGTGAGTTGAAAATGTTGTAACTGGGAAATGCTTTTACTATGCTTATCCCACGGAGCGCCATCCTAGTCCAGCGCCATGCCTTGGATGTAGAAGCATCATTCGTTTGCCTTTGAGAAAGCAGGGTGGGGAGAGCGTCATGGTGCTCGTTGCCATGGCCCTGGCTAGACAGGCCTAGGAAAAGATCAAAGTTCAGAATGCAGGTGTGTTTCCTACTAAACAAGCTTAACTTCTGCATCGCTGTCAAGTCAAAACTCCAGAGTAATTGGGAACTGTAATTAGATAAATGTGAACAGTTGATCTTTCCTCTTCCTTAATGTAAGATGGCTCTCCACGAAGTGACGGCAAACACCACTTCATCAAAGGAGTGAAGCCCCAATCTAGTCCTCCCATGCTTTAAGGTTTTTATTTTTATTCAAGAATAAGGAGTTAAATGTCGTCAGATGCTTTTTTTTTTTTAAGATTTATTTATTATGTATACAGTGTTCTGCCTGCATGCCAGAAGAGGGCGCCAGTTCTTATTACTGATGTTTGGGAGCCACCATGTGGTTGCTGGGAATTGAACTCAGGACCTCTGTAAGAAGAGCCAGTGCTCTTATCCACTGAGCCATCCCTCTAGCCCTCAAATGCTTCTTTAAAAAGATTTTGAATTAGTTTTATTTTACATGCACGAGTGTTCTTCCTGCATATGTCTGCACATTCATACCTGGTTCCCACAGAGGCCAGGGGAGGGCCTTGAAACTAGAGTTGCAGGTGACTGTGAAACACTGTCTAGCTGCTGAAACTTGAACTCTGCTCCTCTCGAAGAGCAGCCAGTGCTCTTAACAGCCAACCCTTCTTTCCAGCCCCTCAAATGTTTTGACTCCCCTGATCCCAGGTTCTTCCTCCATCCTTCCATTAACATACCATTATGTTGGTAGAAGAACATTTGAGCCCTTGGGGTTCCTTATTTGATCATGTGAACTCGCCATTCACTTTAATACGTTGGCATCACTTCTGGTTTTTGAGACAGGGCTTCACTGTGTGTGTGGCCCTGGCAGTCCTGGATCTCGATCTGTAGACCAGGCTGGCTTCAAAATCACAGAGACCCGCCTGCCTCTACCTCCCAAGCCCAGCCTGACATCTTTCTTTACTTAAGGATTCCTGGGGGTGGGGAGTGTGTGAACAGCTTGCCACAGCACTCATGTGGCAGTCAGAACAGCTTTGTGAAGTAGGTTCTCTCCTCAAGCCTTCTGTGAGTTCAGGGACTGACCTCTGGCTGCCAGGCCTGCTCAGCAAGTGCCTTCACTCACTGAACCATCCCACCAGTTGGCATGGTCTCCCTTTCTTTCATTTGCTTCTTGTTTTCTTGTTCTTGTTGTTCCTTGAGACCGAGTCTGTGTAGCCCAAACTGGCCTCAGACTCTCAGTAGTGCTCCTGACTTCCCAAGTGTTGGGATACAGGTGAGTACCACTCTGACTTCAGAAAAGAGATTTACTCCCAATGTGTGGTCATGGTGGGAAGAGGGTTATTTGTGTGTTTGGGGTTGTTTTGTTTTGAGAGGGTCTCACTCATGTCATCCAGACTGGCTGGAACTTACAATCCTCCTGCCTCCTCAACGCTGGGATGACAGCATTGTGTGACCAGCCCCTACCAGGGGCCAGGCTGAGTTACCTGTGTCTTCTACATTGCTCTGATGTCCCTCCCCACCACAGGCCACAATGACAGGTATGGAGCTTTGTCCTCCAGTGACTTTCCGGCTCCGGGCTGGCTCGGGACCTGTGTTCCTCTCTGGCCATGAATGTTATGGTAAGTTGATGTGTCCTAGGTAGCTGAGGCCTCTCCCCTTGCCTTTCCATGTCTTTTGTAGGCCTCAGGCCTCAGCTGTATCATGAGAGTGGTGTGGCCCGTGTTTCAGCTTCAGAGGATATTGTAGGGTAAACAGTGTCTTCCAAGACTCTTGCTGGGCATGGCGGCACAGCCTGTAATCTCAGCTCAAGGCCAGCCTGAGCTACATAGCAAGACCCTCTCTCCAAAAAGAGCAGCTCTTAACTATAACTAGTATTGGGAAGTGTTTCAGAGATGGGCTTACTAGTAAGTATGAAGCCAGAGTGATAACACGGGCCACAACTTGGGCGGCTTGCCGTGTCGACACCTTTAAGATCCACCTCACAGACTGATGGTGGTGGCCCACGCCTTTAATCCCAGCACTCGGGAGGCAGAGGCAGGTGGATCTCTTGAGTTTGAGGCCAGCCTGGGCTACAGAGTGAGTTCCAGGACAGCCAGGACTACATAGAGAGCTTGTCTTAAAAAAAAAAACAAAAACAAACAAACAAACAAAAAAAAACCCTACCTCACATCAGACCTCTGAAGAGGTTCCTCCACCTCAGCATGGCACACTGGGGACCAAGTTTCTAGCACATGAACCTTAGAGGGCCGAGCCATACTGTAACCCCACCATCTCCATCTCCCTCCCCTGCCGGTCCAGCTGCAGCTTTGTCCAGCCAGTTCTCAACACATATCCTCCTCCCGCCTGCCCTCCTTTCCCCAGCCTGCATGGAGATTTCCTGTCCCTTGCTCCACCCTGGCCCCTACTTTGGAGGAAGGGACAGAAAGGACATGGCTTGTTGCAGAACGTGAACCCTCTCCTCCCCAGTGCTTGTCTGGGGATAAACTTCGAACGGAAAGGGTTGGTGGGGAGGAGGTAGGCATTAACCCTGTGGCTCAGATGTTCTGGTTTTCCTCCACCCTGCCCTGTCCCTGCCTACTTCCCCTTCCATGACAGAGACTTCAGACATACCCTGGGAAGATGACGAGGAAGATGAGGGAGATGGCGAGGAGGAGGGAGAGGAGGAGGAGGAAGAAGAAGAAGATGAAGACGAAGATGAAGATGTGGATATATCACTAGAAGAGACGCCTATCAAACAAGTCAAAAGGGGGGCCCCCCAGAAGCCGATGAGCGCGGCTAAGGTTGGGGAAAAGGAATGATAGGAGGCACCAGGACCTGAGCTGGGCACGAGGCCATCACTACTAAAGTTCTGCATGTCACAGTTGGGACTGCTCAGTATTTAAGAATGTGTTCTGGTTCTGGGTCTTGGGGTTAACTCTCCAAATAACACTTGGTTTTTGTTCCCAGAAAAAAAAGGTAGAAAAAGAAGAGGAGGAGGCAGTAAGGTAATTCCCGCCCTTAATTCCCACTATGGCCACCACCAAGGATTGAAGTCCAGGCTTCTGGCATGTTAAGCAAACAGGGTACCACTGAGTTACAGCCCCCAAACTCTGTGTTTGGCTTGGTTTAGGTATTTTGTTTTGTTTGAGACAGGATATCATCAGTAAGTTGCCCAGGCTGGCCTTAAACTCGCTGTATAGCCCTGGCAGGCTGTGGACGTGTGATCCTCCTGCTTCAACCTCCCTAGGAACTGAAACAGTCCTGGGAAGCGGATACAGGCAATGTGTTTACATACATGTACACATGTAGATTCAACAGCTCTGGAGGTTGGCACAGTCCTTGAAAAGCGTGAACTATCCTTCTGACCTGACTACCTGAGGTAATTCCTCCCTTCTTCAAATTAAAAAAAAAAAAACAAAAACAAAAAAACAGCTCAAGATCTACACTCAAACTCACAGTGGCCTTACCCAACAGTCCTGGAAATAGTGGCACTCAAAATGTCTGCCAATAAGAGTTGACCAAACAGTGTCCCTTTTTTTTCCCCTTCTCCATGGTGCAAGGTAAATTGAACATATGTAGGCTTTGGAAGCATGTTAACAACCAAAAGGATAGAATTAAGAGAATAGGGCATGGACTCGTGTTCATTTCATGTCTTGCATTTTAGCAACAGCTTTTTTTTTTTTTTTTTTTTGCTAAAGTGATGCAAAAGATTAACACTGGAAAATAATGAAAAACATAAGTAATTCTCATGTGTTTGCTAAATTATGTGCAGTGAGGTTAACTTTGCTTTTATAGTGAAAAAATGTATTATGTCAGCTCTTGTTAAAATGTACTTAAGTACAGCTTATTCATCTGGACCAACTGAAATAAAACACCAGTCTCGGCACACAGAACAATGAGTACCAGAAAGAGAACCCCCAAGACTAGAGACCCTCCACGTGAGAATGCACCGAGGCAAACAAAGCCTTACGGTTCTCAAGGCTGTGGAAGCCTCTGCTAACCAGAAACTCGGACTTAATCCGGTCCAAACCTCCGCCAACTGGAGCGACTGCTGAGTCCCCTAAACAGCCGTCGCCACGGGGACGGACGGTCCAATGCACGTGGAGATCAGTGTACCTGGGGTTTGTCTAGACAAGATATTGGAGCAGTTTAAAGAGGTGAATGATAGATTGGTCGCAATGATGGCAAATTTTGAGAAAATGGAAAGGAAGGTGGGGACCCTTTCCCTCTCTGCCTGCGGAGGCTCGGAAGTCCCAAAGCAAGACCGGGCTTGTGCTCAGGATTAAAGCCAGCAATGGCAGAGCAGCAACAATCCACTCGTGTGTCAAACATCCCAAGCATGATTCAGATTCGCTGGGAGTTCTGGAGTCTCTCAGGTTTGTAATCCCGAGGACAAATCTCTTCTGCATCCCCCACCCCAAGAGATGAACACATCGACCGTGTCAATAAGCCCCTTAACGGTGCCAAGATCCTGTACAACACAGCCTAACAAAAAACACCCTCAACCTGCCTGTCCCACAACTGGAAGGAAGAAAAGAAAGAAAAAGAATAAATATTTTAAGGCTGATCATGGTAACACACGCCTTTAATCCCAGCACTCAGGAAGCAGAGGCAGGTGGCTCTCTGAGTTCTAAGCCAGCCTGGTCTTCTACATAGTGAGTTCCAGGACATCCAGGGCTACATGATAGACCCTGTCTCAAACAAAAAACAATGAAGAAACATTTAAGTATATATTGTCTATTGAACCTCTACCCCCATTGAGCCTGTACCCTCCATATCCCCACCCTTTTATCACTCTCTCCCTCCTACTATGAAAACAGGTTTTGTTTTTTATGACAGGGTTTCTCTCTGTGTGCAGCCCTGGCTGTCCTGAAACTTGCTCTGTAGACTAGGCCTGACTCTGCCTCCCCAGTCAGTGCTGGGATTAAAGGCCTGTATGTCTCAAAAAAAAAAAAAAAAAAAAAAAGGCATGCACCACCACCACCACTGCCAGGCAAAAAAGGCATTTTTTTTTTTTTTTGGACTTGAAAGAAAACCAATAGAAGTCTAAAGAAAACACACTCTTAAAGAGACAGAATAAGGCCGGTGGTGGTGGTGGTGGTGGTGGTGGTGGTGGTGGTGGTGGTGGTGGTGGCAGCGGCGGCGGCGGCAGCAGCAGCGCATGCCTTTAATCCCAGCACTTGGGAGGCAGAGCCAGGCAGATCTCTGTGAGTTTGAGGCCAGCCTAGTCTACAGAGTGAGATCCAGGACAAGCACCAAAACTACACAGACAAAAAAAAAAAAAAAAACCTGGAATAAAAAAGGAAATAAGCAAAGCTGAAGCTGAGCTCAGTGGCAAAGGACTTGCCTAGCATGCTAGAAACCAAGTCTGTTCCCTTCCCCAACACCACAAAAGATTAGACTCAGATGTGGGTTGGGGATATAGCTCAGTGGTGGAGTGTTTCCTTCGGCTGCATCGAGAGGGGCAGAACAGCAGGGGTGACCAGGTCGAAGGGCCAGCCCCTCTGTCTAGATGAACTGCCCAGCTCTGCTCCTGCACGCAGTTATTGGGAGGGCTCGGCTCTGGCATAAAGCTGCACTCTCTCGCCCACTCTGTCCCTATTCCTCTCCAGGCCCAGCCCTCAGAACAAGAGTCCCAGGAAGAGGGTGAGCAATGAAAAGCTGGGGCTGGCCCTGGGGAAGGCTGCCAGGGTGGGAGGGAGGGGAGGAAGAAGGGGAAACCTTCAGGGCCCCTTGTCTCCGCAGGCGAAAGCTACACTCAGACCTAAGAAGTCTGCACTCAAGAAATGAGGAGCTCACCTTGGTCTCTCCAGTGTCCACCAGGAGATGTCCTACCAGCTGTGCCCGGTGCAGCTGGCCAGCCCCTCCACCTGAATCTAAACGTAATAAAGTGTTGTGGGGGCCACACGGGAGCCCTACAGCCCGGCCCTTCAGTTTCAAGAGGCTCTTGGAGAAGAACCCCCACAAGCCAGCCTAAGCCACAATAAAATTTGCATGATCAGAACCTCCCTCAGCCTTTTCCCTGGGTGGGTCTCCTTGCAGCTGCGCTACCTCATGTGCCCAGCAGAGGGCAACCGCCAGCAAGAAACTGGCCCCATGTTTCTCTTCCTAGGTTTCCAGCCCAGGCTTGAGTGGAGGCCTAGGCATCTGGCCTCAGCCCTGGCATCAGTGAGCTGAGGCAGATGAGGTTTAAAAGGACAGGACTCTAGGACCCAACCAGCTTTTGCTACCAGGAAGGGCCTGACCCAGGCCCAAACTCTGTTCCGTTTCTCTGCGCTTCTCAGGCAATTGTCACCAATGGGACACCCACTGGGGGACATCCTAGGCTACTACAGTTGAGACTAAGGCTCATATGACACTTATCAGGACACAGGCCTCTAACAGGGTGAGGCTGCCGAGAGTTGGAGAACAGTGGATGACTCCTGCGTGGCTCTGACTCTCTGGCCTCATTAGCATGCTGAGGTAGCTTTGGAGCCTGCTCGCTGAGGGGTGGCTAAGACTTCATCCCTGATTTGAGTGGAACACAAGATGATCCCAGAGGGGGAACCTGTACTAGGCTCTTCCTGCCCGACCCCAGCATCCCTAGAGGCCAGGCCAGAAACAAGCCGGCAAGAGCTGCCCAGGACCCCCACGGATGAGTCCCAGGAGGTCGATTCATGTCCTGTTGAGCTCCTTGGCCCTTGGCGCAAATGATGCTCATCCAGCCTGGTTCACTTGGTGTCAGTCTCAGGTACGGGAGAGCCAAGCTAGGTGCCCACCTCACTCCCCTTCAAGTCACTGGCAGCCTGGTGGTGGCACAGAGCCAACCGCCATGATCTCGGTCCCTGGAAAATGCTTTGGAGGAAGGGAAACGGGGAACTGAGAGGTCTGAAGAGGATCCTGGGAACAGGCAGCTGACGTGAAGGGGATGGGGAGCTCGAGAGACCGTTCCTGTGAATGCAGCTGGTCTAAAGCAGGAGAAGGCTCCAGGCGTCCATCCTGAAGGAAGGCTGCCACGGCAGCAGTGGCTCGAAGCCCAAGCTATGCATGGTGTCCCCAGACTCGCCCCTTGAACCATCACAACAACCACTCCCGGAGGTGGGTGATGTCAGCTCCGCTTCTTAAATGAGAAAACCAAAGCAGAGCCTGCACCTAAGAGAGGGAGCGGCAGGGGGAGCTAGAGAGCCTGGCCGCAGAGCTCTAGCTTTTGACCTCTCTGACGGGAGGACTTCCTGCCAGCATGCAGGAAATCTTGTACGCTGAGCGCAGGGGCTAGGGTGCAGTCGTCTGTGTGAGGGAAACTTATCGATGGCTAGGTGCAGACAGAGCAGGGGCTTCTTCCCTCCTGCAGCCCCGGGCAAGTCCCTACATACAGGGGCACTTAAATACACCAGATAGGCACCCGGGACTGACCAACAGGCACAGCAGTGGACCACCTGACCGACGGGATTTGCAGGTCTGAAATAGGGTCAGATCTCAGTCCACATTGCTAGGGGTGCCTTTTGCCCTGACCCACCCCACCCCACCCCACCCCGTGTTCCTACAGGAAAAGGATGCCTAGCCTGAGGCCGGTGGCAGGTCTGCAGATAGGCTGTGCTTTCCTGCAGCTGGGCTGTAGGGCACGGGTGTGAGACAGCCCCAAATGGAGGTGTTGGACTTGGCACTAAGGGGTGGAGATTAACTAGAATGTTGGTAGCCACCTCTCACACTGCTTAGCACCTCTCAATGCCCCCCATAAATGTTCACAAACCCTCCCTCCCCCAACTCCACTCCATCAGGGGAGAAAGTCTGCCAGAGGTTAGGTAAACTGAGTCCCCCTTCCCCTCTTTGGCAGCATGAGTCCTTTGTCTCAACTGACGTAATAGCAGCCATTTCCTTTTTCTAAAAGAGAACCTGGAGCCAGAGAAATGAACTTTTTTTTGGGGGGGGGGGTGAGGGGGTTGGTTTTTGTGTAACAACCCCGACTGTCCTGGATCTTGTTCTGTGGACCAGGCTGGCCTCGAACTCACAGAGATCCGCCTGCCTCTGCCTCCCGAGTGCTGGGATTAAAGGCGTGCGCCACCACCATTTAGCAAGAAATGAACTTTTCGAGTCACACAGGCAGGGATGGAGGGCAGGTCCAGAACCCAGTCCCCATCCCCCACTCTCCAGGCTGCCTCCCACTTGTGGTTGGCCACTGCCTCCCCCAAGACAGAAAGAGCAGACCTGAAAGCCAGGCCTGAAAGTGCCAGGCAACAAGGGACAGGGAGTCAAGGGTTCCTCACATAAAGCAGGCTGCCCCATATCCCTCTGGTACCAGACTCTGGCCGAGCCTCAAGACCAAATTCCACTGCTGGTATCTGTTACCATGGAGACTTAGGCTGCACTAAGGGGGCCAGCCAGCGAGTGGCACCAGGCCCCGTCCCCAGTGACAGGGAACAGGTGCGCAGGCTCAGAAGCCTTGAGCAGTTCTGCCTCCGGGCGGGTGAATGAGCGCAAGGCAGGAGGTATTGATGGCCCGTGCCTGTCTTCTGTGTCCAGCCGACGCGATGATCACCATTGAATTCCAAGTCTCTAGCTGTCTCCTCCATGCACCTGAGCCCTCTTACCTGTGAGCAGACTGTCTCCTCCATGCACCTGAGCCCTCTTACCTGTGAGCCCACCCGATGCCTTGGATTGAATTCAGGTGGAGTGGCCTTTAAACACCCTGCCTGGAGCTTTAGTGAAACATTTCACTATTAGGATAAGAATGTGTACTGTATCAAGCTGATGAAAGAAAATGCTGGCCGTACTTTCAGGAGGGGAGGCTAAAATCTTTTTAGACTATGGATTAGCCTATAGAAAAATGTCTGCCGTAAATCAAACAGTGAAGGGGAAGATGAATAGAAATCTTACATATACAACTTAAGTAAAACGTAACTCTCTGAACAGATTAAGATAGACCTCTTCTGTGTTCCAGAATCTAATCAATGTAGAATTCAGCTATCATTTGGCTTAAAAGGGCTTATTGGGAAATGTTATCATTTATACTATTTTCTACAGAGAAAATATTTTACTGTTTAAAATATATATAATATATATACATATATACATACATACATATAAACACCCTGCCTGGGAGCTAGTGAGGTCATATGAGTCTAATGGAGAGGGGGGGGTCAAGTTTCCCTGAAGCAGGCAGAGACTGGAGTGAGTCTCCAAAGATCACAAGAATGTGGAAGGTGGAAACGCTGCAGGGTGGGAGGTAGAGGTGTGTCCAGCAGGCCTGAGAGGTGAACAGGCTGGAGCTGCTTCCAAGAACATCAAACTGTGTTGCTGCACTGTACCGTGCTGGGCACCGGGTCCTTGGCCCCTTGGCCCAGCCACGAGGTAACTTGCTAGACATGGAGTATCATTTACCTTCTAGTTTTAACAGGATTTCTCTGTGTAGTCCTGGCGGTCCTGGAATTTGCTCTGATCTCAAACTCAGAGCTCTGCCTGCCTCTGCCTCAAGAGTACTGGGATTAAAGGCGTGCACAGCCACTGCCCAGCTCTGCCTTTTTTTTTTTTAAACAATTTATTTATGTGCAAATTTATTTATCTTTATTTTATGTGCATTGGTGTATGCATGTATGTGTGAGGGTGTCAGATCTTAGAGTTACAGACGGTTGTTAGCTGCCATGTGGGTGCTGGGAATTGAACCTGGGTCCTCTGGTAGAGCAGTTGGTGCTCTTAACCACTGAGCCATCACTCCAGTCCCCCCCCCCCCGACTTTTTTTTTTTTTAAAGATATGGTTTCATATCCCAGGCTGGCCTCAGGCTTGCTTTGTAGCCAAGGTTGATGATGACCTTGAACTGATCCCCCAACTGCTTCCAGCCTCTGGAGTACTGGGATTACAGGCTTCAGCGACACCTGCTTTAAGTAGTGCTCAGGATGGGACCCAAAACTTCATAAATGTTAGGCCAGCCTTCCACCAGCTGAGCTACATCCCAGCCAGTCCCCAATTCTAACTTTCTTTAAATTTGATTCCAAATCCCTCAACTCCCCCTGGTAATTCCCACCTTCTCAAACACCTCTTCCAGTTCACTCCCAGGCCCCCTGCAGAGGCATTTTGAGTCTGCAGAAGAGAAGGTGGAGCTCTAAAGGCCCCCCTGCTTTAGAGCTGAGCTGAGCCTGTGGTTGGGGAGCAGGGGAAGGTATACTGCTGGCTTGCTTGGGGGGGGGTGCAGAATGGCAGACCACTTTGTGGATTGCTGGAACTCGGAGAGGTGAGAAGGAAGCTGGAGAGTGTCACCTTCCCAGTCAGCTCTTTAAACGGCAAATAAATCCGCCTCCATGCTGCTCTGAGAACTCCAGGGAGCCAGAGCTCATTCAGACCCGTAGTTCGCCCCAAATCGCTCCTCCTTCCGGTTCACCACCCGCTAACCTTTCTGTAAAGAGAGAACTAGTCACCAACTCTCAGAACCTCGGCTGTCTGTCACATTCCAATCCAGTTAAACCCGTCCAGTTCCATGGCGCACACCTTTAATCACAACGCTAGGGAGATGGAGGCAGGTGGGTGTCTGAATTGGAGGCAAGCCTCGTCTACAGTGAATTTCAGGCCAGTTGATGCTGCATAATAAAACCCTG
Source organism: Peromyscus maniculatus bairdii (assembly GCF_049852395.1). Lineage (NCBI taxonomy): Eukaryota > Metazoa > Chordata > Mammalia > Rodentia > Cricetidae > Peromyscus > Peromyscus maniculatus. The sequence goes on along the minus strand of NC_134860.1, from coordinate 68,647,614 downwards.
TCTCAGAAAAGAAAGAAAGGAAGGAAGGAAGGAAGGAAGGAAGGAAGGAAGAAAAGAAAGAAAGAAAGAAAGAAAGAAAGAAAGAAAGAAAGAAAGAAAGAAAGAAAGAAAGAAAGAAAGAAAGGAAGAAAGAAGAAAGAAAAAGAGAACTCAGTATGGTCTCTGAGCCCTATAGTAATAATAAAGCCAGTGGCAGGCTAGACCTTGGGGAATGAGGTCCCAACTCCAGGGAACATAAAGAGCTAGATTCTGGAAATGTGGCTCCTTCAATCACCAGCTGGCTTATTCTGAGCAAATTACTTCCCCGTGTGCCTGTTTCCTATCAGCACACCGCAGTTAATAGCTGGCTTGGGTACCCAGCTACGCGGGACTAGGGGTCATGTGCCATACTGCTGGGCACCTCATCCCAACTGCTAGGGGACGCTGGTGGAAGGGGCCTGGGAGGCTAAGGCTGGGTCTCAAGCCCAAAATAAGGCTCGGACGCCTTAGGGATTTCCACGCTGGCTCACTATCCTCTCATTTGGTCCTCCACTACTCCAATGGCTGTCCCATTTTTCCATAAACTGCGCATGGAGGTCCAGGCAAAAGGGACTCCCGCTCTTCTTGGGGTCTCCGTCTCAGACCAGTTTTTGTGACCATTGAGATCCTTCCAAAACGCCTAGCTACATCTGACTCCCCACCTCTGGCGCCAACCTGTTGCACCCACTGTTCGTCGCCTTACCCCTCCTTCCTGGTGGCAAGGGGTGACAGCAGAGAAGCCGAGCCAGCAGCCTCTCAAGCCAAGCCCACCCCTGCTCCCTGGAGGGAGGCTCCTCCTTTTAAGGCTGCTTCTGGGAATTCCCACCCCGAGCCAGAACTCGAGACCCCAGCCCCAGCTCGGTACCTGCAGCTCATTCTTAAGGAGATGAGGTTGGGGCATCAAACCTGAGGGCGGGAGCGGCTGACCCTGAGAGGGGGAGGGCAAGGCGCCTCCCTCCCTGTGCTTGCCCCGCGCCCTGCACTTCACCGAGGCCGGCAGGTCCGTGCGGGTCAGGAATAAATCAGAAGAGATCGCAGGGACCAGCCTCCTGATAGAGGACACTCCCGTAGCTCCATCCTTTGCGCCCGGGGACCCCCGCCCGAGGTTGGCAGCCCAAAGGTGCGAGTACGCCAATCGGACCAGCTCCGGCTTCGCAGCCTCACTGGCCCGGAAGGTGGACACCTCGCACCTCAGTCTCCCAATTACGTCCCCCTCCCGCATCCCCCCTCGGCTAGCTTCCTCTTTCCCTCCGTCTCCTTTCATCCCCGAAAACCTGTGGCTCCGAGAGACCTTGGCTTCTCTGGGACTCTGCCCCAGGGGTCTGCCCACATCCGCTCCTGAGTTTGGGGGGCAGAGGGGCAACCGCCTCAAGAAGTCTCTCCGGCGATGGGAGCCGCCCGCCTGCTGCCCAACCTTACTCTGTAAGTGTGCTGCCTGCGACTGGAGTTCTTTTGCCATTTCCAGCCCCAGGAATATTATACCTCCCTGGGACTACCGTCGGGCAGGTGGGGCAAGACAAAGGTGGGGGACGGGCGTGCCCGGGGGTGCCCACACCTGGAACTGCCTTGTCTCCCCAAACAGGTGCCTGCAGCTATTGATTCTCTGCTGTCAAACGCAGGTAGGCACCCCTACCTAGCCCCCCTTCCACACACACGCACACGCGCGCGCGCACACACACACACACACACACACACACACGCACACACGCACGCACGCACGCACACACGCACCCTTCCACTCCCTACCCAACAAGTGTGAGGTTTGGAGGATCAGTTTAGAAGATGGGTTGGAGAACAGGCTGAAGCAGGACGGCAGACAGACTGAGGTTTGCCTCTTGGGCCCTACTAACTACCCTGCTGGCTTTCGGTTGGCCTCTCCTCTCTCCGGAGACCCCTTTGTGATGGGCTTCTGGATGGCTAAGGGCATTGTGTTTATACTTGAGGGATAGAGCCCCGGAGCGGTTAGAAGCTAGAAGCCAGCGGAGGCAGCTGCCCAGGTGAGGTTTGTGCCTGCAGGTGCCTGAAGGGTTTGGATTCGAAACCACTTATTCGGTCCATTCACCCACCATCTGCCCTTCCCAACATGCTTGGACCCTAGGTGGCCAGGGACTCGGGCACAGTTGGAGTATCCAACTGGATAGGGAGACCCATTACCTATAGAGTTCCTAGGTCAAGCCTTAAAGGTTTGTGTGGGACGGAACTCGGGGTTTACCTCTCCACATTCCCCTCACACACACCTCCCACCCACCCCCCCAGCCCCCAGCTAGAGGCGAGGCGCAGACCCTTTTTTGTGATCCCCCATAAAAATGCAGCTATTAAAATGCACTGGTCCAGAACCGCTCTGGGGAGAGATGGCCTGGCTTTCCCAGGCCAGAGGCCTGTTTCTCTTCCCATCCACTGGGGACTTTTTTTTTTTTTAAGGTAAATGCCTTTTCTCTGGAGTGGGAAGGGACTGCCTTTGAAGCAGTGGGGGGGTGGGAGAGAGACAACACCCTCCTTTTTCCTCCCCCCCCCCTTTTTTTGCTCTGGCCGGTTCCAGGCCTTTTGCTTCACACATCTAGGGAGGGTAAGAAGAAAGCCCCCAGCCTGGCAGGGAGGGGTCTGGGGGTGGGTCCAACCTGTTCTGGAAAGGGAATTAGCACAATGGTGCCGCTGGCCTGGGCGTTTATGGCCTGGCTGAGGCCCCATTCAGGACCGAGGGAAGGTGGCAAGGCTGTCTTTCCCCTTGAAGTGCCCCCTCACCCCCCTGGGAGGGGGGGGGCAACAGGCTGAACCACAGCCATGCTTGAGGGGTTGCCTGACAAGCAGCTGTCTGCCGGGGTGGAAGGGGAGGTCCCCCCACAGCGGGAACATGAAAGGAACAGGCAAGGTCCTGTGGGAGAGGGACTTGTGGGCTGTGGGCTGTGGGGGGTGGGGGAGGGCGTGGGCTACTTTTGTGAAAGGCTTGAAGGGGGACAAGGAGAGGAGGGGGCTTGGGGGTGGGGAGCCGCTATCTGCCCCTGACCTGGAAGAGACTGCCAGGAGAAGGCTGCCCGCCAAGTGGGGCGGACATCCTGAACCTGGGCCAGGAGGCTAAGGCTGAGATAGACAGGAACCCACCACCCCTGGCAGGGAGGCCTGTGAGGGCGAAGCCGCACATTCCCCACCACAGAGGCTAGCCTCAAGTTTCTCTAGGGTGGGATGCATGGTAGGTCCCTGAGATGTTCTTAATCTCCCAGAGTCCCGGCAACCCTTGACCTTTAGGAACTGGTGCTGGGAATGGAAAGAATTGGAAGGGGTCAACTCTGAGCAGGTTAGACCTTGGCCTTGACAGGAAGGTTTCAGCACCACCACCCTGGTATGTTCCACCCCTCTATCTAAGAGAGAGTGGCCTCTAATACATGCTGAGCTGGGCCTAGCTCTGTCGTGGATCAGGCCTGAAATAATTACAGGTGGAATTGAGCATTAGGAACAGGGAAGGGCTGTCCCCACACGAGCCTTTCATGCTAAGATGAGGCTATCACCAGCAGCTGGCAACTGTCACCCTAGAGGGCACCTTGGAGGAGACAGGACAGTGAGTAATGTTTCTGTCCTACTCAGGTAAGGCTGGGTAAGGTGAGCCCCAATGTGGAGATATGGTACTGGACAGGCTTTGGTATACAGTGGAAATGGTTCCTTTCGCCACCCAAGGAGGCAGGCCACTAAACACCTAGGTAACTGCCCCAGGCCAGCAGGGGACCACAAAAGCAGCCACTGGTACCACCTTCTATGGCTGTGTCTACCCCATACACTAGGGAAGTATCTCTCTCTCTCACTCTTCTCTCTCTCTGATCTCCAGGACACTATGGATAAGGACCTAAGAGACCCCCAAATACCCTCCAGTGGTTAAGTCAGTAACACATCTGCTCTGTGCAGGTGTTCTGGGACCTTTCAAGGCTAATGGGGTGGGGTGGGAGCATCTAGGGGTCCTGGTTAATGGAACCAAGACCCCTGAGAAAGAGCAAGGAGTCCTGGCTATGAGTTGTGTGTCCCACGCAACAGAACACAGAGACAGGACACACAACCTTGAAGGTTTCTTCTAGCAACCTGTTGCTGCAGATGTACGCTGTCTCACTGTGCTTCCCAAAGACTGACAGCCACAAGTCCCCCCAAAGCCACAACTGGTTCATGCAGCATCCTGGGAAGATCATGGACACAGGCAGTCTTCACCTTGCACCCTACACTGCAGGGTACCCAGCCAGCCCCACTTCGCTCACCTCCTTACCCCTCTCCCCAGATGGACCAATGGTGGTGTCACCCAAAGCAAATTGACACTATTTTTCCCTTGGTAACCGCAAAGGGGGAGAATCACCCGTCTCCTAATTTTAACCAGTACGTGAGGGACCAGGGCGCCATGACTGACCAGCTGAGCAGACGGCAAATCCGTGAGTACCAGCTGTACAGCCGGACGAGCGGCAAGCACGTGCAAGTCACCGGGCGTCGCATCTCCGCCACCGCTGAGGATGGCAACAAGTTCGGTAAGACCTGGCCCTTGCCCCAGACCACTTGGATCCTGCCCAGCCTGGCCTCCAGGTTTCTTCCCAGCTCCTGGGTTAGGGGATTTGAGGTATATGGTGGGTAGAGGAAGCCCCTTGGTCCTGCAAGCCTGATAGTACACCATCCCTTTGGCCTGACTTTGAGAGACAGACTGCTTGGGGGGACCCCTTGCACATCCCTGAGCCAGCAGCTGATAGACAAAGGTCTTTCTTCTTTTCCCTCATCATAGCCAAGCTCATCGTGGAGACGGATACGTTTGGCAGCCGGGTCCGCATCAAGGGGGCGGAGAGCGAGAAGTACATCTGCATGAACAAGAAGGGCAAACTGATTGGAAAGGTGAGACCTGGGACACAGGGCAGCAGACGGATGTGTCTTCTCTACTAAAATAAGGGTGGGCATGGTTAAAGCAGGGGTGGGGGGTGGGGGCTCCTGGTTGACAGGGGGAGGTCTTTGCTTGACAAATCACCCCACCTCCCAATATTCATTTAATTCTTTTCCTTTTCTAAAGATTTGTTTTTACTTTATGTGTATGAGTGTTTAATCTGCATGGATGTCTGTGTACCACATGTGCGCCTGATGCCTATGGAGGTAAGAAGGGATCAGAGCCCCTGGAAACGGAGTTACAGATGATTGTGAGCTGCCGTGTGGGTGCTGGGATCTGAACCCAGGTCCTCTGCTAGAGCAGCCAGTGCTCGTAACCACTGAACCATTGCTCCGGATCTCTATCAATTTTTTTAATTTTTTTTTTTCTTGTATGTGTGTGGATGTTTTGCCTGCAAGTATGTCTGTACCACCACAGGCTTGTAGAACCCAGAAGAGAGTGTCTGATCCCTGAGAACTGGGGTTACACCTTTTAGCCTCCATGGGGGTACTGAGAATCAAAACATTGGTCCTCTGGCAAAGCAACCAGTGATCTTAACCACTAAGCCATCTCTCTAGCCCCCCCTCTACCCCTCCCTCCCAGTCGCTATTTAAAGGAGTCCTTGTGGCTCCTGGCCTGCTGAAGGGACAGAGGGTCCACAGGAATCTGGTGCTGATGCAAGGACTATTTCTCCAGCAGCGGTCAGGAAGAATCTATCCACTACAGGATATTGCATGTGATGTGTTGGTGTGGCAGCCCATGTGGAGGGCTAAAAAACGTGATCAGGGCCATTTCGTGTATGGTAAAAGTTCTCCTGAGTTCAGTGGGGTTCATGGACAGTGACCAGCAAGATGCATGCTAAGCACTAACTGGTGAAGCCTCAAAGCACTGTGGGTACTCCCTTTAGAATTGCCCGGTCTTGACTTCTAGCTCTGACTGGTGCTCACCGAGTACCCTTCTCACTTTTGTAAGAAAGCAAGGCATGCGGGGTCAAGTGTCCGGCTGGCTCTTTCTGATCCCTCTCTCCACCCTGCGACAGCTTTCACCCAGAGAGCATAGAATTCTCGGGAGCCATGTCCACAGCCCCCACCCCCAAGCAATGAATTTTGTTCTAGCCTGATCTTGACCCTACATTTGGGGAAACTGAGATTCAGTGCTTTCTGGAGGCTTCCTCAAGGGACACCAATGCTGAATGATTTAAGTCCACCTCTGACTCCAGGCACAGCCGGTGTGCACCGCTCACTGCTGCCTCCCTAACCAAGGTGCCCATCTCACTAGGACAGTTCCTTGGGCACAATGACTCCTTGCTCCCACTTGGGTCCTGCAGGAAGGCCCAAAGGCAGACAACTCAGCCGGGGTGAGTGGACAAATTCCCCTCCTCTGCTCCTTTCTTCCATAGCCGAGTGGGAAGAGCAAAGACTGCGTGTTCACCGAGATCGTACTGGAGAATAACTACACAGCCTTCCAGAACGCCCGGCATGAGGGCTGGTTCATGGCTTTCACTCGGCAGGGCCGGCCGCGCCAGGCCTCCCGAAGCCGCCAGAACCAGCGAGAGGCCCACTTCATCAAGCGCCTCTACCAGGGCCAGCTGCCTTTCCCCAACCATGCCGAGAGGCAGAAGCAGTTCGAGTTTGTGGGCTCGGCCCCCACCCGCAGGACCAAGCGTACCCGGAGGCCCCAGCCCCAGACGTAGTCAGGGAGGCCATAGTGAGCAAGGCCGGGTAGACGCCCCTCAGCAGCCTCCTCTCTCTCTCTTCTCTAACTCATCCAAAGATGGGGGCTGGGGTGGAAGGTGGGGAGCCAGACCCCAAAAGGACCCAAAGGGCATGAAGCATCTAATCCCCAGCTGGGAAAAAAAAACCAAACAAACAGTACTTGTGTACCCCAGGGTGGGCACCACACTCTGGAACAGGCTCTTTTGAGGCCAGGGGCAGATCCTGGGGAAAGAAGTAGGGTCTCCCTGACCTAAAACGCCTGTCTCCCAGCGTCGGCCTGAAACAAGTGGACAGGCAGGTCAGCAGATTTCAGGCCTTGCAGAACTGTTCTCAAATTTCGCTCCCGGCATCTCTCTCAGTTTGAACCAAATAGCCAAAACTCCTGACCAGACAGTAGTAGGAAGGGACTTTTGGTTTAGTTTCCAGAGACACCGAGAGAAACAAAAAACCAGCCACTCTTCCTATTTCTCGCCCCAGGCCTGCCTCCCCCATCCCAAGCCCCAGAATAAAAACCATTTTCCTGCAACCGGGTCCGCTGAAGAAAAGTGGGCAATCAGAGCACAGAACTCAGCTGCAAAGTGTCTGGGGCTGGCGGCACCGAGAGGTCAGACGCTAGCTGGGGAAGCTGGGCGCCGGGGGACGCAGGTGCAGCAGCCAGCGCGTCCCGCTGTGCCGTGCGGGGAGGCCGAGGCTCGCCCAGGCCCGGGGGACCGGCGGCCCCTCCCTCCGCGGGCTCCGATGTCCAGGCTCACGCGACGCGTCCCTGCTACCTGTAGGAGAGAAGAAAACCCAACCCCTAGGCGCGGCCCGGAGCGGCCGCTGGCGGGGGACAGGCATCCTGTGGGGCCCAGGCCCGGGGGAGGGGGGGGTGGTGGCAGGAGCGCGGCCCGGGGGACGTCAGAAGTCACCTCGCGGGGAGCAAGATTGCTTTTTTCCGGTGAGCAGGGCTGGGAGCGGGAGGGGGGGGGGGGAGGTCTGGGACGAGCGGAAGCGGGTGGGTCGAGAATGTGTCCCCTTGTTCTCCCCGGTCCCCACTGGGGGCGGAGGCGGGGGCCACACCTGAGGGCAAGCTTCAATTAGAGGCGGCCGCAGGCTGGGAATGGAGGGGGAGGGCGCCCAGCCCCCACCGAGCTTCTGGGGTGGGCTTTCCCAGAGCTTCCAGGTGTGCCTGGGGGTGGGAGCCGTAAAACCGCCTTTCCTACGGTGCGTCGGCTTTTAATCTTGTCAAGGGGGAGGTTATTGTGTCTGGGACCCTCCTCCCGGTCCTCCTCCTTTCTGCTCCTGGAAACTTCGGCCTCAGTTTCCCCCTCTTAGGAAAACGTTGGGGCGGAGGATTTATGAAGAGAGATGAAAAAGAATGAAAGCTAACCTTCTTCCCACTTCTCCCAAGAATTATTTTCAAAAAGTCCAGAACAGAAGAAGTTGTAGGGCCGGGGCGCTGGTTTAGCCTGAACCAGAGGTGGGCTGCGGCAGACAGAACCAGCTCAGAGCTGGAACAGGGCCTGACCCCCCAACCCTGGGCCATTTAGAAGGTGGAGCCGACAACAGCCAAGAGGGAGGTCCCGCGGGCCTAGGATTGACATTCTCCTTCCAGCTCGCCATAATTGCTTTTCACCAGGTTGCTTTTTTTCTGTCCCCCTATCACAAAGAGCCTTAATCCCAGTGAAGACCGCCGGACGCGCTGGGGGTAGTTTTCTGGGGTGTGTGTAGGGCGGGTGGTCTGGGGCTGCAGCTGATAACTGGTGAGTTCAATGGGACTTTAAAACTGGGGCAACACCCAGCAATTACTTGAGGACAAAGAGTTGGGGCCCCCAAGGTGTGGAGTATTGGGACTTTGGGGGGCTGGGAGGACTTTGAGAAGGAGGAGGCTCTGATCCCTCTGATTATCGCAGGAATTCGAGACATTCTTTAAGACTCTAGACTGCCTCTCCAGCCGGGCCTTGGCCCACCCCCCACCCTTCCTCTTGGGTTAGAGGCAGCTTCAAAGGTGGACTGGGCCCTTTGTCTGGCCTCGGCTTTCTTCTCGGGCCTTTCGCGGCCCCTCCCTCCCCCTTTGACCTCCCCAGCACAGACAAGCCTCTCTCGGGGCCAGCTCCAGAAAGCTCTCACTGTTTCCTTTCTTGCTTTTTGAGGTGAGGCCTGGCAGGCAAGGACAGAGCATGCCAAAGAGTACAGGACAGACAGCTTTGGAGGGCAGGACTAAACCGGAAGCCAGGGGCATCTCAGAGAACCCTCAGTCCATCTGATTCCCCGGTTGGGCTCAAAACCACCCACTCCTCACCACACCTCTTAGTGCCTCTGCCAGCCTGCAGGCTCCCTGCCCTAGGTAGCTTCTCACATCCCAGAGTCTTCTGGACAAGTTTAATAGGAAAATGTTACGGCGAAGAAGCCAGAACCAAGCATGGCGGCATTCCCCTGTCGTCCTAGCCCTCGGGAAGCTAAAACGAGAAGATTAAGAGTTCTTGCCTGGACTACAAGAGACCCTGTCAAAAATAAATAAATGAATAAAAGGTGTGGGTTAAGAGGAATTGGTCTCTCTGGTAATGACACTTTAGAGGGGTTATAAGGGGTTTTGTAGTAGGAAAGGGACTTCTCAGTGGATTTGAGATCTGGTATCTGAAGGATCTAAGCAGACTCTTGACAATGGCTTCTTGTGATAGGGGACAAGATGAACCCATCCAAGGGGAGAAGGTGCAGGGGAGCCGCAGGGACCGGACTCAAATCCTGTGTGATGTGGTATTACCACACTCTAAGAATAACCTCCACATCAATCTTTTGCTCTGTCTTTTCCCTTCACCATTCTGTCCTCTAAACTCCAAAGGAGCTGGTGCAAGGAAGTCGGGAACGATGTCCATTCACTTCAGATACCACACGGCTGGTTCGATCTTAAGTCACATTGTCCAACGACGTCCCTTGGATGCCAGTGGCCAGTGGCCTCCCAGTTACCAAGCCAGAGTCTTGGCTCCAGTCCTCAGCTTTGCTCGTAGTGGGCTATCCTCCTGGCTTCACTGCCTTTGTTTCCTTTTGATGGCTCAGCGGTTAAGAGCACTGACTGCTCTTCCAGAGGACCCAGGTTCAGTTCCCAGCACCCACATGGATGGCAGCTCACACCTGTCCGTAACTCCAAGATCTGACACTCTCACACAGACACACATGCAGGTAAAACAGCAGTGCCCATAAGATAAAAATAAATAAATTGGAAAATAAAAAACCCTCTAAGTCTTTCTATGGGTTCCCCGCTGAGTATCGTCACCTTGGAAGCCAGGGGCACCCCTTGCATACAACTGCTTTGGCAGGGCTCTCTAGGTTCTGTACAAATGAAGTCTCTGCCTGTCCACTTCTGTACATCCGCTTACTTGCCAAACACACAGGTCTGCGAGGGCCATCACTAACGTGGTTTTCAAACCTCCTGTCCAGCCTCCATGTGGAGCCTTTACAGACACTAGCAAAACAAGAACACTTGCCTTATGCATTTACCTAATTATTCTTTATCAATAAAAAAAAAATGGGAGTCAGATACTCCTCTCCGTCCTCGGTCCTCCAAAACCTCTATGGTTAATTTTGGTCAGCTAGTGGCTAGCTCCACCCTCTGACTCAAAGCAAGCTTTATTGTTAGAATGCGATCAAAATATGGCACAACACTTGCCCCCCACTCACCAAGCACATCCCCTTCTGTTTCGCTTGTTTTGTTTATTACTCTGTGTGTGTGTGCATGGTACGGTATGTGTGTGAACACACTTGCCACAGCATTCCTGGAGTAGGTTCTCTCCTTCTGCCTTTATGTGGGTTCCAGCCATCACATCACCAGGCTTGCACAGCAAGTGTCTTTACCTGCTGAGCCATCTCTGGTCCTGGTTTTGCTTTTTTGTTGTTGTTGTTTGGTTTGGTTTTTGTTTGGTTTGGTTTGGGTTTTTTGGTTTTTCGAGACAGGTTTCTCTGTGTAGTTTTGGTGCCTGTCCTGGATCTCGCTCTGTAGACCAGGCTGGCCTCGAATTCACAGAGATCCACCTGCCTCTGCCTCCCTAGTGCTGAGACTAAAGGCATGCACCACCACTGCCCGGCTGTTTTTTGTTTGGTTTTGTTTTTTAAATAAAAATCTGTTTTTATTTTATGTGTATGGGTGTTTTGTCTGCATGTATGTCTGTGTACCACATATGTGCCTAGTGCCTTCAGAGAATTGAAGTGGGAGATATCTGAAGCTAGAGTCATGGGCAGTTGTAGGTCACTTGAGATGGGTGCTGGGAACTGAACTTGGGTCCTCCAAAAGAACAGAAAGTGCTCTGAAATGCTCAGCCATCTTTCCAGCCCCTTCTCTTTAATAATTTGTGTGTGGACCAGGCGGTGGTGGCGCACGCCTTTAATCCCAGCACTCAGGAGGCAGAGGCAGGCGGATCTTTGTGAGTTCCAAGGCCAGCCTGGTCTACAGAGCGACATCCAGAAAAGACGCAAAGATACACAGAGAAACCCTGTCTCGAAAAACCAAAAAAAATTAATAATAATATGGGTGTGTGTGAGTTTGTATGTGTGTGTGATATGTGTGTGGTGAGTAAGTATAAGAGACCAGAGGTTGCCATTGATCTACTGTCTTCCTCTGTCACTCTCCATACAAATGCACACACACACACACACACACACACACACAGAGTCTCATAAGACAGAGTTACTCTACAGCGCACATCAGCCTAGAACTTACTATGTAGCCCAGGCTGACTTAAAACTTGGAGCAGCTGTCCTGACTCACCCTCTCAGGTGCTGGGATTCCAGGTGTGAGGCACCACAATCCTGTCCCCACCTCTCAGTTCCGAAAGGTTTGCCACCGGTGTGCCCACATCTGGCTGCTCCCTAGCACTGCGCTGTCTGTTCCTCGTGACACAGGCAGGATGGGAAGCCAGAACCCTCAGGTGTCCTGGGGAAGGAGGGGGTCCTGAGCAGTCGCTTTGAATTAAGTAACTATTCATTTCCTCCCTTTGGTACCGAAGCACTGTGCAGGATCCTCCGGTTAATTAAAATGTTGGAGAAGATGGAGCTTTCGGGGCACTTGAATCTTAATTGGAGGGATTAACCCATGAAAGCACAGTTCTTTCATTGGAATCTTTTCGGAATTCTCTCTCCTTCTCAAAATGAAGATAAAAAGGCATCCAGGTGTGGTAGCACAAGCCTGTCATCCTATCACGTGGGAACCAGGGAGTTGAGGAATGAAGAGTTCAAGTTTAAGGCCAGCCTGGGCTACTTATATAATGAGAGTCTTTCTTTTTTCTTTCTTTCTTTCTTTTTTTTTTTTTTTTTTTAAGAAAACGAAAAATATCCCAAAAGAGTAGATAAAAAAGTTTTGGGAATAAATCTGAGACCATCCTCACGTCTGTAACACTAACACGGAAGCTTCAGAAGAACTGCTGTACCCATGAGGCTGGGCTACAGAGTCTCCAAAGGACAAAAGTTTTGGAAATAAGGAACTAAAATGTACTAAGCTCCAGAGACATGCCAGGCAGCGGCAGGCAGGCTGTGGAAACATTCTCACCTGTCATCCAGTTGAGTCCTACAGCCTGGATCCTTGCTGTCTGCAGGCCTCAGCCCCAGGCCCCCTCCCTTGCCCAGGTCCAGTGTGGCTGGAGCCCAGAGCTTACATGGAAAATTAGCTAGAATGTTCGGTCCAAGTGTGAAGGCTGGTTTTGGTGCCGTGGCAGGAAAGAGGCTGTGAAGGCCTTTGAGGAGGGAGTGACAGGTTAGGTGATCCTGGTGGCAGCATCCGTGGTGCTGAGGCGCTGAGGTCTCAGACGCTGAGAGTCCGGACTCCAGCAGGAAGGCTTCCAGTCTCTGCTGAGAAAGAGTCACTTTTGTTGTTGTTGTTTTGTTGGAGACAGGGTTTCTCTGTGTAGCCCTGGCTGTCCTGGAACTCACTCTATAGATCCGGCTGGCCTTGAACTCAGAGATCCACCTGCCTCTGCCTCTGGAGTGTCAGTATGAAAGGCATTGCCCAGCTAAAGAGTCACTTTATAATTATTTCTTTCTTGCATATATATGTATAAAATATAAAAAAAATACATACGTAGCCTGTGTTGGCCTCAAATTCACAGCATCCTTCTATCTCAGCCTCCCAAGTATCGGGATGGTAGACATATGACACCACACCCATCCTAAAATGGCTGCTTTGGGCCTTCCTCCTCCTCGTCTTCCTCTGCCTGGATCTTTGTCCTCTCTCCTTCCTCCCCATGTGTCCAAGTGTCCAGGTGGCCTGGCTCAACCTTTCCAGGAGTTAATATTTAGACAGCGTAGGGGCACCCCTGGTGTTACCCCTCCCCAACAGGTCAGTGCATGGGGTGGGGCCTGGGCACTGGAGTGAGACGTGGACAGAGAGGCCTGTTGCTTGGGCCACAGTCCTCTCAGGAAGTCTGGCACCAGTGACCTTTCTGGAGAAAGTAGCCCAGAAGTAGGTGTCTGGGCCTGGAGCCCTCTTCCTGAGAGAAACAAGCGCCTCCACCCTCTGCTGGGATTGCAAATGCCTACTCCCAAGACCTGAGAGCTTCAGAAGGTACACTGGTCCTGTCTGAGGGAGGCCTCCTTGCCTGTTGGGTTGGTTGAGGGTATGGAAGAAGCCCACTTGGGGCAGAGTCAACTGGCACAGGGGGTCAGTGTTGCCAGCTCCCCGGGAAGAACATTTACATGACCGAGAGGGGAGAGGAACCTCAGATCAACTGGTTTTCCAAAGGAAAATGGGCCTTCCCAGGACTGGGCTGGAGGGGACCCTGTTCTCCACAGATGGGGCTGGACAGCAGGACAGAGATGAGCAGAGAATGGCAAAGGAGAGGAGGGTCTCCAGGCCTGGCTAACCTCCACCTCCAACCTGCACTCATCCCCATCCCCCCCTCCGCCACACACACACACACACACACACACACACACACACACACAGGATCCCTTCTAGCAAGGGATGACCTTGACAACGTGAGGTCGACAGAGGGAGCCCTAACTCTGTGGACCCTTTAGCTCCAGGGCTGACTGGACCCTGTCTAAGGTGTCTGGCTGGTGTGTGTGGGGGGAACATTCCAAACAACATGTGACTGATATGTTGGGGGAATGGATTTGGGCCTTAAGGGACCGGAAGAAGCTCTGACTTTCGTCTAGGTCAAGGAGAGAGACAGAGGGAGGTTTTGAGAAAGAGGTACCCAGGTAAATGGTAGAGGTAGGAGCCCACGGCTATGTGTCCCGCCCAGCCAGTGACCTTCTGGGATGTGGTTCCTCAACACCAGGGCTGTGAATCCCTGGTCCTTTTCACCTTCTCCACCCACTCACTCCATCGGCTGCCTGGAGCAGGGCAGTTATCCTTCCAACCAGCCTGTTGTCTGGCCCTGAATTATGGTTCCCTCCAGGCCACTCCTGGAGCCAATCCTGGCTTATGAGGAAGAGGGGGGGGGCACACTTGGTAGGGTATGGCTGGGGGGCACAGCCCCAGCATTATCGACTCCTCGGCAGGCCCCCTCCCTCTGTCCCCGAGGAAGAAGCAATAGGAGTCAGTTCTTCTCCTCCCCCTCCCATCGCTGCTGAGCTGGGCCTGGGCTGCCAGGAGGTTGTCTTGGCAACGGGAGGCGGAGAGGAGATGCGCTGAGGGATGGAGGTGTATGTCACCGCAGAGGCCGCCGCCGTGTTCCTGCCCCACGCCCCAGGCCCTTGAAGGTACTGAGAACCCCTGCCCTCATGTTTCCCTCCTCCTGGCCTTTCCCCGGACTCTTCCCCCACTTCCCTCTGCCTCATAGGCTGGCTTCCATCAGGAAGGGATTCCTCTCTTCCTGAATCGTTGACTCCCTACCCAGGGCTCCTAACCCACCTCAGTCTAGGCTCCTGTCTACATACAACATACCTCGGGAGACCCTTCCTTGTACTGGAAGACATGTCTCCCGGGGTGGGGTCTGAAAAGGGGGGGTGGTAATCCAAGGAGGAGGAAGCCAGGCAGGAGCGAAGTCAGGAATCTGAAGGGCTGAGTGTCAGAGCCCTGGGTACCTGGTCTCTCAAAAGGATGGAGCAACGCTGAGGAGGAGGGCCTCCCTCCCTCCCTCCCGCGCTCTCAGACCCAGACTCGGGGCTACAAGGGTGGGGTTGAAGGGGCAAGCCGTGAGAGGCTAGGCAGAAGCCAGGACTTCGCTGGAAAAAAGCCGGGTAGCTCCTCCTCCAAGCTTGTGCCCCTCTTCCCGCACATTAAAGGTATACCCCATGCAGCTCCCCGGCCTTTTCTCCCTGCTTCTGTGGATTGGACGTCCCTCCCCCACCCCAGGTTTTTGTTTTTTTGTTTTTGTTTTTGTTTTTTCTTCTCTCCCTCTCTACCTTCCACAGGACCCGCCCTGCCTGCACCCAGGCAGCTAAGTCTGGGTTCCCTGCCCTCCTTCCCCCTTCTCAGGCACTCAGCTACCTGCCTTCGTCATCTCTCCTTGTGTCCAAGCCACCTTCAGGTTCCAGTCTCCCCTGTCTTCTGCTAATCGAGATATACCTTCCCTTCCCGTCCCCTCCCGTCCTCCTCCCTTTGAAAAAGGACGCTGGGGCCATATTTTTTACCTGTCTTCTTCAAGCCCCTCCCCCTGAGATTTTTTTTTTTTCCATTCAGAAACCCCAGAGCCCCCTCTCCAGATCCTAGCTCTGCCCCAGGAGCTGCTGATACCATCAGCTGACCGGCTGTGGGCAGCAGTTACCAGGGCAACGCCAGGCTGCCTAGGTAGGCAAGTCTGCAGCCGACATGGAGGTAGGAAGAGGCCAGTCAATGCTGGTAGGGGTCAGTGTCTAGGCTTTCGATGTACCCCAAAGCCGGGAATGGTGCAAGTTTTGCCAGGGAGGGAAGGCATGCCTCTGTGCTGGAATGAGTGCCATCTGGTAGGAAGCTTCCTTGTCAAAAACATCTTCCCTGGGGAGAAGCCAGGTCCTTCATTCCATCCACTGGCCCCTACTGCAGTTCCCAGGGGATCAAGGTTACTGAAAATTCACTCTGGATCTTACGTATTCATCACCTGGTTCCTTATATCCTTCCATTCACGCCCCCTAGGAGAGGGTTAATCCTTGAATGATCAATTCTGGTACCCGAGTTGTTCCCTCATCCCAGAGGTGGGGACCCTCACAGCGCCTCAACCGCTTCTGGAAGATGGTGGAGCCCTATGAATGGGGTTTGAGTTGCAGGTGCCTGGAGAGCTAGGCACAGCTCCCCTCCATTATCAGCAGCGGCCACTCACCCCCAGCCACTTGAACTCTGCTGGAAGGGCTATGAGTGTGGATAGAGCAGAGCCGGGCTGTGGGAAAGGGGAAAAAGGCAGCGCGGCCAATTCTGCTTCGTCATGATGCCGGGCGTCATGATGCCGGCTAATGCGCCCCTTGTTTCAAATGGATCAGCTGTAGCAGCAGCTGAGGTGGACTGGACCAGCAACACACCCAAACACACACACACACACACACACACACACACACACACACACACACACACACACACACACACACACACACACACACACACACACACACCCTGGGGCCGGCCACTATCAGTTGGTGGTGGGGAGGGGCCCGCCCGCCCAGCGACCGCCCGTCCTGCCCGCCCACCAGACACCAGGCGCGGACTCCCCAGCATCGGGTACCCAAGCTGGTTGGCTTGCAAGAGCAGCAGGGTATGGGTGAAATGGGTGGGGGTTCAGAAGGGAGATCAGACCGCTGAGCTAAGACCAGCTCCCCTCCTTCGCCAGCTCCCACCCCACCCACCCTAAGCCGGCTTTCTTCCTGTTATTTGTGCTTCGCTAAAGCGCGGCTGGGTTCCTGGAAGAGCCGCCTCCTACCTAGATTCCTGAGAAAACGCGGCAACCCGTGGACCAGGGCCTAGGCCTTTTGCCTCTCGGGGCTTTTGGAGAGCCCGGGCCCCACTGTCTGGGAGGAGGTAGGTGCCAGGGTCCACTGCCTCTCTTTCTTTCCGTAGGTACTTTGGGCTGCACCTCTGGCTTTGGGGCATGGCTTTGGGTAGTGGCGAGGATGCTAGGAGAAGGTCAGCTTTGGACCCTTGGTCAGTAGAAGAATGGGTCTAGGTGGCTAGACCAGAGCTTAGCTGGGTTTGATCTGATCAAACCCCCTCCTTATTTGGGGAGAAGGATCTAGGGTATTGTCATGCAAAAAGTCCATATGACTCCCTCCCCCACCCCACCCCACCCCCGCGCGCCCCCCAGCACCTGTTCCCTGAGTCCTCCACCCTGCCTACCTAGCTTCTCTGGTCGGAATTCAAGGGGTGGGGTCGTGGGGGCACAGTCGGTGGAGGGAGCTGTTATCTTTTTGCTCAGTGATGCAAGGAATCTTTGCCAGCCTCCCTCCCACCGGGTCAGGCGCCCTCCGGAGTGGCAAGGGTTCAGTGAGGGGGCCCAATGCTGTTGGTTTACAGCCCGCTCTGGAGCCCCTCCTAGCCGAGGCTGGCCAGGCTGGGGTGGGAACTCAGTGAAGAATGAGGCTGTGTAGCAGGGTGTGACCGCAGTCCTAGTCGGCAGCTAGTGGGGGGGGGGGGGGCGGCGGCCGGGGGAGATGATGAAGGGGACTGGGTGATGAACAGACCCAGAGGTCCTCTGGGTCCTAAGGGCTCTTCCTTTCCCAGCACCAGACACACAAAGCTCCCTTTGCTGGGCAGGCACACCTGTGTGTCTCCTCCCAGGGGGGCTGGTTGCCAGGTTGTTGTGGGTCTAAGAGAAGAAAGGTAGTGTTGCCGTGGAAGATGTAGGGAAGCCACCAGGGGATGGGTCAGGTGAGGGCACTGGGAGTATTGGGGTCCACGTGCTCAGCACAGGGATGGGTCCAGCAGAGCATGCCGGGGGCTGTGAGCATAGGAACTGGTGCCGAGGAGGAGGGAGGCATCAGTGGGCGGGTGTAAGTAGGTGTCCTCGGCAGCGCTATGTGTCATCGTGAGGGGGTGGAGGGGGTCCTGGCAGGGAAAGTGGGCGAGTGCTCTGGCAAGGAGGGCTGCAGAGTCCCTGTGTGCACCCGTGTGCAGGAGTTCTCTCAGCAACCGTGTGTTGGGCACGGAGCTCTTCTTCCTGGAATGCTCCTGTGAGTCTTGTCTCAATACAGCTGGCCTTTCTGAGGTTGGGACGACATCTATCCACTGATGGGAAATGTCTGTACGGTTCTTTCAGAGCTCATGTGTGAGGAGAGTGGAATAAGGACCTCTCCTGAATTCTGAAATTCTGGATTTAGGGTGGATGTTTCCCCTCTCCCCAGATGTGTCAAATCAGCTGTACCCCAGGTACTCAGGATATAAGGCCAGAACAGAAACATGTTGGGACGAAGCAAGCTTGAGGGACTGAGGGACCTAGAAAGGAGGGACCTACCTCATCTGAGGGAAGCGTGCAGAAATGGCCTGCCAACCTGGTCAAGAGAGAAACCTAAGCAAACTCCAGTGAATCCAGACGTATTCGTGGGGTCAACGGGAAAAGGGCACCGGGGCTCAGGGCTGTTGTGATTGAGAGTGGGTGGGCAGGGCCCTGGGACAGATGCCTGATCTTGTTCAGTGTGGCAAGTCTCGGACAGTGTTGGTGACAGCAGCACCTAGTCCAAAGCAATAGGAAAAGGTTAAGAAAAAAAAAATTGCATGCGAGAAGAGAGTTTGCTGGCCTGAGAAAAGGGCAGGGGTAAGCTTGGCTTAAGTAAGGCCTTCCTTCGGTGAGCCACTGTTCTATGCAGGCCCAAACCCTTCTTCTGTCCTGCATCCAGTCCCACCCTACAATCCACACATTCATTGTAGTATGCCTGGTCCCTGCCCTGTTGGTTGCCTGAGCCGCCACCACCCTCCTCCCGCCCTAGGATGCTGTTTTGGGAACTGGTGACCTAGCTGGAGCCTGCCTTTATTTCTGGCTTTGGGTTTGTTGCCACAGCAACTATGCAAGTGGGCCTGGGAGGGGAAGAGGGAGAGGGTGAAAGGCAGGGGCGGCGGCGGCGGCGGGGGGGGGGGGGGGTGAAGAAGGAAAAGGGAAGACAGGAAGAGAGAGACAGAGATGCTGAATGAAACCGAGACAGAGGACAGACCTCCCACCTGCCTGACCCAGCCCAAGTGGCCAGCTTGCCTTACTTGTTCCTTACTGTCTGTGGCCTTCTCCAGCATGGCTTGACGATGCCAGGTGCTCCAGAGCCAGATCCTACAATCTCATCCAATCCTAGACTCCCAGCTCCCGCTCTACAGGCAAGGTGAGAGGCAGAGAGGCCCCAAGTTCGTATTAAAACAGGATCTTTGGGGGATGCACTGGGAAGAACAGGAACTTCCTTTGGCTTAAATACAGCCCCGGGGTTGAATTCCAGCTTGGCTTCCTTTGGGTGGCCTTGGGTGAGTTCATCTCTCAGCCCTTTTTGTCCTTATCTCAAAGTGAGTTAGAACGCCAATGTGTCAAGTCCAGCCAGGCTATAGAAATACCCCCAGGCTATACGGATACCCACACAGAGAAGGCGGTAACTGGTTTAGGATGGACAGAATGGAAGCGAAGGCTGGACCAGAGCCCACCTGCGATGGTGGATCTGCCTGCCGGCTGAACCTTCATTCTACAAGTCCAGGGGCCTCAATCTCGATTCATCCCTGCCTGAAACAAAAGCCACCCTGGGATGTGTGGCTGCAAATTTGGAGATCCCTTTTGGGCGAGTCTTATCACCCCCATCCTGGGGAGCTGCAAAGCTCCGGTTGCCCTGGAGATGAGAGGGTGGGTGGTTTGAGGTGGGGCCTGGCTGGCGTCTCCGATAAGGCTGGGGCGCCCAGCTGAAGGTGGGTGCGGCTGCGATGGGAGGATGGGGAGCCTGCTGGCTATTGACCTGAGCCTGGGAGGTTGAAGGGTGTCTTCCGACACCTGGACTAGCTTCCTCCATGGTGCGCTACCTCCCTCCCCTTCCCTCCTCCCTCCCTTCCTGCTGCAGCCTGCCCTTTCAGTCTGTGCCCACAGAGGTTACAGGAGTCTCCAGGAGAGAGCAGGGCTGTGCCCGAGGGTGGGAAAGGGATCAGGCCTGGAAGCAAAATGAGACATTAGCTTGGGTGAGGGGACGCCACGTGGGTGCCGTAGGCAGATGCCTGTGCAGTGCGACTTGGCAGAAGCTGAAAAATCACACACACACACACACACACACACACACACACACACACACACACACACACCTCCTCACCTCCCACTCCCATTTTCTTTCTTTTCTCATCTTCCACCCTAAAACATCTTCCCCCTGCTGGCCTTCTGACAGCCGCAAATGTCCCCGGGAAGAACCTTATTTGTAGCCTGGGATTGTATGTAGCTTCGCTGAAGGGCTGGCAGGCATGAAGTCCTGGGGTCGATCTCCAGCATCACATTAAGTCAGGCCAGGTGGTGCCAATGGGCCCAGCGTTCTTGAGGTGTAGAAGTTCAGTGTCATCCCTGATAAGGTTTTATATATATATATATATGTATATATATGTATATATATATACACACATATATATATACATATACATACACACATACACACACACACACACACACACACACACACACATATATAGTTGGAGGCCAGCCTGGCCTACCGAGAGAGCTCTTTGCCTAAAACAAACCAACAAAACACCCACCAGGAAACCTTCCATTCAAATGCAAATGTCCCCACAGAGGTAAGGCTTCTGCCCTTAGCACTTTCCCCAAAGCTGCTGAACTCTGTGCTCTGGCACCAAGGGACGCCGGACCCCGATGAAGCTGGGAAGGCACCCCAGTGCTTCGGAGGGTCTGGGAGGGGGAAGGGACGGAGGAGCACAGTAACTCAAGCTGAAGTTTTGCATGCCGTGGTATCGTGGTCGGTGGGCTTAGTGTGTCCTTGACCCAGTGCTTGCTGAAGTCTCCATTTCTTCTTCTACAGACCTGAGGTGACTGACAGTCAGTTCACAGGATTAGGATGTCAGGGTGAGGGTGAAACGCCAGGCCATGAAGTGCCGAGGCCAAAGCCACTCATGACACATTCTGCAGACACTAACTATTGATATAACTCTGCTCATCGGAGTTCAAAATCACGTTCCTGAGTGGCAGGGGGTGGGGTGGGGGTGGAGTGGGGGGGCAGTGCTGGTGTTTGTACATGTGGCCACATCCCCTGGGACCCCTCGCTTTCCTGCTCTCAACACTCCGATGGGCAGCCATTGCTCCGTAATGCACCCCACACCTGATGTTCAGGGTGGGGCACTAGAACATCGTTCTTCCGGCCAATCCGTGCTTAGTTGTATGCGCCCTCCAGAGTGTCCCTTCCCAGCTCCCCTGCGCTCTGCTCTAGGCCACCTTATGGTCTGCATAAACTTTCACTTGGTTGGTAAAATAGGAGCCCTCTGACTGGCTGCCTCCAAATGCCCTGCTCTCTTATTACCCAACTTCTTGCCCTTTCCCCTTCTTTCTGAGAAGCATGTGCTTTCTCCAGAGCCTGTCCACCGCCTGGGTACTGACAATCCTCCCTCCCCCACCCCTCACCCCACACCTCCCTAGGGCAACCACAAGCCAGGGCTTCCCTTCTTTAAAGCCCCTTTGTGGTGGCGCACACCTTTAATCCTAGCACTCGGGAGGCAGAGCCAGGCAGATCTCTGTGAGTTCGAGGCCAACCTAGGCTACCAAGTGAGTTCCAGGAAAAAGGCGCAAAGCTACACAGAGAAACCCTGTCTCGAAAACAAACAAACAAGTAAACAAGTCCCTTTGCTAGAGCCCTGCACAGACTCCACTCCTCGGGTGCGTACAGCCTTCTGTCACTTCTCTGGGAGCTGGCTCCTCACTTCCTCCTCAGTGATGGCTTCAGCTTCCCTGGCATTCTCATCTCTTTGTTCTCCTTCGGCTCCCCTCAACGTTTATTGCATACTTCCTGTGGAGTACCAGATCCCCTTTGCTTTCACTCCCCAAAGTGGGTCCTGGGTCTCCTACAGGCATCAGAAAACACAGACACTTACCTTACGATCCATAACAGTAGCAAAATCACGGTTGCGAAGTAGCAATAGTTTGGGGTCACCACAGCATGAGGAACTGTATTAAAGGGTCACAGCATTAGCAAGGCTGAGAACCAGTGTCTAGGCCAACAGTCCCCAGGCCACTCTTTCCAGCCTGGTGCCTCCGGAAGATCCTTTCCTCTGCACATACCCACCTGTCCACCAGCTGCCCTGTTAGAAATGGATGCTTCTCCCCCCTCCCCCCCACCCCCGTTCCCCCCTCATCCCCCCCCCCCCCCGCCCCCTACTCCCCGCTCCCCCTGAGTCAGGCAGTACCTGATCTGCCTGCACCTGCTGCTCTTAGCATTTCTCCACATTGCTTACTTCTGTTCTGAGTCCCGTGTCGAAGTCTGGCCCTTGAACCCTGCTTCTGTCTGTCGCCTGGTTCACTGGCCTCAAGCACTGCCGAGATCATGTCACTTCTTGGCTCAAAAGTTCTTAACCCTCCTGTGATGGATGTCATTCACCAAATACTCTCTAATTCTAGCCTGGGACCCAGACTCCTGTCTCAAATGGCTCTCAGTCCCCAAGTGCTGTAATCCAGCCCTATTTGGTGGTCCCAGACAGACCCAGTGTGTCCCCATATCCCCACCTCTGTTCACGCCTTTTTCTTTTAAGAATCCTTTTTTGCTGAGGTGGTGGCGCACACCTTTAGTCTCAGTGCTTGAGAGGCAAAGGCAGGTGGATCTCTTTGGAAGTCAGCTGGTTTGCACAATTTGTCTCAAAACACCTGTCTTTTTAAAGCTGGGATTGGTGGCAACAGCCCATTCTTGTAACCTCAACACTTAGGAGACTAAAGCAGGAAGGTTATAAAGTTAGGAGCCCTCTAGACTATATCCCAACCTGGGCTACAGAGTAAAACCCTGTCTGTAAACAAACAAACAAACAAACAAAAAACCCCAATAAACAAACAACTCCTCTTCTCAATTTTTGTATGACCTCAAAGAGGGCACCCTTTATAAGGAGGCGGTTCCAACCTGTGTGGGCTGCAACTCCTTTGGGGGTCAAATGACCCTTTCACAGGGGTCGCCTAAGACCATCCTGCGTATCAGATATTGACATCATGATTCGCAACAGTAGCAGATTACAGTTATGAAGTAGCAATGAAAATAATGTTATGGTTGGGGATCAGCACACTCTGAGGACCTGTATTAAAGGGTCACAGCGTTAGGAAGGCTGAGAACCACTGCTCTTAGGCCTCCAACAAGTACCTCCTCTGAGAAACTTCTCCATTCCCCCACAGACACCTCTCCCTTGACTCCCTACAGCCCACTGCCTTATCTGGGATGTGCGCCTCTCCACTTTGCATAGAAGTTATCTATGGCAGGCAAGCTCTCTTCCTGGAGGGGCCTGTAATCGGTCCTTTCGTTCA
Organism: Peromyscus maniculatus bairdii; assembly: GCF_049852395.1. Lineage (NCBI taxonomy): Eukaryota > Metazoa > Chordata > Mammalia > Rodentia > Cricetidae > Peromyscus > Peromyscus maniculatus. The sequence continues at coordinate 68,624,686 of NC_134860.1, read as the reverse complement.
TCTTTCTGTTCTTCATGAGGCTCAGCACCGAGCTTGGGACCCTGTTCAGTGGGGAAGAGATGATCCAGAGTGAGGGGGTGGATAAGTCAGTAGCAGATCTCCTACTAGATGGCAGATGGGTGGATGGATGGACAAGCACTCACCTCTAGGGTTAAGCCATAGGTATAGAGCTTATGACAATGGCTATTGATAAAGTAAAAACCAGAGCCTAGCGAGAGAGAGCTGACAGCTCTTTTTTTGTTTGTTTGTTTAGTTTTTCTGAGACAGGGTTTCACTGTGTAACAGCCCTGGCTGCCTGGAACTTGCTTTGTAGACCAGGTTGGCCTCAAACTCAAAGAGATCTGCCCGTTTTTGCCTCCCGAGTGCTGGGATTACAGGCATGTGCCACCACTGTCCAGCCCAAGCTGACAGACCTTAAGCGTGTACCAAAATGCATTTTGCTCATCAGATACCTGGTTTAAGCTTTTCAAAATCAGCTCTGAGAAGGTTGGAGGACAGTGATGCTCTAGAAAGAGAATCCTGTTACCACAAACACCAGATTCCTCCTGTGCCTGATGGAGATGCCCAGGTTCTAGAATTATTTATTTGTTTGATTTGCTTTTCAAGACAGGGTTTTTCTGTGTAGCCCTGACTATCTTGGAACTCATTTTGTTGAACAGGATGGTCTCAAACTCAGAGATCTTCTTGTCTCTGTGTCTTGAGTGCTGGGCCACCACACCCAGCCGCTGGTTCTAGAATTCTCTCTCTCTCTCTCTCTCTCTCTCTCTCTCTCTCTCTCTCTCTCTCTCTAAAAGATTTATTTAACGTACATGGGGTTTTGCCTGCATATATGTCTATATGAGAATGTCAGATTCCCCTGGACCTGGAGTTACAAACAGTTGTGAGCTGCCATGTGGGTGCTGGGAATTGAACCCGGGTCCTTTGAAAGAGCAGCCAATGCTCTTAACCACTGAGACATCTCTCCAGCCCCCTGGTTCTAGAATTCTAAAAAACTTGCAGGACACATCCCTGGGTGGGCATCCTGAATCATGCCATCATGCCAAAGGCACTTAACGTGAGCTACTTGACCCTCGACATGTCCTTAACCTCCCCAAGCCTTGGTCTCCTGGTCTGTGAAATGGGTCTACCCTGAAGGGTTGCAGTAAGATAAATTAGAAAAATATTTATGTGGTGTTTACCAGCATCTAGCATATGGTACTTAGCACAGCTACTTGAGAGCTGAAGCAGGAAAAGGTCACAAGGTAAAAGGCTTTCCTGGACTATGGAGTAGTTCAAAGCTAACCTGAGTAACTGATTGAGGCCCTGTCTCAGAGCAAATAATGAAACAGAGACGGCAAAGTCTGTGGCTCGGTAGGAGAAGGCACTAAGCTCAGTCCCTGGCATCCCATGCACACCGGAGTAGCTAGCACAGGACATGCATGCATTCAGCAGTGACAGCAGGTACAGAAGCCACCCTCTGGAAGTCGGCAGCCCATTCACTGGAGCGCAGCAGCCAGCACTTAGACAGCACCCTTCCCTGTGAAGTCCCTGTTCAGAAAAGGGTCAGCAGGCGAACAGGATCGCAGGGCCTTCCCCGTGGATCCTGGAGGATGCGTAGCCTGAGGGGGGTGGAGAGGTGGACAGAGGTGAGCAGAGGTGGGCCGAGGTTGGCGGGTGAGGACAAGGGCTGCTGACTAGTGCAGTGGCACGTGGGCAGCAGGGTGGTTGAGATGCAGTGCAGGTGAAACGGCCTGGGAGAGCCAGGCGTGGTGGTCCAGGCCTTGAATCCCGGCATCTGGGAGCCTGGGCCTAAGAGAGGATCGAGAGTTTGAAGGTAGCCAGGCCATGTAGTGAAGGAGAGAGGGCCATGCAGTGAAGCTCTGTGAGGGGAGAGAGAGAGAGACAGAGAGAGACAGACAGAGAGAGAGAGAGAGAGAGAGAGAGAGAGAGAGAGAGAGAGAGAGAGAGAGAGGGAGAGAGGGAGAGAGAGAGGGAGAGAGGGAGAGAGCGCACTAACTTAAGAGGACTCGGCTTCACCCCCAAAGAGAGAGAGAGAGAACAAACCAGTGATCTCATTCTTTCATGACTGGCTATAGAAAAGCCCCCTAAATTCACTAATCCCTGGGGAGATAGAAATAATACTCGTAGCTGACCCTCTACATGGAGTAGATCGTGTTCTGTGCACTATGTGTGCCCTAACGTACCTGCTCTGATGCGGGAGAGATGGCTCAGTGGTTAAGGGCATTGGCCGCTCTTTCAGAGGACCCAGGTTTGGCCCCTAACACTCACATGACCCCTCCTCTGTAACTCCAGTTCCAGGAGAGCTGATGCCTCTTCTGGCCTCCGTGGACACCAGGTACGCATGTGGTGCACAGACAGACAGACATGCCGGCCAAAACCCTATACACATAAAAATAAATAAATAAGTGCTGTGGACTTCCCAGAGAGGTCTATGACAAGAAACTATGATTACTTTTCCTAGCTTTGCTGTTATTGTTTTAGACAGGGTCCCACACAATAATTCAAGCTGATTGGAACTCACTGTGTAACCTAGGCCAGCCTGTAAATTCAAAGCAATCCTCCTGCCTCAGCCTCCCAAGATGTAAGCTAGGATGTAAGCATGTGCAGAGTGCAAAAGACTCGCCCAAGACCACACGGCATCCGAGGAGCAGTTCACTTCTTAAGCTCCAGGCCTCCTGGCTTGGAAGGCCCTGCTTGAAACCGCCCCCTTATTCTCTACCTTCCCCTTCCATTCACAGCTCTCCTCACGCTGTGGCTTTCCAGGGCCAGTGTTGGGAGAAGAAGAAGGGAGGGTAGCTGAGGGAGTGACCCAAGAGGAGAGTGCGTGGGCTATGGTCTCCACCTAGTACACAGACTGACCTAAGTTCCTAGGAACAGAGTGTGAAAGGAGGTCCAACCAGGCATTCATGGAGCAGCATGGCAGCCCCTTGAGAATGTTCTGGGCACTCTGTGGCCACAAAGATGTGGTTCAGGCCCCAGAGGTATTTTTCAGTGTCTGCGGGGCGGGGGCGGGGGGGGGGGCGGGGGGTGCTGTCTGACTGCAGGGAGTAGAGAAAGGTCCAAGTGAGCCAGCTTCGGAGGCCCGGCACCCGCTCTAGCTCATGGCCACGGCTTCACCACTCTACCCGACCCCCATGGGTTTTCTTCCTCCAGCCTCTGGCTCCCTATGCTTCCGCTCTTAACTAATGACTCTGTCTCCCTTGATAACCTTCTGGGGAAAATGAAGAGGTAGGTGGCTGAGCAAACTGCAGGGAGTGGCACCCGTGGCTGGAGTAGGAGGGGCCAGCACCGCCTGGGAGAGGGCCCAGGCGAGAGCAGGGCAGGGCAGGGGTGACAGGCTTGGGGATAGAGAAGCCTGTCCATGCTGGGATGCCAGCTGACCCCTGCCGTCATTTCCTCTGGAGCCAGAGAACAATGGCTTAAAAAACAAGTGCGGCGGATCCGCGTAGCCGCTGGCTGGCCACACGCACATCTCTGGTGCTGAGCCCAGCTCTTACGGAACCTGACATCCTACCGCCCTGACGGCCCCGCGCCTCCCTGTCCTTCCAGCCACCCGCGGTCAGCAGCCTGGAGAAGCCCAAGGGATGAGTACACCACAGTGCGCTGCGACGCCCTCACTGCAGGAGCCAGGCCGAGCCTGACGTCCGTCCTCTCCGCGTGCGCACCGGCCTCCGAGGGAGTGGCCGGCCAGTGGCTGCCGCATGGAACGCCTGCAGAAGGTGAGCGGGCTGCACCCCGGACCCGGGTGGGGACCGCGGGCCCTCCCGGGCCGGCTCGGGAGTCGCCGGCGCCACCTGGTGGCCACCTGCGCACAGCATGCCGGGTCCCCCTAACTCCTCCCCCCCCCAACATCCTGAGGTCTAGGGCAAGACCCACGCCCACACCCTCGCACCCACGCACATGCCCACTCCGCCACCTTCTCGCTCTCTCCAGCAACCTCTTACCTCCCCGGGGAGCGTCAGCTCCTCCAGAGACTCCAGTGTGCCGGGCTCTCCCTCCAGCATCGTGGTGAGTACTTGTGTTGGCCACCTGCACCTCCGCTGGGAGGAGGGAGGGGCGGGACCCACTTAACCCCTGTTTCCCCTGACACCCCACCCCCCAACCCCCGCATGGAGAGAGGTCCTGTGAACTCTTGCAGGTGGAAAGACCCCAGAGATCCCAGCGAAAGCTTCCTACTGCCCTGGAAAGGGCTGGTCTAGTTGCAAAGAGCCTCAGAGGCAGAGAGCTTTTTTTTTTTTTTTAAAGGGACGGTCTAGAGCGGAATGGTGAGGCAAGGCTCTAGTCCCAGAATTTGGGAAGTGGGAACAGGAGGATAAGAAAGCTCAAGGCCAGCGGCAGCTACCGAGAGGATTTGAGGAGAACCTTCACTAGATGAGATATTATCTCAAAATTAAGGGCTCATTCTAGATCCTTAAAAGTAACATAATGGAGTTGTCAACCATGAAAATTGACATCGAAAATGTTTTCTTGATAATCAAATCCAGCCAGTGAGGCCAGTGGCCGTCCTTAGGTGATACTATGGGAAACTCTGTTCCATTTGGACCATTTCCCTTCAGGCCAAGATGGACAACCAGGTGTTGGGCTACAAAGACCTGGCTGCCATCCCCAAGGACAAGGCCATCCTGGACATTGAGCGACCTGACCTCATGATCTACGAGCCTCACTTTACCTATTCCCTCCTGGAACACGTGGAACTGCCCAGAAGCCGGGAGGTAAGAAGGGGTCATTTGTGCAGGCCTGAGGGGAGCCAGGTAAGTGATGAGTGGGGAATCCCCCTGGCAGACCTTGGAGGCAGAGACAGGCTATGCACAGGAATGAGCCCATATTTTGGGCAAACTGAGCACCAGGCTCAAGACTGGGGTGTGCCCTGGAAACAGGCAGGAGCAGCCATAGCTGAACAGTGGAAACATGGAGAGAGGTCTTGTAGGGGAAGCGTGGAAGATGGTAGGGGAAAACACACACACACACACACACACACACACACACACACACACACACACACACACACAGCAGGAGCTCCAGAAATCCTAGCTGAGGGAGCGGTGTGACATTGTAGCCTCTTTTTACCCTCTGTCACATAGAAATGGTAGTTCCTTGTGTGCACCCCAGAAGGTAGTGCACGGGGCAATACTTGGTTAGGTACTTTGTCACTTGTATTCAAGAAAGGGTCATGGCGGTGGTGGCGCACGCCTTCAATCCCAGCAGTCGGGAGGCAGAGGCGGGCGGGCGGATCTCTAAGAGACGGAAGCCAGCCTGGTCTGGTTAATGAGCTCCAGGCCAGCCCAAAGGCTACATGGTGCGACTCTGTCTCAAAAAACAACAACAAAAGGAAGGAAGGAAGGAAGGAAGGAAGGAAGGAAGGAAGGAAGGAAGGAAGGAAGGAAGGAAGGAAGGGGGTCAGGAGCTGGTGGGGTGGCTCAGCAGGTAAAAGCCCTCGCATGCATGCAAGCCTGATGGTCTAGGTGGGTCCCCAGAACCAATGGGAGAAGGAAAGAACTGACTCCCGAAAGTTGTCCTCTGACCTCCACACACGCACTGTGGCGTGTATATGCCCACACTCACACAGAGTAACAATTAAAACAGTAAAATCTGAATTTTAGGGAGAGAAAGAGGTCACGTTGGAGTGGACAGGCTGTCAGACTGGAAAACTTAAGTACCAAGGAGCCGAGGAGAACCGACTCCGTGGTGGCTGCTTGCTGGTTGGGTTTCACCAGGCCTTGCCTGCCAGGCTCTGAAGTCAGGGTCCTATTTACTTCTTGGCTGACCCTCAGGGCGTGAAGCATGCCGCTCCCAGATCCGAGCTTCCTATGAAAAGACTCGGGACGGGGAGAATCCCAGGCAAAGGAAGGATGAAGGCCAGGTCAGAGATTGGCAGGGACCCTAGAGGGGAGCGAGGTAGCTAGGAAAGTAGGTGGAGCTGGGTGAGCGGGGGTGAGATGGCCCCCTCTGAGGTTCTAGGGTTTGTTCCTCCCTGTGACTCTGATAATCCTCTCCATTCACAGTGCTCCCTGTCACCCAAATCCACGTCCCCCCCACCATCCCCAGAGGTAAGTCGGCTCTAGTCCTGCGCTGCTGGGGCCCCCCAGCTCCCCTCCCCCCTGCCATGCCCAGTCTCAGCTCAGCAAAGTCCAGGGGATGATAGAATCAGCAAATCCCTGGCTGGTTGGTCCCTGGCCAACTCATCTGTGACACAGCCAGACCCAGGGCCTCATTTAACCCTTTCTCTCCGGGTAGGCACCCTGAGCTGGTGGATGGAGCCCGTGAATGTTCTTCCTCTACCATGACATTGCCCTGGGGTTGGGGTGTGGGCTGCTGGTGGGGGAGGGCATAAAAGGTGGTCTGAGGTAATACGCCACATACCTGGGAGCGGGAAGGGGTATGGCGGGAGGACCTGGACGCTGCATGCTTCTCCACAGGTATGGGCGGAGAGCCGGACCCTGGGACTCATTTCTCAGGCTTCCACACCAAGGACCACAGGGACCCCTAGGACCAGCCTGCCCCATTTCCACCACCCCGGTAGGTTTTATCGTCAGCCCAGCTATGTTCTTTCTCTGGCCGTTCATTTTTCCTTCAGCATCCCCGAACCCCTTCCTCTCAGCCTCTGCTCTTTGGGTTTAGACCTAGCTGGACTCTATGGTACCAGGATGCTAGGCAGAACTAACAGCAACAGCTGATTCGTTATGTCTTCCCTCTCATGCACCCAGAAAAGTACAGGACGTTCTACTTCATGGGGCATGATGCCGGCCGGCTGTCTGGCTCATCGCCCCATCCTGTTTGTCCCTATTCTGTTCCCGGACCCACCATCCCCTGCCATCACGTCCCCCTTCTCATCTGCTCTTGTTCCTTCTCTCAGAGACCACCCGCCCGGATTCCAATATCTACAAGAAGCCACCCATCTACAGGCAGAGAGGTGAGGGTTCCTCTCCCGCTTCCTGGGTGCTTCTCCTGCTGCCACCTACTGGTGGGGTGGTGCTGGGCCGAGTCTGAGAGCTGGGAAGGGATGGAGGGATAGATAGACTTCATAAGGCCTGCAGGGCTCATATGTGTATCATGGTTACACCTGAGATCTCATGGGTGGGGAGGGAGAGGGGAGGGAGCTGGGCCTGAGGGTGGGCCAAGTTGGCTGGCTGCAGGGTTAGCTGGGGTGGGGTGTGGACTGACCCTGGATCCATCATCTGCAGAATCCACGGGAGGCAGCCCTCAGAGCAAGCACCTCATCGAGGACCTCATCATTGAGTCGTCCAAGTTCCCTGCGGCACAGCCCCCTGACCCCAACCAGCCAGCCAAGATAGAGACTGACTACTGGCCATGTCCCCCGTCACTGGCCGTTGTGGGTAGGAAGAGCTGGGGAAAGGAGAGAAGAAAGATTGGGAGCCCTGTTCACTGCTCCTTCTTGGTCCCCTGAACCCAGTTCCAGCCCCCCTGTTACTTCTCAGCCTTTGCGTTCTCCTCAGTCCGTGATCCATTGCTTATCTCTCCCCTGCATCTCTTTGTGTTGCTATGCAGGGCCTGCTTGCTAATCATTTCTTCCCTTCTTGCTCATTATTAATTTTTATGGTTTTATTTTATTTGAACTGTGTGTGTGTGGTGGGGAGGGAATGGGGGGGGCGGTACGGATAATGTGACAGTGCAGTACCCAGGAGGCCTGAGGCAAAGGATCGCTCCCAGCTGAAGTTATAGGAAGTTGTAAAGCACCCATGTAGGGGCTACCAATGGAACTCGGGTCCTCTAGGAGAGCACTGAGCAGCCTTAACCACTGAGCCATCTCTCCAGGTCCTGTTCAGTTCTTCAGTCACTTAACAGACATTTCTCAAGATTCTGCTACAGCCCAGGCCCTGTGGTAGGAGATTTCAAAAAGAGAAAAACAGATGAGAGGAGGTCTTGGTCCCCAGATAATTTGCATGTGTTTCTTAATCTAATTTGTTCATTTTTATTGATTTCATGAGTATCATTATTTTTGTCCTGGGTCTTCTGCACACTAAGCACATATAGTTCCGTGCACTCTCAGCTCTGTACATATTTTTTTTAATTAAAAAAAAATACTTATTTCCAATTTATGTGTAAGAGTGGTTTCCTCCGGTATGTACATAGGTACACAGGTAGATATGTAAAAGTAACTATGTACATAGGCACCTGGTGCTGACGGAGGCCAAAAGAGGGTGTCAGCTCTCCTGGAACTGGAGTTAGAGACAGTTGTGAGCTGCCGTGTGGGTGCTGGGAACTGAACCCAGGTCCTCTGCAAGAGCAGCCAGTGTTCTTAAATGATGAGCCATCTCTCCAGCCCCTGTATCCTGTACTTTTTGTTTGCATGTTTTTAAAAGACTTTGTAGTGCCAGGCATGGTGACACATAACTGTACCCCAGCTACCTGGGAGCCTGAGGCAGAAAGGTTACTCGAGCCCAGGAGTTCAAGGCCAGGATGGGCAACATTGCAAGACCCCATCTCATTTTTGTTTTGTTTTGTTTTGTTTTGTTTTGTTTGTTTTTTCGAGACAGGGTTTCTCTGTGTAGTTTTGGTGCCTGTCCTGGATCTCTCTCTGTAGCCCAGGCTGGCCTCGAACTCACAGAGGTCCACCTGGCTCTGCCTCCCAAGTGCTGGGATTAAAGGCGTGCGCTACCACCTGGATTTTAATGTTTTTTTTTTTTTTTTTGAGACAGGGTTTCTTTGTGTAGCCCAGGCTCTGAGGACCAACACCTTCTCTCATTTACTGTTCTATTTTCCAAATCTTCTACCACAGGGCCTGAACTGTAGCAGAAGCTTGAGAAATGTCTGTTAAGTGACTAAACGATAAACAGGAGGAGCTGGAGAGATGGCTCAGTGGTTAAGGCCTTGCATAGTTCTCCTTCTCCTCCTCCTTCTTTATAACGCGGCTCTTTTTTTTTTTTTAAGATTTATTTATTTATTTATTATGTATACAGTGTTCTGCCTGCATGTCTGCAGGCCAGAAGAGGGCACCAGATCTCACTACAGATGGTTGTGAGCCACCATGTGGTTGCTGGGAATTGAACTCAGGACCTCTGGAAGAGCAGTTAGTGCTCTTAACCTCTGAGCCATCTCTCCAGCCCCCGCGGCTCTTATTTTTTAATTAAATAAAAATAAAAAAGAATTTATCCAGGTGGTAGTGACACCCCCCTTTAATCCCAGCACTTGGGAAGCAGAGCCAGGTGGATCTTGGAGTTCAAGGCCAGCCTGGTCTACAGATCAAGTTCCAGGACAGCCAGGGCTCTGCAGAGAAACCCCATCTCTAAAAACAAAAATAAATAAATAAAAAAGAATCTGTAGTGTTCTTTTTGGGTCCCTGTTCCACAAGCTGGAGGAGTGAGTGACCGAGTGCCCACACTGATTCTTGGACCTGTGTCTCCTAGAGACAGAATGGAGGAAACGGAAGGCGTCTCGGAAGGGGGCAGAGGAAGAGGAGGAGGAGGAAGACGATGACTCTGAAGAGGAGATTAAGGCCATCAGGGAGCGGCAGAAAGAGGAACTCAGTAAGGTAGCATCTTACCCCCAACCCCCAACCCACCGTGTCATGTAGGTGACAATGTTCTGGCCCCAAAGCCAGTCTAAAAGGCTTGTGCCGCAGAAGCATCCTCGTTGGAACAGGTGGGAGGTGCCTCTCCTCTCCCAGGATTCCAGGCACACCTGGGCTTTAGGCGGTTTTTGGAGGGGTGATGCTGGACCGTCAGATCCAAAGCACAAGAACGGGAGGGTCCACCAGCACCAGGTTCCAGGAGGCTGAGCTAGGGGAGGAGAGAGAATTAGGAATCGTGGAAAGGCCGTTGGTTGTGCTCTTGGCGACCTGGGACAGAGAAGCCGCTGTGGAAGGGTACCACTGAGCATCTCCAACTAACCTAACGTGGTTGAATGTTCAGGAAGACTAAGTTAAAAACACACCATTTCGGGTCCTCTTGGATTGCACCCCAACTTTGCACTTTTCAGAGATGTCTCAGGCTTGACGCCATTCTCCTTCCTCCCCAAAACAGGTCACTTCCAACTTGGGAAAGATGATCTTGAAAGAGGAGATGGAAAAGTCTTTGCCCATTCGGAGGAAAACACGCTCTCTGCCTGACCGGACACCCTTCCATACCTGTGAGTGCTATGGAGTGGCCAGAGGTGGCAGTGGGGTTGGAGGGGTGTGTGTGTGTGACCCTTGAAACCGCTGTACTTAAAAGATTCAGTCCTGGTGTGGGGCCCACGTGTGTGCTCGCCTAGGGCAAGAATATGAGCCGGTAGCCGGAACAGAGAGAGAACAGCAGGGCAAGCAGGAGTTTGTTGTGTGAGACCACCTACTGTGGGTCGGGACATGCTGAACACTGGGATTGTCATGGGGGAAAACATACAGCTATTTCCTCCAGTGAGGGGGAAAGTGACATGAAAAGCTTCCTTGCCTTTGGAGCGGTGTGGCAAGTGAGGGAGACAGAGTATTAGTGGGTACTTGGAGAGGCCAGTGAGAAGGTCTGGTCGGCTCCCCTGAGTCTAAGAGAGAGACAAATAAACAGCACAGAAAGTCCTTCCAAATGTCAAGAAGAGCATGGGAGCGAAGGCGGGGAGTTGAACCAGTGTGGCAGCTCAGAGAGCCTGGGCGCCGAGGACCCTGAAGTGAGGCAGAGAAATGGGTGAAGAGGGCTTTGAGTGCTGGGCCCCTGGGCACCGCTGTCTAGCCTGGACTTCTTGAGAGCCTGGAAGCTGGAAAGGGGAGGGACAGAGCTAACTGCCCCACAAGAGAGCTATGAGATCTCTTAAAACTTGACCTTGAGCCAGGCAGTGGTGGCGCACGCCTTTAATTGCAGCACTCGGGAGGCAGAGGCAGGCAGATCTCTGTGAGTTCGAGGCTAGCCTGGTCTACCAAGTGAGTTCCAGGAAAGGCGCAAAGCTACACAAAGAAACCATGTCTGAAAAACAAAAACAAAACAATAACAACAACAACAACAAAAAACTTGACCTTGGGAGCCATGCCCCATCACTTTCTTGCGTTCTATTGGTCAAATCAAGACACCAAAGCTGGCATTGTGGCGCAGGTCTAATCCCTGAATCCCTGAATTAGGAATCTAGCCTGGGCTGGGGAAAAAAAAAAGACCCCCATTGTAGTCACTGTTCTACTGCTGTGAAGAGACACCATGACCAAGGCGACTCTTACAAAAGAAAGCATTTGTTTGGAGGCTTGCTTACTATGTCAGAGGCTTAGTCTATTATCATCATGGCGGGGAGCATGGCGGCATGCATGGCTGAGAGCTACATCCTGATTCATAGGCAGAGGAAGAGAGAGCCTAGGCCTGGCATGGGCTTTTGAAACCTCAAAGCCCACCCCCAGTGACACACTTCCTCCAAGAAGGACACACCTCCAGTCCTTCTAATCCTTTCCAACAGTGTCACTCCCTGGTGACTGAACAATCAAATATGTGAGCCTCTGGAGGTGGGGTGGAAGGCATTCTTATTCAAACTACCACAGACCCTATCTCCTAAAAAAAAGTCGGTTTTCTAGAAACTAGACTCAATATGGAAATAGGTTCTGCCTCTGATTCAAGGAACTACAAGGCCTCATTTCAAAAAACAAGCAAGATGGATGGAGCAGAGTTACAGGGCATTTTTTGGAAACAATCTGCCATACTTGCTCGTAGCTGAACATATTCGTCAATTTTCTGTCACCACATGGGTGTACCTGGCCAGGCCTTGTGGAGCAGGCCTGTAATCCGCCCTGCTCAGGAAGCTGAGGCAAGAGAATTGGGCAGTTAAGTCATCTGGGCATTGTGGTGCATGCCTTTAATCCCAGCACTTTGGTAGGCTGAGTGTGTGTGTGTGGGGTCTCTGTGAGTTCAAAGCCAACCTGGGCTACATAGAGAGTTCAGGACAGTCAGGGCTATATAGACCCTGTCTCAAAACAAAACAAAAAGAAAGAAAGTTAGTTTAAGGCCTACTTTATTAGTTAGGGTTTCTATTGCTGTGAAAAGACATCATTACCATCATAACTCTTACAAGGAAAACATTTAATTGTGGCTTGCAGTTTCAGAGGTTTAGTCCATTATCATCATGGCAGGACATGGCAGCGTGCAGGCAGATATGGTGCTGGAGAAGGAGCTAAGAGTTCTGCATCTTGATCTGCAGGCAACAGAAGCAACTGTCACTGGGTGTAGTTTGAACATAGGAGACCTCAAAGGGCGGGGCACAGTGACACACTTCCTCCAACAAGGCCACACCTACTCCAATAAGGCCTCACCTCCTAATAGTGCCACTCCCTATGGGGGCCATTTTCTTTCAACTCAACACACCTACCAAGGCTCCAGATTGAGTCCAAGGTCAGCCTTAGTAGACAACTTAGTAGACCCTGTTTCAAAATAAAAACCTAGTAGAGTGGTTTGGTAACTCACACCTTTAATCTCAGTGCTCAGAAGCAAAGACAGGTGGATCTCTGTGAGTTGAAGCCACCGTGATCTAGGTTTTGAGTTCCAAGCCAGCCAGAGTGACACAGTGAGACCCTGTTAAAAATGTATTTACTGCTGGGAGGTGGTGGCGCACACCTTTAATCCCAGCACTCGGGAGGCAGAGGCAGGGGGATCTCTGTGAGTTCGAGGCCAGCCTGGTCTACAGAGCGAGTTGCAGGACAGCCAAGGCTACACAGAGAAACCCTGTCTCGGGGAAGAAAAAAAAAAAAAACGAAAAAAGAAAAAATGTGGTCAGAAAAGGGGTATCAGATTCCCCTAGGACTGAATGGTTATGAGCGGCCATGTGGGTGCTGGAAACTGAACTTAGGTAGTCTAGAAGAACAGCCACTGCTCTTAATCACAGAACCATCTCTCTAGCCCTAAGTTACTACCTTTTCAAAAAGGTTTTATGGAGCTGGAGAAACGGTTCAGCAGTTAAGAGCACTGGTTGCTCTTCCAGGGGGCCCACATGGCAGCTTACAACTGTGTGTAATTCCAGTCCCAGAGGATCTGACACCCTCACACAGACATACATGCAGGTAGAACACCAATACACATGAAATAAAAATAAATTTAAAAATTAAAAATAAAGCCGGGCGGTGGTGGCGCACGCCTTTAATCCCAGCACTCGGGAGGCAGAGCCAGGCGGATCTCTGTGTGTTCGAGGCCAGCCTGGTGTAGCTTGAGTTTTTCTGCCTTGCCCACAGTCAGGACAAATCTCTGTCACCCGCCAGTCCCACTGCCGCTCAGATCCAACCAAGTAAACACAGAGACTTATATTGCTTACAAACTGTATGGCCGTGGCAGGCTTCTTGCTAACTGTTCTTATATCTTAAATTAACCCATTTTTATAAATCTATACCTTGCCACGTGGCTGGTGGCTTACCGGCATCTTCACATGCTGCTTCTCCTGGCGGTGGCTGCAGTGTCTCTCCCCTCAGCCTTCCGCTTCCCAGAATTCTCCTCTCTCCTTGTCCCACCTACTTCCTGCCTGGTCACTGGCCATCAGTGTTTTATTTATATAGAACAATATCCACAGCACTTCCCCTTTTTTCTTTTTTTTAAAAAAGGAAGGTTTTAACTTGAACATGGTAAAATTATATATAACAAAACAATTATCGAGCAAGAATTACAGTTACAATATTAAAGAAGATGTCCTATCTATCTTATATTTGTGAGTTTAAGGTTTTATATCTAACTTATCTTTTGTCATAACTGAGGAAATTGCAACTACCTAGTTTTCAACCACATCAAAGACCTGAGAAGGAACATAATGGTACCTGAGAAATGGTAGATGGATGCAAGCAACTTTCGGGAATCTTGCAAAAGTAGACCAAGACAGCTGGCAGCCTGGACAGTCACCTAATGTTTCTCAGCATTGTTGGTGCATTCAAATTGGCTACAGGCCTAGAGTATCTGACAGACCATTTTTAGAAGCAGGAATTCTGAGAGACCATCTTACCCTGTCTTGGCAGAGCACAGTGGTCGCTTTCCTTGTGTCCCGCTTGTCCAGAAAGGACAGCATTATATTTGTACTGTCAGCCATCAAGGCAAGGGCAATTCTTTGTCCAGTAGGCCATTTTGTGCCAAAAAGACAAACTTCCAAATGGAAATGTCTTAGAAGCCCAACATTCTCTCAGGATCAAATTGGTGCAGCCAGGAGCAATTGTGTCTCATGTCAACAGAATTCTAAGTTATTTAAATGCCATATTCTCTAGGTCTATGAAGTGTTTGAAGATTACCTATCTATGTGAAATATATCTATGTATACCTAGAAGACTTAACTAACATGGCTACAAATATGATTATCATAGATGACTAATTATTAATCTATTTTTAATTATCCATTACAATTTTAAATGAGTTACATAAACATAATACCTCAAACAAGAATAGAAATATATATATATACAGTATAACAAAATTAACTTCAAGTTTGTATCAACTAAAATTTATACCAATGTAAAACATTTTAAACATAAACTAAAATCTATACCAATGTAAAACATTTTAAACAAATTGTTCTTTAAAAGTAGGTTCATTAATCTACCCTTTTATCTTATCATCTCTATATCCTCCTATATATCTATATTATATCCCCTTTTCTTTTTTAGAAAGAGATCACATTTATAATCAACCTGTTTTAAATAAAAATATTGTTTGTTTTTTTTTTTTTTTTCTGTCCCACATCAGAGGGCTCTTCTGATTTGGGACACAAGAATCTCTTAACCCTTTTTTTTTTTTTAAAGCAATATGTCTGGGTTTAGAGGGGGAGTGAGCCAATTCCACCTCTAAAGCCAGCTTGGTATATTTGGGAATTTGGGCGTAGCATCTCTTACTACTTCCTGCTGGAGGGGGGCGCTGTATCTTATGGGGACGCAAAGAAAATTTTAGGCCTATGGGGTAGTCCGTGAGGCTGTATTGTGTGAATCAGTTGCCTTGAAACGGCTCTGGATGTTGGATCATCTGGGCCATGGTGTCATCGGAGACCTTTCAGGGGGTCTTGGCTGGTGAAACCTGATGTATCTTAATCTGGAACAAATCCACAGCTTCTGGCTTTCTGTGGAAACAAAAGCAGAACCTCTTTTCCAAAGTAACATATCCTTATATCCAAATTTTGAAGTCAAGGTACCTTTAAAATATACATTTTGGCATAACTCAACAGCTTTTGTAATCAAATGTTTTTCTTTAGTTACGAATATCAAAGAGAACATAATCCAGATTCTCTGTGTGGTAGCCATCTTTACGTGGCTTACTTTTTATATTAACTTGAGCCTATTGCTTTAAACTGTACCATTGTAAGCCTGAAACAGCGCTGTGGCTGCTGGCTCCGCCCACTTCAGCTTCCCAACATGGCAGTGGTACGTTTTCCGCCAGCTCTGGGAGTCATCAAGTCTCAGAAATAGTGGGTCTAAGCTTTTATCAAAGCAGCGTGTAGCCCAGAAACCTTTTTTTTTTTTTTAAATACTAGTAAAGACTAAATCTACTACACAGCGTAATGTGCCGCTGGCAGACGCCTCATTCCCACCATACTGCTGGTCAAACGCACACGCCAGGAACCCGCCAGTGTTCAAACCTGCATTTTGTGGCGTCTAGCCGTCGTATGAGACAAGAAGCAGGAACAACCTGGTTTTGGCTCTGTTTAGAATTGGTTATTAAATATTCTCAGGTTTAAGGTGGAAACTCGAGCCGTTGGGCGCCATTTGTAGCTGGAGTTTTCCTGCCTTGCCCACAGTCAGGACAAATCTCTGTCACCCGCCAGTCCCACAGCCGCTCAGACCCAACCAAATAAACACAGAGACTTACATTGCTTACAAACTGTATGGCCGTGGCAGGCTTCTTGCTAACTGTTCTTATATCTTAAATTAACCCATTTTTATAAATCTATACCTTGCCACGTGGCTGGTGGCTTACCGGCATCTTCACATGCTGCTTTCCTGGCGGTGGCTGCAGTGTCTCTCCCCTCAGCCTTCTGCTTCCCAGAATTCTCCTCTCTCCTTGTCCCACCTACTTCCTGCCTGGTCACTGGCCATCAGTGTTTTATTTATATAGAACAATATCCACAGCAGCCTGGGCTACCAAGTGAGCTCCGGGAAAGGCGCAAAGCTACGCAGAGAAACCCTGTCTCGAAAAACCAAAAAAAAAAAAAAAAAAATTAAAAATAAATAAAAGTTTTATTTTATTTGTAAGTACGTAAGTGTGTATGTGTGTGTATGTGTGTGCACATTAGTGTAGGGCCTGTGGAAGCCAGAGACATTGGTCCTCTGGAGCTGGAGTTACAGGCTGCTGTGAGCCACTGTATAGGGATGCTGAGAACCAGACTGAAGTAATCTACAAGAGCAGAGCAGTATGTGCTTTTTTTTTTTCTTTTTTTTCTTTTTTCTTTTTTTTTTTCTTTTTCAAGACAGGATAGCTCTGTGAATCCCTGGCTATCCTGGAACTTACTCTGTAGACCAGGCTGGCCTCAGAGAGGTCCTCCTGCCTCTGCCTCTGGAGTGATGGGATTAACACCACCACCACCCAGTGCAGTGTTCTTAACCACTGGGCCGCCTCTCCATCCTTCCTTTAAAAAGTTGGTTTAGTTGTTTCTACTGTGCATGTATGCAGGATGTGTATGTGTTGGGGGCAGACATCAGAGAACAACTCTGTGGAGTCAGTTCTCTCTACGTCTCTGTGGGTTCAAGGGATCAGATTTACGTTGTCAGAGTTGCAAGGCCGTCTCACCAGCCCTGTTCCTGCCTTCCTAACACCTCGTGTTTTGAAGCCCCGGCGATGTGCTCAAACCATATCCTAAGGATAATACATCTTTGGAGGTTCAGAGAAGAAGGAATAGATCTGAGAAATGTGCAGATCAAAGCCACTGAAGTGAATCCCATGACCCATTAGAAGGGGGCGGATAAGGGAGAGAGAAAGCCCTAAGGGCTTTATCCTGGGTGCTAGTGAATGACAGTTTGCAATTAGATAACTAAGAGGCGAGTTTGGGAGGAGAGGGAAGAGACTGGTTTCCGAAATGTAGAGCATATGAGTGAGAACTGAGTTTGACAAGCCAGAAGCTGGAGGGTCTGCAGCTAATATGTGCAGGAAATATTGGGGAAACAGGAAGAAGGAGGGAGAGACACTGCAGCCACCGCCATGACCAGCAGCATGTAAAGATGCCGGTAAGTCACCAGCCACGTGGCAAGGTATAAATTTATAAAAATGGGTTAATTTAAGATATAAGAACAGTTAGCAAGAAGCCTGCCACAGCCATACAGTTTATAAGTAATATATGTGTCTGAGTGATTATTTTATACGTTGATTGTGGGACTGCGGGGCTTGGTGAAACCTGGAGAGAAGCCCTCCAGCAACAGGAAATGGGAAGAGAAAGTGAGATTATTCATGGAGAGCCAGGCGGTGGTGGCGCACGCCTTTAATCCCAGCACTTGAGAGGCAGAGCCAGGAGGATCTCTGTGAGTTCAAGGCCAGCCTGGGCTACCAAGTGAGTCCCAGGAAAGGCACAAAGCTACACAGAGAAACCCTGTCTCGAAAAACCAAAAAAAAAAAAAAAAAAAAAATATTATTCATGGAGAAAGGAAAGGAAAGTCGGGTGCCCAGGCCTGTAGAACATGAATGCCCTAGATATCATGCTCAGTAGTGATCAATGTGTTCTAAGGGCTACACAGCGAGACCCTGCTTAAAAAAAGAAAGATCTAGTGTGAGGGATGGTGGAGAGGAGCATGGGGAGGAAATGGAACCCTGTGTTTTAGGAGACAGTCCTGAAAGACCTCCTCTGTTGAAGAAAGCACTGGGGCTACTGAGCCAGAGGATGGCAAGACTCACTGGCTTGTTGGGAAATACTGCAAGATCTTACTTTCGTGGTGATGTTGATCCATGGCGGTGGGTGCAGCAGAGGAGATGTGGGCTGATCCAGTGCTAGTGTTTGGTAAGGAAGGGCTGAGGGACTGGAGTGCCAGGCAATGGGCTGCAGGGCATGGTTCTTTGGAAGGGTAAAGAAGATGTGGAACAGAGACACAATGGGACTGGGCATTTATTTATTTGCTCTGGGTGGTTTTTTTTTTTTTTTTTTTTTTTTGTGTGTGTGTGTGTGTGTGTGTGTGTGTGTGTGTGTGTGTGTGTGTGTGTGTGTGTTTTGTTTTTTGAGACAGGGTTTCTCTGTGTAGCTCTGGCTATCCTGGTACATGCTCTGTAGACCAGGCTGGCCTAGAGCTCACAGAGATCCCCCTGCCTCTGCCTTCCAAGTGCTAGAATGAGAGGCATGTGCCACCACCACCTGACTGCTTTGAGGACTTTTGTTGGTGGTGATGGTGGTTGGGGGAGTTGTTTGATTGCTTGGAGGAAGTCTTAGGTAACTGACAGGTCATGACCCCCTTGGCAAACCTCTGTCTCCAAAAATATTTACATTACAATTCCTAACAGTGGCAAAATTAGTTATGAAGTAGCAATGAAAATAATTTTATGGTTGGAGGTCACCACAACATGAGGAACTATAATAAAGGGTTGCAGCATTAGGAAGGTTAAGAACCACTGATAAAAAGTCTGTGGTCAAGGCCTGGAGAATGAGATTGATGGAAGATTGTCTCAAGGGGTAGATTCAGTCCCCATGTTCCAGATTCTTCTTTAAAAAATACTTAATTACGCCGGGCGGTGGTGGTGCACGCCTTTAATCCCAGCACTCGGGAGGCAGAGCCAGGCGGATCTCTGTGAGTTCGAGGCCAGCCTGGGCTACCAAGTGAGCTCCAGGAAAGGCGCAAAGCTACACAGAGAAACCCTGTCTCGAAAAACCAAAAAAAAAAAAAAAAAAAAAAAAAAAAAACTTAATTACATATTTTTAATATATGGATTCTCTGTCCTCACATAAGCATGCATGATAGAAAGGCATCAGATGCCATTATAGATGGTTGTAGGCCACCATGTGGGTGCTGGGAATTGAACTCAGGACCTCTGGAAGATCAGCCAATGCTCTTAACTTCTGAGCCATCTCTTTAGCTCCCCAGATTCTTCTCTTTGCCCCCCAAAAAATGAGCACTATGACTTCCATCTTGGCTTTGTAAAGCTAGTCAAGGGCCTCCTTCACCATCACCTTGAAACAAGTCCCTGGATATATGCATCATGTGGTCATGTAGGTTCTCGACAGATCTATCCAGGCTTAACAGTTCAGAGTCACAAACAGGCATTACCTTGGGATTGTCACTTTCAAACACAGATATTCTTAGTTAAAGTTTCTATTGCTGTGATGAAACACCATGGTCAGAAGCAACTTGGCAGGGAAAGGGTTTATTATTTTGTTTTTTAATTTTATGTGCATTGGTGTTTTGCCATGGGTTTCAGGTCCCCTGGACCTGGAGTTATAGACAGTTGTGAGCTGCCATGTACCTGGGTCCTCTGGGAGAGCAGTCAGTGTTCTTAACCACTGAGCCATCTCTACACCCAGGTTTATTTTATTTTACGGCTTGTAGCTCATCATCCAGGGAAGACAGGGCAGAACTCAGGCAGAGCAGGAACCTGGGGGGAGTAACTGATGCAGAGGCCACAGAAGAATGCTGCTTACTGCTTGCTCTTCATGGCTTGCTTGGTTTCTGTTCTTACACTATCCAGGACCACCTGCCCAGAGGTAGCACCACCCTCAGTGGGCTGGGCTCCCCACATCAATCGTCAATCAAGAAAATGCCTCCACAGGCTTACCCACAGAACAATCTGGTGGGGCATTTTCCCAGTTGATTCTAAACAGTGTCAAGTTGACATAGAAACAGCCGGCAGGCAGAAAGTGATTTGGAGTGAAAAATTTTTGGATCAAAAATTTGGAGTGATTCAAAATTTTATGTGTACTTGATATCGGAATTCTGTCAACCAAAATGGTGACTGATAACCCATGACTTTCTTTTTTGCCTCCCCCCACATCCCTTTACTGGGTTCTGGGAATCCAAACTCAGATCCTCATCTTTTTTTTTTCCCCAAGACATGGTTTCTCTGTGTAGCTTTGAAGACATTTAACAAGATGCCTGTCAAAGGAACTGCAATAGAATGGCAACCACTTTTAATGACTGGAGACAAGGGAGCTTTGAGGCTGGTCACACTAAGAACGGCAGTTTCTATCCAGGCATGGTGGTGCACGCCTTTAATCCCAGCACTCGGGAGGCAGAGACAGGAGGATCTCTACGAGTTCGAGGCCAACCTGGTCTACAGATCAAGTTCCAGGGCAGGCTCCAAAGCTACACAGAGAAACCCTGTCTCAAAAAACAAGGTCTTCCTGGACCACAGAGCAAGTTCCAGGATAGCCAGGGCTACACAGAGAAACTCTGTCTCAGAAAAACAACAAACAAACAAAAACCCAAAAAGAACGGGTTTCTAGATATGGTGACATATGCCTATAATCCCAGCACTTGGGAGGCTAGACAGGTAGTTTTTTTTTTTTTTTTTTTGAGACAGGATTTCTCTGTGTAGCCCTGGCTGTCCTTGAGCTCACTCTGTAGACCAGGCTGGCCTCGAACTCACAGAGATCCACCTGCCTCTGCCTCCCAAGTGCTGGATTAAAGGTGTGCGTCACCACTCCCAGGCATGTGTGTAGTTTAAACAGGTATGGGCATGTGTGGAGGCCAGAAGAGGTCACTGGGCATCCTGCACTGTTTCTCTCTGCCTTACTTGAACTAGAAGCTAGACTGGCATTGATCCCCCTGTCTCCACTGCATCCAGTGCTGGGCTTCCAGGGGCACACTGTCGTGCTCTGATTTTTATGTGGGTGCTAGTTTCCAAACTCAGGCCCTCATGCCTGCAGAACAAGCCTTCCCGCTGCTGAGCCAGCTCCATAGCGTCAAAAGGGAACTATCTTGACTGCATTCACTGTGCCGAGGCAATAACTGTGTCTGAACGGTAATGTCAAATGTCCAGAACCTGACTGCTGTTAATACCACTGTTATAACTGGGTGATTTCATTTGGAGCTTGCATTTATTTGCAGATCTGGTGTTTACTGCATGGCAGCTCTTAGGACTCCTTTCGTGACGCCTCAGCTTTGCCTGGGATTCATACTAGGCTTTTGGGCTCATTTCTAGTTAGAGAGGAGGGAAGACGTAGACTCGGTAAAAGCCACAGCACACTCGCTGGAAGTCCATAGACGCCTACTGGCTTCTGGCCAGGGAAGGCCAGGGAGGCAACCCTCTCAGGAAGGACTGTCACCATCAAGGGACTGAACTGGGCCCTCTTGCTCTCTCTTTCAGCCTTGCATTCCGGGACGTCTAAGTCCTCCTCTCTTCCTTCCTATGGCAGGACCGCCCTGAGCCGGGTAAGGCCCTTGGACCAAGCGGGGTCTGCATGGGAGGGGTGTGTGCACAGTGCTTCTGAGTGGACAAGCACCGGAGGCCCTGGGTGGTGTGGAGGCCTCAGGGTAAAGGAGACTGTTGAGGGTTGGCCTCCGCGCTCTCTGATGTCTTTGTGTCATTTCCTAGCTACAGTCCACAGAATTCAGCCCATCGGGGAGTGAGGCTGGGAGCCCAGGTGAGCAGTGGGGCCGTATATTGCTGGGAAGGGGGTCTCCACAGACGTCCTAGGCAGCCTGTGTCCAGTGTGGGTCGCGGTTTATTTGTTTAAGATCAGGTATGGGTGCAGCTTCTGGAGCTGACTCTAAACTATGGCTCTTGTCTCCTTAGGCGTGCAGGTGAGTGCCCCCTGGAGGGGAGCAGGAAAAACCCCCGGAAGCCAGGGCCAGGCGTGGGCACTGGTGGGGGAGGGGGGTACGGGCCAAGAAGTTGCCTGGTGAAGACTGAAGACGCCTAGGGGTAAGGCTGGGAAGGTCCCCCTGACCCACTCTGGCTCACTGCGGCTTTGGTCTCCCCAGAACGGAGAGGGCCAGAGGGGGAGGATGGATCGGGGGACCTCCCTGCCCTGTGTGCTGGAGCAGAAGGTGAGGGCAGGGGACCTGACCGCCACAGTGGGGTGGGCTTCAGGGGTGGTTGGTGAAGCCCCGCCAAGCTGAATGCGCTCAGGGTGCTCCTGGAGATGACAAGGGGGAGGCAGCAGGGTGGCTGAGGGACATGAATGGCAAGATGGCATGAATCCCGGTGGCCTCTGCAGGTTCAAAAGGGGACCTGGGGAGTCAGGAGGGTTGTGAGGACTGGAGACTACAAACCTAAGGAGGCCCTCTCTGCCCCTCCAGATCTATCCCTATGAAATGCTCGTGGTGACCAACAAGGGCCGAACTAAGCTGCCTCCTGGTGTGGATCGCATGAGGCTCGAGGTAAGCAAGAAAGATGCACAGGACGGGGACGGTAGAGGGGCCGCCCAGTGGGGTGGCCTTTGATTTTGATGCTGTAGAGGTCACTCAGATGCCCGTGTGTCCCCACAGAGGCATTTGTCCGCAGAGGACTTCTCGAGGGTCTTTGCCATGTCTCCCGAGGAGTTTGGCAAGCTGGCCCTGTGGAAGAGGAATGAACTCAAGAAGAAGGCGTCCCTCTTCTGACATCCCTGCCCGCCCGCTCGCCGCCATGTGTGACAGCGCCTTCCCTCTGCTGCTTCAAGGCCCTGAAGCTGGGGCTGTGAGACCCCCCCACAGCATCCTCTTCCTCTGCAGGCTGGGAGCAGCAGGAGGCAGGGCAGAAGCGCTGGGCTCCATTCCTCAGGGAGAGAGAGAGCCAAGATGTGCACAGTCCCGGAGTCATGAGGCGTGGACTTCCTTACCCACCTGGGCCAGGGGGCTGCATCTTTTCCCTGGGCGCCACTGCCTGGCCAAACCCAGCCTGGACTCCGGCACACAGTCCACGTTTGCACCCTTTTTCCTGTCTGTCTTCCCACACGAAGGTCCCCAGAAGAGGGTGAAGAGAAGTGAAGGGGCACTTAGTGGTGAGGTCTGTCTGCTGCCCTGCACAGGGGGTAGACTTGGCCAGGGAGCGGCGGCTGTGGGACCCTGTGCCTGTCCACCCAAAGCCTCCAGCCCACTGCACTCCTGACGGCACCCTGCGCCTGGGCCTGATGCTTCTCTGACAGGCAGCGGAAGCAGGCTCTGCCTGGGCCTCCAGCTGGGAGGCCTCCCTCCGGCCAGCTTGTCTGTCCTGTACTTTGCAATCCCCTAAGCTTCAAGCCTCTTGCTCAAGCCTCAGGGCCTATGTAAAGCTGTGGCTAAGAGCAGAGACTCTGTTCACATACCGCCTCACCACCAGCCTCCAGGCAAAACCAGCTAGGATGCATCCTTCTAGCACCTGTCCAGGGACCACGGAGCCCAGGCCTCGGCCTTCCTTAGATGGGATTGGGAGGCCAGGCTCCCCGGTCGTCCCCCCTCCCCCGCCCCCCCATTGCCATGCATCCCCTGTTGTGCTCTCTACAGAATGTAATTTATTGGGGCTCCCTCTGCTGCTTTTCTTTCCCTGACTCCCTGCCCCATCCAATTGCACTCCCAGTCCGTCTCCACATATGTACGTGTATATAATTATATATATATATATATTTTGCCCAGGTCTGGGTCTTGTTTTTGCCCAGATCCTGGCACTCCCTGTCCACTGTGTGTGTGATCATGCTGGGAGGGGTAAGTGCTTGGAATTAAAAGGTTGCGTTGGGTCCCTAAATCTATTTGTTTCCATCCCCCCCCCCCCCCCCCCCCCGCCTTTGGAGTCAAATCCATGCCCTTGCATATGCTAGACATACACCACAATGGATGTTCTTTTTTTGTTTTGTTATTATCCCTCCCCCCCACCCCAGACAGGGTTTCTCTGTGTAGCATTGGCTGTTCTGGAACTCTCTCTGTGGACCAGGCTGGCCTCCAACTCACAGAGATCCGCCTGCCTCTGCCTCCTAAGTGCTGGGATTAAAGGCATGTGTCACCACTGCCCGGCTCACAATGAATATTCTTACCTCCTTAAGAAATTTTTAAGTTTGAGACGGACTCTCATTGAGTAGCCCAGGCTGACCCGTCACTCCATAGCCCAGGAAGGTTTGAGCTTGCTTCCGTATCAAGTAGCTGGGAGGATAGGCTTGGACCACCAGCCCAAACTATTCATTTATTCTGTTTTGTTGTTTTGTTTGAGATAAAATGTCCTATAGCAAAGCCTGGCCTTGAACTTGCCTCATAACCAAGGTTGGCCTTGAACTGATCCAGCTTTTTGCCTTCTAAGCACTGGGATCATAAGCATATACCACATATGTGTGGGCTTTATTTATTTGCTTGTTTGAGACAGGGCCTTATGTAGCTCAAGCCGGCCTCAAACTTACCTCGTGTCCGAGGCTGAACTTGTGGCCACTTCTTGCCTCTGCCTCACAAGTTCTAGAATTGCAGGCATGCACCAACAGGTATGGTTTATTTAGTGCTGGGGATCAAACCCAGGGCTTCCTGCTTGCTGGGTGTGTACTTTACCCACACCACCTCTAATCCACATTTGTTTCTTTATAAGCCACTAGTCCTGAGTCAGAGGGACAGACGGGTGACATCGGGTTGAGAAAGCCATGGGAAAGAGGTTCCACATGAGCTAGAGGGGGTGGAGAGACATCGCCCACCTAACTTCCTCTCTCTAGGACACGAAAGTCAGGGCTAGCCTAGGCGGGGTGCTATTGGCCACTTCTCCAGGGGCTCTATGGGACAGAAACCTGTGTCTCATGGTTGGAGGGCACTTGAAAGGGCACTGCAGAGGTTTGCCTCAAACACACTGCTCTCCCCAGGACCCGGGGTGCTTGTACAGCAGGGCCAGCTGAACAGAAAAAGGTTGGTACGCGGTGAGCTGACTGCCAGGCATCAGGCCGAGGAGACGGGAATGGAGAATGAGTGACTGAGGGACAGGAGTGAGGGTCAGGGGGAGCCAGGGAGGGAGGTGGTGACCCTCTGCCTGCCTCCGTGAGGTCTTCCACCTGCAACCACCATGGAGCTGATGCCTCAGGGGAGCCGGGTGTGCAGTTTGAGATGGAGATCAAGAAGAGGACGGGGTGTGGGGGCATGGAGGAAGAGGGCTGGCTTGGCCAAGGAAGCAAGTAGATCAGAATCACACAAAGCGAAACAGTGATTTGATTACTATTTGAACGGTATAGCTGAAGACTGCCTTGAATCTCTCCTTCTCCTTCTCCTTCCTAAGCACTGAGATGGCAGGTGCATGCCCCCACATTGGTATATTCAGCGCTGGGGTGCCAACCCGGGCTCTGTGTATGCCAGCTAGACAGGCATTCCGCCTCATGAGCCACATTCCCATCCCCTGAACAATGATTTTTAAGTCAAGTTGTCTTACGTCTACAGCATTGTTTTATCCTTGAAACAAACCCGTAAGACCAATAGACAGATAGTTTGACTCCTTCTAACAATGAGAGAACATTGTATCTGAAACCCAAAGCTAAGTAAAACCAATCAGTAGACAATGTATGTGTTTGGGGTGGGGGGCAGTTTCCTGCCTCCTTGGGAGGGGCATTCAAGTCACTGCTGGGGATCAAATGCAGGGTCTCGGATATGCTAGGCAAGTACACTACTGCCTGGCTACACCCCCCAGCTGCCCAGCACTGGCAATGTTTAGCTGTTTCTCCAGGGGAAGCAGGACTGGGCTCCCTACATGTTATCAGCCATCCATTGACTGTGTGGAGATAGATGTTCCTTGTGCTGGGGCCTGGGCAGACCCTGTCCATTTGGAACTCACAGGCCGCTGTGGAACCAGTCAAGTTCACTGGTTACCAAGGGATGCTGGAAACATGATCAGATTGACTGGAAATGTTGTGATGGGACTCATTTTGATACTAAGCCCTAAAGGATTTGAAACGCCTGAGAATAAGGAAACTTTCCAAGTGAGGCTCTTGGCCCCTAAAGCAAAGCGTTAGGGAAGAGTCCTCTGTTCTTTCTCATAACACACACAGATGTATATAACCTGGGAAACTTCATTCCAGTGGTTTCCAAAGCTTTTGTTTGGGTTTTATTACATCTCACCATTTAGAATCGTGAGCTGAGAATGTAGCTCAGTTGGAAGAGTGCTTGCCTCCCATGCATGAGGCCCTGGGCTCTGTCTTTAACACACAAGTCAGGCACATGTTGAACCCCAACGCTAAGGAAAGGGAGATCAGGAGTTCAAGGTCCTCCTCAGCTACACAGTGAGGCCAGTCTGGTTCACATCAGACCCTGTCTCAAAAAAAAGAAAAGAAAACAGAGTTGACTTTACAGTTAATTATGGGATCAATGGGCAACGAAGATGGTTTGATAATTGTTTTTAAATATGACAACTCTACTTTTGAGGTTTTTTTTTTGTTGTTGTTGTCGTTTTGTTTTTTTCAAGACAGGGTTTCTCTGTGTAGCCCTGGCTGTCCTGGAACTCTTTGTAGACTCGGCTGGCCTAGAAATCAGAGATCCACCTATTTCTGCCTTCTGAGTGCTGAGTGCCTTCATTACCATACACACACACACACACACACACACACACAGCTTTTTTTTTTTTTTTTTCATTCAGTGTCTCACTATGTAGCCTTGGCTGGTGGCTTTGAGCTCATGCCTGCCTCTGCCTCTTGGGTGTTGGGATCAAAGGCATGTGACACCAAGCCCAATTTACATGATCAATTCTTTGTTTTTGAGGTCTCACTGTTTCTGAGGCTGGCCTGGAATTTGCTGTGCAGCCCAGGCTATGCCAAAGCTTGCCATTATTTGTGTTTTAGCCTCCTAAGGGCTGAGATTATAGGCTTAACGTTACCATGCTTGGCATTTATTTATTTGTTTGCTAATCATTTATTTATTTATTTGGCACTGGGGTTTGAACCAAGGGCCTTATGCAGCCCTTATTTTGTTGTTGTTGTTGTTTGTTTGTCTGTCTGTTTTGTTTTAAACTTTTCACACCTCCATCCCCTCCCGTGTGTGTGTGTGTGTGTGTGTGTGTGTGTGTGTGTGTGTGTGTGTGTGTGTGTTTGGCACAGGCTCTGACTATCTTGACTATCTAGTTCAAGGCTGTCCTTGAACTCTAGATACTGCCGAACGCTGGGATTGATTACAGGTGTGCCAAAATTCAGGGCTTGTCTTCCTCTCCCTCCACTGTAGGGAATGTAAGAGTCGGATTCTGACCGGGCGGTGGTGATGCACACCTTTAATCCCAGCACTCGGGAGGCAGGGCCAGGTGGATCTCTGTGAGTTCGAGGCCAGGCTGGGCTGCCAAGTGAGTTCCAGGAAAGGCGCAAAACTACACAGAGAAACCCTGTCTCAAAAACAAAAAACAAACACACAAAAAAAAGAGTCGGATTCGGTTGGGACTCCTTTTTGTTTTTGTTGTTTTGTTTTTGTTTGGTTGGTTAGTTGCTTGGTTTGGTTTTTTGAGACAGGGTTTCTCTGTGTAGCTTTGCGCCTTTCCTGGAACTCGCTTTGTAGACCAGGCTGGCCTCGAACTCACAGTGCACGCCTTTAATCCCAGCACTCGGGAGGCAGAGGCAGGTGGATCTCTGTGAGTTGGGTTGGGACTCTTAATCGGACTGCATACCATAGCGAACGTCTTGTCCGATATCCACTTTTGAAAAAGAACTAAACAACAGGTGAAAGTAATATGAGCCATAGACTAACCCAGTATTCCTAACTGGTTACATTTAAACGCGTCATCAATATCAATAGGGGAGCTCTGATCTTCCCCCCCATACACACACACACACACACACACACACACACTATGTCTTCACCTTCTGGAGTGTCCTTGACACAGGACCTGGACATTTTAAACGCTTCACAGCCATGTGCGGCCAGGGCGACTGTTTCAGGCAGGGCTGTGGGGATGCGTGAGACATGAGAAGTCTCTGGGTGTCACTTCAAGGGACCTTGAAAGGCCAGGTCACTAGCAGCCATCAGCTCCCCAGGGCGCCCTCCCTGGCGGGCTCCCAGACGACCTAGCTCGCCCGGCGCTCAGAGCGCCCCCAGCCCTCCGGCAGGGGCGGGGTTCCAGGGCCGGGTCCCGCCTCCCGCCCGCTGGGCCGCCTCCTCCTCCGCCACCGCCGCCGCACCGCCACCCGGAGCCGGGCCGCCAGCCGGGCCGGGCCGGGCCGCCATCATGCTGAGCCGGCTCGGGGCACTGCTGCAGGAGGCCGTGGGGGCGGTGAGCCCGGGCCCGGGGCGGACCGGAGGGGAGGGCGCGGGCCAGGGGGCGGGGGGCTGCGGGCTCCTTGGGCAGGGCCCCTCCCCGGGCCCCGACGCTGCTTCCGGGCCTCTGTCTCCGGGTCGTGTCTCTATGGTCCCGGCCGCCCAGGAGCACCTAGCTCCGGGATTCTCTCCAGACCGACCGGCCGGCTCCGTCGATCTTGCTCCCCGCTCTCGTGATCCGATGCTCTCGGCTCTTGTGATCCTGAGCCACGCTCCCCGGGTTCTGAGCACGGCTCCCTTGATCCTGCCTCCGCGCTGCTTCCTGTTATGCTCCCTTGCGCCCCGCTCCTCTGATCCTGCTCTCTCGTTACGTTTCCTGCGCCCCAGAGCTACTGCTAAGCTTTCTAACTCTGCTCTCCCCAGACGCTCCCTTGTCACCAGCCCATTCCTCCCGGATCTGCCCCTCGCCTCCTCCCCAGCCCCTGTCAGCCTCCTTCCTCATTCCTGTCGCGCCTCCATTCCTCCTCACCTGGGATTGAAAACAGCCTTCCCCGTCCCCTCTTAGGTCCTAGAGAACTCCGCGACCAGGAGTTCGTCCACTGAGTTCCCTCTTTCTCAGCCAGCACCTGGGAGTTGAGGCCCTGAGTGACTAAGTCCCCAGGAAGGTGATAGAGTGTATTGCAGGGGCGGGTGGTCCCGGGATCCCGGAAGCAGCCCTCTGCAAGACATTGAATCTCAGGCCACTGGTCGCAGCTGACTTTGAGTTAGGGAAGGTCAGCCTGCCTGAGGGGACTTTGCATGGTAGGGTGTTTTGTTTTCGTTTTTTTTTTACAACTGTCAGTTTGTGTTTGGGCCATTTTCTGGGAGTGCAGGTCCCCGGCAGCCCACTGTGTGTGGATCACTTCATTCAGCAGCCTTATTTTTTCTCATTGTATAAGAACACCCTCTAATTGATATGTTTAGTCTATCAAATTGTCTCGAGAGAAACACTTTTGGGTTTGACTCCCCTTCTTTCTCTGCATCTCCTCCCCAGTCAGAGCATTTACTGCTATTTGTGTGTGTGTGTTTGAGACAGGGTTTCTCTGTGTCGTCCTGGCTGTCCTGGAACTACTCTGTAGACCAGGCTGGGCTCGAACTCACAAAGATCTACCTGCCTCTGCTTCCCAAGTGCTGGGATTAAAGGTGTGCACCACCACCATCCGGCTATTGCTGTTATTAAAAACTGGCTCAGCCTTAGAAAAACTGGTAGGGGAGAGGAAGACACATCTGTAATCTACCTTCCCCAGCACCCCTGTCCTGCTCTGTCCTGAGGATCAGGGTCTAGGCTACCCCAAGAGGGAGAGTTTCCAAAATGACCCTTTCTTCTCCTTCCTATCCCAAATAAAAACGACTGTCATTTTAGAATGTGATCTAATAAACTAATTGATACTTCTGGACACAGCTCGATTTACAAGGAGGGTTGGAAGGGTGGACAGTCCTAAACTTCCTTGATCCTTACACTCTGAATGCAAAAAGCTGAGCACCAGGGGCTGAAGATGCAGAGTGGAGGGACGTATTTTTAGGCAGGTGACCGAAGTGTGAGTCATATAGACCATTGTCCTGGAAGTGTGATTTATACCACATAGGACTCCCTCTTTTAAGTTCTACCCCCTAGCAGGGGTGGGGGTGGTAGTGTTAGGTTTTCCCTCAGGTGGGACCACCAAGTCATTATGATCCACTCAGAGTGCTTCTTCTTTCTGCCCCCTCCTGGCAGAACAGAATAGAAACCCTCGTGGCTCTTTCTAAAAATACTGCTATCTTTTAGCGTTTCTTTGGTCTGGTATCTAGTAGTAGATTCAGGTAGAGATTTGAGTCCTGTTTCTTATGTCCATCAGGTTTTGATGGCTGCCCTGCCTTCCCTGGGTCTCCTGTTCTTATGTGAATAGCCCCCCCTTTTTTTCCATAAAGTTTGGCCCAAAGATTTTGGAACTCGTAGATGAAATTTGAGGCTAGAGGAGACCTCAGAAACTGTGAGGTCATTGGGGTGCTGGCCAAGGCTCCAAGGACTTTCCAGGACAAGAAAGTCTGACAGAAGTGTCTTCAGGAGCTCCCTAAGAGTTGGTAAAAGCCCTTCTGGGGTTTACAGATAAAAACCAGCCCTGGCTGCTGGGAAGCTCACAGTCTATCGGAACCTGACTCAGTGTTACATGTTAGAGCATGATGAGTCAGGTCACTCCTTGTGGATGGGGTATCTTATTGCAGTTCTTTAGTACATATGTGTTTGGGGGTATGCCACAAGCAGGCATGCGGAGGTCAGAGGTCCTGGGACTCAAACGCAGCAGCAAGGTCTTTAGTACGAGCCGTCTGGGGTGGAGTGTCTTGAAGGACTGGGCAGTGCCTTTCTGGAAGACTCACTGACCCTGCATCTAATTTATTTTAGTGTTTTTTGAGACAGGATCCCTCTTTATAGTTCTCACTGTCCTGGAACTTGCTTTGTAGACCAGGCTATCCTTGCTCTCACAGAGATCCTGCCTCTGCCTCCTGAGTGCTAGGATTAAAGGCGTGTGCCACCACACCTTGCAACTACTAATTTTGAAAGAGTCTGCTGCCTGGATGGAGGCTGGGGAGTGCTTCAAAGTCTCTGACTGGTCCCATGTGGGTCCTGGGTCATGCGCCCCCCACCCTCCACCTGCTTTGCCCTGGCCAGCTAAATACCTTCCTGCCTTTGTCTCCTCTTTTGCCTGACACTGCCAGATAGATCTTTCCAAAACATTCCTCTGGAGGTGGCACTGACCTTGCTGCCTTAAGCAACAACAACAAAAACCCAGAACAGCCTTCTTGGCTTGGCCTGGGAGACCCACACACCACATACGCCCTTTACCCTGCTGCACTCTGCCCAATTTTTTCTGCTAGGAACATCTTCCTTATACTGCTGAAATTTGATCCCCTTGGAGTTTTTAATTCTTTGGCAGGATCTTTTTTTTTTTTTTTTTTTTTTTTTTTTTTTTTTTTGGTTTTTCGAGACAGGGTTTCTCTGTGTAGCTTTGCGCCTTTCCTGGGACTCACTTGGTAGCCCAGGCTGGCCTCGAACTCACAGAGATCCGCCTGCCTCTGCCTCCCGAGTGCTGGGATTAAAGGCGTGCGCCACCACCGCCCGGCCTTTGGCAGGATCTTGAAAGGAACCTGTTAGTGGCCCCTTTAAAGATTTACTGTTTTTGCCTGGTGGTGGTGGCAGCGGCAGCAGCAGCGGCAGCGGGGGCGGCGGCGGGGCAGCGCACACCTTTAATTCCAGCACTCGGGAGGCAGGCAGATGTTTGTGAGTTCAAGGCCAGCCTGGTCTGCAGAGCAAGTTCCAAGACAGGCAACGCTACACAGAGAAACCCTGTCTTGAACACCACCCCCTCCACCCCCCCCACCCCCGGTCAAAAAAAAAAAAGATTTATTATTTTTACTTTGTATATATGCCTATCTATATCACATGTGTGTGGGTTCCTGTGGAAGCTGGAAAATGGTGTTGGATCCCCTGGTGCTGGACTTACAATTGGGAAGCATCTGACGTGGTGCTGGGAACCGAACTCATGTCCTCCTGAAGAGCCGCAAATGCTCTTTGCTGAGACATCTCTCTAGCCCCTAGAGGTGACTCCTTTTAAGAGGTCCCTTTCCACTTTATATTCTTTTCTTGGTGACAGCATGTTTACTGGAGGCCGAGTTATCATTAGCTGCTTGTGGCATGGAGCATGGCACCCGGCACCTAGGAGGCGCTCACAGAGATGTGTACCAAATGAATGACTGTAGAGGATGAGGATGTCCTGCTCCGGACATGCCTGCTCCTTCACTGACCTCACTGTGGAGTCTTAGGGCTAGACAAGTGTGAAGGAATGATGGGCCCCAGGACACTGTGGTGAGCAGAGGCCTAGAGGAAATAAACACCCAGGCTAAGGACTGTTGATACATTTTTGTCCTGTTAACGATTTCTTCCTTTGTTTTAAAAAAATATTTTTTTTCTGAATTTCATAAAAATACCGTATTTAGATCATTTCTACCCCTTACCCTCCCCTCACCGACTTCTCCTATGCCCCCACCCCCTCTCACATTTATGACCTCTTCTTTGGTTATTATTGTCACACACACACACACACACACACACACACACACACACACACACACGGCTGCTGCCATTAACTGTCTGCGGCTCTTTATCTGGGGGTGGGACCTTTTGAACTTTCCCCGCATCCATGTTGGCATGCCAACTGATGATGTCATTGTTCAGGTCTTGATTAGGTGACCATACGGTTGGGATTTCCTGGGCGCGGCTTCCCCGTCCTATAGAAGACACTATCTGGCAGCAGATGTCCTGGTCCTCTGGCTCTTCCCATCTTCCCACCCCTCTTCTTCGGTGTTCCCTGAGCCTTAGGTGTCGGGGTGTGCCGTGGATGGATCAATCGGGGCTGTCGTTCTCTGCCTGTGAACATTTACCGTACGGGGAAAGAGGATGCTTTCAGGACAATTACTCAGCTAGAGTGCCTAGAGGGAGAGAGTACTTTTGGGGAGGGGGAGCTGAGGGGCAGTGTGAGAAGTCTCCAGGGTGATGAGAGGAGGTGGGCAGGAGTTAGGGGTGCAGACCGTGGCCTGGCACAAAAGACGGAAGCACTCTGTAAGTAAAGCATCTCCTTTGTAGGGTGTAGAAGTGTTCACCGTCTGAAGAGAGCCTGCCATGGCCTTGGACAAAGGCCGTTAGACTCCGACAGGGCCCGAAAGCTCTCCCCGTGTGCGCCGTTCCCATGCTCTTTCTTCTCGGGTGCCCTGTGGTTGGCGGTCTCCCTGTTGTAGTATGTGTGGGTTTCGGATTGTGCAGGAGTACTTCTGTCTGTTCCTCCCTCAGCATGCTTACTTCTTGGGGACAGAGCCTGTGGGATGGGGACATGTGGGGGAGAGAGTCCTCTGGGGAGACCATGATGCTGTGTGCTAGGGAAATGAATTACCCTTCCCTTTGAAAAGCTGGGAACAGAACGCTTTCTCTAGGACTTAGAACTCACCCAACTGGACACTGAACAGGCACGTGGGCTTCTGGTCCCTTGGGTGCCGGTGCTAGTAGGGCCTTGGTTGGCATTCCCACAAAGACCATGTCTACTCTGTCTGCAGCGGGAGCCCAGCATTGACCTGCTGCAGGCCTTTGTGGAGCACTGGAAGGGTATCACACACTACTATATCGAGAGCACAGGTAAGCCTTCTGCTCCCCAGCCTGGGACCCCGGGGGGAGCTGGGGAGAGTGGGCAGAGAGTGACCACAGGTGTCTTAGGAAGGTGACGGCAGGGTCCTGGACAACAGGACATCTTTGGGCTGAGCCAGGGAGACAGACAGATGGGAGCAAGACCCAGAGTCCTAGCCACTGCTGGTCTTCATGGTTAAATTGTTGGCGCCACTCAGACTTTTGGGAGAATAGTTGTGTGAGTAATGAGTGAGGACAAGAAGGTTGGGGACCTCACTGGCCTGACTGCACGGTAAAGGTGGCCCCATTTGCTTTCATTTCCAGCTGGACACAGTCCCTAGGCCTTTAGTCCCAAGTGCTTGTCACTGGGACTGTTGATTAGAGGAAATGCAACAGGGTTTGGATGTCGCTTAGTTGGTAGAGTGCTTGCCTAACCCAGAGACCTGTGTTCAGTCCTCAGTGCATAAACCAGGTGATGGTGCATGCCTGTAATCAAGTGCTGAAGAGATAGGAGCAGGAGGATCAGAAGTTCAAGGTCACCCTGGGATACATGAGACCTTGTCTTGGAGAGAGGGTTCAATAAATTATTTTGCCTTGGCCACCCTAAGAAGTACAAGTAGGAAAGCTGCTGGGCGGTGGTGGTGCACGCCTTTAATCCCAGCACTCGGGAGGCAGAGGCAGGCGGATCTCTGTGAGTTTGAGGCCAGCCTGGGCTACCAAGTGAGTCCCAGGAAAGGTGCAAAGCTACACAGAGAAACCCTGTCTCGAAAAACGAAAAACCAAAAAAAAAAAAAAAAGAAAAGAAAAAGAAAAGAAAAAAAAACCAAAAAAAACAAAAACAAGTAGGAAAGCTAAGGTGTGGCACATGCCTGGGTCCCCTTTTCTTCTAGCTGATGTCTCTGAGGGCCAAAGCATTCATGCATTAACCCACCATAATGACTCAGTGAGGATCAGAATCTGATTGGCTGCTTTGTAGTCAATAAGCCTGTCCTATATCCCTAGTTTTCCATCTCCCTGAGTTCAGACTATGTCTGGGCCTGTGACTCTCCTGGAGGCTTTCTTTCCATCATGAGCCAGCCCATGGAATTAAAATGGCCTTTGAGCCCTTTGGGGGAGCCTTGGAGGACTCTTTAGACCAGGCCTCCTTCAGTCTTGGCACAGCGGATGCCGAGACTGGACTGTTTGTGTTGAAGACTATGCTGTCTGGCCTCTCTCTCAGCTGTAACAACCATACATGTCTCTAGACACTGACGAATGTTTGGGGTGGGGGAATTTCTTCCCAGTTGGGAGCTACTCTTTTAGACTAAAAATCATATGCTATATGTCTCTCTCCCTTCTGGGGACTGGTTGAACCCAGGGCAGTCCTCCCCACCCCGTCCCCCACTGAGCTTCATCCCTCAGCCTTTTTTATTTTTTATTTTGAAACAAGAGCTCACTAAATTGTCTAAGCTGGCCTCAGACTCACTCTGTAGCCCAGGCAGGCCTTGAACTTCCAATAATACTTCTGCCTCACCAGCCTCCTGAGGAGCTGAGATCACAAGCCTGTGTCACCAAGGCCAGCCTAAAGCTAGGAGTCTTCCGACTCCCCTGGGTCTTTCTGTGTGGCTGGGCCCTTAATGTCCAGAGTGGGCTCCAGACCAGAGTTAGAGGGAGAGGGTGAAGCAAGCTCCTTGCTTAACAGCTTATGCCTTAAAGGAAAGCTAGGGGGTGCTCCTGGGCCACTTGGAAAGTTCTCTGCGGAGGTGCCAGGTGCAGCCGCCCTGCCGCAGACTCCCGACTGGCAGGTTGTCTGTTTTCCTCTGACTTCCCTGAATGGAAAAGGGATAAGAGCCGGCCCTAGGAGACCCTAGAAAGGAAGCTGCTGAAATACAGCCTGGGCAATCACAGGACAGACTCCATAGCTGCTCGTGTAAGCCTGGGCTAGATAGGCAGCTCTCAGAACATCTCCTGTGGACCCATGTCCTCCTTGGGGCCCATGAGGGGTCCCTGTTCTCAGTTTGGTACACCGGCAGTGACACACTGGAGCAAACACACACGGTCAGTCAGTTTACAGTGTCAGCTGTAAACTTCCATTTTTCTGGTGGCCCTCAGTCCGTCTCAGACGTGACTTCCTTCTGGGCTTGGCGTGAGCGGGTCTGGCGCTCTTCATGTCACCTACCCTTGTGTCTTGACTCTTGATTAGACGAAAACACCCCAGCCAAGAAAACAGATATCCCCTGGCGGCTGAAGCAAATGCTGGACATCCTGGTGTATGAAGAGAGGCAGCAGGTATCCTCCAGTGAGGCCGGACCCTGTCTGGAATACTTGCTACAGCACAAGATCCTGGAGACCCTCTGCACTCTGGGCAAAGCGGAGGTGGGCATGCTCCCGGGGCATCTGGAAATTTCTACCCCAGGCAAACCCTTGTTCCATGCTCTTCTGTCTGTCTGTGCTTCTCTACCTTGATGGAGCAAGTACTGTGGCCGAGTTACTTGGAGTAGCCCACCCCATCGCTCAGCAGAGAGGGACCTGCTACTTTGTGGAGTCTGTTCTAGATGCTAGGTGCTGGGAATTGAGGGACAGGATAGTCACACACACACACACACACACACACAGTGGGCCCTTGTTATCCCGGAGGATTGGTCCTAGGGCCCCGCCACCCCTCCTGTCAGATCCAAAATCTTCGGCTGTTCAAGTCCTTTATATAAAACGGGATCTGGGGGGCCAGCAAGATGGCTCCGTGGGTGAAGGCAGTTGCTGCCAAGCCTATGACAATGTGAATTCAGTTGCTGGGATCCACATGGTGGGAGAGAGCTGCAAATTGTCCTTTGACCTTCCCATGTGCAGCGTGGCATATGTGTGCGAGTGCATACACACATAAATAAGTAAATAAAATTTTAAAGAGGGTTCAGAAAGAGCGATGGATAGAGAGAGATGATGGATAGATTGGTAGATGATAGACAGATACCTAGGGATGACCGTAGTTCACATACACACTCTTCTGTGCCTTTAAATCATCTCTAGATGGCTTATAATGAATAAATGTAAGTACTATGAAACTCATGATGCTACAATAATTAGGTAATAAGAAAAAGGTCTGTACATGTTTTGAATATTTTTGATCTGAGGTGGATTGAACCCATACATACAAAACCAGTAGATATGGATGGAGGACCAGCTGTACTGGGTTCAGTAATGACCCAGTCGTGAAAGGAACTAATTCAGGAAAGGGAGTTGGGGAGGTACAGAGAAGGACTGCTTTCCACACTGTGTGGACGAGGCCTCCCAGAGAAGAAGGCTGGTGTCTGAAGCCTCACCTCTGACAGCGTGCTCTGTCTCAGTACCCTCCAGGCATGCGACAGCAGGTGTTCCAGTTCTTCAGCAAGGTCCTGGCCCAGGTCCAGCACCCACTGCTACACTACCTGAGCGTCCACAGGCCTGTGCAGGTGAGGACCAAGGGGACATGGGCTGCCTGGGCATATGGCCTCCTTTCCCCAACACCCCACCCTTCTGGGTTTCTTCCCTGTTCTTCCTTTAGAAACTTCTCCGCCTGGGTGGGGCAGGCCCTGGGTCCCTCACGGAAAAGGAAGAAGTTCAGTTCACCAGTGTCCTCTGCTCGAAGATCCAGCAGGATCCAGAGCTGCTCGCCTATATTCTGGAAGTAAGTGCTTTTGTGGGGGGACGGGGTGTGGTGCAGAGGCAAGACCTCCCGTCCCTGCTGAGGAAGCAGGAGAGGATGGTCCTCACAAGCACTCAAGGATGAGGCTCTATTTTTTTTTTTTTTTTAACCTACTCTACATTTTTTTGTTGCATTTTGAACTTTTTTTTTTTTTTTGGCTGAAGTGGTGGTGGTGGTGGTGGTGGTGGTGGTGGTGGTGGTGGTGGTGGTGTCTCATATATCCCATGCCGACTTCTGACTCACTGTGTAGTCAAGGATGACCTTGAACTTCTGACCCCCCTGCCTCTATCTCACTGGTATTGTTATGGGCATGTACCACTGTGTCCAGTTTAGGGGGTGGTGAGGATAGAACCTAGGACTTCACATGTTCTAGGCAAGTACTACACCAGCTGAGCCACATCCCCAGCTCGTCTTGACCTCTGTGCGCGTGGGTGCGTGTGTGTGTGTGTGTGTGTGTGTGTGTGTGTGTGTGTGTGTGTGTGTATGCATGTATGCATGCGCGCACGCGCGTTTAGGTCAGAGTGAAACTGTAGAGTCGGTTCTTCCACTTTTACACGGGTCTGGGTCTGGGGATTGCACTGAGGTCGCCAAGCCTTCTGTATCCAATGCCTTTACTAAATGAGCCGTCTGGTTGGCTCCTATTTTGGCTGGCTTTTTTGAGACAGGCTTTCTCTATATATACATCCCAGGTTTGGCCCAATCTTACAATCCTCCTGCCTCAGCCTCCCAAGTTCTGGAATTACAGTATGTACTACATGATGCCTGGCAAGACACAAGTAGCAGACTGTGTAGCCCAGGCTGGCCTTGAACTTGTGAGCCTCTTCCCTCTGCTTTCCAAGATTACAGCAGTGCTCCGCCACACCTGGCTCTTACCTTGCAGTCTCAAGGAAGCACCCTGTGGGATGGAGTGCTCTCTCTGACCTCGGCCTCACCCCACCCTTCTTCACAGGGTAAAAAAATTATAGGCAAGAAGACATCCAGAGAACCTACAGCTCTGCCTGAAGACATAACTGGCTCCGGGGACAAGGACTGTCCCCGCAGTGACGCTCCCGGCAGGGATCCCGGACTGGATAGGGAGCACTGTGGTGTCCCAGCCTTGAGCAGCCACCTGCCTGCTGAGACGGAGGGGCCAGACAATGGGCCTGGGGAGAGCAATCTCATCACCTCCCTGCTCGGGCTGTGCAAGAGCAAGGTCTGGCCACAGAGATGGCAGGGGTGGGGAGGGGGGAAAGAGAACGCCTGTCTCAGACATCATCTCCCCATCCCCTAGAAGAGTCGGGTGGCCCTGAAGGCACGGGAGAACGTATTGCTGCTGGTAAGCGTGGCCTCGCCAGCAGCTGCCACCTACCTGATACAAAGCACCTCCTGTTGTGTGGTGATAGCCGAGCATCTCTGCCAGCTGTACCGGTCCATGCCAGCCTTCCTTGACCCGGCAGACATTGCCACTTTAGAGGGCATCAGCTGGAGGTGGGTCCCCGGCCTGGGGAGACTGGGGAACACCTTCAGGGGCTGGTAGTTACACAGACTAGGCAGCCTTGCTAGCAACCCTTCTCCTGGGCGGGAGAGCCAGTCCCTAGGGCCCTTCCCAGCCTCCCAGAAGCCTCACTTCTGCCATCTGGGGCACAGCAGAGGTTCTAGATGCAGGGGAGGCCAGCTCCCAGATGTCCTTCAGGAAAGCCTGGAAGCTTTGTGCTTCATCTGCCAGACTCCTGCTTCTCTTTCTCTTAGGTTACCCAGTGCCCCATCTGATGAGGCCTCTTTCCCCGGCAAGGAGGCTCTGGCTGCCTTCCTGGGCTGGTTTGATTACTGCGACCACCTTATCACAGAGGCACACGCGGTGAGCAGGGGCAGGTGTGACCTGGGTTCTGTCCTGGCTCCCTTAGGTGTCTCACTCATCTCAGTGATGGAGTAGAGCTGATGCTGATGCACCGTGACTTGGGGCCAGATGCCAGCTTGGCCCTGGGGTGGCCAGGCTCCTCTGACATATTTGGGGCTGTGTGAAGACACCGTGGTTTTTTAGGAATGAATGTGATGGGGCGTGAATGTAGAAGACGTACTCTCTGGCTCCTAGGTGGTTGCAGATGCCTTGGCGAAGGCTGTAGCCGAGAAGCTGTTTGTAGAGACCCTGCAGCCCCAGCTCGTGCATGTGTAAGTGTCTGTTCAGCCCCTTGGCCCTGGTCTGTGTCTGGCCCACCCTACCAGGCCTCTGCCCAGAACAAAGGCCAGGGGACTACCTGTTGATACTTGCCGGGTCTAACATGCACATGGCTCTAAGCCCCACGGGCTGGAGAGCAGCCTCCCACCCCAACTCTAGGACCTCACGAGGGATGGGGAGGTAGCTAGAGATTTGCCAGGCTGTAAAGGAAGGAGAGCAAGAAAGGTTCTGCACTGCTACACTCACGCACGCACGCACGCACGCACGCACGCACGCACGCGCCCTCCTCTGCTCTCCCCCTCTCCCTGCAGATCCGAGCAGACCATCCTGACGTCCACTGCCCTGTTGACCGCCTTGCTGCGGCAGCTGCGCTCCCCCGAACTGCTGCAGGAGGCCATGACCTTCCTCTTGGGCACTGACCAGCAGCCTGCAGCCACAGAGGACAGCCCCCATACGCTGGGCACACACCTCATCATGCACTGTGACCATCTCTCCGACGAGGTAAAGCAAAAGAGCCTTCATCCCTCAGCTTGCTCCACAGCCACCGTGGGGCTTCCAGAGGGTTCTCTCCTGGCTTTCTCCTACCCGCTCCAGGTAGCTCAGCCTCAGGCCTCCCTCAAGCCAAAGCAGTGGCGGTTTATGACGTGCAGCCTTGCTGTCTTTGTCGCGGTTTTCTGTCTATTTTGCCAACTGCTTTTCTATTCATTCAGCTTTTTTTGGAGACCTGAGCACTATGAAGTAGTCCCATGTTTTCTAATACAGAAATGGAGGCACAGAGAAGCCTATGGGTTTGCCTGAATTGGCGCATCAAATGAGAAATGGAACACTTCCTCTAGCCTCTGGTCAACAAGGGAGGTGACCCCTGCCTTAGAGGACTTTGTCTGGCATTGGTTCTCAGGCATTGAGAAACCAAGGAGGAGCCAGCGGTGGTGGCCCACGCCTTTAATCCCAGCACCCGGGAGGCAGAGGCGGGCGGATCTCTGAGGCCAGCCTGGGCTACAGAGCGAGTTCCAGGATAGCTAGGGCCACGCAGGGAAACCCTGTCTTGAAAGAGAGAGAAGCCAAAGGGGTGACAGGAGGGTCCCCTGCTGCTTTCTCTCACTCTAGATCAGCATTGCCACTTTGAGGCTGTTTGAGGAGCTGCTGCAGAAGCCGCATGAAGGAGTCATCCGCAGCCTGGTCCTGCAAAACCTTGAGGGCCGCCTGTATGTGGCCCGGGGCTCGCCAGAGCCTGAGAACTATGAGGACACCCTGTAAGTGAAACAGGAAGGGAAGGAGGGAGGGAGGGAAGGAGGGAGCTGCCCAGGACTCAGCACAGCCGTGCACACCGCTCATCCAGCTGTTCATTGGTGCATGCTCCTCTCCCCGCCTGCAGAGATCTGGAGGAAGACCCCTACTTCACCGATGGCTTCCTGGATTCTGGCCTTCAGCCCTCCACAAAGCCTCCCGCGGCTCCTGCCACCAGTTCAGATGGCAGAACAGCGGTGACGGAGATCGTCAACAGGTGGGGAGGAGGTTAGGCCACTGGTGTCGCCTGCCTGAATTCGCTCCTGTCGCTGGGGTCCTGCGAACAGCAGAGAGCGTGGGGGAGACCTGGGGAGGCGCCTCCACACCTAGGCCCCTGTCTCTTAGCTTCCTTTGCCTGGTCCCTGAGGAAGCCAAGACATCAGCCTTCCTGGAGGAGAATGGATATGACACGTACGTGCATGATGCCTATGGCCTGGTGAGTGAGCGTCCTGTGGCTCCCTCCTCTACGATGTCCTGATGCATCCCCGACCCCACACCGTTTTTATAGGGTCCCTCAACTAGGCCTTTCTGGGCCTGCTTCTTCGACTCTTTCTCCCCTCTGCTTCAGTTCCAGGAGTGTAGCTCCCGTGTGGCCCCCTGGGGCTGGCCCCTGGGCCCAGCGCCCCTGGACGCTCACCTACCCGAAAGGCCCTTCTTTGAGGGTCGCTTCCTCCAAGTGCTCTTTGATCGCATGACCCGGATTTTGGATCAGGTAGCCACAAAGACTATTATGCCTAGGAGAGCTCCACGCCGGGCCTGGTGTCTTTCAGGAGGGTAGGGGGCTGGTGACCAGGGTGGACCCCTCTTTGGTTCCTCAGCTCCACAGCCCCCTTACCTTTCCCCAGGCGGGAAGCCCTGTCTCTCTCGCCTGTTCTCCACACGCCCTAACATGCTCTGGCCCTCAGCCCCAGGGAATCCATGACATACACATATCACGTGAGTCTTCCCACCCCCGCACACATTCACACCAGCCAGGCGCCTTGCTTGGGGAGTACAAAAAAAAAATGCTCGCCACCCCTTGCCAACATTCAGGGTTGTCCATCTCGTTCCCTACAGCCATACAGCCTGAACCTACAAGTGACCTCAGTCCTGTCCCGGCTTGCCCTGTTCCCCCACCCCCATATCCATGAGTACCTCCTGGATCCCTACATCAGCCTGGCCCCTGGCTGCAGGAGCCTGTTCTCTGTGCTTGTCAGGGTAAGGATGAGGGTGTGACGGGAGGGACCGAGCAGGGCAAGGGGTGGGAATGGAGAAGTGGGCACCCGTACCAGTGCCAGGAAAAGCGCAGGCTTTTCAATCCCATCTCTCACCTCCTGTGGACGGGTGGAGCCGGGGGGCAGCTGTGGGACACGGTCAGTTCTCGTCTGAGTCCTTTCCCGACTCTAGGTGATCGGGGACTTAATGCAAAGAATTCAGAGGGTACCCCAGTTTCCGGGCAAACTGCTCCTGGTGCGCAAGCAGCTGATGGGCCAGGTTCCCGGAGAGCAGTAAGTAGGACCAGGAAGTGGGTGCCCAGGGTTGGGAAGGCGGCACTGAGGAGTCTCTCCTGGGTCAAGCCTTGTGGACATGGGCTGTCATGCCGTGTAGGCACACCTGCTGACTCCCAGCCATGCCATCTCCCCCTACCCGCCACTGTCTCTCTCCTCAGTCTGGACCATCAGACCCTCCTCCAGGGCGTGGTAGTGCTTGAAGAATTCTGCAAGGAGCTGGCCGCCATTGCGTTTGTCAAGTTTCCCCCACATGGTCCTTACCTGAACTCCTCTCCACCCCCGGAAGGGCAAGTCTGAGCCAGGAGCATGATGGGCGGAGGGGAAGACGCCTGCCTGTACTTCTGCCCATGGGGCGGCTTCCTGCCTGGCCATGCTGCCACGCTGTCCTCCAGACCGGGGGACTTGGGCTGCAGGAGACCTCACTGGTTGACCATGTGAGCTGAGGTTTCAGGGTGGTGTCACGGAGCCAAAGAGCTGGCTTCTAAGGCAGTGGTGTTCTTGGGGCCTCCTTGGAGCCGCTGGAGGATGGCCAGTGAGCATCTAGACCCTATCTATCCCTGCTCTACTGTGACCAGGGCCACACCATGAGACACGTCTAGGGGCGAGGGAAATGAACTGCTGCCTTTGAGGCTTGCTAGAAATCTAGTCCAGGGAGAGAGGGCCCAGAACCCTGTCTGTCCCATTAGTTATCATGGAAGCTGCTGAGACTCGGCAGGCTTCTTCATGGCTTCCGTGGCGTGAACAGAAGTGTCTCGGAGGCAGAGAGGGGGACTGTGGGGAAGCCCCCTCTTCCTGCTCTGCCCTCCCGGAGACGGTTGCAAAATTTCCAACTGCCTCATGGCAGGTGCCCAAAGCATGCTCCGCGCCCAGGCGGGGGCAGCTGCTAACAAGAGCCTTGGCAACAGCTGCAGCCGGGGCAGGCAAGGGCCTTGGAGCTGGGAGCTGGGTGCCAGGCTCCAGCTCCAGCTGGTTCCTCTCTGGCGCCTTCTGAACCCGTCTTAGCAAGTCCACAGCACCTGAGCAGAGAGGTCATTGACCAGGGGTGGTGGGTCTTGTCCTCTGAATCCTGCCCGGTACCCAGGGATCCCAGTGAGATGTGCTCCTGGGGAGCACAGGCACTCAAGGGACCGGTGGGACAGGGTACCCCAACCCCAGACCCCCGAGGCCTAGTGAGGAGGGGCTGAGACACAAGCAGATAGCTCTGGTATTGTTCTTCGTGTGTCCTTCATGGCTGGGGCTGCCACCCCACCCGGCCTGAATCTGTCTCAACCTGTAAGAACACCCGGGCGGTGCCAGGCATTACCTCACGACGGGCCTGCAGTCGTTGGCTTTGCTCCTGGGCAAGGAGGAGCAGGCCAGAGCCCCTTCTGCTTCCTCTTCCTGCCCATGCCGCCTCTCGAAGCCGGGCACAGGTTGCCAGGAGGTGACATGAAAGAGGAGGAAACTCAGTGACCTCTACCTCTCCCGAATTCCTCCCAGCGGGGGAGGACTTGTCTGCTGCTCCGAAGAACATCACGCACTCCTGTGTGTACGAGCTGTGTATGTGTGTGTGTGTGTGTGTGTGTGTGTGTGTGTGTGTGTACGTACGTGGGCGCTGGTGTGGGAGCAGATCTTGGTGGAGTGGGTCTACACTCGGAGATTCTTACCGTTCGAGGGTCTGGGCAATAATGCACTTTGGCATTTGCATGGTGTCTTCACAACAGCACAGCAATAAACGGTGTGATTGTATGGACACGATGTTCCTCAGTCTGCTTGGCTTCTTCCCGGAGCTTTTCTGCCCCCCTTTGAGCCCATTTTTTCACTCAAGGAAGACACACTCAGTTCCTTTTCCAGCACTGGAGGAGAGAGAGGTGATAGGTAGTGAGTTCTGACATCCCAAATTTGATACTCCCCAGGACCAGCCCGGAAGTGACTCTTGGCTGAGCAACGTTGTTTCAATTCGGTTCACCTCCGTCTGAGCCTTCCAGCAAGAGTCATCTGGCTGTGGTAGGGCTTGCTTGTGCAAGCCTCATCTTGTGTGTGACTGTGTGCTGTATGACCATGTCAGTCACATTGGGACTGATGAAAACGTGGTTTAGAGAGGGGATCTGAAGGGATGGTGCAGAGATAAGAGTGCTTATTTAGCCCGGCAGTGGTGGTGACGAACACCTTTGATCCCAGCACTTGGGAGGCAGAGGCAGGCAGATCTCTGAGGCCAGCCTGGTCTTCAGGGCGAGTTCCAGGACAGTCAGGGCTACACAGAGAAACCCTGTCTCAACAACAAAAAGTGCTTTTTTAGCATGCCTAAGGCCCTTGGGTTCAATCCTTAACACTGTTTTTTATGTTAGTTTGGTAGGTTGGACTTTTTTGAGAAAGGGTCATGCGCTCAGCCTGGCTTTGAACTGGATAGCAATCCTGTGGCCGCATCCTCTTGAGTGCTGGAGTTACAGGTGTGTACCATGATGTCCAACTCCCAGCTTTAAGGAAAGAAAAAAAAAAAAAAAAAAAAAAGGTCTGGGAATGGGTGTTCTGAGTCATCAAGAGTGCCAGGTCAGGCGATCAGACTAGAGAAGCAGGATCTTCCGCAGGGCTCCAGTGGAGCCTCGTAAAATCACCTGGAGGGGTGGGTTAATAGCTAAGAGCATGCACAGCTCTCACAGAGGACTGAAATTTGGTTCCTGGCACCAACGTTAGGCAGCTTTCAACAGCCTCTGACTCCAGCTCCAGGGGCTCTGATGTCTCGAGACTTGGAGGGCACCTGCACTCGTGGGCACATACTCACACATAGAGACATACACACATTAATTAAAAAGAAACCTTAAAATACTCTTTTGAGAGTAAATCTAGGCAAGTGGTTCTTACCTTGTGGGTCAAGACCCCTTTGGAGATTGAACGACCCTTTCACAGAGGTCACCTAAGACCATCAGAAAACAGGTGTTTACATGATGATTCATAACAATAGCAAAATTACAGCTATGAAGTAGCAATGAAAATAATTTTATGGTTGGGGTCACCAGAGCAGGAGGAAGTGTATTAAAGGGTCGCAGCATGAGGAAGGTTGAGAGCCACTG
Source organism: Peromyscus maniculatus bairdii (assembly GCF_049852395.1). NCBI lineage: Eukaryota > Metazoa > Chordata > Mammalia > Rodentia > Cricetidae > Peromyscus > Peromyscus maniculatus. The sequence goes on along the minus strand of NC_134860.1, from coordinate 68,579,954 downwards.
TGGTGGGTGTCTTTTTGAGGTACCAGTGCCAGGCTGGGGAGAAGGCTCAGTGCGGGAGAGAAGCAAAGACATGAATCTGAGTTCCCGGCACCCAGGTGGAAAAGTGAGGTAGGGCTGCACACACATCGGAAGCCCCGGCACTGTGGGTGAAGAAGACAGGGGGCTCACGGGGCCTCGCTCCGGGTTCAGTGAGAGACCCCTGTCTCGAGGGAGTGAGGTGGAAATCGATAGAGCAGGACTCCCAGCATCCTCCACTGGCTTCCGCACATGGGCACGCATGTGCTCCCAGACACAGATAAAAATGCCAGCGCCCAACTGGCTTCAGCAGCTTAGTCAGTACAGTGGGTGGACGGAATTGTCTGAGAGCTTTCTGGGTGATGGTGATGTGTACCCAGGGTTGAAAATTACCAGGCTCAGTAGTGGGAGTGAAGGTCACTGCCCTTCTCTCTCTGTGTAGAAACTGGAGGAGTCGTGGACTGAATAAAAGGGTTTTGCTTTTTGCTTCTAGTCGGGACCATTAGGTAGCCTGCTTAACTAGCATGTGTGAGACCTTAGGTTCAACCCACAGCATTACAGAAATGAAAAAATAGAAAAGACTATCATTTTTCTTGTTTTTTTGAGACAAGGTCTCTCTAAGTAGTCCTGGCTGATCTGGAAGTTGCTATATAGACCAGGCTGGCCTTGAACTCATCGAGATCCTCCTGAATGTTGGGGTTAAAGGCATGCGCTACCAGCTGGGCAGTGATGGTGCACACCTTTGATCCCAACAGAGGCAGAGGCGGGTGGATCTCTGATGATTAGCAACACACATTTCCTTTGCTTCCGTTGCTTTGGGGTTTTATTTAAAATTTTTATTTTTTATTACGTGTATCTGTGGAGAGGTATATGCACATTGAGTTGCAGTGTCCACAAAGGCCAGAGAGGGTGTTGGATGGCCCGGAGCTGGAGTTATAGGTGGTCATGAGCCATTCAGTGTAAGAACTGGGAATTGAACTCAGGGCCTCTGCAAGAGAGCAGCAGTACGTGCTCTTAACTGCTGAGCTGAACCATCTCTCCAGCCCCAAAGTTTTCATCAAATATAATAATAACAATAATAATAATAACAACAACAACAACAAAATAATGCTTGGCACTGGCGTGCTGAAGCACATCTGTATTCCCAGGACTCAAGAATCAGAGGCAAGAAGATTGCAACAAACGTGAGGCTAGCCTGGTCTAGATGGGTGGATTCTATCTCAAGAGAACAAAATCCTGTTATGGCTTGGGAATGTAACTCAGTTGGCAAAGTGCTGGAGTTCTGCAGAAGTAGGAGGATCAAAAATTCAAGGTCATCACCAGCTACATTATAAGAGTTCTTGAGGCTAGCCTGGGCTGCATGAACTGAGGAAAGCTTTTGAACAAAACTTAAAAGTCACCAGATGATGGTTGCACATACTTTTAAATCCCAGCACTCAGGAGGCGGAGGCAGATGACTCTCTCTCTGAGTTCGAGGCCATCCGGGTCTACAAAGTGAGTTCCAGAACAGCCAAGGCTACACAGAGAAACCCTGTCTCGAAAAGCCAAAACAAACAAACAAACAAACAAAAACAAAACTTAAAAAAGCCAGGACCCGAGAGCACATGGATACAGCTCAGAGCCCAGAAGCTCAAAGAGAAAGAAACTTGGGCTGAGAGGCCAACATGTCATTCTCAGCTCCTGCTCCACATGCTATTTCACCAGCCCAAACTCTTCCAACACCTGGACAGGTCTGAGCTGTGTTTTTATTAGGGGTGCGGTCACTTCAAAGTCCCACACCCACCCCAGCAGGACAGAAAAGCTCAAGAGAGCCAGGGTGGGTTGAGGCTTCAGTGAACAGCCCTGCCTACCCTAGAAGCCCTCCACCCCTGCATCACATCAGTGTGTACATCATGAGGAAAGACCTGGGTGGCTGTGGGCGAGACAGTGGCCCCACGTCTTCCCCACACAGACATTTAGGCAAGAAGGCAAGTTAAGCAACATCTTTTTTACTCAGCAATGAGGACTCTGCCCTGAGGGACGAGTCCCCCATGTCCCATCCCTCTCTACATTCCTAAGGGCTTGGATGAATTAACATGCGGCTTTTTTTACCAAAGTGGACAAGGAAATAAGATGATGCCATTTGGGGTTCAAAAAGCTTCTCACCATCTTAAGAGAAGCACTGTGTACCCTGAGAACGACGGAAACCTTTGAGTACTGGGATTCAAGGCACTCTCCCTTTGGGCTCAGTGTGGGGTCCCTGCACACAGTACAATGAGATCTCAGAGTGCCACCTCTTTCCTGCCCACAGAGGGAGGGTGTGGCTCCTCAGCTTCTGTCACGAGTGGCGCCTCTCTATCTGCTCAGGGGGACAACCGAAGATTCCTGGAGTCTGTGCAGAAGCTGTTTTTGTAAGTCTTCCTCTAACACCTTCCACCAAAAGTAGTTCTCGCCCCGAATCTTTGGGGGCTCATCTTGGATTCCTGGGTTCCGAAAAGCCACCGTCACTAGCACATTCAGGCAGATACCATCCATGTGGTCTCTGCCCAGATGCTGCAGTCCAAGCAACCCCTTGGTCTCCACTGCCAAATTGTGCATCGTCAGACACTCCTGTAGCAGCCGCAGGGTGGCCACCTTGATGCCCCCCCTTTGCTCCATAGGGGTGAAGCCACAGGCAGTGATGGGCAAGTGAGGTGTCCCCACTGAGCCCACCAACACCCAGACTGACTGGACCGTTGTGAAGGTGGCCACCAGCCGCTGGCAGACGACACTGCAGGGAAGCTCTTGAGGCAGAATGAGAGGGTGCATGGCTTGTTGGCAGAATTTGGCACCCAGCTCCACCAAGTGCAGAACATCATAGGCTCTAAGCGGAGCGGGCAGAGAGACCCGTGGGTACCAGCCAGCCTGTAGGGACTCAGCATCTGCATCCTTGGAAGTCTTGAGAACTCCACCTAGGGTAGATTTGGAGGGAGAGGAGAGGGTCCGCCAATATGAAAAGTGTTGAGTCCGAGAGAGTACATGGCCACCCAAGCATTCCAGGGGGAAGACCCCCCACCCCACCCCCAAGCTCTGAGACTGTAATAGGTCAATGGCAATTTGCAGAAGCCACAGTATGGCTGGCTCAGGAGAACAAACCGAGGAAGTGCTCCAATGCCACCAGGTGGGCTGTACCTGTGGGTCGAGCAAGGAATACAAAACGGATCCAGGAGGCACCCCTCTCCTCCACAGACAGCAGTGTCACTGGTTCACAGAGCAGCCCAGCCTCCTCCTTCACCTCCCGCTGCATCGCCTCCACAATGGTCTCCCCGGCTTCCATTCTCCCTGCAGGGAGGTACCAGGTTCCCCGGCACTCTCTCTTGGCTTCCTGGATCATCAGCACCTCGTCCTGCCAGGGGAAACAAAGCAATCTTCACTCCTACCCAGTCAGTGGTGGGGCTTCCGAAAAGCAGCCCCCTAGCTGGATGGTGGCCCAAAGCGCCCTTCTTGGTAGACATCCTCAAGCTGCTGGGTCCTCGGGAGCCAGACCCTGGTGTGGGTGGCCACCTCCTCTCTGCTGTGGCTCAACTTTGGATTCAGAGGGATCTCTGTTGTAGGGAAGGGCTGAGGTCCGGGGGCGTTGCTCCAAGGAGGCCCTATCCTGAAGGTTGTCACCACTCCAATACTGACTCCTGTCTACGCCACTCTAAGTCCTTCCTCATAGGACTTACAGCTTGTGTGGGTCCCTACTCTAGGGTCTAAGCTTTGAAACTCAGCTCCACCCCCTTACCACCTACCCCTACCATCGGCCAGGATGTTTCTACGTTGACTTGTACAGAGATGATCACTAAAAAGAACTCCCAGGGGGTCAGATGCCTGCCTGTAAGCTCCCCGTTACTATCCGTGGAGCCGGGAGGGTCTAGGAAACCCGCCAGGACGCCAGGCACCTGGTAAGGAAGGAGGTATACTACAGGCCTCTCCTAGTGGAGGCGAGGTCTAGTGGATGAGACAAACCGCCCCGGGGCCTCGGCTTCTCCCTCGGTATTACAGTCTACAAGGACGATCTCCGCTCAGCGGCTAGTGTCAGAGTGCTTTGCAACACTGGGAAGCGCCCCGCACAGGCAGCGGCCGTTGGCTCGCCTGTTCCCACCAGGGCTGGCGGCGCGCTCCCGAGACCAGCTGAAGGCCGGCGGCGGCCGGACGCTCACCTGCTCGTTGAGGAACACGGCCAGCACCACGTAGCAGACATTCTTCCGCAGCCGCACGGGCGACAGCGGCTTGCCAGGCGGCTCCGAGTCACAGCTCTGCACCAGCAACCCCTTGCCCCCCAGCACGGTGGCCAGCGCCCCCGCCAGGCCTTCCGAGGCCATCAAGTCTCCGGGGAGGTGGCAAGCCGGGACCTGCCAGACCCCCGGAGGCAGGCGGCGGGGACCAGAGCTGCGGTGGGCGGCTGAGCCCCTCGCCCCCCTCCCCTGCCTTGAGGGCCAAGGCTAACGCGGAACCTCCACGAGAGACCGGGCTGCTGATAGGCTGCGCGTCACCACGGCCTGCCCGGATTGGCCAGCTCACGGCGGTTACCGAGGGGGCGGGGCTCCGGGGACCCTCCCTCTGTCCCCCGCCTCTCCGGGGTTTCAGCCGCTAGTCGCTCCCTCTCCGCACTCTTCCCCCAGCTCTTAGCTAATTCACCTAGCACGCACACGTCCGCGCGGGTTCCGACGGTGATGTCATCCTGCCTGTAGGGTGCTGCTGAACACCACCGCGACCAGGGTCGGTGGCGTCACTCGTCTGATGACACTACGGAAGCCCAGGCTCCGCAGTTAGCTCCCGCTGTCCGGCTTTTTATCATAAACAAACTAGAGAAGAAGGGCTGGAGACGAATAGGCCCCCAAATAACTTTCTGACATCGTTAGAAATGGTCTGAACGTCGTGTGGCTGGGGGGCACATAGGTTGCCTTGGAGATTCTGATCTGTATAGATCGATGGACACAGACTTTTAAAAAGTCAACTGCAAGTCACAGGCTAAAGGATTGGTTTGGGCAGAAGAAGAAGTGATTGACAAGGCTCAGAGGAGAGATGGGACAGGGCTGGTATAGTCAAGGTGGACCGAGACTGGGGATGAAGGAAAGGGATTGGGGGATGAAAAAGCTTGGAGATGGCAACGCACCCTTCATCAGACTCCCCCCTGCTCAGTGCACTTGCCATGTAGTTTCAAGGCTTCTGCCGCAGACTGCATCCTTGGAGGGCAGGGGTGGTGCCCTCCTACCCAGCATGCAGGGCCTGGCCATGGGGAACAGGGTGTGGGTTGTTTTGGCCAGCTCCCGTTTCTCTCCCAGCCTGACCTTTCCTCCTCTGAGCTTCTTTAACCTCGGCTCAGGACAGGAAGGCAGGGCCAGCTGGGAGGAATCCACAAAGCAGGCCAAGTCTGGGCTCCTCACCCCATCCTAGCTCCCTTTCCTGCTCCCTCCGGCTGGCTCTGTGTACCTCCTTTGGGGGACAGTGGCTAGGTGGTGCTGACGGAGCTCTGGAGTTGAAGCCAGCCAGCCACTGCTGGCTGCCTGCCTCCCTCTGTGCCCTGGGTGGCCTCAATGTCCCCATCTGTAGAGTAGGTCTGTAACAACCCTCCTTGCCCCTGGTTGTTGAGAAGCCAAGATGGCCTGGGAGGAGCTGTGTGGACTGTCTGAGCTTGGTCACCAGGCAGTCCACCTAGTCTCCAGTGAGGCAGACAAAAGCCATAGCATTTGTTGCTACACAAAGGCCAACCCAGAGAGCTCCTGTGAAACCGGGGAGTGTAGCTCAGCGGTAGAGAATTTACCTAGCGTGCATAAGGCCCTGGGTTCGATACTCAGCACCACAAACAAAAACTTGTATGCTCCTTGGACTTCGCTCCCACAGGACTGGTCATCTAGCGCTTTTGCCTGGTGCTGATGCCGATTGCAAACTCCCTGGAGACTCGCCCATCTGAGGCGGGACCCACCTCGTGGCCCACAGTACTTTGAGGCATTTGAACACTGCTTGCTTGAGGCCAGTGAAAAACCTCCCATGGTCATTGGCAGAGAGGCAAGATCAGGCCTCGGGGTGCAGATCCACTTGCTAAAGCTCTCCCCTCCTTTACTTCCCCTCCCTCCCCTCTCCTCCTCTCTCCTTCTCCTCCCTTCCTCTCCTCTCCTCATCACTCTTTGTTTAGATCTTTCAGTTCCTCAGTGTTCCCATCTGTGAAGTGGAGGCAGCCCTGGTCATACACTCCATTCTGCCTCCCAGGGATGATTTGGGAGAGGGTGAGGTCATGTCTGGGCAGGCTGGGAGAGCTGCAGAGGCGTCCTAAGATAAACAGCAGACAGCCTAACTGCCTGGAAGAGCAAAGGCTACCACAACCGCAGTTCCATTCCCCCATTATCGTGGGGGGGAAGGGGAAAACACTCGTCTGCTGTGGAGGGCCTAATTGCCTCGTCATAAGCCACACTGAAGCAATAGAACACCGAAAGCCCCTTGTAAACACAGAAGGCATTTGAAGAGGGCACAGCCCTTCCCAGAGTGCCTGGCGAGGCAACCAAAAAGGTTGGGATTCTCAAGACCTTGGGGGGGAAAGCAGTGGTCAGACAGGTGAGTCCTGGACAGACAGGGGATCGTGAGACAGGGAGGGAAACTGAGATAGACCCCCTTCCAAGTTTGTCTTCTCTGAGGCGGGGAAACATTCCTGGAGTGGGCAGCCGTGGACAAGCACAGGCTGACTAGTACGGCTCTCCCAGCACCCACGGGAGCAGGCCATCTTAGGGTGCATGCATGCACATGTGTGAATGACCTTGTGAGCAGAGAGTTCTGAGGTAGGCAGAGTCAGGTAGACTGGGACAGGGCTGGGCAGGCAGGATGAGGCAAGGGTGTCTGGGATGCTAGCGTCCCTTACAATGTAGCAAATCCTGTGTCCCAACAAAGAAGAGATCCATAGGACAGTAGGAGGATGGGCCTTGGGGCTGTACTACTGACTCCTTGAAAGACTTTGGAATCACAGCCATAGTGTAGGTCAGACTCGGGCATTTCTAGACCCTGGGACCCTGGACACAAAAGGGGTATTAGTGAAATTCTTAGGAAGCTGTGGCTTCTGGGATAGGATTATAGTAATGTTAAGGTCTTGGTACTGATAAAAGCACGACGTTTGTATAAGCAATCCCCACTAGGGGACACTAGGTAAAGGTAATGAGAGCTTCTTGTTTGTTTTGCTTTTTGAGACAGGGTTTCTCCGTGTAACAGCTCTGTTGTCCTGGTTGGCCAGGTTGGCCTCGAACTCACCGAGATCCTCCTGCCTCTGCCTCCCGAATGCTGGGACTAAAGGCGTGCGCCACCACCGCCTGGCAGTAACTGTGCTATATTTGTTTTGTTTTTTGAGGGTTTTGTTTATTTTTTAGAGACAGGGTCTGTTTAACCCTGGATGGCCTTGAACTCACAGAGATCTGCCTGCCTCTACCTCCCGAGTGCTGAGTTTAAAGATATGTGCTACCATGCCAGGCTATGTGCTATATTTGTAACTTGATTGTAAATCTGTAATTATTTGAAGATGGAATGTAGGAGAATTTTATAAGAAAAAGGGGGAAGCAGCCAACGGATGGAGATACACCCCTGAATTCGCTTCCAACTTCTTAGCTGGTGTCATGGTGGGTCTGAGACAAGTACTGGAGCTGAAGGTGGACAAAAGCAGAGGCCCCAGGACCTCTGCTGGGAGCTGTGCCAACCCAGGGCCCCGGCCTATGTCTCAGGGTCAGATACTACTTGGGCTAGTAGCTCTATTCTTGGTCCAATCCTAGAATAAATGAGCACCGGTCCAGCTGCTGTTTTTAAAGGCCAGACAAATCCACCCCCAAGGGAGGCAGTGGTGGTGGGGGAGGGGTGTCCAGGGAAGTCCAATGCCCACGTGCGCCTCTGCTATCCCACCCCCAATTAACGAAGTTCAGTGTCACATCTTTCCCAGGAAGGAGCCTGTAGTGTGGGCTCAGGGTGACGGCAGGACAAGGCGACAGAAGGTAAAGCGTTAAATAAGAACATGTCATTCAGTGCCACTTGGAACACGATCAGGGCTAGAGTCATGAGGATGGAGGAGCAGAAAAGTCTTTAAACTCCGTGAGGCACTAAAACTAGAATGTAAGCAAAGTGTCTTGAGTCAGCAAACTTGGTTCAAATCCCATTCTGCCACTAAAATGGCGGGGTAACCTTGGGTGACTTATTTAGTCCCAAACTGCCCTGTTTCTTCTGTAAGATGGAAATAGATTGTCTGCACCTCAAAATAGCATCAGGGATTAAATGAGATGGTTTAAATGAAATAAAAAGGGCACAGTAAAACATGGCTGTTCTCTAGAGTTCCCCCACTCCTTTTAATCCTTAAAAAAAAAAAAGAGAGAGAGAAGAAGAAGAAGCCTAACTTTAAAGATGGGGTCTCATGAAGCTCAAATTGGTCTCAGAATCACAATGTAGCCAAGGCTGGCCTTGAACTTCTGATCCTCTTGCTTCTCCATCTCCCCTAGTATCGGGCTTAGCAGGTGTGTCCCATCACACCCAGCGATAACACAGCTTAAAAGAAAGAAATCAAGATCCCCTGAAGACAACACTAGAAGGAAATCCAGCAAAATCTAGCCATGCTTGGGTCGGGCGAGAGAGGACTGTGGGTGACTCGGTTGTTTTCTAAACGCTCTGAACAGATGTTATATTTATAATAAAAATGTTTATTTAATTAAAAAAAATCCCCAAACCACAGCAGGAACAGTTAAGAATAACAAGAGCGGGCGCGTTTGTGCGGCTGAGATACACAGGGGAGAGGTAGAAAAGCCAAGCGTTACCAGAAGGGCCACGGGGTAGGGGGTCAGCTGTCTGAGGCAGTGAAGCTCTGTCTCGGGGGGCCTGGACACCAAGAGCAGTTGGGCTGAACAAGGGCTCTCCTGTCTCTCCGGGTCAGAGCACACAGGACAGGTGGGGCCGAGGCAGGGGGATTTGTAATCTCCACAGGCTGATGCCACCCAGGGAGGCCGTCCCAGTGCACCCTAGAACTCTGCCTTTCCCGCTGACAGTCAGGGACATCTTCAGTCCCCAGGAAGCTCCAGGGGTCCAGGCCTCCCAAAGATCTGGCAGTGGTATTTGAGGTCTCCAGGTCCCCTGTCCCTATGGCCCCTGTCCACTGGCCTCTGCTCCAGAGCAGATTTCTGTATTTGCCCTTCTCTCCCCGGCCCTCTGGCCGGCAGAGTAAGGTCAACCTATGCTGGCAGCCGCCACCCAAACAACTGATTTTAATACAGACTGGGAACAGAGAGGTAGAAGCAGGAACACAATGGCATGCCCATGGCGTTCCCTCCAGCCAGCCTGGGCCGTTAACTGAGGTCGTCTCCTCCTCCCCAGCTCCACAGCTCTTCTGTTAGGGAAGAGTTCTGTGGCTCCCAATCCAGCAGACCTACAGTCAGAAGGGCCATCCAGCAGCTCCATGTATGTGGATGATGGTGAGCTGTAGCAAAGCTGGGGGCCCAGGGACAACACAGGATGAGGCGGCAGGAGGGGGCGCTGATTAAGCCAAAACAATTCCCCAGCATCCCCAAGGAAGGGTGTCCATCCCCTGGGGTGGAGCACAGGGGTTGGAAGGAGTCATTTACCCCCAGTATGAACCTGATACCATGGAGAGGGAGGCCATGGCGGAGCAGGCAGATGCTCGCGTGGCACTCCAGTTGTTACCTTTAGGGCCAGGGCCAAGGTGAGGGACAGGGTTCCCTGCTGATGCCCAAAGTGATATTTGTGGAACGGACCCACACCCTCTAAATCCCCCAGTCCCGTTCCTTGTTGAAGTTATGCGTAGACTGAGCGCCTGGGTTCCCTGCCCACCACCCACCCCTCCAGGCATCAGGATCCCCTATTTAGCTTCCTGTAATGTCCCTACAGCCACCTTCACTGCCTGGAACACAGCCCGATCCATCTAGGAAAAAGAAAAAAGAAAAAAAAAAAAAAAAGACAGAATTTTCAGTCATGGTCCAGCCCCCACCCTCACGTTCCCACTCCCTACCCTCCTCAAGGACACCTTTCTCTGGCACTGACAGGCTAGCGGCCCACTCAGTTCAGACAGATCTGTCCTGCCGACTGAGGCTGTACCTCAAGGAGACGCAGCACATCCGGCCTGCTGGCCAGTATCACACTCACCTGGGCATAAAGCATCCGGTGGTCAGGGGGCAGGCTGGCTCCCTGGTGGCAGAGCTGAGCAGAGAGGGCAGAGGTCTCAGGAGACAGGAAGTGCTGGGTGACACTGATGGTGCTCACCAGGCCCTGCACCTGTGCCGTGGGGGACAGAGGCAGGAAGGTGAATCGGGGCTCAAGCCATACTCTTCCCTCTGACCTCAGAAGTCTACTTTCCCATGCAACTTGCAGAAAGAAGTAGCCCTGGTTACAGTGCCAGGCATCCCATGGGACATGACCAGAACAAGACCTGGGGGATGCTGGTGGGCTGAGTGAGTTGGCTCAGACTAGCTCAGATCTCTGGAGAGAGGTTCCACATGGCTTTGAAGACTTCAAGACCCTCAGCTCTGCCATCTCCATGGCTTCCTGCCCTGTCTAGCTTTCTGTCTGTCAGGTACGGAAGGCTGCGTGATCATGACTCTGATATGGTGTCCGTGCTACTTCGGATCTGCGGCTAGGCCCCACCCACCAGGGAAGCACCTGATGGGGTGCCCCGGCAGGCACCAGCACCGCCTCTCCAGGGGCTTGCAGCAGAGTCCAGCAGCTCACACCCCATTCCTCCCTTAGCCGACGTCTCAATCCTGCATCCAAGTAGCAGCTCCCTGGGGCGCCGGGCTCCAAGGTCCCTGCTCCAGCTGGGCACACCTTAAAGAAGAGAAAGAGACATGAACACCCATGGGAATGAAGGCAGGGACTCCAGAGAGGAAGGGCTGTGGTCTCTTTGGAGGCCCAGGAGCACTAGGATGCTGAAGCCGTCTTGAAGGGCAGGCAGAGGAGGAAAGAGGTCGGAGAGGGATTGGTACTAAAGGATGGGGGTAGGTCCAGGTTGGGCTGGAAGGAGCTTAGAGCAAAAGACACTCAAGCTGGGGAGGAGGGATCTGAATCTCTGCTTTTCCTAGGATGTGCCTTTCATAGCCTTTGTGACCCTGGCCTGTCCACTTGTTCTCTCAACTGGTCCCTTTCTCCAAAACCCAGGAAGATGTCCTGCACAAGCCCCATTCACAAGGAATTCTTAAGTTTTTGTAAACAGCCTGCATTATAAGCCAAATTGTGGAGAAACTGTAGCTTCCCCCAGGGAGACGATCCAGGATCCAGAAAGGGCAGGGCCACACAGAAGTTCTGACTCGCAGTGGGTGGACAGGCTGAGGCCCCGGCAGCAGGCAGAGCTATGGGAACCATCATCAGCCCAGGCGGAGCCGGAGCTCCATGGGCAGGCAGGGACAAGTGGAGACCGGAAGAGGTGCCCAGGGAACACCTGCAGAGGTGAGCGCCAACATCATGCTCCGACTGGCCACCAGCTAAACTCACCCCCTTCAGCTAGGACCTCAGCCATTGTCCCTGGATCGAAAGGGTGCTGGCAGGGGTGAGGTGGGGTGGGGAGGCTTGTGAACCACATCCCCTGGAGGAGTCCCAGGAGGATGCCAAGGCTCCTTGGTTCCAAAGATTCGAGTCCATCCTGGGGCTATACTAGTAACAGGCCACCCAGTGAGAGAGCGCCCCTCAGACCTCCCCATGAGTCACCCCACGGGGCCACATGGGACTGCCAACAGCCAACCACACCCAGAGCAGACAAGGCCATCTGTTCAAGATGGTGCTCTTGTCGGCTCCTCTCTGCAAGTCACAGCATCTGGGTGTGTATCTGCAGATGTGTGTGCCGGTGTGCAGTGCATGGTGGACAACGCCACATCAACACCTGCATGTCTGTGTGCAGCTTAGCAGGGGTGACATTTACATCTTTTCTCTAGGACAGCTGGGACTCGGCTGGACTTTGAAACCACCAGGCCCACCTCAACCATTTATTTGTTTTACTTAGTAGTATTATTTTTGGTAGTGGTAGTCGGGGGGGGGGGGGGGGGGACGGCTCATGTAGCCCAGGCTAGCTTAAAACCAACCTTGTAGGCTGAGGATGACCCTGAACTTCTGATCCTCCTGTTTCTACCTCTCAAGTGCTGGGATTATAGGCATATGCCACCATGCTTGGCCCGTTTATTTACTTTTGAGACAGGGTCTCATTATATAGCTTAGGCTAGCCTCGAGCGCATGATTCTTCTGTCTCAGCCTACCATACCCTGGCCTCCCATCTCCCCTGTCCTTCTAGAGTTTTCTGCCTTCTTCTCTCCCTGCTCTACCACTAGGTACCTATCCTGGTGGGTAGGTGCGCCCACCTTCCTCCCTCAGCCCTCTTCATGGCCAGCGCCTCCCTAGAAGTCTCTCCTCACAGTATGAATTGCAGGAAAGGGAGCAGCTGTTCACCAGTCTCTTAGCCCTGGAGCTGAGCAAGGGGAGAGAGACTTCCTGTTCCCAAGAGGAATACAGGGTAGTAACCTAGAGTTAGAATAAATGTAAGCGCAGATCCTAGGGTTACCACTAAGCCTCAGTTTTCCCATGCATAAAAATGGGAAAGCAGCTGTCCCTGCCTAGCTCAAGAGTGAGGAAGAGGAGGATACCCGTTCACTGAGACAATACACCAAAGCCCATTCTACAGCTATTGCCTCATCTCTTCAGTAGATTCTGACTTCCCTGCTGTATCCTCTCCTCTCTCCGAGCCCCACCAGAAAATCAGACTTCCGATCTGCTCTCTCTGCACCTGTCTACCCGAGTCTGGCTAACTCACCTTCAGGACTAGGGTAAGCAGCGAGGTCACAGGAGATGGGAGCACACACAAGACACGGGCAATGAACGTCTTAGCTATGCGGGGACAAAGGGGTGGGCTCTGAGCTCCCTCCCTCCTCACCATCTGGAGAAAGCGACGGATGCGCTGGGCATCCTGGGCCCGGAACACGTGCCACACAGTGCTGGTCTGGCTACCTGGAGACCAGAGCCCCTCCCCATCCAGGCCTGAGAGGAAATCTGCGGGAGAAAGAAGGCTCAGGTGAGCCCAGGGTAGGCAAAGGCACGCGTTATCACTGACAGTTTGACTTGCTGGTGTCGCCAGCCCAAGGACTTGCCTTTCTGTGCGCGGTGCCAGGCAGGCAGCTGTGCCTCGGCGTGCACCAGGATACTGATTAGGTCAGACACCTCTACACATAGGTTCTTGGTCCCCAGGTGTCCACGGTGTGGGCTCACACCTGCATGGAGGCAGAGCGAGGATAGTTGGGGATTAAATAAGAGACGGAGTGTCAGCCCTAAGGCACAGATGCCCCCGTGCCCTAAGATGTTAGATAAGGCAGAGGTGGGGAGGGGCGGGAGTGAGAGGGCACTCACCATAGGCTGCCCAGAGCTGGGGCTCCAATGGATGCAGGGGGAGGCCCAGGGGGAGGTAGGAAGCTAGGTTGAGTTTCCCTTGGTGGGCACAGTACTCTGGGAGTGGAAGGCTGGAGGCAAGGTTCTCCACCCTGGGGACAGGGGTTGGGAGGGGAATCATGCATAGGAAGTCCAATTCAGACACTGAGACCCATCATAGCTTCCCACATTCAGAGGGCAAAGCCCATCCCCCCAGGAATTTCTATCACTCCCCCAAAGAGACACCCCCCGGCCCCTCCGCCCCCTGCTCTAACTAGACTTCCATTCTAAGCCCCTTTAGACAGCCTGGACATTAAGGGTGAAGGGTGAGGAGCAGATTGCTGGTGGCTGGGTTAGTCTTTGGTACCGTACATACCTGCTAGCATCCTTGTCCCCCAGGGTTCGGTGTAGCAGGAGGACAGAGCCCTCGTCTAACTTTGGACGTGCTAAGGAAAGAGACAGATGTCAGTGACCCAAGGTGGAATCTTTTGGCCCAGAGACTCCTTCCTGTCCCTGTGGCAGCCAAACCTAAGTTCAGTTTCTACCTCAAACCTAGCTTCTAGCTGCCTCTGGAGCTACCAAGGGTTCCCTTGATACCTGACCCCTCAGGGACCTGCTCCCAGCTCCCTCTACCCCATGTCAGGAATACTTACTCTCAGGGTGAGAGAATCCTTCCCAGAATGCCGTGCTGTCCATGCTTGTGGGCTGGGGAGGCCCGAGGGCAGTCAGTGTCTGCACCTGGCCACCAAGTGTCCCAAGAGCTTCCATTCCCCAGAGGCTAACTCTCAGCGTCTTCTGGATGCCCGATACTAACACAGGCTGCAGAGGAGAAAAAAAGAAGGACACAAGAATTGGGGGGGGGGGGGCTGGGGGGGGAGAAGCTCATGGCAGTCAGGCGGGGGCATGCTGTGGCAGCTTCAGAACAGTGGGGGAGGAGCCGGGGACAGACCAACCTCCGAACACCAGGGCACCCTGAGCCTGGGGACCAGGACCCTGTGAGGCAGGTGAGGCCATATAGCACTGGGAAGGGAGAGGCAGGCCAGCTTACCTGGCCCTGCCGCCAGTGTTCCTGGAAGAGGTGAAAGCCATGCCTAGGCCTGGGCTCCTGTAGCCACAGCAAAGCCCCAGGAGGAGACAGCCGGGTTCGCACCGGTGACAGGGGCAGGCTCAGGCCCTTGCGTAAGCCTGGTCCCGCTCGAAGGCCTGGCCCCAAGGCTTTCTCCTGGATCTTCCGTTCTACTACCTGGGCGATAATGCTGTCCAGGATGTTGGTAATGCGGTCATCCTGTGGGGAGGCAGGGATGGGGGGCGGGGGGGGGGGCGAGGCAAGAAGGCTCAGGACCGATTCAGCCACATAGGCATGGCCACCCAGCCTCGGCTCCTCAGGCTCTTAGCCCTCCCTCTGAGCCCTTGCTCACACTGGGCAGAGCCGGGGTGACGGGCGCAAAGGCCATGTGAATCCGCTCATGCCCCAGGCAGAGTTTGACCGCAGTGGAGGCTAGCAGTTCACAGAGAGAGGGGCAGGGAAGGGGTGATCGGCTAGCACGCTCCTCTGCGGGGGTCTCAGTGGAGTCTGGGGTCTCTGTTGGAGAAGAAAATGGTGAGCAACTTTCCATTTGGCCTTTCGCCTGTATCTCGAAGAGATGTCCGTTCATCCCCTGGCCACGCCTGCTCTCTCTCCTCAGCCTTCCCCCAACATTACTCTGCTCTGTCTGGGTGCCATCCCACCCCTGCCTTCCTACACGTGGCAGCGCCTCTAAGATAGGTGGCTCAGGGGCTGGAGAGATGGCTCAGAGGTTAAGTGCACCGGCTGCTCTTCCAGAGGACCCCGGTTCAATTCCCAGCACCCACATGGCAGCTCTGCAATTGTCTCTAACTCCGGTTCCAGGGGACCTGGCATCCTCACACAGACCTACATGTAGGCAAAACACCAATGCACATAAACAAACAAAAGGAATAAATTATATTTTTTTTTTAAAAAAAGTGGCTCAGAATGGGAGTCTGGGACTGGAAAACAGCTCAGCAGGTAAGCACAGCATTTCTGTGTAAGCCAAGAACCTAAGTTCAAATCTCTTAACACGCACGGCAAAACAAACAAACAAAAACCGAAAACAGGCACGGTCATGCCTGCCGCCTCAGCTCTTGGGTTGGGGGGGGGGGGTGACTCAGAGACAGGAGGCATCGCTCAGGTTTGCTGGCCACCAGCCTAGCTTCAGGTTCAGAGGGACACCCTGTCTCTAGGGACTAAGGCGGAGAGTGATAGAGCAGGATCCCCGACCGTCTCCACGCACATACGATAAACGAATGAATGCATAAATAAATAATAGGAGGTCTGGCTGGGGGAGTCAGGGTACGGTCCTGAGATGAGGGCATGGAGATTCTGCTTCATGTGCCTCAGCGGGAGGGAGCTGATTGCCAAAGTGTTGCCAAATTTCTTCCGGAGACTTTTATTCCCTCACTGCCCTCCCGTACTCCCCATCCAAGGAGCATGGGGGAGGAGGAAACAGCCACTCACCTTCTTTGATGTCCTTGGTCCCATTGGAATCTCCATTGCAGGAAGGTTGTGGAGCTGGGGCAGTTTTCTCTGTTGGTTCTTTCTGTTGAACCCATACACCAGCACCACCACCCCCGAACCCAAACAGAGATTTTAGAACTGGTAGACACAACTGAATTCAATGGTCAAGAATTAACAATGTGTTCTTCTAGGTCCTAAAGTTGTTGGCAAGGGAGTGAAATGTTATGGTATGTAGAGTTAATAGAGAAAATAAAGCTGCTATGTACTTCTCTACAGGGCATGGTCTAAACATGTGTTAAAGCAGACACAAATAAATGCACAGACAAGTAACTGGGAAAAGTCAAAACGTTAATGGCAATTTAAGAGGTCAGCGTTATTTTCTTACTTATCTATATTTTCTGAATTGTCTATAAAGGATGTATGGCAATGTCTGGTATTTAAAACGTATTTTTCAGCCAGGTATAGTGGCATACGTTTGTAATCCTTGTACTCTGGAGGTCAAGGCAGATGGACTGCAAATCTCAGCTATCCTAGGATGAAAGACCTTATCTTTGGAAAAACAAACTTCCCTGGGTGGGTGGTGGTGACGGCGGCGGTGGCGCACACCTTTAATCCCAGCACTCGGGAGGCAGAGCCAGGTGGATCTCTGTGAGTTCGAGGCCAACCCGGTCTACAGAGTGAGATCCAGGACAGGAACCAAAACTACCCAGAAAAACTTTGTCTCAAAGAACCAACAAAAAAACAAAACCAAACTCCACACAACAATAAAATGTACCTTTCGTTTTTCCATGCTGCGATGGAACCCAGGGCCTTAGGCATGCCAGGGAAGCATTCTGGCACCTAGCAACATCCCAGCTCTTGGTTTTTATGAGACAATCTCCCTGTAACTAGGCTAGTCTCAAGCTCCTATTTCTCCTGCCTCCACCGTCTAAGACATGTGCCATCATGCCCAGTTCATAAAATACCCTTATAGGGTCAGCAAGACGACTCAGAAGGTAAGGGCACCCGCCAAGCCTGAGTTCAATCCCCAGAACCCACACGTTAGAAAGGAAAGAACCAACTCTCACAAGTTGTCCCCTGACCTCCATGTGTGTGCCTTGGCATGGGCTGTGCCCCTCCCCCACATAAAAAAATGTTAAAAGTGTCCATACCCAGAATTAACTCTTTCTCAAGTGAATAATTTTTTTCAAGTGAAAAAATTTTTTTTCCTCAGTGCCTGTACAGTGCCTGCCATGAGGGAGGTGCCAGGGCTACTGAGAAGGTGGATTGACACTGAGCCAGAAAGGACCCGTGGCTGGGCTGGCAGTGGTGAGATAAAGTTGTGAGGGCTGGCCTCGAAGACGAACCAGGTGAGGCAGGACTCTAGGGAGCAGGGAGAGGATTTGTGGTAGGGGATGGAGGGAACAGGCACATTCTAGAGTCAATGTTGGGATCCTGCTTCCTGGAAACGTGGGAAATAGCGTGTTCCATCAGTTTCTATGTCCCTCTGCATCCCCACCAAGAGAGGAAGGCCAACCCCACTCCACCCCACCCCACGAGGTCAGTCATATACATGCACACTGCTCCATCCTGGGGCCCACCAGCTGGTGCTTGTCGCTGGGATCACGCCCTGGTTCTTACCTGCTGACCCCCATCCCCCGGGGCCCACACTCGGGCATCCACTTGGCAGAAACAGTGCCCCCGGATGTCAAACTTGGCCCAGACCTGGTGCATCCCAGTGCTCAGTTCTGCCAGCGCTGAGTGTGAAGAAGAGGGGTGGAGATGGAGCAGCCTGGCCTCACCAACCGGGAGACCATGTCACCAGGGTCAGGAACAACGAGACAGTATGACTGTCTCCCTCAGGACCCACCCACTGCCCGCCCCACCCCTCCACGATGGCTCACCCTGGCTGGAGACAAACTGGGTCAGAATCAGGGAACAGGCAGCATGCCCAGCCTCCTGGGCACACTCCTCTGTGTGCTGCTCCCGAGAGCCTGTGGGGTAGGAAGAGAGGAGCTGCAGGTCCAGAAAGCAAGGTAACCACAGGTTAAGGTCAAGGAAGAAGGCCAAATACATGATATGTAAATCAGGAGTTCAGCAAGCCACAGGGCAAGGGCTTGCTGGGAAGGCTGGGTCTATGTAACATCATAGACTCCTTTGCTTTTGGAACGCAGAGGCTTTGGAATGCATATGCTGCATGCTTTGCAGGACCCGAAGGTGGGGGTCTGTGAGATGGCTCGGCAGGTAGAGGCACGTGCCACCAAGCCTAAGGACCTGAGTTTGATTCCCAAGACTCACATGGTGGAAGGAGAGAACTGATTCCCAAAAGATGTCCTCTCTCTCTCTCTCTCTCTCTCTCTCTCTCTCTCTCTCTCTCTCTCTCTCTCTCTCTCTCACACACACACACACACACACACACACAAATCAGTCAATAAATAAATAAATAAATATTTATAATTGAAGATCCCAGGGTGGTCATATAAGAATGTATCTGATTCTAGAACTCTTTTTAGCCATGTCTACTGGAACCCTGGGAAACTCCAAGACCTGAAGTGGTCAAGTTGAGCCAAGGGAGTGAAAGCTGAAAACCTTGCCAAGGATGGAACTGAATCAGCAGACCTGAGTCTAAAATCTTGGCTATAACGTTGACTTGCTTTGGGGCCTTGGGCAGGTCATTGATTGATCCTCTCTGAGTTATTCTTACGTGGAAAATGAAGACAGTCACAGCCATGTCACTGTGTTAACGTGGAAGCTGATCAAAGTGAGAAGCAGAGAGCTTCTGGCTTCTGTGTGTGCGCTCACTTGTGTGTGCACGCACTTGTGTGTGTACACGCAAATGCATGTATGTGTGTGGACCTTATCCTTTCAGGCTAGATCTCTCACTGAACCTGGAGTTCATTAATTCAGCCAGGCTGGCTGGCCCATGAGCTCCGGGAATCTGCCTGTCTCTGGTCCCCCAGTGCTAGGCCACCATGTCCAGACTTGATGTGGGATCTGAACTGAGAGCCTCCTGTTTGCTTGGTCAGAACGGACCGAACTCAGACCCCCGGTGCCCAGGTACTTGACTTCTTTAAAAAGTGGGTAAGAAATGGGCTGGAGAGATGGCTCGGTGGTTAAGAGCATTTGTTGACCGGGTTCAGTTCTCACCATGCCCGTGGCAGTTCATAAGTGTCTATAACTCTGGTTTCAGGGGCTCTGACCCCCGTCTTCTGACCTCCACAGGCAGCAGGCACACATGTGGTACACACACATACACTCAGACAAAACACACGTACATATAAAATAAAACACGTCTAAAAGAAGCTAATCTGGTCGGGCGGTGGTGGCATGCGCGCCTTTAATCCCAGCACTCGGGAGGCAGAGGCAGGCGGATCTCTGTGAGTTCGAGGCCAGCCTGGTCTACAGAGCGAGTTCCAGGAAAGGCGCAAAGCTACACAGAGAAACCCTGTCTCGGAAAAACCAAAATAAATAAATAAGTAAAATAAAGCAAGTCTGGTTTTCCTCACCTGCTTTCTCCTTGGTCTTCCCAGCTCCGGCTATGCGCCCACAGGCTACACACAGCCGGCGGCTGCAGTGGGGACATCTCCAGTGGGTGTTGAAAAGTCCGTGCTGGCAACGGCTGCAGCAGTGTGGAATGCCTGGGCTGTCCTCTGTCGTGGCTGGCCCCTGGCCTGCTGACCACAGAACAGGGTCAGAGGGCTCAAGGACACGCCCCCTGGGGAGGACCGCCACAGGCAGCAGTGGTTCTCAGCCTGGGCATCGTTGTCGTCGACACCCCTTTTGGGGGGCGTCAAACGACCCTTCCCAGGGGTCGCCTAAGACCATCTGCAGATCAGATATTTACATTATGACTCATAACAGTAGCAAAACTACAGTTAGGGGCGTAGCAACGAAAATAAGTGTATGGTTGGGGATGGCGGGGGGGGGGGGGGGGGGGGGGGGGGAGGGGCGGTCACCACCACGCGAGGAACTGTATCAAAGGGTCGCAGCGTTAGGAAGGTTGAGAACCACTGACAAATAGGAAGTAACGGGGGGGGGGGGGGGGGGGGGTGCGGCGAGAGCAATTTCTACCGGGAGCCACTAGAAGAAGGCACTTTGGCCAGTCCTCATACTTTACTCCACATACTTGCCTGGCAGTAGCCATCCTCCCCGGAACACTCCCAGGGCAGCAGCGGCCTCAGCTCCCCAGGCCAGCCCCACCCCCATCCCCCCACCCCCGGCCTTGCCACAGGGATCTCCCCAGCTGTGCCTGTATTACTAAGCCACACCACCACTTCCAGCACATTTTTCCATCCACCTCCCCCCCCCCCCCCAAGCCCTACTGCTACCAGAAATGGAAAGACACAGCAGCTACTCAGGTGGCCTTCCCTCCAGGGAACTTAGCAGATTAAAAGAGGAAACCCTCAGAGGCCACTCCTGCCTTTACCCAAAGGAAGGGATTTTTTTTTTTTTAAGAGCCAAGGTTCAGACTTGGTAGGTGGGAAGGGCCCCGCCCCGAGCACACAGTCAAGGTGTCCCAAGTGGGCCCAGGAGATTCCGAGTTTCTCAGGAATAGGTCTTGCCCTCCCAGAGTTCACATCCCACTCAGGGATACAACCCACAGAGTCATGACTCCAGAGCTCCTGGCCGAAAAAAACACGGAAAGATGAGGGTGACGTGCAGGGGAACTTCACAAAGTGGCCCCAGAGGATGAGTAAGACCTTATCCACCAGGTAGGAAGGGACGATCAGGGCATTCCAGAGGGAAGAGCCAGTGCCAAGGCCCCAGGGCACAGACAAGCTTGGTGATCCGGGAAGGGAAAGATGGGTGGCATGTATGCCAGGAATCCAGGCTGGGAGTGGCAGGATCCTATAGGAGCTGGCTTATGACTGAACCAACTTAGGGGCTGCCCTGTCTGGAGAACGACGGACGGTGACACTGGGGATCTCCAGGCAGGGAGTAACTCGTGGGCCCGGGGCTGTGGTTTACAAAGATCATACATAGTATTGCTAGAAAGAGCTGCAGAAAGGGTGGCCTGGATCTGAGGACCCAGCTGAATGCTGAGTCTCTACCCTCAGCCTGAATCCCACAGCCCAGCTTTCCAGGCCCATGAGCCTCATCACTCTAGAGCCTTTCCCTGGCCTTCACCTCTCTGAAGCCCCGTCACCTTCCAGGCTCTTGAGACATTTGTCCTGGCTCTGTTTCCCTACAAGCCCTATTGTTCTCAGAGAACCGGACTGAGTCAAGTCTTTAAGACTTCCCAGCAGGATCCCCACCCAGGGCCAGAAACCCCAGTCCAAGCTAGGAACGGGGATAGAGAAGGACGGAGCTCTCCTGAGCAGGCCAGAGAACCCCGAAGCACTGGTACACATGGGTTGGGAGAGGCATGCAGGAGCAGGCCCACGAGGGAGGTCAGCTCACCTTCACGCTGTGCCCAGGCAAGAGCCTCCCTCTCCCGCCGCAGCAGGCGGCAGAGTCGGTCGCCCAAACCACTCAGCAGGTGCTTGGCCAGCCCCTGGTTGAAGGGAGCTTCTGGGTCGGAGCCTCCTGCCTCCTCGGAGCTGGCAGAGGAACCCTCCTCCTCCAACTGTTTCTCTTCCAGGGGCAACCTGGAGAGGAGAGGCAAGGGGGCTTGAGGAGGGAGCCCATCGGTGGGGGGGAGGAGGGGGGCATTGCTGGCTGTGGCAGCCAGGAGCCAACACTCACCCCTGTGATTTCTGAGAGTGGCTGGTCAGCACGCCTGCATCTCCAGCTGCCGGGACACAACTCTGGCACTGAGTGATACCTGCTAAGTGAGCGTGGCAAGATGTATCCTGAAGCCTGGATTCCTGGAGGCTAATCCTGCCGTCTTGGGGTCCTGAGGAGACATTATAGCTGCTTAGGGAGTCTGGTTTCTGAGGCTTGCGTTAGCCAATGCTGACACCCACCCTGTCCACATGCAGCCAGTTCATCCCCTGGTCCCCAGATCTGTGAGGACTAATTCTGAACTCGAAAGAGAACCTGGCAGGTATAAGTTTCACACACACACACACACACACACAACACACGGCGGAACAGTAGCTGGAGATATCCCTGGCAGGGGTAGAGGCTGACGGATTGTTTAGCAGGTTCAACCCAAAGCTTTGGGCAGCCTGAGCAATGGTCCTCGTACACGTGCAGAATCCGGCCAGTATAGACTTTGGATAGGTTGGCTAAAAGCTCAGTGGCTATGCGACACCCTGAGGAGATGACTCCAACGTGGATGGATGGGCACCGGAAAGCGAGAAGGCCAGAGTTTCAACACAGAACACAGGTGCTGTAACCCAAGACGGGCAGAGGGGCCAACAACTTCCCAGCCCAGACTGAGGCGTGCAAGGATGCAGACAGACCCACGCCAGGTGCAGAGGCTTTAAGGTCAGGTCGTAGAGACAGTCCTCTGGGCCCAGCAGTCCAAGAGGCTGAGAATGAGGTGATCCTGCAGAAACCAATCTGGCTCCAGGATTGCTGGAACCCTCTGTGAAGGACACAGTGTAGCAGAAGAGTCCATGGTGTATCCAAAAGGCTGTCATGCTGGAAAGTCCAAACTGAGTCTCCACGATTCAGCTGGCCAAGAGACAGTGGTCCTTCGGGAGAGGCAATGCCTAAACTAGGATTTGTGGTGCAAATAACCATGGCATCGGACACGTATTGTTTACTAGGCGCCATGAGATCTCCTGTGTCCTGATGAGCCGTCTGTTCCTTCCTGTAGTCGTCATGAGGTAGGGACCATCTTTACTCCCACTCCAGATGAGGGAACGAGGGTTCTCAGAGGTGAAGCAACTTCTTCCTTCAGGCCGCAGGTACTGATCAGCATGTCAGGAAGCAGATGCTGTCTCTGGAGCCCCCTGCTCTGAACCATGCCATTGAATTGCCGCCAACAACAACAACTCACCAAGAGGCGGGGATGGGAACCGCTGGCTAGAAAGCTGTGATGGCCAATCCCAGGAGCCAGAGAACCATGGTGGTTCGGGAAGGAACCCTGGCATCTTAGTAGGACCCATCACAAAGGCCTATGGACTTCAGTGCCCTGTAAAGGCCCAGCCCGGTCGCCCCTCCTTCAATGGGGCCCCTGCAGCCAGCCTACCATCCCCTTACCTCTCTGCTCCTCTTGCCGCTGGGCCTCCTCCGCCTTGCTTCCTGTGGATGTGTCTGGTACCTCCTGCCAAGCCCTGGCCCCCTGCCTCCCAGTGCCTGGGAAAGGGTGGGATGGGCGTTTGGGGGCCGGGCCTCTTGCTGCTCCCTGAACCTCTGGACTGCCTGCCCTCTTGAGTGCCCGGATCCCAGTGGCCTGACTCTCTTCCTTCTTAGGACAACCACCTGGGCACTCAAACTGTTCTGAGTGGCGTGTGAGCCAGGTCTTCTTTAGCTTGGTGTGATGGCTTGGGGGGCAGGCCCTGGAGTCAACCTTGCTCCTCTCTTCGCTGGATTCACCTGACCCACTGGCACCCCTCTCTGGGCTATCCTGGCATTTCCGACAGGGGCCAAGATCCCCCTCTCGGGCAGTTAGGTGGGATGAGCAACAGCCGCCCGTAGGAATGGGAGCTCCAGGAGACGGGCATCTTGGTGTGACTGGTGGTTCCAGCTGATACCCAAGGCTATTGCTTCCTGGCCCGGCCCAAATGTTGCCGAGAGTGTGAACTAGGCCTGGGGGACACGAGGGCCAGGGGGTCCGAGGAACAGTGTCTGGGTACCCCAAGAAAAGCGGGCAAAGGTTCTGCTGCCTGCCAGTGCCTGTCTCCCCATCCCTCTGGTGAAGTGAGGGACCTTCTGCCTCACAAGCTCGCTGGAGATGCCCACCAGGGGCTAAGCCCACCAACCCAGGCTCTGACACTGCCAAGGGTCCCTTTGCTGGCCTGAGGATGTCCGGATCCTTGTGGTAGAAGCCCTGAAAGAGGAGAAAGGGCTAAGTTAATGCTGGCGTAGCTTCTCGGCATTTAAAAGAAACAGGCGGGACTGAGAGCAGCAGCTATGAAAAATAAAACACAGGTCGAAGGCGTCAACAGTGAACTCATGCACTGGCAGGCAAGTGGTGCCTCCCCAGGTGGCTCTCCTACCCCGCTGGGCTCCCCCTTGATCTTCTCCCAAGCTTTCTTAGAGTCCTCCAGGATCCAGGGGCTGAAGGGCTAATGCTTGCCATGGCAATAGGATGTCAGGACCTACTAGAGAATTCCGCTTGGACCCACGTGGGCCTTTGTTTGTTTTGGTTTTAGAGAAAGGATCTTTCTATGGAGTCCAGGCTAGCATGGGACTCACAACCTTTCTGCCTCATAGGCATACACTATGATGCCCATCCTTGCTCTCCAAACACTTAAAAATCTCATTCTAGGCATCTAGGGTAGCCTGTCAGGAAGGAGCCCTAGAAACAGGCCATGAGGACTGCACCTCTCACCCACTCTTGGCCCGCAGGATCAGGCTACACATTCCATGAGCAGTCTCTAAGTCCTGATCCTGGGTGAGTCAATGGCTGAAGAGGCCCAAGGGCAGGGAAGGGAAGGGCAAGGAGCTAGAGCTGCTCAGTGTTTAGGTTTGTCTCCAGGGCTGGGACAACTGAACCCCATGCACCCACTGTCCCGTCACTCACCTTGCCGCCTAAGCTGAAGGCAGAGGGCACTTTTGGCTGGCCCCCGGAATATACCCAGGGGTGAGAGGCCAAAGGCCAGTCATATGGACGCTCTGGGGGCAGGCTGGACATTAGGTAGGGCGGCAAGCAGGTGGGAACCCAGAAAGGAGCTCGCTCTAGAATCTTGGTCTCCAGCAGGAAAGGGCAGTGCAAGGGCCGAAAGGCCACAGGGTCACTCTTGGGGTGGCCACTACTATGCTCAGGTAACAGGGGGCCGTAGCGAGGTGGGCACGCTGGCCCACAGAAGGCCAGTGGGTGGGCCAGCATCGCTTCCTTCCAGCGCAGTCCTTCCTTGCTGCCCAGCCAGCTGGCCTTCCTCTCCCCATTCCGAGGACCCTCGCCCTCTACCAGTGAGAGCGTGTCCTTGGGGCCTTGGGGGAAGCCAGGAGGGAGCCAGGAGTCCGGAGTGCTCAGGACGCCCCTCCAAAAGGGAGCAGCAGGTTCTCCTAGGCACAGTGCCCCATGGCGCAAGCCATCCTGTGGTGGGGTACCGAGCTCCTGTCCCACAATGCCGTTCTCAGGGGCTGTCTTCTCCCAGGCTGGGGTGTCCTTCAGGAAGCTGGGCATACTCTCCATCACTCTCCTGCCCTCATGGGGCTCTCCCAGGGGGGGTTCCTGGAGTGTAAGGGCAAAGCATGAACTCTTTAGGCACATGCCCCATGTACCTTACTGTGGGCACCACCCTGGGAATACCAAAGTGACTCAAACAAACCAGTAAAGCAAGTGCCAGGCCACAGTACGGCACAAAGCAGCTCTCCCCATGTGGCCAAAGGGATTCTGCTTCATGGCCGGAAGTTAATACGTTTTCCTAAGTTCTGACCCCTATCTGAATTTGGGGGTCCAAATTCAACGGAAGGTTGTTGCTTCTAGGGTGAGAGGTTCTACCCTTATGGAGCTAGAAACCTGGTTACAAGTCTTGGAAATGGATAGGAAGCAAGCCTGCAAAAGGCTAGCTTAGCACAAGGACTCAACTGGGAGGCCAGGGAGGCTGGATCCCGGCTCTGACCCTGTATCACCTGCTCTGCGGATGCTCAGTGGATCGTTTTCTCCTCCGGGCTCCAGTGTCCCCGTGTGTAAAAGTGGGACTTGGGACACAGAGGACTCTTTCTAAACCCCAGTCTGTGGTTTTGGGGGTGCTGCTTTCCCACCCCCATCTCCAGCTCCCACCAGGCTTGCAAGACTGGGATGTTCAGGCCTGGCAGGCTGGATGGAGTCCCTGGGCAGGGCAGCTAGCCAGGGCTGCTGGCTGGTGTCTCTCCCTACACCTGGGCTGCCTGACTCTGCCCCTTGGTGGGCTCTAGTGTCTTGGCATCTCCAACACAGTACCAGGACGGCTGCTGGGGGCGGGGGAGGTGGTAGGATCTGGGCTCCCAAGGGGAGGGAGGGGTAAACTAGCATGTGAGAAAGAATTAAGAGGTTTCAGACTTGGATGGGACAGTGCCGGGCTCAGCTGCGAACTGCAGCTTGGAGGGGGGAGGGAAGGAGGCGGGGAAAGCAGGCTGGGCCCCAGAGATACGCAAGCGAGGGAAAATTGAACACGCATGCGAGGGACCAGGATGACAGGTGGCACCAGATCAGCGGCACTCTCCCGGAGCAGTCCCCCTGGCCCGCCCGAGGAAGCCCCAAGAGGGATGGATATACGGGATCCTTGGCGGAGGTGCCAGGAATTTTTGGAGCTGCAGCCTGCGTGCGGTTCAGCCCCCTTAGTTGGGCATTCTAACTTTTTCATGTTAATGAGCGAGGTCCAGTCCAGAGTGGCACCGGCACTTCACTCCCCTCTGCACCTTGGGATGGGCTCATAACCCCCCATTACAAGTACCCCAGAAGGCGCCCCCTCTCGGCATTTACCTGGGCTTCACAGGCCGGGCGCGGTGTGGGCGGCGGTCGTGCTGGCCGGCGCTGGGCACTCGCTCCCCATGGGCCGGCTTCGGGGCGTTCTCCCTCTTTCTGCTCAGCGCGCTCGCGCTTTCTTTCACCCCGGGCGTCGGGGGCGCTCTAGGGCCGCAGGTTGGAGGGGTCGGACTCCGGGATTTGCAGGATGCGGCACACGGCGCGGATGGGCCGCACCAGCTTCTGGGCCACGGCTGTGGGTTGCGCCATGGGACGCCGAGACTCCGTGCTGCGCTTTGGGGAGGGTCGGGCCGGGGCTAGGGAGCGGGTGTCCCCGGAGGGAGAGAAGGAACCGGGCCGGGGGGAACGCGCGCCCCGGATCGGAGATGGCTGAGTGGGGGGAAAGGCCGAGGGGCCGGGGAAGGGGGTCGTGCCTGGAAGTGGGGGGCCGATCCCGTGAGCCAGAAGAGAGGCACCAGCGAGGGCGCAGCACCGCGCAGCGCGGCTAATGGAGGGACAGCGCAGCGGAGAGCGCAGCAGGACCTCTGATCGCCATCGCCAGACGCGCAACTGAGAGTGGGGAAGCTGCTCCGCCGGTTTCCTCCTCCAGCACCCTGCGGGAAACAGGAGCCCGTGATTCGGCGGCCCCGCCTGGGCCTGCCCCCTTCTGAGCCCCGGGGGCTTCCGCCAACGCCCCGGCGATGCCACCGGCTGCGCACGGGGAGAATGAGCCCTTTGTTCCCCCTCCCCCCCGCGGCACCCGGGCGCCTGCCGAGAGAGGCTCCCCTGGGGCAGTGTGCCAGCTTCCCAGCCGCCCCACCCTCCCGTGGGCCCGGCCCGGAGCCTGGCAGGCGGGCAGCACCCCCACTGTAGGTGCCAAGCCCGGGAACTGGAGCAAAGGGCGGGAGGGGCCGGACCAGGCCACGGTGAGGCGGGGTGCCCCCCGGGGTGCTAGGGCGGGGCGGCAGGGAGGGGTCAGTGCCAGAGCTGGCAGGGGCAGTCGGGTTCTCACGGGTCAGTGATGGGTGCTGCGACCCACGCCAGCAGGCCCGTGCCTGCTGGACCACTCTCTCCCTGTCCTTTCCAACTCCGGGCACACCCCAATGACTGGTGGCTTCTCATTCTTCATCTTCACCTGCCCAAGCCCCTCTTCCCAGCATCCCTCTCAGGGCACGAGGTTACGCAAAGTGTTATGCTTTGGAATCTGGGAGGGCCTTGCCGTCTGGTCTGTTCCCTGGTCTAAGGGCCTTGATTTCTACCAAGTGTCCAGAGAAGTGATGGGGCCAGAAGCGCCCAAGCCTCCGAACCTCCAGTTGGGGTTGCCCGCTCGGCTGCCCCATCCTCAATGTTCCTGGTGCTCCCAGGCCCAGCCTGGAGAGGAGCCCATGGGAGTGGCTCCTGGGAGGGAACAGCGAGTAAGAGAGGAAATGGGCAAACAGGGCACCCTCCACCCGAGGAAGCATCCCTGCTCTTCTGCGGGGGTGGTTCCAGAGCGCACACACACAAACAGACAGATTCAGACAGACACACACAGAAACCCACACGCCCAACGGGTGCTTCCCTTCCCTGAAGGCACCCACCTCCTGCCCCTCGACTCCCCTGCCTCTCTGAGCCCAGTCTGAAACAGAAGCAGTACTGCCTACTTCCCCATCCCTGGGGAAGGGATGAGTTTTGGTGGCCACAACCCGGTCCCAAGTCATACCACCATCTCTGAAGAGGGGTACAATGAAGAGCCCAAGGTCTTTCTCTCCCAAGGGACAAGGGTGAAGGCAAGGAGCCTTTCACCAACTGTGGAGGACAGGATGGGTACTTGGGAGAGGAGGTCCGCACAGTGGAAACTGTTCAGACTTGGGCCTCATTGGCACAAATCTTCCTAGCCTCTCACCTTCACAGAGGCGAAGTCTGGTGGGGGCAGGCTGGCAGGGATTGTTTACTTGATTGAGTTTTTCATAGTCCTCTTCTTATCCACTCCCTTGGAGGTGGCCTGACCCCAGTGTGCTATGGGAGATGAATAAGGAGGGTCCCATCGGGACTGGAGCTCCAAGGCTTCAGCCTGGCCTCCAGACCCCCGCCTGGCTCCTGGGCAAGGTGCTGGACTGGGATGTACCTGTGGTCCCTGTCTAAGCCTCTGGCCTACCTTAGCTGAGGCCTGTGGGAGAGTCGTTGTCTTGGGGAAAAGTCCTGTGGTTTGAGGGCTGGAAGAAGCCAAAGGAGAAGCTTGGGCTGTCCAGAGTCCCCAGGGCCTGTGGCTGTCTTCCCCTAAGGTAATCGGGACGGTCTCAGGGGGGAGGTGAACAGATCCCCACCCCTACACCCCCAGCTGCCATATCTGCCTGTCAGATTATATTGCCTGGACTAGACCCGAGCTCCCAGGGCAGTCTTCTGGAATGTTTAGGGGTTAGTGGAGATGAAGGTGGGGGGAAGTACCACCCGCATCCCACCACATTCCCCATCCCTTCCATGAGAGCCTATGGCACAGGCCAGAGTCCTTGTAGCTGGCTGTGCTGTGCCTGAGGATGGAGCAGCCTGAGGACACACAGGAAAGACACAAACACAGAAGGGAAAGCCACCCGCTGTGTGGTCACAAAACCAGACCATGGACCTAGCAAGCTGACTAGCACCCCCAGACTCTCGTGGGTCCAGCCCCAGCCCCGCACCGACACCTCACTCACTGACATACATGCTGACACACACACACACACACTCGTGCTGACAGGCACAGCCTCACTCCCAGCCGGCTGCCCTTTCTCCACCCCAGAGCCCCTTACCTGGGCAAGCACAGTGCCCCTCAGGCAGAGTAGCCCCCTGCCCAGGGGTGGGCAGCAGGCAGGGAGGGGGAAGGAGCCCCGGAGAGTCAGGCCAAGCTGCCACTAATCCGGGCGGGGAGAGGGGGGGGCACCACACGTCAGAGCGGGGACTGCCGGGTGGAGGGCATCTGAGGACATCCCCTCCCACACACGCGGCCGTCTGGGCACCTAGCCCTGCTTCCTCAGCCCCTCCATCCTTCAGACAGCTGAGGCTGGCCTCCCCCCACCCCACCCCCACCCCGTGGCCATGCCTGAGGTGGGGGACACGGCGGAGCGGGGTGGGGGGTGGGCGGGGGATACCGGGAGAAATCTCCCAGGACCAGGGGGGAGGGGACAGGGAAGGGAAGTGTGGAGATGCTGCTGGAGCCAGGAGGAAGCTCGGTGGTAGATGCTGTCCTCTCCTCTGGCCCACCCACCCACATCGTTGACCTAATTCCTCTTCGGGAGCCCTCCTTCTCTCTAGCCCTCCCCCACCGCCATCTAGCTTCCAATGTGGTTCTCAGGCTGAGCCTGGGGACTCGCGGGGGGCCCCAGCAATGTCAGCTCTGCCCCCAGGATCCCCCACCCCAGCCCTAGGCACCACCAGCCTGCTGAGGTGAAGATCACCTGTTAGTGCGCCCCAACCCCAGATGCTGGGTGAGAAATGGGGACAAGGACCTAAGCAGTTAACGCCCTGAATCCCCTCCAGTGGAGGACAGCGCCTGCCAGGACCCCCCAACTCAGCCTGGGCCAGGGTCACAGGTGGGATCTAGAGGCTTAGTATGCTGCTGAGGACGGCAGCTAAAAATACAGCCGTGGGTTCCTGTGGGTTGTGACAGAGACCGGCCACAGGTCAGAGGGACAGTGATGGAGCCCGTGACAGAGGCAGGTGAGGCGGAGGGAGACAGGAGAGAGACGGGGGGGGGGGGGGGGGGGGGGGGAGCAGGTAACAGGCCAGGAAGTGGGGGGGAAGGCTGAGGAGTGGGAACGGGACCAGGACCCACAGAAAGTATGTTCTAGGGACTGGCCTTCATGGAGTCAGGTCCTTTCCAACCTTGATCCTACCCCAGGAGACCAGGCACCGTGGTATCAAGTAGGTTGGTGGCCCTTGGAAGGCAAGAACACGGCTTAACTCCCGCCTCCCCCTTAAGAGGCCAGGCCGGAGGATCAGCGGTGGGCCAGGGACCCTCTCCAGAGGTGGATAGTGCTGGGTTGGGGGTGTGCCTGGGCGGTTCTCAGAGAGGCGGAGCAGCTCTGAGGTATGTCCATATGATACCCAGTGCCTCAAGTCTCAGGCTCACATGTATGCTTGCTCAGAACAGCCTACAACTCGGACTTCTGCTCACTTCTTCCTGTGTGGCCTCAGGATGCCTTGGTAGTCAATTTTAGCCAGCCATTCATGAAGCCCTATCAGAGACGCTGGGGATTTGAAAGCTGTGTGGCCAAACTGAGGTGACACAGGGCACAGACACCAAAGCACATGTTCACTCCCACCCTGAAGAGGGTGAAGACACTGATGTATGTGTTGGTTCCGTAGCAGCCCGCCTTCAGGCCTCTGAGGTGTCAGGCCTTGGGCTGAGGCTAGGAGCCACTCCTGGAGACAGGCACATGGCGGCAAATGACTTCTAATCTTGTGCTGGGGAGTTAAAGAGGGCTCCCAGAGGACGGGGACGGGGGTGATGTTTGAGCTCAGAAGTCAGACAATTACCACCAAATCCCACAGTTCTAAAAATACCTCAACCACTTATTCTGGGCTGGGATACAACAGTAAAATAAGGCTGGTTCTGAAGTCACGACTGAGGAGGGACAAAACATTATGACGTACTCAAGATGGAAACAGAATCTCTTCATGAACAGCGATGGGAGGAACGCCCGGTGAGCAAGGCAAGGTGGAGGCATGCCTTCGGAGGTTTCAGTCATCTGGGCTGGGGTAGGAGTATAAATCTGCAGAGGGCAAAGTCAGGCAGGGAAGAGCAGAGATGGTAAAATGTGGGCCTGGGCTTCACAGAGCCTGGGGATACTGGCTTCGGCTGTCCTGCCAGGAGGACCGACTTTGCCCACCTCCCAGGCAGTACTACTGTAGAGCAGAAAGCTGTTTCGCCCATAAAATGGGCATTGGCTCATTTGAGAGAATGCAAGGAAACCATCTCTGCGAAATGCCCAGCACAAGGTCAGGCATGCAACGAATATTCCATACATGCCAGGCTCCTTCTCCCTGCCTCCCAGGCAAGGAACAGCCCATTTACTGAATAGTGATTAAGTACATCAACTCTGGAGCCAGACTGCCTGGTCCAAAGCCCAATCCTGCACTTAGTAGCTGGGCCACCTTGGGCAAATGATTTGCCCTTTATGCGCCTATTTGGGAAATGGGGATTATAATAATAGTACAGACTTCCTTGTCTTCTCACCCCTACACTATCTAGCAACACATCTTCTGAGTGAATTAATGAGGTGGTAAATCAGCATCACAATGAGAGGGAATGCCATGAGGAAGCCACTGAATCCCAATCCGAGAGAGGCTAAATCAGCCACACAGATTAAATGCCTTCCCTTCAATAAAACCCAGATAATCCCCACACCAAGAGTTAATCCTCACAGGCTACTCCAATTTAGCAGCTCATATCTTTCCAACCAGCATTCTCATCCACCTCTTGACTCTGAAGTGGGAGAGATGGGCAGATGGGAGTGTGGGGAGGGAGCATCCCAGGGCACCATGTCACTCCAACATCAGGGGCAGATGACCCAGGCGTCAGAGGAGATGGATTAGAGCCAGTGCAGGGGCAAGAGCCTGGGTCTCTGTAGATGCAGCAGGCCACAGATCAGCCACTAGCAGCAGAGAAGGGCTATCATTGGCCCTGCTGGGTTCGGCATCATTCCTTTGGCCTGCCCCATCAGCAGCCAGGCCCCAGCAGGGCGAGGCTTTGGCCAGTCTCCGAGCCCCGCCCACCTTGACCTGGAAGGTGGGGGCAGCTTGGCCCCAGGCAGCTGCTGCCCTCTAGCGGCTTAGAGTGTAAGTTCACCCTGATTATACCTGAATGTTTCCAGAAAAAGTTTACATAACTGAGGACCCTCCAGGTTCATGGAAGACCTAGCCTGCCTTCCCAGGTTTGCTCTGTGCCGTCTCCACACCCTCTCCATACCTTTGCCTCTTCCTGTAAGGGCCAGTACTGACTCCTGACTCTGAGTCCTCTCCAAGAGTCTGACTCTTGCCAGGCAGTGGTGGCACACGCCTTTAATCCCAGCACTTGGGAGGCAGAGCCAGGTGAATCTCTGTGAGTTCGAGGCCAGCCTGGTCTACAAAGCGAGTTCCAGGACAGGCTCTAAAGCTACACAGAGAAACCCTGGTCTTAAGCCCCCCCCCAAAAAAAAAAAAGACTTTTTTTTTTGAGACATGGTCTCTCTAGTCCTGGAACTTGCTATGTAGACCATGCTGGACTTCAACTCAGAGATACCCGCCCCCCTTCCCCCAATGTTGGGATCAAAGGCTCCAGCCTGACTCCTTGCTGTTGTGACTGTTTACTGGTGGCCTCCCCTTCTAAGCACAGAGGTCTGGGAGTCTTTCCTTTCACCCTTCTGCCAGAGCCTGCAGTGGGCTGCTAGTTACAATATGAGAGGTGAGCAGTGAAGAGACAGATCCGGGAAGCCAAACACCGTTAGGTATTTATTTATAAAAATATTCACAAGCCTGACCTCACTCACCAACGTGAACACACACAGCTAGAACACACGCACACCAGGCCTTAGAAAAGGCTGTCAAGTACTCTGAAGTAGAAGGGAATGAACACAACAGGTTGGACTTCGGATTTCATCTGTGGGGACTAGAGGGGCTCTGGTCCCGTGTCTGGAAAGGGAAAAGGCTGAAGAAGGCAATAAATAGGCCCCTGGGCTTGGCCTGCTTTGGTATACTGTAGGTGCATCCCCATGCCGGGTACCACACCATGTGTGCCGCCCCCCCCCCTTAGGCAGCTGCAGAAGCCAGAAGGGGCGGAGCCCAGGCAACCGGTGTAGCAGCAAAAGGTCCCCTGCTGGCTCAAGAGGTAAGATGGCCTGACTGCAGAATCTAGCTGTCCATGTCCGAGGGCATCGTCTTTTTCCGGGTTCGGACCTTCAGGGAGCGCGAGGTGCCCTTGGGGAGAGAAAGCCAATCAATACACCGTGAGTGGTGTGAGCGCGGCAGCTCAACCGACGTCCCTCACACGGCCCTTCCAACACACTGACCTCTCGCACCAATGGCTTCCTCTTGACCACCCGAAGGCTTTGGCTGCGGCTCAGAGGCTTCTCTCGGGGCCGGACAGGTGGCTGGGGGACTACCTCATTGTCTGACCAACACTCATCCTCTGTGTCACTATCTCGCAGGCCACCCGGCCGGTACCCTGTGGAAGAGGGGCCAGCGGGAGGACAAAGCTGAACATTTCCACAAGCCTGGGGCCGGCCACTCCCACTCACTGTCCCTCCAGCCCTCAGAGAGGCAGACCTTCTCAGGTCAGCTCTGGTTTGTTTTCCCGCTTACCAATCGGGGGCCTGCGTCGGGGCACCTGGTCTTCCAGGTAGAGGGGATCTTGGTAGGTGGGGGCAGAGGTGTCCGGGATAGAGCGGAGGTCCTGCATGGAGAAGCTCCGTAGCCTTCCAGCCAGAGCACCCTGACTCTAGGAGGTGAGAGACGGGAGGCACTGTGTTAACTGCAGAAGAGGGCTTACGGGCGGACGGGCTTAGCTAATCACTGGGGCACAAGATTCAGCAACTGAACTGGCTCAATGGTGAGCCTTGGGGCCCAAAGCACCTTGGTAGCAGCCTGCACAGCAGCTGAGGCGGCGATGTTGAGGCCCCGCTTCCCGAAACTGAGCACGGTCTCGTAGCTGCGCTCCTTGGCCTGCACAATGCACGCATCGATCTCCTGCAGACCCAGGGTGGAGAGCAAGCTCAGATCAACCAAGGAGCCATTTCCTTGCAGACCCCAAGAAGCCACTGGCTGTCCCGATCCCTAAGCCCACTCCTACCTAGGGCCCAGGAGCTACAGACATAGGCTCAGGACCAAAACTAAGAGCAGGGTTCCCCGCCCGCCCGCCCACCCACTCCACACCTCAGTGAGTGTCCCCTCCATGTTTCCATGCCCACATCAACTTCCTGCTGGCACGTCACACCCCTAAAGTTCATTCCTATGTATCACCCAGGTAGGGGAGGAAAGCCAACCCCTTGCCCAGTCCCACAGCAAAACTGAAGTGGGACAGGAAATTGGACCCGGGCATCTCAGGCTCCCTGAACCTGAGACACAGGGCTCTCCCCGACACCCTCTCCCCGACGCACCCTTCTGTGTTAATCCTCCATCTCCCCCAGGGGTACCTTCTCATGGCGGGATAGGGACGGGTGGACAAACTTTCGGTAGAGCAGGCTGGCCCCCTTGGTATAAGGCGAGAGCAGCCACAGCACGAAGGCCATCTTGATCTCATAGTAAAAAGGGAACCTGGGGGAGCAGGAGAGGAGTGTGTGTGTGAGCCAGGAGCCAGGTAGTGGGGTGGGCCTTCCCAACCCACGGCCTGCCGATCCGCGTGCCCAACCAGGAAATGAAGACGTCCGTGAAGGTCTCTGTGGCCATGAAGATGGCAAAGACAATCCAGTACATCATCCACCGGACCTGTGGGTCAGAGTGCACCGAGCTCAGCTTGGGAGCCGGAGGTGCCAAGGCCCGCCCCCGGCTGGCCCAGCCCAGAGATTCCTGAGAGCCTGTCCCACCACATTGCTGCATGTCCCCGTGTCTGCTTAGGCAGGAGCCCCTGAGAAACTGCCTTTCATTCCAGTGCCCACCCCAGCATGCTTCACCCACAAGATCCTCCATGCGCATGCTAATGGCTCACCCTCCTTCCACGCTCACTTGGCCACTCTACCCAAGATCGGCCACACCACCGAGCCCCCCTGGAGTCTTCAAGGCCCGTTCCGGCCCTCCCGTATCACCAAGTCTTACCAACCCCTTCCTGACGACTCCTCGAGGTTAATCCCATTAGCTAAGCTTTCCCACCAACCCTTTACACTCACATATTCTCGAATGTTCTTGCTCTTCACAGCCTTGTAGGAAGCATATGCAGGGTACAGCATCCCAAATAAGAGCCTGGAACAGGAGCCATAGGAAGTGTGAGGGGGCACCATGCCCCACCCTCTCCCTGCCAGGTGGCTGATTCCCCCAACCTGGATGCGTGGTGGCAGTGCCTGCCCTGTTTTTCCCGCTTGGCTTGCACAACCCAAGGTGCCTGAGTCAGTGCCCTGGAGGCTGCCTCCCCACCCGGCTGTTTACAAACATCCCAAGCCTGCTCGGGCCTGCACTGGTGGCCCATGGGTACAGGACAGGCTGGGAACACACAACAAGGCCGGTGAGAGCACCAAGCTGCTCCCTCCCACTACACGCAATCAGGCCCAGGGCCACCGGGATGCAGCCAGAGACATTGGAACCAGGTGTCGGACTATCCAAAAGTGAGGGGTAGACTTCGGAGGCTGAAGCTAGGGGTGGTGGGTCATGGGAGGGCTGCTCAGATGGGAGGGCGGCACCTGGATTCTCCGCCCACAGCAGCGCCTATCCCCTTCTCACTGGGCTGCGGGTGGCAAGGCCTGAGCCCTGCCTGCACCTGTCTGCAGTGTGTGCGCATGTAGGAAGGGTCCCCAATCAGCCTAGAAGGACGCGGGTTGGGAGCAAGGCATTCAGTGACCAGGTCCCACTTCAGAGCTCCAGGACCGTTAAGCGTGTGTTAGGAAAGGGCTGAGGGAGTTCAGAAAATTCTCTTCTTTACCAAACGTTCCCAGTTTCCATCCCAAAGGCAGGCTGGCTCCAGGGATCAGAGGGGGTCTCACAGGGTTCATACTCACACCACCAGGCGACAGATCATCCAGGACACCATCCTGACAGCCTTGGAGAGGATCCCAAGAGACAACCGGAGGGACGGTCACCCAGGAGCTGGGGCAAGGGGCCGAGTGGCGCTGCAGTACACCTGTCCCTCGGTGCAGGCAGAGACCACCACTCCTGACTCCTACCCCACAGTGCGAGGAGCCTGGAGAACCCGGAACCAGTGGACGTGGGGCCTTGAAGAGGAAACCGACTTGGCAGCGGGGAGGGCGGGGCGCGTTCCTCCGCCCCGCGCCGCGGAATTAGTCCGACAGTTCCTGCCGCGGAGAACCGCGCGCTCGCCTGTGGAGGGCGCCGCTGCTAGTCCCGGGTCAGGGTGGCAGCTCCGGATCTCCGCTCTCACGGACCTCCGGGGTCCCGGGGTGGCTGACCACCTGCAGCAGTGTCCGGGGCGGAGTTTGTAACTCACTTGAAAGTTGCACGGAACCTGGTTCTGCCCAACCCCAGTGCTCAAGCTCGAGGCGCAGGCGCAACGAAGCCTTCAGAGGGGCGGGGCGAGGTCATGGACACAAAAGGCCAGTCCCTTAAAGCGGCGATGCTCCGCGCATCTCGGAGGTGGGGCCACAGGTCGAATAGTGTTGCAGGTCTGAAAGGTTAGCAGGTGGAAAGTCACAACGGAAAGAGAGAGAGGAACAAAAACAACCCGGACTCCTAACTGGATGTGGTGGCGCACACATGAACCCCTGAGGCTGAGGCAGGAGAATTACCAGCCCAGGCTGTGTTACAGATATATCATGACACTGTCACTGTCGCAAACAACCAAAAGGAAAGAAACTCAGAAAGAAAGAAAAAACAAGCCCGGCGGTGGTGGTGCACGCCTTTAATCCCAGGCAGAGGCAAGTGGAGTTCAAGGCCAGCCTGGTCTACAGAGTGAGTTCCAGGACAGCCAGAGCTGCACAGAGAAACATTGTCTCAAAACACGAGAGAGAGAGAGAGAGAGAGAGAGAGAGAGAGAGAGAGAGAGAGAGAGAGAGAGAAGAGAGAAGAGAGAAGAGAGAAGAGAGAAGAGAGAAGAGAGAAGAGAGAAGAGAGAAGAGAGAAGAGAGAAGAGAGAAGAGAGAAGAGAGAAGAGAGAAGAGAGAAGAGAGAAGAGAGAAGAGAGAAGAGAGAAGAGAGAAGAGAGAAGAGAGAAGAGAGAAGAGAGAAAGAAGAGAGAAGAGAGAAGAGGAGAGAAGAGAGAAGAGAGAAGAGAGAAGAGAGAAGAGAGAAGAGAGAAGAATAGAAAAAAAAATTGCATTGTAGCTGATCCCATCATCCTAGTAGTGCGGTTCAGGAGTCATCCTCCCAACAAAGGACCTCAGGGGTCCACTTCTCTCTCTAAAGCAGCTTTCTAAGATCCATACATCTGGGCAGTCTGACCCTAGTGTCTTGAGAGACTGAGCAAAGATCCGGACTCACCCATGTCTTCTTTACCAGAAGTTTGAAATTCTGAATCAAGGATACAAATATCACAGAAAATTCTAAAATCAACACTTGCCATTTTGTGTCGTGCTTTTGTGCTCATGTATTTTTTGTTGTGTGAGATGATGGGGTTATTAAAGCTACTTCTTATGAGGTTGGTCACACTGGGGAGGTGTAACATTTGACAAAACTTGGGTATTTTATTATTATCATTATTATAATCATCGTCATTATTATTATCTTGGTTTTTGAGACAGTTTTTGGCTTTTTATTTGTTATGGTTTTGTTTGTTTGTTTGTTTGTTTGTTTGTTTTTCCAGTCAGGGTCTCTCTGTGTAGTCTTGGCTGTTCTGGAATTCACTCTGTAGACCAGGCTGCCCTTGAACTCAGAGATCTGCCTGCCTCTGGGCTGGGATTAAAGGCGTGTGCCACCACCGCCCAGCTTTAAAATGTTTTTATTTATTTTTTGAGAATTTCATATAATGTATTTTGATCACATTCTTTACCATCCCCCCACCTCCTCCCAGATGCTCTCTCCCTATTCACCCTGCTTCTTGTCCCTTCTCTCTCTTAAAACACATGAACATGACTCCAGGGAGAAGAAGCTTCCTCCTGCAGCAGATGGGAACAGAGACCTACAGCCAGACATTATGCAGAGAGTGAGAAACTTTGTAACACTCAGCTCTAAAGGAGAGGTCTCCATCAAAATCCCTCCCTTCAGGGCTCAGGTAACCCCTTAGAAGAGGAGGCAGAGAGAGATGGAGAAGCCAGAGGGGATGGAGGACACCAGGTAAAGCAAGGCCCTCAGAATCAGCATGGTGGATGCTCATATGAACCCACAGAGACTGAGGCAGCATGCACGGGGCCTGCATGCCCGTGGATCTGCACCGGGTCCTCTGCATCTTTACTGTGGCTTCCAATGTAGTGTTTTCATGGGATTCCTGAGTGTGTGAACCAGGGGGTCTCAGTTTCTTGTGCCGGCTCTCAGGCTCTTTTCCTTCTGTTTGTTCTGTCCAGTTCCAATGTGTTTTTGATTTATCTTATGACGTTATATTTTATTTTATTATGATCCATTTGAAACCTGTTTGTTTTCACTTGAGAGACAGAAAGAGAATAGCTCCAGGTGGGAGAGGAGGCGGGGGAGAAACCTGGAGGTGTAGAGGGATATATTATGTGAGAACCACCACCACCCCACCACCCCCGCCCCCAGGCAGGATTTCTCTGTGTAGCCCTGGCTGTCCCAGAATTCACTTTGTAGATCAGGCTGGTCTCGAAATCACAGAGATCCACCTGCCTCTGCCTCCTGAATGCTGGGACTAAAGGTGTACATCACCACTGCCTGGCCAAATACACACACACACACACACACACACACACACACACACACACACATATATATATATATATATATATATATATATATATATATATATATATACATACATACATACATATATTCAATAAAACAAAAAAGTACACACACATACACATGCACACCCCCAAACAAATAAAACCATGGAGTCTGATTTGTGTTGGCCCATTACTCCTGAGCACGGGACCTGGCCTGGAGTGGTTGATATACCCAGTGGCACTCTATTGGAGAAAACTGATTTTTTTCCCTCTCCCAGCAGGTGTCAATTTTGAATAGCTTTTTGACTAAGGGTGGGACTTGGTGCCCATCACATCCCCTCCTCTGTCCTGGGATTTCATCCTGGCTCCAGCTTGTGTGGATCTTGTGCACACTGCCACAGTCTCTGTGAGTTTCGTACCTGCATCTTCCCGCACTGTATCTGGAGAACACTGTGTCCTTCCTGTGCCGGCGTTTGCAGAGTTGCAGAGACCCCGCGAGGGCTGTGACATAGACAACCTATTCAGCTCTGACTACTCCCAAGTCTCTCACCCTCTGTGTGTTGTCCAATTGTGGGTCTGTGTCAACTGTCTACTACAAGAAGAAGCTTCTCTGATTTTACTCGTGGTCTTAATCTTTGCAAAGATCTTTTTTTTTTTTTTTTTTTTAACATTTAAGAAATGTTCTCAGTGAAGTAAATGGCCCAATGTTACTCAGTGGTACTTACTGCTCATCAGTGGCCAAATGTGTGGCATGGTCAATTTTCTTAGGAATCAGCAGCAGCCAGTGACCAGTGGCCTTGGGAGGGCACGTGGACCTGAAGAAGTTTCCCTGATGAGGTGAGCACCCCCACAAGGAGAGAGGAAGCTACACAGAGGAAGCCTGGTTTCTCACACAGGGGGTCTCTTCCTTTGTGACATCTGCCTGGCTCAGTTGTTCCTTCTGCACATCGGGAGATCAGTGCCCCTCCCCCACCTCTGCTGCTGTGAGGTGAGGGTGCAAGCCAAGCTACCCCAGGGTGTGGGGGTGGACACACAGGCAGTTACTGCTTTTTATTAGAGCACAGTTAACACCCACCAACTATGAGGATGGAATTGGTAATGATGGGAGCCAGGGAAAGGAGGCTTCTTGGGAATAAACAAACACACGGTGATTATACAGTCTTAATTATTATCATCAATTTTATTGGTATTGCTGGATGTGGGAGCCGGCAATGAAACCTGCCCACAGGAGAAACTCCCCCATGCCTTCAGTCTCCCTTGCTCCGCTTGCCCGTCCCCCCCACACTGTTTTGGAGAAACAAGAAACACCAGGCCTGAGAAGGTCCCAGACACCATCCATCTTGTGATCCATTTTTTTTTTTTTTAAAAGACAAGATCCTAGGTAGTCTAGATATGGCCTTGAACTTCTGATCTTCCCGCTTCTTCTTCCTAAATGCTGGCATTACAGGCATGTATCACCCTGTTTGGTTCATACAATGCCAGGGCTCAAACCCAGGGCTTCATGTATGCTAGGAAAGCACTGGGCTAAGCCGCATGTCCATCCTTCCAAATTATATATATTAATGTGTATAAGTGTTTTGCCTGCAGGTATGTTTGTGCACATGTATGCAGTGCCTGTGGAGGTCAGAAGAAGGACTGGAGTTGCAGGTGACTACTGGCCTCCAAGTAGGTGCTGGAAGGGCAGCCAGTGCTCTTAACTGCTGAGCCAACTCCCTGACCCTTTAGATCTGATTATTTAGGCAAAAGGTGTCAGGTAAGGCCAGGTGTGATGGCACACCCCTTTAATCCCAGCATTCAGGAGGCAGAGGCAGGGAGATCTCTTCGAGTTTGAAGCCAGCCTGGTCTACATGTCCAGTTTCAGGACAGCCAGGGCTACCCAGTGAGACCCTGTCTCAAAAACATTAACAAACAAACAAACAAAATGTTTTGTGTATCTCCTTGAAGGCAGAAGGATGCAACCGACAGAAGCAATTTAGGACGCGTAGAGCGCTATATAAAGAAGGAAGAGGCACCCATCACTTGAGAAACCCGTGGGAGTCTCAAACCCTTTGGTATGTTCACCCACTGGGTGACTTCTGGAACACCCCCTCGTCATCGCAGCCTCTTTGTATGGTATAGGCATGGGTAGGCATGTGTGTGTGCAGACCAGGGACGTGTAGAGGGCAGCAGGATGTCTTTCTCTACATTTTTTGTTGGTTTAAGACAGGGTCTTACTATGTAGGCCTATCTGGCCCAAAACTTCCAGAGATTCCCCTGCCTCTACCTCCTGAATATAGGATTAAAGACGTGTGCCACCATGTCCGGCTGCCATCCTCCTTTGTTTGTTTGTTTGTTTGTTTGTTTGTTCTCTGTGTAGTTTTGGTGCCTGTCCTGGAACTCACTCTGTAGACCAGGCTGGCCTTGAACTCACAGAGATCCGCCTGGCTCTGCCTCCTGAGTGCTGGAATTAAAGGTGTGCCTCAACACCGCCTAGCATATTTTTTGAGATAAGGCCTCTCATTATTCCTGGAGCTGACTATTTCAGCTAGACTGGCCGGCCCATAAGCCCCCAAGAAGACAGACACCCCAGGATCTGTCTCTGCTCCTCCAGTGCGCATCCATAACTGGCTCTTTACATAGGTGTTCGGGACCCAAACTCAGATCTTTGTGTTTGTGCAATAGACACTTTACCCACTCACTGAGACATCACCCCAGGCCAAGCGAAGCCTTAGGCATGGTGGGCGGGTACCTGCTTGTAATCCAAATCCAAGCACTCAGGAAGCTGAAGCAGGAGGACTGATTTCAAGGGTGGCCTGGACTGCCTAGTGAAATCTTGTCGAGAGAAAGAGAGAGAGAGAGAGAGAGAGAGAGAGAGAGAGAG
The DNA here is from genome assembly GCF_049852395.1 of Peromyscus maniculatus bairdii. Taxonomy (NCBI): domain Eukaryota; kingdom Metazoa; phylum Chordata; class Mammalia; order Rodentia; family Cricetidae; genus Peromyscus; species Peromyscus maniculatus. The sequence goes on along the minus strand of NC_134860.1, from coordinate 68,538,342 downwards.
AGAGAGAGAGAGAGAGAGAGAGAAGAAAGGAAGAAAAAAGAAAGAGAGAGGAAGGAAGGAAGGAAGAAAGGAAGAAAGAAAGAGAGAAAGAAAGAAAGAAAAAGAAAAACAGCTACCCTCTGGTTTCATTTGCTGGGAAGAGCTGACCTGTGCCCACTCTGAGCTCTCCCAGCTGGGACAGTCTCTCCCACAGAGACTCCTGGCCACGATGCCTGTGCTTGAGAAAGTTAAAGGACATGAAGTCAGGGGTCTGATGCCGGGAGCGGGGCTCCTCACAGAGGAGGGTGAGGCTGGCAGCCAGCTGTCACCTTCCTTGGCTTTGACAGAGTAAGTCAACTCTGGCTCTTAGAGCCTTTGGTTGACACAAGCATCCAGTTACCCAGAGTTGCTAAGCAGCTCCATGGACTCAGGGCTGACCCCCCAGGCAGGTGACCAGGCAGCCATGCCACAGAAAGCTGGGCATTCAAGGTTTGATGGAGAGAATGTCTTTCTCCACTGAAGGGAGTGGCTTGTTAGGAGCAATGTTTATCTTGCAACTGGGCAACAGAAGGCCAAGGTGTCTAGGAGACTAAACCCATTTCCCTTGGCAACCTCAGTGGGCATGGGTAAAGGTGCATTGATTTCCCACTTGAAAAAGGACATTGCCTGGGGATATAGCTGAGCTGGTATAGCGCTCGTCTGGTATACATAAAATCCTGGGGTCAATATCCAGCGCTACGTAAAAGTGGCATGGTCATATACAGCTGTAATCTCAGCATTTGGGAAGTGAAGGCAAGAGTCAGGAGTTCAAAGTTAGCCTTGGCTACACAGTGAGCTTAAGGCCAGCGTGGGCTATATGAGACCATCTCAAAAGGAGGAAATGGAGGGAGGGAGGCAGTTCCGGGATGGGATAGAGAGGATTCAAGGGTCCCCACTCTGCTAAGAGCAGATGGAAGTCTAGAACTGTCACATACTTCAAGTTGTGCCCAGGGACAGTGGGGAGGGCTGGGGGCCTGAGGCCACAGATGGGAGGTGGTGTGCAGGGACTCTGAGGGTGGAGGTGGCGAGGAACTCTCAGAGAGCTCTTGTCACCAAGGGCTGCCTTTCGTTCCCTCTCATAAACCCCACTTCTTGGAGGCACTCCATCTCAAATACAATCCTACAGATCAAATAGCTCATAATTATGTGCCGGGCACATTCTTCAAAGGGGCTGACATACATCAATCTGTATTTAATGCACTTAAATCTCACGAGAGGTAAGCTGGGCCTCATGTGCACTAGTCCATCCCAGGATAGTTGACCCTGCTGGTTAGGAATCATTGGACCCACTCTGAAGACGAGGAAACAGACACAGACAGATCACGTAAAGTAACCAATCACCATTCAGTGCTTTTCCTCAGCAAGTGAGCTCAAGCAGGACTCTACAAAGTAGGCTTGCTAATCTGCTTTGCAGGATTTGAGCTTCAGGGAAATTAGTTGACACCAAGCAAAGTAATTGAGCCCACATCTGCTCATGTGTGGTCCAGACTGTGGGGTTCAGAGGATTCTGTTGATGCATGTTCTGGAGCTCTCAGACCTGGTCTCCTCCCCTTGGGACAGATCAGTGATATGTGAGACACAGGGCATTGTGGTGGTTTGAATAGGAACCATTCAAACCATAGGCTCATGTATTTGAATGCTTAGTCATCAGGGAGTGGCACTACTTGAGAAGGACTAAGAGGTGTGGCCTTATTGGAGCAAGTGTGTCACTGGGGATGGACTTTGAGATTTCAGAAGCCCAAGCCAGGCCCAGTGGCTCTCTCCTCATCCTGCTGCCTGCAGATCCAGATGTGGAACTCTCAGCTCCTTCTCTAGCACCATGTCTGTCTGCACGCCACCATGCTTCTCACCATGCTGATAATGGACCAAACCTCTGAAACTGTTTAAGTCAGCCCCAGTTAAATGTTTTCTTTTGTAAGATTTGCCATGGTCATGGTGTCTCTTCACAGCAATAGAAACCCTAAGACAGACATCTATGTGACATGTGAGAGCTGAAAGGGGCCACGGAGAACAGATGAGAAGCAGAAGGGAAGAGGCCTGTGTGTGTACGTGTGTGTCGGGGTACACACTCCAGCACCCCACTGCTGGGGTTGTCATCGCTACCATTTCTGCCCCTTCCCCCGTTTCATTTCTCAGAGGATGGCAAAGGGTTCGAGTCTGGGTGGAGGAGGACAAGGAGAGACGTCCCACAGCTGAGCATGGCCGTTTTTTTCAGCGCAGAGCTGTGTGCTCTTCCCAAGATGCTCCACGTTCCCTAGTGACCCTGGTCATTCTGCCCTAGCCCCTGTCGAGTGATCTCCCGGCTCCTTTTGTTACAGGCTCTCACTGTCATCTCAGAAAGGGACAGGATGGAAGCAGGCAGGAGAGAGAGACGCATGCTGCTGCATCCGTTGGCACCGAGTCCGGAGGAGTCTGATGTCAGGCACAGAGCCAGGGGTTTGTTTTCAGAAGAGCAGGGAGCCAAAGCAGGCTCCTGGGTAGCGGATGACATAATGGAGAGATGTTTCAGGAAGGCCAGACTGGAAGGATCTAAGAAATAGGCTGGCAGGAGGGACCTGGAGACTTAGTAATGAGGACAGATTTGGATTAAGGTTGTAGCAGGGCAAGGGGAGAAAAGAATGCTCATTTGGAAACCCTCAGAGATAAAGAATGGAGAACTGCGGGCTGGTTAAAAATGGGAAGAAGAGGGACCAAGATGTTACCTAGGACTCCAAGGTGCCTCACCTTGGTTTGGGGGTGGTGGTGGTGTCAATGGCAGACATTAGCCCAGTGGGGAGCTCAGGAAGGTAGTGGTAGGAAGACAGGGCTGCCGAGGGCCGAGCATGTCCTTGCCATGTTGCTTCAAGTTATCCTGACAAAGGGACAGACCTAGGTCTTAGCAGGTCCCAGACCAGTTCATCTCCAGGAAGGAACACTGGGCTGTGAGTCAGACCCAGGTGGAAGAGACTCATCACACAGCTCAACACCCGAGCGGTATCACCATGAACTCCTGACCCCAGTGCCAGCTGACTTTGAGGATGCCCATTGCTCGAAGGGAAAGGAGCCAAGAGGAACTGGAAGCTGGTGTGGTCCCTGTGTGTAGCCGGGACAGGTGACACCACCCTGGCTCTGCTCCTAAGAAAACACCCCGAAGACACCTGCGACCTAGTGGTAGGGTGGAACTTTTTATTTGAAGCAAGTGAACAGCATTGCCCCCAAGTGCCCCAGGGCATTAGGCCGGTAAGAAATCCTCTCAATCTGGGCCGGGCGGTGGTGGCGCACGCCTTTAATCCCAGCACTCGGGAGGCAGAGCCAGGCGGATCTCTGTGAGTTCGAGGCCAGCCTGGGCTACCAAGTGAGTTCCAGGAAAGGCGCAAAGCTACACAGAGAAACCCTGTCTCGAAAAAACCAAAAAAAAAAAAAAAAAAAAAAAAAAGAAATCCTCTCAATCTGGCCCTTTCCTGCTTCTGGGCTGCTGTTCCTCATGGACAGCAGAGGGCAGCAGAAGCCTGGTTCCCAGGTGTCCTTCCTGCCAACCACATCCAGCCTCCACTGAGCCACGCTTCCAGGGGCGTCTCCATGTAATGGAGAGGTGCCAGGGGCCCCAACGTGTCCCCGGCACTCACATGAGTGGCTCAGATGTTCTCAGGCTTCTTGTCTTGGCCAGTTTTGATATCCACCCAAGGAGCAGTCACAGTTCAGGGTCCACAACCCACAGGCAGGGGAGAGAGAGGAGACGGCCCGATCTTGAAAAAGCAATAGCTATCCAGAGAAAGCCTTTCCCATCTGTGTCCAGGTGAGCTGGGACTGAGTCACGGAAGAAAACTCTAGTGAGAAGAAAGGTATACTGCACTGCAAAGAACCCGGTTGCTGCTGCCTCTGTGGCTATTATTGCTTCAGGATGAAGGCGCTTTGTCCCCAGGAGGGCCACGGCCATGCTTACTATTATCCTTACTAGCCACCTAATTAGGGGGCACACTGGGGTGAGCAGAGGAGGTGTCGGTGCGCTGGGCACCCTCCAAGAAGAGCAGCTAGGTGAGAGCAGGAAAGCCTGTTTTTTTTTAGCACCCGGGCTGCACGTGTGCACCCTCCCAGACATGTGCAGATATGGAAACAGGAGCGTGGCCGGGTACGCACAAGCACGTAACTGAGTATGTCCAACAGTATGTCCACGGGTGCATGCAGAAGGAGCATGGCGTGGGCAGGCACACTTGGAAGTGTGGGCACACCTGGAGGGAGGTTGCCCCTGTGGATGCTGAACAGGTACCCAAGCGCCTTGAGCATCCACAGGAAAGGCCAGAGGGCACAAGGCTAAGCCGAGAAGAAAAGGGTCATGGCTCACCCATTCCTGCACCCGCCGCGTCACTCAGGCACATTAGCCAGGGAGTGGAGCATGGGGGCACTGTAGATAAGGGTGGCCACTGGTGCACGCACAGAGGAGAACCTGAACACTGGGTGCCCGGGGCATACATAGGTGCTGATTACAGTAATGGGAATGGGCTTCCCTGGTATGTGCCCAGGCCCACTTCTGTGTGTGTGTGTGTGTGTGTGTGTGTGTGTGTGTGTGTGTGTGTGTGCAGATATAGGTTAACCCCATGTGACTTCACTTGGAACTGCTCACAGAAGTCTCCACCCACCATACAGCGCCACCCTGAGGAACCCAAAGGACCTAACTTCCCTCTAGGCACTGAGGTCCACCACGACATGTCGGTATACCAGTGTCTGTCCCTTGAAACTGGGGGCCAGGAGCAGCTGGGCATCTCCAGCCGGCATGTAGCAGAAGGCCCGAGGGGCCTGTGCGGCCAGCTCCTGGAACCGCACAAATTTCTGCCGCCCCTCGTCCCACTGGTAGATCTGCGTGAAGGAGAAGTCGCTGCCCAGTGCCAGGTAGCGGTGGCCACCCACCAGGAAGGGCTGCAGGGCCAGCGAACCCCGGGAGGGAAGGGCCTGCACCTCAGAGAAACGGGCACCCTCCCAGCGCAGGATCTTGGAGTCCCCGATGTAGCGACTAAGACACAGGTAGCTGTCTCGGCCGGCACGAAAGTGTTTCACGGCCTGGGCATCGGGTACCTGGGTCACCTCTCCCTGGGCCACAAACTGCTTCTGAGTACGACTCCACTGATAGATGACAGGTGCCTGAGAGCTGCTGGACACAATCAACCGTGGCTTGCCCTCCCCATCGACAAACTCGAGGTCAGTGTCACGGTGCCAGGCGTGCAGGGCCTGGTGGGAATAGAAGCCATTCTGGTGCCAGCGGTAGAGGCTAGTGGCACCCGCCTTGGAGCTGTCGGCCACTGCAAAGTACCAGTCGCCGTCGATGCGGAAGGCTTCCAGGTCATTGGGCTTCCGCACGCGCTGTGGGTCGATATCCTGCAGCTTGGTGAAACGTGTGGTGTTGGGGTCCCAGTGGTAAATGTACGAGCCCCCGAACAGCTGGGCCACGACTACATAGAGCTGGCCGTCCACCACCATGGGCTTGCAATGCACAGCAGAGGGGGCTGCTGGGACAGAGCACGTGGAGTTAGGGGGTGTCCGGTAGCTCCCACCTTTTCCCACCCAGATGGAGGATCAACCCCCAAACACGGCCCACAACTGAGATCTGCTGCGGAAGTCCGCTCCCAGCGCAGTCCCACCCAGGACTCAGGGTCCATAATGTGGTTGGTTTGTTGAAGACAGGGAAGCCCTGGCTGGCCTGGACCTTATGATATAGATTAGGCTGGTCTTGAACTAGCAGTGATTTTCTTTCTTTACGTCCCAAGTGCTGGGATTACAAGTGTGAGCCACCGTACCTGGCAAGCTCTGTTTTGTTTTGTTTTTCTCCTGAGACAGGTTCTTGCTATACAGTCAAGCCTGGTTTTGAATTCTCCACATTCCCACCTCCACCTCCCAAACGCTGGGATTATAGGTGTCAACCATCATGAACCCAGGACTTAATACTTGCTAGGCAAGCATTCTATCCACTGAGCTTCATTCCTAGCTCTGTGTTGACTTTATTTATTTATTTATTTATTTATTTATTTATTTATTTATTTATTTATTTATTTATTTATTTATTGTTTGAGTCAGAGTCTCTCTATTATGTAGCCCTGGCTGACCTTGAACTCACAGAGATCCACCTTCTTTGCCTCCCAAGTGCTGGGATTAAAGGCGTGTATCCTATACATATTATTTTGTAGATACTGGCCTTTCTCAAACCCAGGAAAATCTTTATGGGCAAGAAACCATTTTTTTTTTCATCCATCCTCCTTCCTTTAGGCATTGACTGGAATTGGACAACAGAGCTTTCCTATCACCTTCTCCTGGATAGGGCCAGCCTAGGCAGGCCACACTCGGGTACCTGGAATTTTATCATAGTCTCGAAGCTGTCGTTCCACATAGTCCCACTTCAGGATGGTGCAGGCGCTGGCACCTGGCTGGGCCAGAGCCAAGTAGAGGTCGCTGGCGTAGAGGAAGGGTTCTGCTGATACCGCGGGGAAGGCCAGTGTCTGGTAGAGGACGAAATCTGCAGGGACAGGAGGTACAGGGAGTGGAATCAACACCAAGGAAACAGGCACCAGCCCACTGGGTGACCGCCGTGGGGACCCGGCAGCCGATAGAAGCTGGGTGTGCCCAGCCGGGTGGCCTTCAGCCGGAGGCCTGGCCCAGCCTACCCGTAGTGATGCAGTCGAACTCCCGAAGAGGCAAGTCTTGCACCTTGTGTTCCTGGAAGCGGGGCGGGCTGGCGCAGTAGATGGGGGCCACAGTGGTGTTGGTGTGTGCCAGCCACTCCACCAGCCACTTCACCTTGCAGTCACAGTTAAGGGCATTGCCCCGGAGGTCTCTGGGTGGTGAGGGGGTGGGGGCAAAGAGAGGGGGCAGACCCTCAGCTGCTCTGCACACCAGCCCGCCTGGCTTTCAGGAGCTGCTGTGAGCTGCTCACAGACAGCTGGGTGACACAGCCGCCCGCCCCCCCCCCCCCCCCCCCCCCCCGCCAGCACAGGCATGGCCAGAGGTGTGCTGGCTGAGCCTAGGGCTCTGCTTGCTTACCTACCTGGCCAGGTGTCTTTGGTTTTCGTTTGTTTGTTTTTGTTTTGTTTTGACTTTTAATTCTCGTCCAACACAGGGTATTGGAGCCCAGGACCTTACACATTCCAGGCAAGTGCTCTAAATCACCAGCCCTGTTTTCACTTTTTAATCATAGGACAGAAGTTTACTGCTATGGTCCCCCTGCCCAGCCTCCTGAGTGTCTGAGATTACAGGCCTGTAAAGCTGGTCCTGGTGCCAGGCTTCTTTGGCTGTGGCTAATAATCTATCCCTCTGTATGTTGCTTCCCTGTTGACAGAACTCAGGAGCTTTTATTTTATTTTTGTATAAATAATGGCAAATGACTGCAGATATGCTCAAGTTCTTTAATATTAATTCAAATCAACCATACATTAAAAAAAAACACCCACATGTGTTTGCCAGACATATCTAATGTGCATTTGAGAGAGGCTATGGGGACTTGAAGAGCCCCGATTTGGAAGGCTCTCAGCTATATCTAACTTGACCTCACCTTCTCAGAGTCCCCAAACCCACCCGCCCCCAGTCTCCGGTCACTCTGACTCTGACTCCCACTCTGTTCCCTCCAGGGGTAAGTTCTCTGCGACACTGTGGGAAGAGGCAGGATTCAGGCCTTACAAGTCACTCAGGATGTCCAGGGGACGAAAGACATCTCTGGGCAGTGTCTGCAGGTTATTGTTGGCCAGTGAGCTGCAAGAGAGACCCCAGGGTCACCAAAGATCATGACCAGGTCCACGGGACACAACAACGGGTTCCAGTCCCACGTGGGCAGAGTGATCAGGTACTCACAGGTGTGTCAAGGACTTGAGTCCTCGAAAGGTATACTTGGAGAGTGCCCAGATGTCATTGTTCTCGATGAAGCTGGGGACAATCAGAACCCGCCTCAGTTGTTGCCACTCAGGGTCGTCGAAGACCCCGCCCCCGAGATTTCCTGACATCTGAGGCCAGACCCCAGCACGGGAGCCAGAAACCGGCTTCCACAGTGTGCAAAAACGTCACGCCCATGGGGACAGGGTGTCAGGCAAGGTGACAGGGGCATGGGTGAAATGGGCTCCTGCCCCATCCTGCAGTCAGGAGATTCAAGGGCTCTGCCCTCCCACCCCACTCCCAGCCTCCACTGCGCTCTCAGCCCACCGGGGCCTGGGCTCCCTCCCTCTACCCTGTCCTTGACCCTTCCCTCCCACACACAGGTACTGCAGGTGCGACAGTCCCGTGAAGGCATTGTCTCCAATGAGCGTGAACTTGTTGGAGTTGAGTAACCTGGGGAGACAAAGGCAGAATTAGAACTTGCCAGGGTGTGCCTGCTCCCCGTGCCCACTGCCCCACCCCTGAGCTGCCTCAACATCTGGCTGCCCTTCCTCCACACCTCAGGACCCCTGGAACAGCAAGACCAGGTGGTGTGAACTGATTTTTCACATGGCAAGCTCCCTGGTTGCTCCTGAATTCGGTGGGAGGCAATGCTGCCCTGCCAAGCTGGCTCCTGGCTCTCTTGCACAGCATCTCCTCTTCCTGGCTTCTCACCCGCACCCCAACCCACTCCAGCCCTGCACAGACAGCTGTCCACCATGCGTCCCAAACTCTGATCCCTGGAGTCACCTGTATCTAAGAGGAGCCCCCCACCCCCACCCGCACCCCTGCCCCCAAGTGTCCAGTCTCTAGAGAAGCCAAGTCTGTGTTCTACACCCCACATTCTTGGCTTCTGTGTGCAGTCTCCCCGATGCCTGGACTCCTGACCCCATGCCACTCGACCTGCACCCTTCTATCAGGGCATCTGCATTTCCAAACCCTACTTCCACCCACGCTCACATAAGCTCAGCATCTCTCGGGTTCTATCGTCTTCCCACCCGCCCTTCCACAAAGCCCATCCGTACAAGAACTGTAACAGGGGCAGGTGGGAGAAGGCTCCATCTTGGATCTCCGAGAAAGCAGCATTCACCAGGGTCCTGCAAGGAACGCAACGGAGTCAATACCGTGTAAACGTCTGAAGGACCCGTACTGGGCACAGAGGTAGACAGGCCAGCAGCGTCTGTTCTCAGCAGCCCGAATCCCGACCTGCATCTGCCCTTTACTTCCCACACTCAATACCCTCCTTCACCACTCTTCTCCTGTGCGGCCTCCAGGAGCACCAGTGGCCCCAGCCTCACCTTCCCTCTCAGCCAAAACAGCAGGTTCCATTACCATCACCAACGCCATCATCCAACACCCACAGTGTGTTGGTGCTGCTGAGGGATGGAGAAGCAAGATGAGGGACCTGGCAGCCTCTCTAGTCCCACAGGCCAGGGTGGGGGTCATGGGCCAGTTGCTGCAAGTGAGGCTGGCCCAGCTGCGTGCAGAACAGCAGACCCAGGGACAGGAGTCTGGCCCGTGCCAAGCTCCCACGAGGGCAATCTCCCTTGTCACCCGCCCCACCCCCCCATGCCATCAGTCGCCCTGCTTTCTGTCCTTGGTGTGACCTCACAGGGAGGGGCCAGCATGCTCCTGGAGACACTCCCTCCAACCCACACATAGTAGGTCCTATTATGCTACTGGTGGTGATGATTCATTCTTGGCCATGAACTCTGGTTTTCCCAAGCTATGGCTGCTGTATGATTATAGAGCTCCCTGCAGACTGGGGCCTGGAAGTCCTCAGTTCCGAGGAACCCCGGGAGTGCTCCAGGTCCGTATCCTCTGCAAAGAGGAGCAGGGTTTCTCTCTTCCAGAGCCCTCCGTGCCATCCTTCCCTTCCCCCCCCCACCCCCCCCCCCCGAGGCTAGGTACACACTCACAGGGAGATGACCTCTGAAGGCAGGTTCTTGGGCACTGCCTTAGAGTCCACGCAGAAGGCGGTGTCCCTGGTGCAGGAGCAGCTGGGTGGGCAGGGGGGCGTCTTAGGAGGCCTCTTGGCACTGGCTTGCAGCATCAGGCAAAACCCCAGCGTGGACAACACCAGTAGCCTGCGCCCTGGGCCCAGCTTGGCTCGTAGCCCGGCCATGCCTCCTGCAAGGTCTCCCCTACACCGGCCTGCCGGCGCCCGGCTACTCCCTGCAAGCTGCTCTGCTCCTCTCGGGAGCTTCCACCTCCGGGGGCTGCCGCAGCTCTGGGCCACCCGCACTCTAGGCGCCACCTATTCCTCCTGACCTCAGGCGGTGGCTGCAGTCCTTTCAGCTTGCAAGCGCTGCGCGGAACTGGGGCCGCAACTACCGGCTGCCGGGGATGGTGGACGCGGACTGCGGCGCGGGCGGCGGGGGCGCGCGCGGGGGCGGAGCGGGGAGGCCCAGGCCGGGCGCCCGCGGGAGTGCAGCCAAAGGATGGAGTGGTTGCACCCGTCCGCAGCGTGCCCTACCAGGCCATCCCAGCCTCTGGGTCTGATCTCCAGGGCTGTGTGCGAAGCGAACGCGTTTGAATGAGAAGTGCATGTGCATGGTGCACACGGATCTGCGGACCTATGTGCACCTGTGTGTATGTCTTGGCTGTGAGGGGGCGTTGAATTCAGGGGCATGTCGCAAGTGACTCATGTACATCTAGGTTGGCATGAGAGATTGGGAGCTTGAGGGTGCGAGCGAGCGTGTTTGCATCAGCTGAGGAACAGAGTGTGCCTTTGTGCCTGCGAGCTGAAAAGGGAAAGGTAGCCCGCTGGAGCCGGAGTGGGAAGTGTGGAATCCGGGAACGTTTCACACTGCACAACCACGGTCCGATGGAGCTGCTCGTACCTTGGATGTGCTCCAGCTCAGGTCTTGGTTTGTTCAACAAGGAAACTGAGGCCACAAGAAAAGGAAAAGAAGCCAAACTTCATATCTCTACCGTGTACTTGGCATGATTAATTGGCTGGCCCTTTGGAGGGAAGGGACATTAATTCCCTTCTACAGATAAGAAAAGTGTAGCCCTAGGCCTAGAAGTCCAACTTCAAGTTCACAGCAATCCTTCTACACTAGTGCTCTTCAAAGGGTAACTCTAGAAGGCCAAAGCTCCTTGAGAACCTTCCACGGAGTCTCTGAGGTCAACATACTTTACCCAGGAAGGACATTATTTGTCTTTTTCACTTACATGATGTCATGAAAGTACTCTGGAATTTTCCAGAGCTACACGGCAAGTCTTTTATGAAACCTCAGACTAAAGAGATTTGCAAAAAATATAACAGCAACACTTCTTTCTACAGCTATTTTTGTTTAAAAAGGCAAAGGCATATGGGTTGGCAAGATGGCTCAGTGGGTTGTCACCAAGCCCCATGACCCGAATTCAGTCCATCGGGACCCACGCCGTGGGAGGAGAAAACGAAACTGTGAAAGCTATCCTCTGATATCCACATGCATGCCAGGGCTCGATAATGACTCCCTAAATAATTAAATAAATAAATAATGTGATAATTTTTGTTAAAGATGGAGATGTCTGGCAATATAATTAGAGCCCCCAACATAGGGCTGTGGCTGTAGTTCAGCTGTTAAGAGTGTTTGCCATGAATGTGGTTTGATCTCCAGCACCTCATTTTTTTTTTAAAGGTAATTAGATGTATGGCTGTAATCCCAGCACTTGGCAGGTAGGAAAAACAGAAGTTCAAGGTTATCCTGAGCTATATATCAAGTTTGAGCCTAGTCTGGGCTACTTGGTTCCTTGTCTCAAAAACATAACAAAAGGGTGTGTGAACCAACCAGGCAGAGTGGCGCATGCCTGCATTCAAACACTCTAGAGCAATGGTTCTCAACTTTCCTAATGCCGTGACCCTTTAACACAGTGCTTCATAGTGTGCTGACCCCCAACCATAAAATTATTTTCCTTGCTATTTCATAACTGTAATTTTGCCACTATAATGAATTGTAATGCAAATATCTGATATGCAGGATATCTGATATGTGGCCCCCGTGAAAGTGTCATCCGACCCCCAAGGAAGTCTTGGCCCACAGGTTGAGAACCACTGCTCTAGAAGGAGGCTAAGGCAAGATGATCAAGAGTTCAAGGCCGGCCTTACCATATAGTGAGACCCCCCCATCTAGGAAGAAAAGCATCTTCCCCAGCTGTCCCAGCTTAAGCCATTAGGGGCCATCTCTGCTCTGAGTTCAAGTCCCCCAGACTGTTCTTCCAGACTGGGACACTCCTGCCTCTTGACACCCACTGGCCTCTGCTGGTCCAGTTGCCCACGCTGCCTTCTGCAGGCCAGCCTGAGGGAAAGGAGAAAGGCGGGGCAGCGAGGATGGCTGGGGCAGCTGGACAGCCATCCCGACTCGTCCCTGGCATGGCTTTGTCCAGCACACAAAGGCCAGAGTGAATCTTGTCCTGGACCGTGCAGCTGAGGGGCTGGGAGCAGGGAAGGGATAGTGGCCACTGTAAGGCTTTCCACGGCCCTCAGTTGTTACAGAGGGCAACCCAGAGACAAGGGGGAGGAGTCTGTCATCGGCTTAGCTATCGAGAGGCATCCTGTGGGTGAAGTAGATGATGTGATGACGACTGGCCTTTCAGGTCCATGAAGTCATTGGGGGTGTCAGGACAGCTTGGTGATGGAGAGAAGACAGGTGACAGTAGTCCCATTTCAGAGACGAACACAGGAAAGTCTAGAAAAGCAGGGCTTCCCGTGGGTTCTAGAGCTTCCAGGGGGACACGGATCTCATGTACCTTGCAGAAGGAGCCTCCTTGTGTTAGGTGGCAGTCTTGTGGTTGCATAGGACCACACAGGGGCTGTGTGCATGCTCCTTGCCCTGTGACAGGTTCACAAAAGCACAAAGAAAGCATCTTCCTTTTCTTCTGTTTGGGAAGACGGAGTTGACAACATTCCTCCCACCTTTCATAGCTGATTCCAGTTAACAGTGTGTGTGCTAAATGGGGGGTTAAGTTGTCGGGGGGGGGGCAATGAAAGGATCTCAGAGTCTGGGGCTAGGATGGAGGGGTCCCAGAGCAGGTGCCATTGACTCTCGGGGTGGGGGGGGCGGGCAATGAAAGGATCTCAGAGTCTGGGGCTAGGATGGAGGGGTCCCAGAGCAGGTGCCATTGACTCTCAGCCTTTTTGGGTGAGCGGTATTCACAGTGAGGACTAGCTTCAGTGAAGGTAAATAAAGAAGGCTGTGCCCCAGGGCTGTTCTGGGGGGGCGGCAAGGTTGAGGGCTGCGTCTGCCTGGCTGAAGAGACAGTTTCCCTCCTCCCTCAATCACTGCCCCCCACCCCGTCCTCCCTTCTTCTCCAAGGAACCCAAGACCCCTACCAGGTGTTGAGAAACATCTGAAATTCACTCAGGGGAGCTGGACCACAGCTTTCCCTGGCCACCGAACAGACAAAACCAAGTTGTGGCCGTTGTCTTTAAGTCATAATGCTGTGAGAAGCCAGGCTAAGGGCCGCCTGCAGGAGAGACTGAGGACCTGAGAGAGGACAGAGCTGTTCTTAGTGATGTCTTAGTGATGATAGCCAGCCCAACCATAGCTCCTGTTCAGACTAAGTACCACAACTGGACACTGCGGCCCCCCGAGACGCCCACAGGGACCCCGAGATGCCCGCAGTTCTTGGCTCTCCTGCTGGCACACTGCCCACCGGGCTCAGGCCCAGTGTGTGTGAGTCAGCCATCAATCTTGAGGTTTCCAGGACAACCCCGGGTGGGAGTGGGAGCCTGGGGGGTGGGCAGAGAGGTGGGCAGTGCAGGCAGGCTGTCTTTTGCATCTGTCACCTGCACACAACCGAGGGGAGAGGACACTGGCTTTCCCCTCCTTCCCTTCCCTCAGCCCTCCCTTTTCCCCCCTCATTCTAGGACACTTTGCTGAGCTGTGGGAGGCTTAGGCAAATATTTAAGGGGGCAGTTAGAGGGGCGAGGAGGATGGCGAGAGCAAACATTTCCTTCCTTCTCCTCCTCACAAAGCGTCTCAGGAGCTCTCACCTCAGATGCCATGCTCTTTCACAACCTTGAGACCGAGGCCCTCCAGCTGGTGAGGGGATCCTTGAGGGACAGGGGAGGTGGCCAAGGCTGGAGAGAAGGGGGCCAGCTCATGGTCCAAGGGAGGGGCAAGTGCTAGGGAGCCTGGAGCCTAGGCTAGGAAGCTGGGTGACATTGCAAAGACCAGCACAGCTGGCTCTCTGCATCTCTAGGTTTGGCCTTCACCAATTCAGGGGTGGATGGAGCTGAGCGGGCAGGGTGGCACACGCCCGCGATCTTGCCCTCAGGCAGCTGGGCCAAGAGGATTGCCGCCAGTGCCAGGCCAACCTGGGTAGAAAATGAGGCTGTCTCAAAATCAAAACAAGGGACTAGAGAGATGGCCCTTGTAGAGGATCAGAGTTCAATGCCCCACACCCAAGTCAGACAGTTTACAATGGTGTACGACTCCACCTCCAGGGAATCTGACTCTTCCTATGTAACATCTCCACAGGCACTGGATGCATGTGCTACACAGATACGCATCTATGCAAAACGTAAATCTCAAGAACAATTTCTTCGGAAAGATTTAAATTTTTTTTTTTTTTGTATTTTTAGTTTTGATACTGTATGTATGTTTCCAAGGCTGACCATTTGGCATTGGAAAACAAATTGGTGTGACCTTTCCTGGGGAAGGCCATCTCTCTGACCCCCCAGCCTTCCTTGGTCGCCTGTAGTTCTTTGTGTAGGATTTAGGCCTGGTGGGCTTTCCCCATCCAGTTCGGTACATTTGTCGATGTCCCCCTTGTTCAACTCGGGTGTTACTAGGAAACAAAGTCTCCCAGCAAATTCCTTGATTCTGATTCTCTGGCACTCACAATCTTTCTGTCCCCTCTTCTGCAATGATCCCTGGGCCTTTTGTGTGTTGTATTCTGCAGATGTATCCCTTGGGGCCA